>NC_134579.1:119238781-119901281 GCF_037038515.1 Microtus pennsylvanicus
AGGACAGGCATGGTGTCTGCTCTCCTGGAGTTTACAGACCAGTTGATCACACAAGTTAGATAATTCACAGTTTAGTGAAGCAATGCCAACTGTGATGAGGGCTGGAGAGGAGAAGCAGAGGTGTGCGGAGCTCTGAAAAAGGCAAACACAGCCTGTTTATTTTGTGTGGAAGCAGAAATCACACAGACTTCCGAATATGAAGTTGAGGCTGACATGAAAGACGCGTAGGAAGAGTGGCTAGAGCTGTAGTTCAGCGGGTAGAAAGTTTCCATGGCAAACAGCAAGTCCTGGGTTCAAGCCCCAGCACCGCAGAGCTCGGCCTGGTTTCATGTACTTTAACTGAGCAATGATAGGAAGGCATGTTGAGATCAGAAGTTCAAGGTCATCCTGGGCTACTTAGTTCAAAGCCAGAGCCTGGGCTACATGAAAGCCTATCCTCTCCCTAAACTAAAAAAAAAAGTGGAGATTAACTTTATAAAAATAATGAAAACTTTTGCATGAAAGGGAGAGAATTTGTCCTAATAAGGAGAAGTCAGTCTGGTGCTGTCTCCTGCTTTGGTCCTGGGATGTGTGTATCTGCTGGGATGCACGACTAACCGTGGCACTCTTCGGTTGGATCCACACACATTACTGGATGCCATCGTGACACTATTGAGGAGTTGGGCTGAAACAGGCCAGTGTGAACAAGGGCAAAACACAAGACTATCCGGAGCCACAAAATGATCAAATGTTGCTTTTGTTTCTTTGCCAGTTGGTAACTAATCAGTTGTTGTAGCCTTTTCTCTCTCCTTGTAAGATTTATCAGGGGCCTAAGATGGGGCTGGGGATACGGCTCAGTGGTACAGTGCTTGCCACCATGCAGTAAACCCCAGGTTCAAACCCAGCACCACAAAAGCCAGGTAATTAATGCCTGTAACCCCCAAGGTTGGGAGTTAGAGGCAAGAGGATCAGGAGTCCTGAGTCATCCTCATCCACAAGCACAATCAGGTTTATTCTCGTTTCCTCAGTATCCAGTTGGGACCAAAGTCTCATTTCCTTATTCTGTTCACTGAATTTCCTAGTCAAAATCTAATCCTCTGTGTGTGTGTGTGTGTGTGTGTGTGTGTGTGTGTGTGTGTGTGTGTGTGAGAGAGAGAGAGAGAGAGAGAGACAGAGACAGAGACAGAGACAGAGAGAGAGACAGAGACAAACAGACACACAGAGAGACCGAGAGAGATACAGAAAGAGACAGAGATATAGAGACACACAGAAACAGAGACACACAGAGAGATAGAAAGAGACACACACAGAGAGAAAGAGTTTTCTGTCACTGAGATGAAGTACTTGAGGCAAAAACAACTAAAAGAGAGAGAGATTCATTCTGACTGTATTTCAGAGGCTTCCAGACATGGTCACTTGGTCCCCATCACTTTGGGCCTGTGGAGAGGAGGACACCATAAGAGTTCACAGTAAAACAGAGATGGCCACTTCATGGCTAAAGTAGAGACAGAGAAAGAAAAAGGGGTGCTGGGGTCCCAGGACAACCCTCAAAGCAACACCCACTCCCACCCCAAACCTCCATAACCTACCTCCTGCAATGAGGCCACACCCCCTAATGTTTCCAGCATTTCTCAATAGCAACTAGGAACCACACTTTCATCACGGGGCCACTGAGGGATTTCTAGATCCAACTATATCGGTCTATAATGCTTTCTAAGACCAGAGAGATGGCTCAGTAGCAAACCTGCACAGACATGAGGACCTGGGTCCAAACCCCAGAATCCAGGCAAAGTTGAACACACATCTGCAACCCAAGTGTTTCTGCGGTGAGAGAACTGAGACCAGGGACCCCCAGAAGCTCACAGGCCAGCCAGCCTGATGCCGGAGCAACAAACAACGAATGAGACTCTGACTCTGTCACAAGCATGGTGGGAAGAGAGGACCCAAAGTCCTCCTCTGACCTACATATGTGTGCACTCGAAGCAGGCAGAGAGAGAGAGAGAGAGAGAGAGAGAGAGAGAGAGAGAGAGAGAGAGAGAGAGAGAGAAATTAATAAATGTTTTCCAGCACCTTTGCTCAGATGCACCATGGGAAAGTTCCTCTGCCTCCTCTCCTCTTCCTCCAGTTTCCTCAGCTGGTGGTGTGCTCCTGCCCACTTCTGCTGAGCCAGGCTGACCCTCATAAATGCTCTCTAAGGATCCAGAGAGGCGAAGCCAGTCTCCCAAAGCAATTCTGAATTCAAGAAAACGGGAAATGCTATCTAAACATGGAATTAATATTTATCACAGCCAGCAAATGACTTTCGGTGAATCCAGGGTGGAATTAGGTCTTTGCGTGCAGTGTGTACCCTTCCATGGCTCATCAAGACCTTCCCCCATGAATGTGTCTGATTGATTCTTATTTGTGTGTGGAGCATAGTTGAGTCACGATGGGCATTTCAATACCTCGGAGTTAGGCATGTCTCCAACTGTCACCTCTCCTCAGAGTCCCCTTTGCTACTAATTGATTTGGGGACATCAATAGTGACCTTAGGCCTCTGGCATCTTGACTTTAGTTGACCCAAACAAAGCTCATTATGCTTTCCTAAAATTCTGACCATCTGGCAATTTAGGAGAAGTTATCAAAATTTTAAATGTGTTTAAACTTTGACCCAGCAATGCTAGCTTGAAAATTTTTTCCTACAAAGTCACTGGCACAGAAAGTCAAAAATACAGTTATTCTCCCTGCTCTGAGGGCAATAACAGAAAAGAGACACACACACCCCGACTTTCGTGGACAGTTAGCAAGTTAAATGTCTTAGCACCTCCGTGTGGTATGATGCTATGTGGGCGATTGTGGTGAGCTTGTAAAGATGCATGTGGCCAATGGTAGGGGAAAACACCCTGGCTGCAGGCGTGGCTTAATGTTAGTGGTTTCCCTAGTACTGTGAGGCCATGGGTTTGCTCTCAGCACAGCTAAAACAATAAGCAGAAATGGTCCAAGGGCCAGCGAGATGTAGAACACCTGCTGTGAAAGCTGGAAACCTGAGTCGGATCCCACGTACAGGGGAAAGGAGAGATCCAGCCACACAAGCTGTCCACATACAGCTGTCCACGTACAGCTGTCCACATACAGGGGAAAGGAGAGATCCAGCCGCACAAGCTGTCCACATACAGCTGTCCACGTACAGCTGTCCATGTACAGGGGAAAGGAGAGATCCAACTGCAAAAGCTGCCCACGTATTGAGGAAAGGAGAGATCCAGCCGCACAAGCTGTCCCCTGACTTCCACATGCTCACTGAGGCAAACACACACCACATGATATTAATATTATATTAACTGTAATGTAATAGATTATTATATTACATTATATTATTATATAATATTATAAGATAATATTAACTGTAGATAGATAGATAGATAGATAGATAGATAGATAGATAGATGATAGATAGATAGATAGATAGATAGATAGATAGATAGATAGATAGATAGACAGACAGTGAGTGGTCTAAGGCCACTACACATGCACACATCTGTATAAAAGCACACTTGTGAAGTGTGTGCATATATGTGTGGGTGTTGGTGGATCAGTGTTACAAATAAAATAGGGTTACTACTTGTTACAATAAAATAGGGTTGCTTCTGGAGGCCTGCATCCCAAGATCTGGAGAATTTGACTTCATAGCCCGGGTTTGAAGGACACACTGTGCTGTCTTTAGTTTTCCGAGCTGTGCTTTTGATTTGCCTCGTGTGCTGTATTCTTTCCCCTGGATCACAGATCACTCAGTCCCCAGCAGACACCCCCACCTCCTCCTTAGGAGGCTTCCCTCCCTTCTGCCTAGATCCAGACACTTGCTGACTGAGCCAAACCTTTCTACTCCTAGAGTGTTCCTCAAATCCTCACCTTGCTCCTGACTAAGGTAGGTATCTCCTCTTCTTCCCTGTTCCTGCATTGGTGCCTTTGTCTCTCTCTGTGTGTCTGTCCCTCTATCTGTTTTCTCTGTGTCTCTGTGTTTCTCTGTGTCTGTCTCTACCTGTCTCTGTGTCTGTCTGTATCTGTGTGTCTCTCTCCACTTGCTTCCAATACCAAACCGTCTCCACCCCTTTCAACTGGCCACTGCTGAGTTGGGGCCAAGTTGTCTTTGTAGTTGGAGCTGCCCTGTGATTGGAGGGGGTTTCAGCAGCACCCCATCCTCTACATCCTAAATGCCAATACCATGCCCACCCCATTTCTTAACCTCAGAAAGGTCTCTGGACCTCACCAAATCGGTTTGCATTTGCTATTGCTGTGACAAAATTCCTGCAGAAACAACATACGGGAGGAAGAACTGATCTGGCTCCTGGTTTGAGAGCTCTGGTCCTGGTCACGTGTCTCATTGCTTCTGATCTTAAGCTAGTCATGAAACAAACATTGTGGTAGGGCACGGTGGGGAGAAGCCACTCACCTCAGGGCAGCCAAGGAGATGACAGGAAGAGACTGAGGACAAGATCCTTCATCCAGGGATCCATTTCTTGCAGTAGTCTCCGCCTCATAATTTCCTCCTCTTATCCTCGTGAGGCAATGACTTCTTGATGACCCAGCTGAGACTCAAGCCTTCAGCACACGACCCTTTCAGGGACCACTTTTCTTCCAAGACATAATATCAAGTTTCCCCCGGACAGGCAACATCACTTCCTGTTCACAACCACAGGCTACCCTTTCTAGACCTAGAAAGTCATTAGCTCTCACAGATTCACCCTCCTAATTCTTAAATCATTCTGCAAATTGCCTCTCTGCACATCTTTCAAAAAAAAAAACTCCAGCACCAAACACAACTGATATCTGGTTCTCTCTGTGCACATTCTCAAGAATCAAAGGCTCTGGTGGGCTAAGCTAGGACACAGCATGAACCTCCAGTCCAATCAGCAATGATTGTTGTCAGGAGTCACCCTTTCGGGGTGACTTCTTCTGTGATCCTAGCCCCAACAGGTTCGCACATTGCAGGGTAGGGGTGTGAGGATTAGAAATGTTAGGTAGGAGGAACAGAGATCAGAAAGAAACATAGAGACACAGGATAGTACTGGGAGGGCCACTCAGCGGGTACTGAATGCTGAATTTCCTAGTTTCAAGTTTTGAGTTTGCCCACATTAATTTTATATACACTTTTATATCCCAATATAAAAGAAGGAAAGAAGGCAAAAGACTGCTTTAACATGATACAAAGGACAACTAGAACAGCCATTTGCTCCAATACTTGAGACATCAAGCCATTAATTCTTGAGAAAAGTATTTGATATTTGGGACAATGAAAACACCCTAGACCAAGTATCCCGCAGCCAGCCACTCCCTACGTCAAACCTCTTATTTCAAAAGAAGGAGCAGAAGTATGCTTGAATTCTCTGACCTTTGGTCGGGGTGGAGCAGATCTATCTCTGTGGGCCATCTTAATATACAAAATGCCAAGTAACCACACCCTGGGTCAGGATATCTTGTTTTGTAGCCACACCTGTTATTAACAACTTTGAAAGAGCAAAAAGTTCAAACTCTCTGACCTTCAGACAAGGAGGGATAGGCTCACATGTTTGAGTTCCCATAGACCAAGAGAGAATCCTCTCCCAGCCATGTCAAACCTTGTCAAGTAGAGTTCTGGGTGCTTCCGTGGTGGGGGCAGATATTCCTATGTTGTCTGTTTTCTCTATTTATACCACGTACACTTCAAAGACATCTCCCACTGCCAAGGAGCCCAGCCCCTCCATGGCTATCAGTGTTTGCTCTATGATGGCCACAGACTTTTCAACACATATAGGTTCCTATATCTAGAACTGTTATTCAAGGTAAGTTTCTGACAGAGGATGTCATGTAGCCAGGGCTAGCCTCAATCCCACTATGAAATGAGGATGACTTTGAACTTCTGATCCTCCTTCCTCCAACACCTACATGCCGAAGTTACAGACAAATGCTGACGTGCCTGGTTTATCTGGGAATTGAACCCAGGGCTTCAGGCACGCTAGGCAAAACCTCTGCCAACTGAGCTGTAACTCCAGCCCTTGAAGGCATTTATTTTGCTTCTTCAGAGACCATCCTTAGCTCCCTTTGGATTCTCAGGATTGACTCAGGAAACCAAGACTGCAAGAACGAAATGCCACATCGGTGAAGGGGACCAGAATACACCACGGAGAACGCACCATTTTGGCATAAGGATTGCTGGAATCTGGACACAGTGACATGGCTGCTGATAAATCATGAACTCTTGGCCCTGAGTTATGGAAAGGAAGATTTTCATCTTCCTCTTTTATGTAGGGAGAAAACCAATCGCTGTTGTTAGAGACAAAAATACACACTAAATTGAATTTGCACAAGCAAACCTTACCATCTCTTGTTTTCCAACTCTATTTATCCTCCATTTTCTGCTCCTAGAAGCTCAAACCCCCCTTCAAAACTCACTTCATTTTATCACCCTCTGTTAAAGCACTGTATAAACCTGCCCCAGCGTCTAGATACGGTTTCTGTATTAGCAACATACCACCCCAGTTTGATCACACTGCTTCTACTGGAGCAAAGAGCCCTTGGAAGACAACAAATGACCTTTTTACATGGCACACAAATCCATTGTCTTCGATTCAAGGCCATTTCCTAAATCCTATGAGATATACACCTATAAACATCAACTACATAAGAAATAAGCACACTGTTTCCAGTATGCTAGCAGCGCACACACTAGCTTCTTTGAATTCAATTCAATGAATTATCAGATAATATTCAATTATCAGAAAGAGAGAAAATTTTGTTCTGGGCCTTTGGATGCCAATCATAGCAGAATTTAACCCCAGGTCCTCAGAAGAGAAAGGGTCATAAGCAAAATGCAAAGAAACCAAAATAGGTTAATTCATGCCCTCTGATCTTGCAAAGACCATGAAATTTAAGGTGATCTTGGCCACAGAAGATTTTTGCCTTGAGGGCTAACATTAGAACCTATACCTTTAACCTCCCGTTCAAAATATAACCCCACAAGCTTTCTATATTGATAGTTTTCAATAGGTCTCTACTGTATGGCCATTAAATCAATTTAATGAGTCAAAACTAACATTTTTAAAAAATGAAACAGATGAGAATAGAAAATATCAGATGTGCACTTCATAGAATGAATAGTATTCTATGTATAGTATTATAGTATTATATATAGTATAATATACATATTATAGTATGTATAATAGTATACATAGAATACTATTCAATCATTACTAATATTAATAATAGTGTTCATGAATACTTTGCCTCTTTCTCTCCCCCCCCCCATGTATACTAACTTGTGATTAAATATCCATTTGAAGGTTACTGTTCTCCATGTTTTGACACCTAACACAGTACCAGGTAGGTAGGCATGGTCACTGAGTACTTAAAATAAGGTTGTTCCAGGTCTCAGCAGAGGAGATGACTCAGTGATAAGTACCTGCTTAATCCAGGTGCCAAGGTTGGAGAGCTGGACACAGACAACACCCTGAGGCTTACTGGCCAGCCAACCTGGACAAATCAATGAAATCTATCAACCAAATGTGAGCTCTTGTCTCAAAAAAGATGAGGTGAATGGCATCTGGTGTGGGACAATTCTGTATTCTGTCAATTATGTTTTAAATAAATGCTGATTGGCCAGTAGCCAGGCAGGAAGTATAGGCAGGACAACCAGACAAGAAGTAGAGGCAGGCAATGAGAACAGGAGAATTCTAGGAAGAGGAAAGCCCATTCCTCTGCAGTCCTGTCCAGACACAGAAGAAGCAAGATGTGACTACACCGCTGGAAAAGGTACTGAGCCATGTGGCTAACACAGATAAGAATAATGGGCTAATATGAGTTGTAAGAGTTAATAAGAGGCCTGAGCTAATGGGCCAATCAGTTTATGATGAATGTAGACCTCTCTGTGATTTCATTGGGACTTAACGACTGCAGGAACTGAGGAGGACAGAAACTCAGACAACAGGCATCTGAGGAGCAGTACCTGAAGTTGACTGTAGCATCTATAAGCATACCCCACGAGCCGGTGGAAGCCACTGTCACTCAAAACATTACATCATGCAAGTATAGCATAATATACACCAGTTTTCAATCACTGAACATGGGAGGAGGAGAATACCAACTATTGCATTAGCATTTATATATGACATGCTAAAATTTTAACACTTCATTCTGGGTATTCTGAGCCCAAAAGAGCACTGTTAATTCACATTTTTAAAGTAGAAAAACCTAAATATGAGACAGCCATGACAGCCTAGTTGGACAGCACTACTGTGCACTTTAGAAGTGTTATACATACACATATACATACATACATGTCTACTCAAAAGGTACACTTTTGCTTGTCCTGTGGCACCAACCATCTCATTAACACTAAGATATTTTTCAATTTCAAAATGGTTGCCAGCTTTTAGTGTCAACTAAAATGGCTGCCCCATCGTCTAGAGTCCCTACTTCAATGCAGAAATTCTCTTTTGACTTAGCCTGGGTAAACCCATCTGTCCACCTTCATCTGATACTGCAAGGTTTGGGCATAAATGAGACACCCTGGGGGCTAAGGAGACAGCCCATCGGGTAAAGTACTTTCTGCATCCGTGTGAGACCCTGAATTCAGGTCTCAGAGCCCATGTGAAAGCCAGGCTGAGCCCTGAGGGCCTAGTGTGTATTATTACTCCAGTGTTGGTGAGTAGAGAAAGGATTGAAAGGGTTTGCTGGGAGCCAGCATAGCACAAAAATGGCAAGCTTCTGGTTCAGTGGGAGATCTTGTCTCAAGAGAATAAAATAACAAAACTTAAGCTATTAAGAGTTGTTTTCTGTTTACTAAACCATCATGTCTACAAGAGCATAAAAGGGCCTGGGAGCTCTCTCAGCAGGGAAGGGCACCTGCTGCTGAGTCGATGACCTGAGTCCGGTCCCCAGGGCCTCTGTGGTAGTCAGAAAGAACCAAACCCCTCATGTTGTCTCCTGATGTCCACACATGTCATGGCCTGGCTGTCATGAAAAGTTGGGCACAGTGGGACATACCTGGAATCCCAGTGGTAGTAAGACAGATGGAAACAGGCGGAACTCTGGAAGCTTGGTGGTCCTCTGGCTGGTCTATTTGGCAAAGGCTGAAGAGGGGCCCTGTCTTAACACAAAAAGGTAGAAGATGCCAGACACTGAAAACTGAATTGTCCCCACACCTCCACGCACACATGTAGATGCTCACACACTATAATTTATTTGTTTTTGTTTATTCTTGAGATTGTAATTTAATTGTGACATTTCTTCTTTCCCTTTCCTCCCTCCAAACCTCCCCATATATGCTCTCCCCACTCTTCTTCGAATTCATGGCCACTTTCTTCATTAATTGTTATTGCAAGTGATAAGTATATGTATATACATACACACACACACACATACACACACACATAATATATGTGTGTGTGTGTGTGTGTGTGTTCCTAAATATAATCTGTTCAGTACATATAATGTTATGTATGTTTCCAGGGACAACTATTAGTGCTGGACAACCAACCCGTGTGCTCTTCCCTGGAGAGGGTCGCCGCTCCTGATCCCAGCTTTCCCCAGTGCCTGTAGTTCTTTGGTAGGGTTGAGGCCTCGTTGGCGTCTCTCCATCCGTTTCGGCATGTTTGTTAGCATTGTCTATGCTCAGCTCACGATCGGACAGTCACATTGGTGAGCTGTTACACGTATAACTTCTGATGTTACAAGGAACCTGGACAAAACAACTTCTTATGACCTTCCAGAAAGAAAGCTCTTGGGATTTCCAACTGTGCCTGAGCATGGCTCAGTTTCAAATCGTACTTCCAGATTCTCCCCAGGCCAAGAGCAAAGCAGAGACCGCATGGGTGTGCTCAGCTTTAACACGGTCCCGACATTAAATGCTGAAAACAGATCCCCTAAAAGCCAGCTCAAATCCAATCTCTGTCTAAACACCTTCTAATACAATGGAACAGGAGTAAAATGTGTTCCAAGTCCCTGCTTAATGTTGAATTTTATCTTCGGTGACAAGCCCGACACCATTCGATTCGGCCATATGCTGGCCTGTGGTGCCATGCTGGGGAGTCATGTCACAGCAGACACCAGCAATGATTTTATAAATGCTCTCTCCCTGGCTGCCTACCTTTGAGACTGAATCGATTTCCGGTCACGGTTTGCACATTTCATGCCGAAAGCCTACAGTGGGGGGGGGGGGGTGGTCCCTAGGGTTGGTGTGAAATCACCTGTACTGATCTTCAACCATGGATTAAAAGAAAAGAAAATCTCCTTTCCATTCAGTGGTTTTAGTCTCTTTAATTATAAGCAGGATTGATATGTTCTGTTCAGTCATTGACTTGGCTTTTTTTTTTAATTCTTGTATGTGTGTGATCCTTGAAAGGGTCAGAAGAAGCATCAAATCCTCTGGAGCTGGAGTCACAGGTGGTTGTGAGTCACCCAACACGGGGGCAGGGAATTGCATGCCAGTGTTCTGAAAGAGAAGGGGCGCCCTCAATGGCTGAATCATTTCTCTGGCGCCCTGTTTGGTCTCTGGATTTCTCCTTCATTCAAACACTTTCATTGGCTGCCTCCTGTGAACTAGATGGAGCCTTGCTGGATACCGAGGACACAGCAGGGGCCAGACAGAGCCCTGGAATTCATGCTTCTTAATGCAAACAGGTGGGGAGCTATAAAGGAATATGCAGGTAGAACATGGACTAGGCCCTGGGTGTGGGTCAGGTGAAGCCTGAGCGCCCTCTGGGAGAATAACAGAGAAGTCAAATTTTGAGTAGATTGGGAAAGAGAGAGAGACTTCTAGAAGAATTTAGACCACGGCCTAAGGGATAAGAATTGCCGTGAGCTGAATTATACCCACATGAGATTCACACGAAGAAGTCCTGCTCCCTAGTCCAATATGGCTGGCTGCTGTCCTTACAGGTCAAGTCAGGTCCCCTGCTGACCCTCTGTCCATGCTGTAAACACTCCTAGCCAGACCATCAGCCATCAGCCACCACCCGAGACATGACCCGTGTCCGCAGCCATCACCCCTGGATTCAGACCTGCAGACTAGGCAGCTGCACCCAAAAGCGTGTCCACTGCCGACCATATCAGAAGCTCCCCTGGTGTCTGCAGGTCTTCAAAGAGAAAGATGTACCAGGCTGGCCTTCTCTAACCCCCTCAGAGACGGCGATGGGCCCTCCCCTCTACCCCCAGAGGAAAATAGTCACACACAGCATCGGGCATACAGTGTGGTGTGGGGAGGGAGGCTGACATCACCTGAGGATGACACAGGCAACGTCTACTTTACAGTAAATACCCGAGGGTCTGGGCAGACAGCCAGTCTGCAAACAGCCTTTTCTGCACGTGAGAAGCTGAAGTGGACCCCCAGAACCCACATTTAAGATAAAAATAAAAGCAAGCTAGGAGCACTGGTGGATACTCGTTACTGATTGACTTATTTTTGTTTAGAGGTGTGTTTTTCCTGCATGTATGTATGTGTACTTTCATGTGTCCATGGAAGCCAGAAGGCAACATATCCCCTGTGATTAGAGTTATAGAAGGTTGTGAGTTGTCATGTGGGTGCTGAGAATCGAACCCGGGTCCTCTAGAAGAGTAGCTAGTGCTCTTCACTGCTGAGCCATTTCCCTAGTCCCTGTGGTGCATGTTTGTAATCCCATCATGGAGAAATGGGTCCACGCAGATCCTTGCAGCTCACTGGCCAACCAGCCTAGCTTACATGGCGAACTCCAGGCCAATGAGACAACCTTCTTTAAAAGTGGGGTAGAGGGGGGTGAGGCCCCTGAAGAAGAACATCCGAGGTAAGCCTCTGGCCTCCACATACATGTACACACACATGCACATATATGAACAAACAAACATGAACACACGTGTAGATACATAACAAAGACAAAATCTCTTGGGTTTAGGCTTTTTTGCTTCTGTTTGCCTAGACCCTTGTATAGCAACACAAACACACACACAAAATACACACACATGCACCCACTCACAACACACACACACATACACACACACACACACACACACTCCTCTCCCTCCTCTAAGCAACAGCAACATCCAGAGCCTAACCCATCCATCTGCTTCATTCTCATTCATGGAGCCACTCAGGATTTCCCAGATCTGATCCTTTGGAGCCTGCCTTCCTTCCTGGCTTACCCACGTCTTGACATGGCAACCACTGGAGGTCGTGTTTACTGCTGCCTCTCTGGATCAGCAGCAGCTGTGTTGAGCCCAGGCCTCTGTTCCCTTGCCCATACTGAAGAGATAACAGATACCTCCCAGAGTAACATAACCACCAAGTCAGGCGTCATCTTAACACGGTTGCCGTGGTGCCCACAGGCTCCATGACACTGGAGAACGGATTAGAAACAGGAACCTCAGGTCCACCCAGACTCTCTGGTGACTTACGTCCAGTGAAGTCTGGAGCAAGATGCACAACCATGAGCCAGCTAATTCCACACAGACGATGACAGCCTTTGCACCCACTGGCCATACCACACCGTTCAGTATTCAGTCCACGGTCCTCTTCACAAAGGAAGTTTTCCCTAAACAAATCAGGGCGCTGCCAGGTTCACTTGTGAGGACACAGCAGCACCCAGAGGGCTCTCGAACCCTGACTCTAGATGCTTGCTGTCAATGTGACCTCCAACCACGTCACCTCAGGAGACCTCGCTTCTATAAAACAGGCTTTAGAGATCAGCCCTGGACTGCCGGCTCTTAGGCCTGGGTGACAACAGCGACCTGAATGGCAAACAGTGGGAGGCAGAGGGAAGTTAAAAAACAAAAGGCTGCCTGTTCAGGCTCTTCCTGTGGGCTATAAAGGTGTGCTGTGTGAGTCTGTCTGCTTTTTCTACCTTGTTTTTGAAAAAAACAGGAAACGGGTAAAGGGTGAAGTTCACCAAGCCTCACTCTCTAAGGGGAGTCAAGTGCTCACGAAGCTGAACTCCAGAACCAAATAAACCAAGCTTGGTGGTGTATGCCTTTAATTCCAGCACTCTAGGAGGCCGAGGCAGGAAGATCAGAACGTCAGGGTTATCCTTGGCTATATAGTGAGTTTAAAACCAGCCTGGGACACATGAGACCCAGAAAAGAGGAAAGGAAGGGTTAGGAAGGAAGGGAGGGAGGGAGGGAAGGAGGGAGGGAGGGAGGGAGGGAGGGAGGGAGGGAGGGAGGGAGGGAGGGAGGGTCTTCTTTTTCTTCTAGAACAAATTACCCTTCTCAAAGACCAGATGTCTGTGTTCTTTGACACTCTTACTGGCTCCTACTCTGTGCCAGGCTGAAGCTGGAGCAAGCCCTGCACCTGGTTTTTACATGTCCTTTGCGGGCTTGCTGATCCATAGCACACGGGGTGAACAGGGATCACAGGGAGGAGAGAAGGACCAGAAGACAGCAGAAGCTGCTGGAGACTTTGGAAGGAGCAGAATGGAATGCCCCAGCTCCTTTGGCTAAACCTGCTTCAGTGAAACTTATGTTTATTCGAGGTTGAACAAGCAGAGAATAACAATTTTCCTTGCTGCTCTCTGCCCTCAGCCCCTCACCCAAATAAAAGTACCTCTTAAATAGCAAGGGATCCTTAGACCTAAGACAGCTGTGGCTCTTCAAAGTGTGCCAGGTGCCCCACAAAGAAACAGGTTAAAATTCTATACACCATTCCTGGGGTATGCAACCCTCAGGAAAACAATCATACACAACATTTTGCAATTTTTGAAGGGTGGCGCTGTCATCGATCCTAAGTACAAGGAGATGTAAGCAACCTCTAGTTAAAAATTGGTTTGTTTCTCTTTGCAGACTCCCATGCGTGTGCACGTGAGCGCACATGCGCGCACACAGAGGAGCACACGCTTCATCTTCAATCACTTCATTTACTCGTCTAGCCAGAAGTAGAATAAATTAACATTTTCCTGGCAGCCAAGTGGAGACATGTTCTGTCTAGAGATTACACAGATTAAATCATCAAATGCCATCCACCCCCTGATAAGTCAGAAAGATAGACAAGGAAATACGGATATGGTTGTCTTGGCCCCAGCAGGGAGCTGTGGATTCCTGCCTCAAGAGCATCAGGGTCCACCAAAAAAAGGGGGAGGGAGGGCTGAGCACCAGATTTTCTCCAAGGAAAAATCACTTCTGCCGTCTAATTGACATTGTACCGAGAAAAACACATCTTGGGTAAATGTGATTTGTTTGTAACTGCAGACTCAGAAAGCCCAGGGTTGTCTGAGAGCTTCTAACTTCATTTCTCTCTTATTAGTGTTTAACTAAGTAAATTCTCAAATAGCTTCTTGAATCCAGAGTTAAGCACCTCAGCTCCAACCATCGGCAATCACGTTAGAGTCCAATTTGAAAGGCATGGGGTCCAAAAGCAAACGTCCCTGTGGATGTCAGCCCTGTCCTCTAAGTCCCTCCAATCCTCACATAGACCGAGGTGCGACAGCGTCTGTCCATGAGGTCATGTGCACATTAAGTGATGTCATCAAACTCAGCGATTTCCGCTGAACGCCAGGAAGAAGAGCTCCCAGATTCCAACGCACCTTCTCATCTGGCCTTCTGTCACCCATCAAGACATCTTCAGGAAGTTTGGCACCGCACTGCCATAAGACTTGGCCATGGTTCGTGACTTACTGGGGCGGGGGGACTTGTCAACTTTCATTGCGGTAAACTATAGATTACATGAAACGGTTTCTGAGTACACGATTTAGTGACATTAGTTACACTTCCAGGTAATTAATGTCACTCCTCTCTCACTTTCTAGTTTTAGAGTTTAGTGCCCCCCAAGAAACCGGACCCCTTAAGGAGTACATTTCTTTCCTGTCCTAGCACCTGATGGCCCCCAGTCTTGCTTTCTGTCTCTGTAAACCTGTTTATTCTGGGTCAGCAGGACATGTGAAATGTCCTCAGGGACCTATTAGAGCATGTATCAGAGCATCAGTCCTTCTGGGGGCCCCCGTGTTTCCCCAATTCATTTGCCATCATCCTTCCACCTGTGGGTGTTCCCAGACCTTAGGTATCTATCGCGAAGGCTGCTGCTGTGAGCATTCGCGCACAGACACCTGTTTGGGGTCTCTGCTTTTACCTCTTGTGGGTGTAATCCTAGGAGGGGCTGTGTGGAACACTGTGGAAGCTACACAAGAATTCCCGTGCCTAAATGGTATAGCACGCATTAGTCATTGTGCTCCTGGTGTACAGTGTGTACGTGTGTGTGTGAGAGAGAGAGACTGTGTATATGCACTTATGTACAAAAGTATGTCTGAGTGTGCGCATGCACACATAGATGCCTGCGTCCTTGTGTGAGTGTGTGTGTGCATGCACATGTGTGTACATGCGTGTATGCGCAAGTGTATGCGTGGTGTGTGTGTATGTGTGTGTTCTACAAACTGGCCAAGGGGGCTTAGTCTTGGGAAGCCCCGTATGGCAATCCGGAAGACACGGAAGCCAATGGTATCATGTGAGTCCGCTCTAAAGCTCTGAGACACAACAGTCCTGCCATCCATGATTAGGAGAAGAGAGCGGCAAATTGAGGCCCTGGAACTCAAGGGGGACATGGAGGCAGAGTGTCCTTTCGGGTAAGTGATTTCTAAGAAGAGTTATTAACAGTGTGGACAGACAGACAGTGGATGACACGGCCTTTGAGGAGAACACAATGAGGCGGCCGGGGTGGGGGGTGGGGTCGCCATCGTGTAGGCTTCCAGGAAGAGGGGTTTCGTGTAATCAGGCTGTCTCTGGTTCCCGGTCAGCAGGGGGACGAACTTCTGGATAAGGAATGCAAAACTTTGAAGGTGTAGGGGAGGAGGAAATACCTAGTGAGGTGCGTCCACCGTATGACGGGGAATGTGCTGCCGCGAATAGCCCTCTGGTGCCCCAGAATCTGGCAATCTGAGCTAATAAACCTCCCTGAGGAAGTATGAGTGGTGTCTCCTGACTTGAGGAGTCTGTCAGGTGCTTAGAGACTCAAAGACAGGCTCTCAGTAGTGAGCTCACAGCTTCCTTCTCTGGGGCATGATCACAGCCTGAAACTGACCAGCTGTCTCAGTTCACTCAAGGAAAGCGAATTGGCCCTCGCCTTCTGCTTCTGCTCCCGCCTTCAGCTGACGGGACAGTGGCCACCCTACAATGCAGGAGCATATCTATAACTCAGTCTACTGACATGAATCTCACTCGCTCCTAGACACTCCCTCACAGCTGCACCTTCTAAATAATGCTTTACCAGGTGTCTGAGCGCCCTGCAGCTCAGTCGATCGGCGTACAAAATCAACCATTACAGTGCAACAAGCTTACTTTGATATAACCAGCAACCAGGCTTGGCGGTGCAGGCCTTTAACACCAGCATTCAGGAGGCAGAGGTAGAAGGATCTCTGTGAGTTATAGGTCAGCCTGGTCCGCATATTGAGCTCCGGGACATCCAGGACTACATAGAGAGACCCTGTCTCAAAATAAATAAAATGAACAAATAAATCAAGTCAGCAACGAGTAAGTCAGCTCGGGACATGTGCGCTCTAGATGGCAGCAGGCAGTCTAAAGACATCTTCATCTTCGCGACTTGGACAAAGCACTGCTGACATCTTGTGGCTAGAGGAGAGTTGACTCCCTGTGTTCCACAGCAGCCTTCCACAGCCAAGAAGTGTGGCTGAAACCTGCATTCTGCAGCAGCCTTCCACAGCCAGGAAGTGCAGCTGAAACCTGCATTCTGCAGCAGCCTTCCACAGCCAAGAAGTGTGGCTGAAACCTGCATTCTGCAGCAGCCTTCCACAGCCAGGAAGTGTGGCTGAAACCTGCATTCTGCAGCAGCCTTCCACAGCCAGGAAGTGCAGCTGAAACCTGCATTCTGCAGCAGCCTTCCACAGCCAGGAAGTGTGGCTGAAACCTGCATTCTGCAGCAGCCTTCCACAGCCAGGAAGTGTGGCTGAAACCTGCATTCTGCAGCAGCCTTCCACAGCCAGGAAGTGTGGCTGAAACCTGCATTCTGCAGCAGCCTTCCACAGCCAGGAAGTGTGGCTGAAACCTGCATTCTGCAGCAGCCTTCCACAGCCAGGAAGTGTGGCTGAAACCTGCATTCTGCAGCAGCCTTCCGCAGCCAGGAAGTGCGGCTGAAACCTGCATTCTGCAGCAGCCTTCTGCAGCCAGGAAGTGCGGCTGAAACCTGCATTCTGCAGCAGCCTTCCACAGCCAGGAAGTGTGGCTGAAACCTGCATTCTGCAGCAGCCTTCCACAGCCAGGAAGTGTGGCTGAAACCTGCATTCTGCAGCAGCCTTTGGCAGCCAGGAAGTGTGACTGAAACAAGGCCAGATTTCAAAATCTACTCCACTGTAAGCTAACTGAGAAGCTATCTCATCAGACAAGGTCCTATAATGTCAACGATTCTAGAAGAATTTAGCAAATAACAAAATCCCAAATGAAAAGATTTTACAATTGTCACACTTCTGGGGCTGGAGAGAAGTACTCATGCACATACACACTAAAAAATTATATATGTATGTAATATATATATATATATATATACTCTTTTTTTAAAAAAATTACCACATCTCAAAGTTGCTGAAGTCTGGAGATAAGAAAGTTCAATGGTTCCATGAGAACACCAGAAACAGGCCTATCCCACCTCGCTGCTCACCACCCTAGCACACCGGCTCAAACTCTCAGACTTGGTTCCTCAGGCTATCAGCCAGTTGCGGAAGATCCCGCCATCCCACCCTCAAGAAGGCAAGAATAAGCCATTTCCCAAAAAGAAAAAAAAAACTATCCCCAAATCCACACAGTAAACTTCCTTCTCCATCTCATTCACTCCGTCCCTTCTCAGTCTCTTTGCCTAAATGAGATCACTTGATAAAGGAAGTGAAATCACAATGGTAGGCGTCAACTAATAAAATTCATCGTCCAAATGTAAGGAGAGATCAGTTGCCCAGACAACCGATCAACCAAAGCATCTCTCCACCATCCTCGTTTATTTATGGTTACGGCAAGAAGCACAGATGAGTGGTTATTTAGATAGAGGGTTACGGGCAGCTGAGTTATATCCCCTAAAGATGTCTCTCGGCCAGGAGGTGGTGGCACACACCTTTAATCCCAGACCTTGGGAGACAGAGACAGGCGGATCTCTGTGAGTTCGAGGCCAGCCTGGTCTACAGAGTGAGTTCCAGGACAGGCTCCAAAGCTACACAGAGAAACCCTGTCTCAAACAAACAAACAAGAGATGTCTCCCTCCCTGCCACTCAGGAAGAGGTGATGCTCATGAGCTCCAACCTCCGTCCTTCATGGCATAGCTGCTGAGAGTCAGAGAGGGCTGTGGCTTTACCACGTCAGGGACACAGCGTCCCACCACACCCTACCCCTTCCTCCTGATCTTTTATTCTTTCTACCTCCTCTTCCACAAGGGTCTCTGAACCTTGGAAGGGATGATGATGTTCCACGTGGGGCTAAAGCGCTCAGTGGTCACTAAATCTTAGCACTTACCCTAAATCTGGTGAATTTTTACAATACCCAGGTTATCTAAAGGCCAGGGGAAAAAAAACACCGCAAAATAAATAAAAATTCATGAACGTTTTTAGATAACTCTGCAGTGTACATTGCTGATTTTTGTACCTGCCTCTCCTTCCTGCCCCTCTGACGGTATCTCCTCAAGTCAGGAAGAAGCACAGAACCCAATTACAGCCAAATATTTCACCTCCCCCCATACACACACACCATGTCAATCACAAGTGACTTGTAACTTGAGCTAGGCTAATCAAAGCCAGAGGTTCAGTTTATCTTGGACGTGTTGTCCCCAGGGGGACAGCTGGCCTGAGCCTCCAGCCTCCATAAAGGAGGCAGAACTGAGCACTAGAGAGAGTGGCCAGGTTCAGGGATGGCCTCAGAGCATAGACGCCCAGAGGTAACTGAAGCCTTTATCTGACCCTGTGCTTTTTAAATTCTCTGAGCTGAAAAACAATTAGGCCATAAAGGTTGCACCAGAAACCAAAGGAGTAAATTGCCTTAGGGGCATAATAAATAAAGCTCGTATTACACACCCTACCCCCAAGCGGGAGGATCTGAGTTGGTATCCTTAGCCCTCACCTAAAAAAGTCAGGCCTGGAGGTAACCCCAGTGTTGGGGACAGCAGCAGGAGGAGTCTGGGGGCTCACTGGCCAGCCAAACAACAGTAAGAGACCCTGTCTCAGAAACTAAGCTGGAGAGCCAATGTCAACTCTGACCTTCACATGTACACATGTGGGTGTGCACGTGACATGCACAAACGTGAAAATAAGGAGGGGCTGTTAGGAAGAGGAGGGTGATCAGCCAGCATGGGAGGAGACAAGGAAAGAAAAGATGCCGAAAACACAGATGAAATGTCATCGCGGAGCCCCTATTATTTACGGTTAATAAGTGCTAATAAAAACTTTTTAAAAACTGCATCCGTTCATCTGTTTGTACGTTAATCTCCTGCCAGGCTCAGTGTATCAGAGACATCCTAAGACAGAGCCGCTGCCCCCAGAGGATGCTGGGCCTCAGTTGCTACCCCATCATATTACCTTGAATGAGCCCAGCAACCTCCCAGGTCCAGGTTGCCATCTGCAACAGCAAACCGCTAGGATGCTTGATTGACGGTGACTCTTCTGGGCTGTAATTGATCCAGTGACTTCCTTCCTGCAGACTGCTACATATATATTTTTTGGAGGTTCTACCAATCAGAATGAGGAGACTCCATCTGCACGGCTTGTCACTCACTGAGGAAAACCTAATGAAAGATGAGAGAAATCAACTCTGAGCCCCTCCACCTTTGGGGGCTCAGGCACCCAAAGATGCTGACTGCCACAGCCCAGACACCCTCTGTGTGGGGAGGGTTTTTTGTCAATTTGGCACAAGCTAAAGTTGTCAAGGAAGAAGAATCTCAATTGAGAAAATGCCTCAGTCAGATTGGTCTGTAGGCAGGCCCATGGGTGTTTTCTTAATTAATTGATGTGGGAGAGGCCAGCCCATGATGGGCGGTCCCACCTCTGGCCAGGAAATCCTGGGATCTATAAGAATGCAGGCTAGCAAGCTAAGGAAAGCAAGCCAGCTAGCAGTGTTCCTCCATGGCCTCTGCTTTGACTCCTGTCTTCTTTCACTTTGGTTTACCTCAGTGGACGGTGACCCAGGTTATGTAAGCCAAATAAACCCTTTCCTCCCCACTTTTGGTCATGGTGTTTTATCATAGCAACAGACTCAAACAGCCAGCGCCTGGCCTATGTGACCTGCCAGGACCTTCGTAGCATAGCGGACCCTGCAGAGCAGATGGTCATAGTGATCAAGGCCCCTCCTGAGACCCAACTACAAGCTGTGGACTCTGCAGAGACATTTCAGGTCTCTCTTAAGAGCAAACAAGGCCCCATCGATGTTTTCCTGTGCCCTGAGGAGAGTTCAGGAGGCATCAGCCCTGGGAGGACCCCATGCCAAGAGACATCATCTGGGGAGGACCGGACCCCTGACTCGCGCACGCGTTAGACTCCTTGGTCCGTGCCTAAGACACAAATTCATGAGTCTCATAATCTGGAAGTATCCTCAAACAGTAGGATGGGCTAGAAGTACCCAGAAGGTCAGAGTCCTAAGAATGACTCTCTACCAGTTCTCAACAGGAGTTGGTCAATACACACACACACACACACACACACACACACACACACACTACACAATGGAGACAAGAAGCTAAAATATACCAGTTGCTTTGAGAAAAGGAAAATAATAGATTGTTGTAAGAGGATGCTTGTATACTCCCAGCCACTTAGACCCGAAATAACCATACAGAAACTGTATTAATTAAATCACTGCTTGACCTATTAGCTCTAGTTTATTACATCTTAATTTAACCAATTTCAATTAATCTGTGTATCACCAAGTGACTGTGGCTTACCAACAAGGTTCTGTCTGGTGTCTGTCTCTGGCGGGGATACATGGCTTCTCCTAACTCCACCTTCTTTCTACCAGCATTCAGTTTAGTTTTCCCCCACCTAGTTCTACTCTGCCCTATCAATAGGCCAATGCAGTTTCTTTATTAACCAATGGTTTTCACAGCATACAGAAGGAAATTCCACATCACCTCCCCTTTTCTGCTTAAATAAAAAGGAAGGTTTTTATCTTTAACATAATAAAATTACATATAACAAAACAGGTATCAAACAAGAATTATAGTTACAATATTTGTATCTACTTTATCTTTTATCATAACTAAGGAAAACTATAATTATAGTTATCCATTCTTCAACTCCATCAAAGACCCCAGAAGGATATAATATTACCTAAGTAAACAGGAAGCTCATTGTAAGCAACTTCCAAAACTCTAGAATTGACAGATATCTCACTGCCTAGACAGTCACCCAAGTTCTTCTGTATTGTTGGAGCACCCATTTTCAGCCTGCAGGCCCATAGTATCTGGTGGACTTTTCCATGAAGCATGAAATTTCAAAGACAGTTCTCCCTATATTGGCAGTTTGTCAGTCACTTTCTTCTGTGTCCTGCAGAATGTCTTGCAGACTCTTTCATGAAGTAGGAACCCTGAAGGACCATCTCACCTTTAGAAAAGTCCAGCAGTCATCTCTCTGTGGATCCTGTTTGTCAAGTTCATATAGCCTAACATCAAGCAGTCCAGGCAAGAGCAGTTTCTTGTCCAAATGGCTAACAAACTCCATGAGGAGCCTCTTCAATGATCATCATACTCTTGAAGTAATTGGTGCTGCCAGGAGCAGATGTGTTTCATTGTCATGAAAAGTCCTAAGTTTTTTTTTTGTTTTTTTTTTTGTTTTTTTTCTTTTTTGGGGGGGGGGGGGTTTCAAGGCAGGGTTTCTCTGTGGCTTTGGAGCCTGTCCTGGAACTAGCTCTGTAGACCAGGCTGGTCTCGAACTCACAGAGATCCGCCTGCCTCTGCCTCCCGAGTGCTGGAAAGTCCTAAGTTTTAAAACATCTTAAATGCCTTATTCAGAAGGTCTTTGAAAGATTTGAAGAATTACTATCCATCTGAAATCTCTATACATCTAGAAAACCTAACTAACATAACTACAAGCTTGACTATTATAGATGACTATCTATTAACCTGTATTTCTTATTTATACATTACATTTTTAAATGAACCACACAAACACAATGCCTTAATCAAGAGCAGAAATAAACATATAACAAGATTGACCTTAAATTTGTATCAGTAAACCAAGATCCATACCAATTCAAATTATTCATATCTATATCATATTCCCCTTTAAATGTAAGCAAACATTCATAAACAATACTTGGGAATTTGGGCATGGTTCTCTCCAAAATGCTTCCTGGTGTTAGTTGAGCAAAGTAATTTGGGGAGGGGGGATTCATGGAGACTTTTCAGGTGGTCTAGGTCCATCAAACCACATTAGTCTGGAAGGATTTCACAAGATCTCATCCTCTGGGAAAACAAAAGAAGAACCTCTTTTCCAAAGTAACAAATCCTTAGACCCAAATTCTGAAGACATGATACTTTTAAAATATCTATTCTGGTTTGACTTAGCAGCCCATACAGTGAAATGTCTCTCTGTACTTAGCTCCTTCACAGTCAAAGAATTCAAAGAAAACACAATAATTTACATAATCAGATTCTCTGTGTATGTTCCATCTTTATGTGCCTTATTTTTCTTACTCTATTACTTTTTCTACAAGTTTAATATTTATTTTATCTTTACTCCTTTAATCTATGACTGTCTGTACTTTTATATTACATTTACTGTCTCTTTACTCTTTTTCTCCTCTCTCCCAAGCCTACGTACACTTTTTAAACACACTGTATCTTATTTAGAGGTCTTTTATGTCTGAATCTGTAATATTGTGTATCTGTAATCCTTTTCTGTCCTGGAGAGTTTTTAAAATGGTAAGCAGCTTGGTCACTGTGGCCCTAGGTGCTGGCTCCTCCTCTCTCCTCCTTCCAAAATGATGGAGGTGCCATTACCACTAGCTCTGGGACCACCAGGTAGGAGCTGCCCTCACCATTTTAACTCTGAGAAGGAGCATGCAGCACATAAACCCTTTTAATCTGAGTAATAGCTAAATCTGCCATGCAGAACACTGTGCAGCCTGGAAATATCTCTGTATATGGTGGTGGAAATCTACCATGCTCTCCTGCCTGTGCACTCCTAGCAGACCTGATCCCATTGCCTGCCCAGTGGTGCACAGGGGATGGGGAGCAGGGGAAGGAGCTGAGCTGCAGGCATGGTCTCAGCTACTTTCCTCCTAACTTCAAGCGGGCAAACAAGCACTGGGCCACAAACTCCATTCAAGTGCTCTTTAGTCAAACCTCCCAAAAGAATCAGAGCCATTTGTGCTGGCAAACCAAGAAGCCACCGTTCTGAAACTGTGCAGTTTTTGTCTTGGTTTTTTGGTTTTCTGTTTGTTTTTTGTTGTTGTTTTGTTTTGTTGTTTGTTTGTTGCTACTACTGATTCAGGAAAACCTCTCGTAAAGGAGTTGCAGCATGCTGAAGGCAAAGGCGTAAGTCAAAAACAATCCCACACCAGTTTAGAATTATGATTAATAGAATGGTTATTTATTTAAAGGGGAAAAAACTTACAGATCACCGTCCCAGACAACAGCCCTCTGCGCAACCAAGAAGGAAGTCTAGTGGCTGGAAGCGGAGCAGGAAGTAAAAGAGAGAGAGAGGAGGGAAGTGGTCACTTTTTTAAAGGGAGAGAGACCATGCCCCAATGGGCTGGTATCTCAGCGGCTATTGGCTGGAGGAGCAGAAGGACCTCCTGCAACAGCATGCCACCAGCAAGCAGAGCCCATCCAGAAAAAAAAATGCAGCTAAACTACAGTAGACCTTATGCTTAATTTTTTCATTGATTATATTTCATTGTTTGGGTTACATGCAATGCATTATTTAAGTTGATCTCACCTGGAAAGCATAATGAAATGTGAAGTGTGTACATAATCCAATTTGCTTGGCTATAAAGAAAAATGCAACTGTACCATTTGCAGGAAACTTGATGAAACTGGATGTCACTGTGTTGAGCAAAATTAACTTAGGAAAGACAAATATCATGTTTTCTTTCATATGCAAAAACTAGACAGGTCTATGCACGTGCGTGTGTCTGCATGTGTGTGCACGTGACATAAGAACAGAGGGGGAACAGTTTGCTAGACTAGCAAAGTGTAGTTGGGTGAGTGGGATCAGGAGACGGAAATTATATGTATGAAAATGGCATCATGGGTCACACTGTTTTAAAAAAGAACACAAGTAACTGGGTGGTGGTGACGCACCCCTTTAATCCCAGCACTCGGGAGCCAGAGGCACGTGGATCTCTTTGAGTTTGAGGCCAGCCTGGTCTACAAGAGCTAGTTCCAGGACAGGCAAAGCTACAGAGAAACCCTGTCTCAAAAAACCAAACAAAAAAAAATCCACAAGTATTCAAGAAATGAAGAAAAGTATACCTCACCTGATTCTTTTATTGTTTTAATGTGGCTACTCTAAAGCCTGAATTGCACACAAGGCCTGCATCATCTCTCTTAGACAGAGCAATGTCAGAGGGTTCCTGGAGGGCTGGGCCCACTGCCCAGGGTGGTCATTCACTATCATGCCTGTATTCCCCTCCTTCCATCATGGGTCTCTCTATGATTCCCATATCATGTTACAGAGATCACCTCCAAGATCAGTTAGCTGGACCCCACCTTGAGCTAAAGCATGCTTTGGGGTAACCTAAACTAAGACACAAACCTTCTATGTACAGGGTCATGTGTTGACACGTACCTGTCCTCAGACTCCATTTGCACAGGATTCAGTGGGAAGATAAATAAAAGCACTGGAGGTTAAAGGTCAGGCTTAAATCATAGAGCATGCGGTGTGGATGACTACCTGCAGAGAACCTGGCACAGACAGATAGTATTAGCAGAAAGGTATGGGCCCAGAACGGGTTTCTGCTCAGTCCCATGATCCCTCAGTGTTGTCCACTTTGGTGCTGAGAGACAAGTGAGAAAAGTGTGCCTGGAGCAAGGGCCAAGACCCTGGCGCTGACCCAGATGTGAAGCTCAGCCCTGTGTCTTATTTTGTTGTGAGTACTCTAGGAATAGCTCTGTGTGTGTGTGTGTGTGTGTGTGTGTGTGTGTGTGTGTGTGTGTGTACGTGCACATGTGCATGTGCAGAGTGAGTAGAGGCTAGATCCAATTCCCTCCTGCCACTCATCCTCCTGGTGAACCAAGCTGGCTGCAGGTAGCAGTTGGAGCCTGTTTCAGGGAACCCAAACAAAGCATGCTCCCCACAATGGGATCATATACCCTATCTGCTCCAGGTTGGCACTGTGCTTTCTGTGCAGTGGTGAGAGATTGTGCCATGAACACAGGACACATATGCATTCCAGGAACACAGCTAACTGCTTGTTAGGTCCCTAGAACTGCTGATGCTGTAGTGTGAGGGGCCAATAAAAAATGATCAAGTGCTCTCAGGAAAAGCACACAAACACGGCCACCGGCCAGTCCAGGGGTCTCAGTTTGCCACCCTGTCAGCTGAAGATTTAGTGCTTGTAATATTTGCTTTTAGATTCTAAAATTTTTTCTCCTTTCCAGTCCCCCTCTATTCTAGTGAGATCTCTTTTTATTACTTTATATTTATTTTAATGAGATTTCATGAAAAAGAAACAAGAAAAACAGATATATGTATTTAACTAATGCCCTACCTCAACCTTTAATTCCTTAACTACCTGTCCTCCTCCAGACCTCTTGTGGCTCATTCAACCCCTTGCTCGTCAAGATAGCCAAGAGGGACATTGGCTGTTCTCAGTCACATGGTCCTGAGGTCGTGGCCTATGAATTGCAGCAAACAAAACATGAGTAGCTCATTCCCAAGCATTCAGTACACTAACTTATTTCAAAGCTGCTGATTTGGACCCAGAAGTCACGCCAGTGGCCTTCATCTGGTGACTTTGACCTCAGAGCTGAGAGTCAGGAGCTGAGGGAAGGCATTTATATGCATGTAACCTGAACGTCTAGATGTGTGTATCTCACACAATGCCTGAGGGTTTGGATGAATATATATGCTCTCCACACATCTCAAAAATGAGCTTTGTACAAACAAAAACCACCTTTGGTCTGTGGGAAAATTGAGAATTGTGAAAAATGCTTAGCCTAAAGTCTATTTAAATATTCATGGCATCTTCAAAGCAAAGCTGTTGGGAAAGGTTGAGTCACCAGGAACACAGTGGGGACAGCGTAATGGTACTGCCCTGGAAGTCAAGAGGAATGCAGGGATGAGAGGAATTCAGGGGTGGCCTAGTTCTGTCCCCGCTGCCACCGTAACCAAAGATATTTTAGATATGTGCCTATTTTTAAAGAGACTAAACTCCTATTGAAAATATGCACCTAATCTTCACATATGGAAGATAATGTTAGAATAATAATTATATTTTAGAATAGTATTTAAAATAATAAATATATTTTAGATAATTATGCTATAGAACTTAGAGTAGTGAATTATTTCATTTGTTTTCTTCCTAACTTCCCTCATGTGATAAAGGCTTTTAGGGATACCTACCATGAGTTTTGCTCATTACTTTCTCCTTGCTCCGCCCATGGCAGACATTACTAATCAATCATGTCACTCATTCTCGTTCTTCTTTTAAAAATTAGAACACTGCTTGGCCCACTAGCTCTAGCTTCTTATTGGCTAACTCTTATATGAATTTAACCCATTTCTATTAATCTGTGTATCGCTGCGTAGCTGTGGCTTACCAGGTAAAATTCTCAGCATCTGTCTCTGGCAGCAGATCCAAGGTGTCTCCCTGACTCTGCCTTCTTCCTCCCAGCATTCAGTTCCATCTTCCCCACCTACCTAAATTCTGCCCTATCAACAGGTCAACGCAGTTTCTCTATTCGCTAATGGAAATCACAACACACAGAGGGGACTCCCACATCATCTTCTCCCCTTTTCTGCTTAAATAAAAAAGGCTTTAACTTTAACATAGTAAAATTACATATAACAAGAGTTATCAAGCAAGAATTATAGTCACAATATTTATTTATATCTACTTTATCTTTTATCATAACTAAGACAAACTATATCTATTCTTTAACTCCATCAAAAACTCCAGATAGATATATTACCTAAGTAAACAGGAAGTGCATTATAAGCAACTTCCAAAACTGTAGAATTGATTGAGACTTCTCACTGCCTGGAGAGTCACCAAAAGTTCTTCTGTACCATTGGGACATCCATCCTCAGCCTACAGGCCCATAGTATCCAGCAGACATTTCCATGAAGCAGGAAATTTCAAAGACAGTTCTGCCTATATTGACAGTTTGTCAGTCACTTTCTTCTGTATCCTGCAGAATGTCTGGCAGACTCTTTCATGAAGCAGGAACCCCGAAGGATCATCTCACCTTTAGGCAAGTTCAGCAATCATTTCTCTGCAGGCATTGCATGTCCAGTTAAGCAGTCCAGGCAAGAGCAGCTTCTTGCCCAAATGGCTAACCAACTCCATAAGGAGCCTCTTCAATGCCCATTACCCTCTTGAAGTAGCTTAGTGCTGCCAGAAGCAGATGTGTCTCACTATCATAAAAAATCTTAAGTCCTTAAACATTTTAAATGCCATATTCTGAAAATCTCTGAAAGATTTGAAGAATACCCATCTTACTGAAATATATCTCTATACATCTTGAAAATCTAACTAAAATGACTACAAGCTTGACTATTACAGATGATTATCTGTTTACCTATATTTCTTAATTATACATTACATTTTTAAATGAACTACACAATCATAATATCTTAATCAAGAGCAGAAATATACATATAACAAGATTGACCTTAAATTTGTATCAATAAATCATCATCCATACCAATGCAAATCTCTATAGCATATTCCTGTTTAAATGTAAACAAACAATTATAAACAATATTTGGGAATATGGTCATAGTTATTTCTCTCCAAACTGCTTTCTGCTGTTTATTGGGTGAATCATTTTCTTTGTAGGGTGTTCATAGCAATTTTTCAGGGGGTCTCGGTCCATTAAACCATATTAGTCTGGAAGCAATCCACAGGTTCTCGTCTTCTATGAAAACAAAAGAAGGACCTCTTGTCCAAAGCTACATATACTTAGACTCAAATTTTGGAATCAAGATACCTTTATGTTGGTTTAACTTAGCAGTCCATACAATGAAATGTCTCTCTGTACTTAGCTCCTTCACAGTCAAAAAATTCAAAGAAAATACAATAATATACATAATGCAGACTCTCTGTGTATAGTCCATCTTTACGTGGCGTATTTTTCTTTACTCCTTTTAGTTTATGACTGTCTGTACTCTGTCTCTTTAAAGACTTTTTAAAAATGATTTACTTCTTTTTCAACTCTCTATACTCTTTTTCTTCTATCTCCCAAGCCTGCATACATTTATGCAACACTGTGACTCATTTATAGGTCTTTTTTAATCTGGATTTGTCTTTATTGCGTATCTGTAATTATTTACTGTCCAGGGGTGCTTTTTAAAATGCTAAGTGCTTCTTAAAACTTAAGTTGTGCCATTATTATGATATATATGGTACTTCCTGCTTGCCTGCCCAGACTAAAACTTAAGCAGCACCATTACTATGATATATACAGTACTGCCTGCCCCTTCAGCACAGTCCAGCATGGCAGAGCATCTCACTGCCTCTGAGAGACATGCACAGTGCCCCATCTCTAGGCACACAGCCAGTCCATGCCACCATTAAGCAAGCTGCAGCAGTCTGTTTACAAGCCCCTCTCAAATGCTCCATCTCCCGAAAGAGCCAGAGATCACATGGCAGCATAGCCCATGTATTTTAAAACAGCCGTGGCTTTCTTCCTGCTATGGCTGAATCAGGAAAATCTCTTTTAAAGGAGATGCGGCATGCCACCAGCAGAAACAAAAAAAATGCAGCTACACTTTTGGGTAGTTTTTTGTATATAGAATGTCTTTTTAAGCATTCTCAGCTTTTACATGGATTTAGTCCCCACGTTGGTGCACCAATCTTGTGCAAGCGGCCACTTGTTTGTCCCAGCCACCCAGAACCAAAATAATCACACAGAAACTGTATTAATTAAAACACTGCTTGGCCCATTAGCGCTAGCTTCTTATTGGCTAACTCTTATTTATTTATTTAACCCACTTCTATTAATCTGTGTATCGCCACATAGCTATGGCTTACCAGGTAAAATTCCCAGTATCTATCTCAGGCAGTGGACCCATGGCGACTACTCTAAGTTCAGATGTGAGATCTCAGAATTATTTTCAGGCTGGCCTAGAATTCACTTTGTAGTAAAGGTTGACCTTGAACTTTTGAGATTACAGCAATGTACTCAGCTCAGCTCATCCTTTCCCACAGCATTGTTAGTAGCCACTAGCAACTGACTGTAACATAGAAACACAACTGTGACTTCTGGTTGGGTAATCCATCACTAATCTCACATCCACGTTATAGCTAATGCTAGTTACCTAGAACAGATAGAAAATGGATTTTTCAAAAGAAACTAAACTAGAATTTGGGTGTTTTTCCCCCCTCTTATTTTGTGTGTTTGGAGCCTGCAACTTCCATAACAGCTGTGTTTTGTTTTGGCTTGTCATCTTTTGGTTCTTGACTGTTACCCAATATTTTCTTCATGTAGACTGAAGTCTCTGATTAACCCACTTAGTTACACCTTCACCCCACCATTTCCTACATTCGAGTGACATTCATAGCAGTGCTCTCTACTGTTTGCTGAGCAGAGGCCATCATCGTCCATTCAGTGCTGAGCCTGCTGCATACATCAAACAAGCAACAGTGTGAGTGGCTTGCCACAGTGCCTGGCATATGGTGATGCTCAATTAGTATATTTAGTTTGTAAAACTGTTTATAAAGGCATAGGTATTATTGATCAAAGAGTTGAAATTGTCACTTGGGTCACTAGCTTCTAAGTGGCTGAACTAGATTCCAGTTCAATCTGGATAGCTACCTGAACTTGTGCCTCTTTGGTTCAACCTTGCCTGGTTCCCTTATAGTCTCCTGTCTTCCCAGTGTGATCATTGTCATGTAACGATAATAATGGACATTATATAAATGTGAGTGCAACTGTCTCTCAGCCTCTGCAGGTGACTGGTTCTAGGTGTCCCTTGCCCAGGGGTTCCCAACTCCACAGATGCTCAGATCTCATCCTCAAAAGACATAGCACCTGCACACATCTTACCGTAGACTTTCACTCTTCCCTGGTTACTTAGGTACCCAACACAAGGTCAATTATGAGTAATGTCGTAGTGTGTTGTAATGTCTTGCTTAGGGAGCAGTGACAAGAAATAAGTCTGCTCATGAGTGTGTGCACACACTACAGATGTGACTAATATAGACTTAATGATGAATCATGCAATTTGTGGTTACATGATCCACAGAAATAGATACAGAGGCTTGGCTGCATGTATTTATATCTTCTATATTGGCTGATGATATTGATACATATATTTATTAATATGTGTGTGTATAGGGATGTGGTACAGTATGTTAGTTCAGATCTCCCTAGCAAGTGTTGTTATATAATTTTTGTTGTTATTTTTGTTTTTTCTTTTTACAGATAATTAAACTGTGGCTGAGAACATTGTATGCTTGTTAGTACATTCAAAGGTGATTTGATTAAAGTCATTCTATCCCATTGCTTTCATAACGAGCCATGAAACACACTGACCCACGTCTACTCAACATCTGTTACGATGTATGTTTACAGAGTGCCCATGCCCATCAGGAACTTTTCTCAGTCCGTGAAACATTTCTTTTCTAGACTTGAGTTTCCTTTCCATGCATTCGCAAGACATCAGAATGCCAAACAGGTATCTACTTGGTGACAGATAATCAGAGCCCCATTGCAAACTCCTCCAGATTGTTTGAAATCCTTAAAACATTACATTCACTCTTTATTGTGTGTGTATAATGTGTGTGTAGGGGCATGTATAGACCTCTGGTTACACATCAAGGCCAGAGGCCAACTTACAGGAATCAGTTCTCTCCTTCCACCATGTGGGTCCAGAGGACCAAACTCAGTTTACCTGCAAGCTCTTTTTATCTGCTGAGCCATCTCAATGGCCCAAGCATTAGAAGTATTGTTTTGTACCCCAGTTTCCCCATCCGAAGTGGGAAGAATACCTACTTTACATTGTTCAGTTATCAGAGTATCTGAGATCCCAAGCATGACGGGTCTTCACGCAGGTTGCCAAGTGGTGGGAAACTCACTTTAGCGTACACTGTGAGCTGTAAAAGCTTGAATTAACTTTTAAAAGTTTAACAATGAGATTTTTATTTTAGTTTCTATTGAGTTATTAAAATACTTTGTAGGAATCTGGCTGTCTTACTGGGCACTGGGGTGGGCACAGGGGCAGTTTCCCCTCTTGACTACGCTGTTAGTGTGTCCCCAAAATAGCATCTGTGTCCTCTTGCCACACCACAGCCACCCACTTTCCCGCGGGTCCTCCTAGACCTCTGACTCTGAACTTCCACACTGAAGCAGGAGAGTCTCCTGGAGTATGAGAAAGAACATCAGTGGGACCAAGTGTGTCTGACAGCTGTTTGAGCTGTGTTGATGGGGGATCTTTATTCCTCAATTCTAGATGTTTAAAAACGTATCTTTCAACCAGAACAGGGCAAGTGAAAGAACAAATGAAAGAAATGTTATTTTTAGCATACATATTTCCCGGTATGTACTGTGACCATCGCTTGCCTATATAGGGCAAAACATTGGATCTGTGTAAAACGGCCAGACTGCCCTTGGTACCTTGGACAGCACCACAGAGGCTTTCTTGATCTTCTACAGGGCATCTTCGCCCATCACACAAGGTGTTTTATCTGCTGTTATGCACTGTACAGGATCCTGTGTTCTGAATGTTTCCGTAACACAGCTCTGACATGAACCATGAGTAATGCCATGTTACAATGCCTCTAGATGATAGGATTATGTTTATTTTTAATTTCTAAAATTTATTCCTTGAGCCGGGCGGTAGTAGTACGCGCCTTTAATCCCAGCACTTGGGAGGCAGAGGCAGGTGGATCTCTGTGAGTTCGAGGCCAACCTGGTCTACAAGAGCTAGTTCTAGGACAGGTTCCAAAGCTACAGAGAAACCCTGTCTCGAAAGAAACAAAACAAAATTTATTCCTTGAGAATTTCATGTCTATATACAATATATTCTGATCATATTCACCTCTACTCTCTCCTTCCAATTTCTCCCAGATCTCTTCAACATCTCCTTTCCAACTTCATGTTCTCTTATTTTTTTATAGCCTACTGGGTTTAATTAGTGAGCTCATAGGCACACCAACGTAGGGCCATCCTCCCTGGTGTGGTCAACCTAGCAGGGGCCACACTCCTAAAGAAAACTGACTCTCCTTCCCTTAGCATCCTGCCAACAGCTGCTCGGGTATGGCGGGGTTGTGTGCCCCTACAGACTGGGAAGTTTTCTGTTACATTAGCATCCTAGGAGACCACGATTTTATTTATGGTCCATCATGGGGCCCATCATCACATGGCACATGACACACTGTTTCAAAGTCTAGCTGACCTTTCCTGGGTTTGAGCCTCCATCAGAATGGGAGAAGGTTCTCTTGTAGCTCTTTGAACTTGAGTCCTGCACGCGGCCTGACTGTGAACACTATTATAATTAAAGATCACCTCCAGAAGCGACAAGGGATTCCCCTCTAAAAGTCGCCTTCCCAGTTATCTGGACACGGTCCTAAAGAAAAGGATTTTAAATTTCCCCACAGAAAGTGGGCAGATATCCAGGGAGGCCCCCTGAGGCCAGGATGCTAAATCAGCTTGTGAGCCAAATGACCTGGGGGTCCCCCCTCAACATTGTTGCTCTTTTAAACAAATTGAATTCTTTTTTTCAAGGCTTAAATTTTTTTCATGACCCTCTGGGAGAAGCAACAGTAGCAGTCTTAAATTGACTGGTGGAGAGAAAAGCCTGTGTCTTTCTTAGTCCTAAGGTAATCCTTTCAGAAGACGGCTTGCCTTTGTGTCCCTCTGAAGACGGTCCCCATCTTGTACTAGCTCCATTTATTTTCTGAGCCTTCCCCACTCTGGGTTCAGAAGCTGTTAAACTGAGAAAGCCAAGCTGTGTGTTCCTGCCATCAGCTTTTCCCTGGCGACACAAACTTTACTCAGGTGGGCTGTTGTTGGCACCCCTTCACTGAGCCCACTGCTGCCCCTGAGCCGGTACCCCAAGCACAGCCCCGGGCACACCGCACTTACCGGGAGGCAGGCTGTGCACAGAACCCTCTGCTGTGGAGGCCAGAGATTACCACCAGGCCCACTCCCCACTGAGCCACTTAAGATGAGTCCCTTGTTTGCGTGCACACGGTGGCCACGTAGCTTCCACTTACCTGACAGCAGCTATTCTGGGCCCTCAATACCTTAGCTTATCTCAGCCCAACCTGGGCTGCCTGGGCAAGCTCTCTTAGCACATTTTTGTCCCTGTGCTTGGGAAAGCAGTCAGTGGGAGGGCCACATGATCAGGTGGGGGCTGCCCTTCACTGCTGTGAACCCCTATAGTACACCAGACTTGGAAGACCCTCTGAGTTTAAGGCTGAGTGTGCAGTGCTGAGTTGGGGCAGTAGCTGCTCAGGACTTCCACCATCATTGCAGAGTCCCTTTCACTAAATACGGGACATGCTCCCGTATGGCCTGGTCCCCCCAGCCAGGTAGAGCCAGGGGACCAGCTGGCAGGGGCCCTGGGGGGTGCAGAGCATCCTGCCCTGGCACTCCTTTTGTTTGTGCTCTTGAAACAAACTCAGAAATGGCTCCTCCCATATCGACTGAAAAGCTTGTTTCTGGGGTCTCCTTCAAGGATTCATATGGTACCTTCCTTCTTAACTTGAGGAAGGCATTTGTCTTCCAGCTGCTCAGGGTTCTCACGCCCAGACCCTGCTTTAAGAGCCCTGGAGTTGACAGCCCTGCCCCGTGTCTGAGGTACAAGAGCCTGTTTACCTCATAGAGTGTTTGGGCTCTGAAGTGAAAGTGAAATTATTTTGAAGAAAAACAACTCGTTTCCATGGACAGCTTGATGACATGTTTTTTCATTTTACATCCTCTGTCCCCTAGGGGAAGGTTTTCAGCATTAAAGAAAACATTTCGAATATACTGAAAAAAGAAATCTAGCTGACTCAGGACCTTTATTTGTTTGTTTGTTTGTTTTTGTTTGTTTGCTGAAACAGGGTCTCACTATACAGCTCTCACTGTCTTGGAACTTGTTCTTTAGATCAGCCTGGCCTAGAACTCACAGAGATCTGCCTGGTTTTGCCTCCTGAGTGTTGGAATCAAAGGCATGTGCCACCACACCTGTCCTAATTTCTACTGTTAAACTACTATTATTTCTAGAAAGGGGATTAAGAAATGAAAGGGGGGGCTGAAAACCAGGCGGTGGTGGTGCACACCTTTAATCTCAGCACTCGGGTGTAGTAATAGGAGCGGCGGGGCTGCATCCCCAGCACCCCGGCCGCCTGCTAGTTTATGCCCCAAAATAACAACACACAAATTGTATTCATTTAAACACTGCTTGGCCCATTATATCTAGCCTCTTCTTGGCTAACTCTCGCACCTTGACTAGCCCATTTCTAATAATGTGTGTAGCATCCCAAGGTGTGCTTACCGGGAAGATTCTAGCCTACGTCCATCCTGGGTTGGAGCTTCATCGCGTGTGCCTCAGAGAGCAGAGCTATCGTGTCTGCCCGGGAGAGGGGAGCATGGCGTCTCTGAGCTCACTTCCTCTTCCTCCCAGCATTCTGTTCTGTTTACTCCACCCACCTATGTTCTAACCTATCAGGGCAAGCAGTTTCTTTATTTAATTAACCAATGACCTTCCTCCATCACTCGGGAGGCAAAGGCAGGGGAATCTCTGTAAATGTGAGGCCAACATGGTCTACAGAGTGAGTTCCAGGACAGGGGCCCCAAAGCTATAGAGAAATCTTGTCTCAGGGGAAAAAAGGAGAAAAGAAAAGAAAAGAAATGGCTCAGCAGCTCAGCAGATCACTTGTTGCTCTTACAGAGAAACCTGGTTTGATTCCCAGTATCCACATAGCTACAACTCTGGTTTCAGAGAAGATGGAAGACTTCTGACCTCCCTGGGCATCAGACACACATGTGGTACACACATATACATGAGAGAAAAACACTCAGGAATAAATAATAAATAAAATAATCTTAAAAGGGGCTGGTGAGATGGCTCAGCGGTTAAGAGCATTGCCTGCTCTTCCAAAGGTCCTGAGTTCAATTCCCAGCAACCACATGGTGGCTCACAACCATCTGTAATGAGGTCTGGTGCCCTCTTCTGGCCTTCAGGCATACATGCAGAAAGAATATTGTATACATAAAAATAAATAAATATTTTAAAAAAATAAATAAATAATCTTAAAAGTGAAAGGGAGAAGGGGCCATTCTGCTAAAATGTTGCTTCTTCAGAACATATGCAGCTTTCCTTGGTGTCTCTGCCTGTCCTGCAACTCACTCTGTGGACAGATCTGGCCTCAAACTCAGAGATCTGCCTGCTCTGCCCCCCAGGTGCTGGAATTAAAGGCTGTGCCACCACTGCCTGGCTGAAAATAAAGTAAATCTTTAAACAAAAGAAAGGGCTGGGCATGGTGGTGAAAAGCTTTGATTCCAGCTCGCGGAAGGCAGAGGCAGGCGGATCTCTGTGAGTCTGAGGTCAGTCTAGTCTACAGAGCGAGTTCCAGGGCAGCCAGACCCGATACATAGAGAAACCTTGTCTCAAAAAGAAGGAGAGAAGAAGAGGAGAAGGAGTTTAAAACTTGGTTTCTAGAAACTGTTTCAATGAAAATAACCAACCCTGAAGAAGAGTTAGAAAATAAACTTGACGAGCTCTCCCAGAACATAGGAAAAAAGTCAAAGGGATAGAAACGGTAAATGACATGAACTGTAGAGACCGACACAAGTGTTCCATCCGGGAAGAGAGTCTCACTGAGGGATTCCCTAGAGACCAACACAAGTGTTCCATCCGGGAAGAGAGTCTCACTGAGGGATTTCCTAGAGACCGACACAAGTGTTCCATCCGGGAAGAGAGTCTCACTGAGGGATTCCCTAGAGACCGACACAAGTGTTCCATCCGGGAAGAGAGTCTAGTGAGGGATTTCCTAGAGACCGACACAAGTGTTCCATCCGGGAAGAGAGTCTCACTGAGGGATTCCCTAGAGACCGACACAAGTGTTCCATCCGGGAAGAGAGTCTCACTGAGGGATTCCCTAGAGCAGGTTGGCCTGTAAGCGTGTCTGTGGGGATTGTCTTGATTACATCCATGGGTCTGGGAAGACTTGCCCACCACAGTAGCAGCACCATTCCCTGGGTTTGGGACCCAGACTGAGTAAGAGTGGAGAAACTGAGCTGAGCAGTGAGCTTGTATTCATCTCTCTCTGCTCTTGACTGTGGATGTCATGTGAGTGGGTGTTTCACACTCCCATGGCCTTGATATCCCTGCACTGGTGGATTGTAAATGACCTAGAATTTTGGGCTAAAATAATTCTTTTCTTGTGTTGCTTTGTGTCAGGATATCTTACTTATCACAGCAACAGAAACGAAACTGGGACACTCATGCTGGCCTGGAACACAAGACTCTCCGTCCTTGGCTCTGGGGGACAGCACAGCAGCTGTAGCTCCACCACAAGAGGGACCAGAGCATTTGAGACTAGTGTAGTTCTGTGACTATGGCTCAGGGTCACTCAGCTGGCAGGGACCTGTGCTGTTAACAAGGAGCCTCAGCTGCAAGCTGAATACTGACAGGTGTTGGAGGAGGGGCCGCTTGTTTGTCCGGCCGCCCAGAACTGAAATAATCACACAGAAACTGTATTAATTAAATCATTGCTTGGCCTATTAGCTCTAACTTCTTATTGGCTAACTCTTACATCTAAGTTTAACCCATTCCTAGTAATCTGTATCACCATAAGGTCGTGGCCTACCAGCAAAGATTCAGCACATCTATCTCTGGCAGCAGATCCACGGTGTCTCCCCTCCACCTTCCTTCTCCCAGCATTCAGTTCTGTCCTCCCCACCTACCTGAGTTCTGCCCTATCAACAGGCCAAGGCAGTTTCTTTATTCATTAATGGTAATCACAGCACACAGAGGAGACTTCCACAGACAGGAGGCCTTGGTTCCTTGACACGTGTGCCTCAGAGGCCTACTTAACCTGGGGGCACTGACCCCCAGAGCAAGTGACCCAAGGAAAAAGGAGAATAGCCAAGACAGAGAGCCTTTATACCTCAACCTCAGAAATAAACACAATTCCATCATTTCCAGGCTACCAGGAGAGACAATGACACAAGGGTGTAGCTACCAGAAGCCATGTTGAAAGTTGGCCCCACATGCAGACACTGAGTTGCCCTTCAGGGTTATGGAAACACCAGCTCTATGACATCCCCCACCTCTACTAGATGCCAGAATCTGTGGTGACCCAAGACCCTGGTGTAATTAGTATAATTAGCACTGCATTTGCATATAACCTCCACACACCCTCCAGTATATTCTAAATCATTTCAGTTGCTTTGAATATTAGAAATAGGAACATGCTAGGTAAACACTTGTTATGTTGTTTGAGGAACAGGAGAAAAAGATTGTATAAGGCCTAACTACCTTTTCCCATTGCAGTTCACAGTTGACTGGCTGTAGATTCCATGGACACATAGGCTACTGTATTCCCAGAACATAAAGGAAATACATAAAAACATGAGTTCCCAGAACTTGGAAATTTCTAACTGCTCAGTGTCATGGATACACATCAAAGTCCATTGTCATCAGGTTTTGTAGGCGGAGACTGCTTGTTCACTTCTTGGCTGCCCAGACCCAAATAATCACACAGAAACTATATTAATTACAATGCCACTTGGTCAATAGCTTAGGTATATTCATACCTGGCTCTTATATCTTAAATTAACTTATTTCTATTAATCTATGTATTGCCACAAGGTTGAAGCCTACTGGTAAGGGTCTGTCCAGTGTCTGTCTCCTTCAGCAGCTACATAGCACCTCTCGACCCTGCCTATTCTCTCTCATTCTATCTCTTTCAGTCTGGCTATATTCTGCCCTGCCATAGGTTGAAGTAGCTTTATTCATTAGCCAATAAAAGCAACACATATACAGAAGGACTTCCCATATCAAGGTTTCAAAATACCGGGTCTCTTAAGCTCCTGGAAATGTCACAAAGTCAGACCAAAACAATTGATAATCAGGATGGATTCTGACTTCTTAAGGAAATGCTGGGAGCAATGAGCATTGCCTTAAAATCTTAAAGGTAAATGGTTCCCAGGCTCAAATTAAACCAGCCAGAATGGATGGCATTGGAGAGGCACGGGCCCAATTTTAAAAGCTGAAGATGGATTCAAAATACACCCGCCCCTCAAAGAGCCAAAATCACAGAGGACTGCTAGAAATGGAAGAGGGGAGCGGAGTGCAATGAAATACACTGGAGCATTGTTAAGCTTGTGAGTCTTCTCAGTTCTTGAAACATAAGAATGTCTTCCCACTAGCCAAACTTTCACTAAAGTAGAAACAGAATAGCGGTATCTGCAATCAAGCTATGAAAGACACCAGAAAGTATGTCCTATAAAAATGGAGGCATGCAGACACAGGGAGACAGACAAACAGGAAATGGAAGCTCCAGATGCAAGGAAGGCTGGAAGGGCTGCAGGCTGACGGCTGTGTGCCAGGTCAGGAGAACAGAGCCTGCAGGGAAGAGGGATTCCAAGGCTCAGAGGAGGCCTTGTGCAGCGCGTGTCTTCTGAAGGAATTTAGACAGCTGGTAATGAGTCTGAAGTCGAATTAACCCCACGTACATAGACAGCCAAGCAAATGACAAGATGAAAATGATGATAATACAAGGCAGCTATTAACTCCAGGGTGTGGGGGAGCTGTCAAGGAGAGAACAGTAATTCTAGTTTATAGTACGCACAAGCCATGACTAGAGTTTACAGTCACGGTAAACAGTGTTGATCTAAGTGACGGGTGACTATGAGAGTGGGGGCTTCCACAGTGGAAGAAATAACCCCCAAAACCCCCGCTTTCATAGCAGACAACCAAGTGGAAGACGTGAAACACCACAGTGACCAGCTCAACAGTGCAGTGACCTCCAGCAGGGGAAGGGGGAAAACCCAGTCCCTAGATCCGGTGGCCAAGGGTCTGGAAGCTTCTGAGTGCACTTGCCTCATTTGTCTTGAAAGAGATGCAGGGCTTGGGATGTAGCTTATGATAGAGTGCTTGCGCAACACACATGAAGCCCTGAGTTCGAACCCTGGCACTGCATAAAACCAGGTGTGCTGGTGCACCCCTGTAACCGCAATACTCAGAAGTGGAGGCAGGAGGATCAAGAAGTTCAAGGTTATTCTTGGCTACATCGTGAGTTTGAGGCTAGCCTCAGCTACATGAGACCCCAATAGAGGGAGAGGGAGATGAGAGAAAGGGAGGGAGAGAGGAGGAGGGGAGAGGACAGGGAGAGAGAGAAAGAGTCGCCATGATAAATGACAAGGCTGTGACTGAACACCTAGGTCATGTGCCAGCATCTGATGAGCACCTGCAGCATACTAGAGAAAGAAAAATGGTTCACTTTACAGGATGCTAGGGAAAAATAAGAAATGCTAACCATGCCTGCGCCCTCCCTGGAACATGGTAAAGCAGTTTTCTCAACCCACCCAGGGACACAGCAGTTAAAAATAAGATATGAGATTAACAGGGGCTTGCCTTGAGTAACTTGAGACTTGTGACTGGTGGCTCCCACTGGTCCTTCCTGGATAAACTGGCTAGGGCTTAGCCTCAAGGTATGATGGGACTTGAGCAGGTGACCTGAGTCTTCTGGGAGGGCTGCCCAGCTCAGGGTGAGTACTTGGGTGATCTATGTCTTGTCTTACGCTCAGTGGTCATGATGCTGTTTGGGGGCACAGCCTCCCTTCGTCCCCGAGAGGAACTTGATGTGGCATCTTTTACTTTTGACAAATACCTGACAACTTAAGGGAGAGGGGTTTGCTTGGCTCACGGCTTCAGAAGGTTTAGTCCATCATCACTTGGCCCTAGTTGCTTGGGCAGAACATCGTGGTGGTAGTCACGTGGTAGGGGTGCGTATTACCTCATAGTGGACAGGAAGAACAGGAGAATACACGGAAGAGGCCAGAATGAGACCTGGGCCCAAAGTCACTACACCCAAGGGCCTGCTTCTTGCTACTGTCTTTGTCTCTACAAAACCAGCATCCAGTTGACTCCTGAGCAGACCCAGAGGTGGGTGCTATGTGATACTCTTGCTAGACAAACACCCATTTACCCCAGATAGAGAGACGATGATACTTAAGTACAGATAGCTCCAAAGTTAAACTTGATGAGCCAGTAGGTTTTATTGGGGTTACTTACAGAAGTACGGGTGAAGGGGTACTTTATAGAAGCAGAAATGACAGCTGCATCACCAAAGCCCACCCCCAGCATGAGTGACAGCTCACGGAGCTGGGAACCTGCAGCTCACTGCACACTCTTGCTCGGAGGTCAGCCAACCTACTTCTCGGCAGCCCTCACTGCTTATACATCTTTGGGAGGGGCCTTGTGGATCTGGTCCACCTCAAGGGTTTCCAGGAACCTCTAAGTTGTGATTTCCTGAGCTTAGCAACTTTCCCTGCAGGATGGATGTCTCACTTCCCTTTAGAATATCCCGAGTCTGAAGGAGTTTCTCGTCCTCCAAGGAAAAAAAATTGCTCCATAGCAATGGCTCCACTAATGACCTCGTCATCTCCCCAGGCAAGGTAACAACCAAGCCTGGCTCTCACAGGGGTGTGTGTGTGTGCGCGCGCGCGCGTGTACACGCATGTGCGTGTGTGTGTGTGTCCTGTAAGTCAGAGGACAACTTGTAAGACTCTTCCCTCCTTCCCACCATGTGGGCCCCGGGGATTGAACTCAGGTCATCAGGTTTGGCAGCCAGTGCCTCTACCTGCTGAGTCATCTCACGAGAGAATTTTGTTGTTCACAATGCTTTTCAAGAAATACTTGGTTTAATCTCTGAGAATTTTATATACACATATAGAATGTAATGTTGATCATATCCATCCCCCACTAACCTCTTCCACTCCCCTGGGTCCTCCCAATTCTAACCCATCCTTCCTTCCATCTTTTTGTTGTTGTTGTTTGTTTGAGACAGGGTTTCTCTGTGCAGCTTTGGTGCCTTTCCTTGAACTCTCTGTTGACTAGGCTGGCCTCAAACTCACAGAGATCCGCTGGCCTCTGTCTGTGCCCCCGAGTGCTAGAATTAAAGGCATGTGCCACCACCGCCCGGTGATGCGCCTGGATTAGGGCTCTCCACTGGAGCATTTGCAACCTACCAATGGCCACACACACCCCCAAAAATTCCCCTCCCCCAGCAGTCATCCAGGTAACTGTGGGTGCTGTGGGTTCAGGAATGAAATCACTGGTCTCCTCCCCTTCCTCCGAGACAGCCGCTCCCTGAACCCTGGGTGGGGGCTGGGAGTGCTGGCCCTAAACGTCCCAGTGAGGGCTGATCACTCTCTCACTCCTCAATCTGATCAGTTTCAGTCTCTGTATTAACTGATTATGCCCACGGTAGAAAGAAGCTCCTGCCTGAGGCTGAGAGCTGCTCTGAGCCACGCAGCCCACTATCACTCTTCAGAGAGGTCCTGTGACTTTTCCAGAATCAACAGCTTCCAGGCTAAAATTGAAGCCCAGCTTTTAAGGCCCAGCCCTAGAGAGCAGTCTTGAGACTGGACCTTTCTTCCGCTTAACTTCAGACGTGAGTCCCAGCTATTGCCCTACAGTTGACCCCTTTGTGATCAGACAAGTCCTTTCCCCTCACCCGAGAACAGGAGGACACTGACTTAGGTGACAACAGAGTCTCCTGTGCTCTGGCAGGCTGTGTTAGGAAGGGGAAGGCCCATGGGAAAAGGCCACCTATGTAATGAGGACAGCTTCCTCCTCCAGCCCTCAGTCTCTTCCCCCGTACACATACTGCCTGCCCACGTGTGGTAACTAAGACCATGTGGGAAAGTGCATGCCACGCGTGGAGGAGCAGACTCAGAACTCAATAAAGGCAGTCTCTCTTTAATCCCAAGATTGAGAGATTTCATCTCCCACACTTGGCTCCTCAGGAGAGAGCTGCGAGGGCCACCAGAACAGGGGATGGGAGGCAGACAGACAGACAGCCGCTGCTGCCTTTATGTCACACACACATTAGTTTGCAAACACTTTCAGGATCATGTAAGTGTGAAACTGGAAGGTCACTGAACGGCTGCCGTGAGCCACTGCCCCGGAGATGTGAAGGGGAGGAGCAGTGAGCAGGTAGGCCAGGGAGAGAAAGAAGGAAGGGAGGAGGTGGGAGGAAAACAGGAGAATCCCATGGAAAACAAAGTTGCCCGCTGCAGGACAAACTGATTTTAAAGCTCACAGATGGACTGCAGGTGCATGCCAAATGCTGGTTTTTGGCGTCACATGTGGCCCATACTCACCTTTACATGCAGGCCTCGCCTTCCTCTGGTCCGACAGTGATGTAGGTGGGTCTTCTTTCTATGGGTTGCTCTCATTGGTTAATTAATAAAGAAACTGCTTGGCCTGATAGGTCAGAACATAGGTGGGTGGAGTAGACAGAACAGAATGCTGGGAAGAAGGCAATGAGGCAGACGCCATGATTCCCCTTCCTGAGAGGGACAGTAGTTAGACTCACGCCGGTAAGCCACAGTTAAGTGGCAATACACATTAATAGAAATGGGTTAATCAAGATGTGAGAGTTAGCCAGTAAGAGGCTAGAGCTAATGGACCAAGCAGTGTTTAAATGAATACAATTTAGCTGGGCGGTGGTGGCGCACACCTTTAACCCCAGCACTCGGGAGGCAGAGGCAGGCGGATCTCTGTGAGTTCGAGGCCAGCCTGGTCTACAAGAGCTAGTTCCAGGACAGGAACCAAAAGCTACAAAGAAACCCTGTCTCGAAAATCCAAAAGTAAATAAATAAATAAATACAATTTGTGTGTTGTTATTTCGGGTGTAAATCTAGCCATGTAGGAGCCGGGCGGGAACGCAGCCCGCCACTCCTTCTACACGACAGAAGACCTGAGAACACATACCTACGGTGTAGAATTCAACAAAGGCCATTTGCAGAGAACCAGCGGTAACTAAGGTGCATGGGTAGGGATCATTTGACCCACTTAAGATCACACCAGTCAAAATTCCAGCAGTGAGAGGAGGGGCCCCGAGGCTCCACAACTACCAGAAGAGTTGTTGGCAATTGAAGATGCTAAGAAAGGGTCACTGTCCTTTGAGGGATGTGGCCACTGGTAAACTTGCCTGCCTTGGTGGATGGTCACACACCTATACAATAGGGGCAGGACTAATCGGACTCAAATTACTAACACCAATTTTTAATATGATGGCTTGAAGTCGGGAGGGAGGTGGGAGACTCAGAAGGAGGTGGTGGGTGGACACGAGCAATCAGTGTGCATTGAATAAATGTGTGGAGGTTTCAAAGAGCACAAAAGAGAGTAATATTTTAAAAGGGACAGTGAAAGCTCTTATTTCAAGTAGAAGAAAGTAATTACCTCAGAATAAATGCACAAGGCCAAAGATGACAACAGCAAAGGTCCCTATCCTGTCCAGGTGACAGCGAGGCTCTCCAGAGAAGCCCTATAGCAGAGGCTCTTCACTGCAATAGCAAGGCAGAGACTTTACCATGGTCCCAGACACCACTCTCCCTGTGCAAAATCGGCTCTGAGGGAAAGGGGCCATCAGTCCTCATCTCCATTTGACAGAAGCCAGAAATAAGCAACAGAGCAGGGGATGAGGGCCAAGGCCTACAGGGGACTCAAGGATGCAAGCAAGAAGGCTTTCACTGCTAAAATCAGAAAAGGCCCAGGCATGTGAGGTGGAGCACATCCTAGCACCAAAGCACACAGACACCAAGTCGGTGCCCCAAGGTGGTAAGTGGCTGTGTCAGGCTCATGAACCCTGGACCCCACTCACTTTAGCACCACACTGAAGATCAAAGACAAAGCCACAGTGGCCATGGTGTGGCAGACACGGAATAGGATGCACACTGTGCCGCCCAACAGACTTTGCACCCAAAGATCCTTAAGCAATCCTTCCTCCCAACTGCCTCCAATTGGCCATCGGGCCTTGCGTGGTTAGTGTGGCTGGGCCTTGGTTGCTTTCATAATGGGGCGAAAGTTAGATCAGAGATGGCAAATAAAATGGTTTGCCCAAAGCAAAAACCAGAGGGCCTGGAGATGGAGCAGAGTTGGGAAGTTCATCCAGTGTGCTCAAAGCCCTGGGCTAGCTTCTCTAGCCCTTTATAAACTCCCTGTGAAGGTGCACGCCTGCCATTCCAACCTTTGGAAATAAAGGCTGGAAGGAGCTAAAGTCCTCGTTTGCTGTGCTACAGTGGATGGGCCACACCCCTGAGCACACAGGCAGCCTGCAGTGATCTCCGAGGGCTGAGAAGGAAAAGAGGATATGAGATTGGAGGGGGGTGGGGCAAGAGAGCCAATGCCATCGTTGTTCTCTGACCAGAACACGCATAATGGCAGAATATAAAATAATCCCACACTAGTTCAGAATTATGTATAATAAAGGATTATTTATTTAGGGGAGACTCACAGATCACTGTCCCAGATCATAGTCCTCTGCACGAATGGGGAACAGGAACCAAATCTAGCAGCAGGAATCAAGAGAGCAAGTGCACACTTTATAACTGCATTTATAGTATAAGAGACCACGCCCAAGTGGGCTGGTATCTTCAAGGCTATTGGCTGAAAGAGCTGAAGGAGCTCCCACAGCACATGCATGCCATGTCAGGAGCACATGGACAGTAATAATAATATAATAATACTAACTAGTAATACTCAGGGAGGTCCCCCTTCCAGTGGTATCTGAACTGTACCCTCACCTCTGACCAGGCAACCAGGCCCATCAACAGGAACGGATGCTCACATAATCATGCGATCTCTGGCTGGCAGCTTTACTCTCATAGCTTCTGGGTGCCAAATGCTGCTCCCTTCTGATGCAGGCTGGATGACACCCAGGCTGGAAGAAGATAAATACCAGCCACAGCAGCTGTGGGACAGTCACTGTGTTCAACCTGACTGTACTTCTCATGACTTGAGCTGCACACACAGCATGTCCCTAGCCTTGCACTTAGCAACCTGGGGCCCCACCAGCATTGAGCAGCACATGCAGCCCTCTCCAGACAAAGCCCCTGCTCTCCTTAGACCCAGAGTTCCCTAGATACCCTTAGGGACAAAAATCAATCTAAGGCAGGGCAGGCACTATTCCAGTCTAGACTGGTTTGAGGTATTGCGCGTGGTAAGGCAAATTTATCTTACTGAACCTTTCGGGAAACCCACCGGGTGACCATCTTCTGCCCAGGCATGGGTGTGCACATGGTTAAAGCTGGACGCATCATGGCTGTTCTAGTTACTTTCTGTTGCTGTGACGAAACACGTGACCAAAAGCAGCCTAAGGAGAAAAGGGTTTGTTTGCCTTACACCATCCAGTCACAGCCTGTCACTGAAGGAAGTCAAGGCAGGAATGAGACACAGCCCATGAAGGAACACTGATTACTGGCCATGGCTTGCTCAGTCTTTACCACCCAGTCACCTGCCCAGAAATGGCAGCACCCACAATGAACTGGGTGCCCCCGCATCAAGCATTAAGCAAGACAACATGCCACAGACATGCCCACAAACCAGCCAGACGGAGACATCATCTCAATCGATGGTCCTCTTCCCTGGATGACCCCACCCAGCTCAGGTAAAAGTGACAAAAAAAAAAAAAAGGCATGCTCAAATAACAAAGACTTACAAAACCCAAACCTGTCAATCAAAACAGAAAAACGTGTTTAAACAAGGATGATATCTCACACTATGCAGGGGCCTGTTAACCAGGCGCTGCTTCTGCCTGTGGTGCCTGCTGGCTTCTCCAGCCAGCGTTGGGCTCTGGGGACCCAGAACACTGCTTTGAGTAGGCTTTGTCCTGTACCCACTTTAACCCTCCTCTGTCTGAAGCATTTGGAGGGGGTGGCCGGTAGGACACTGCCCTACTGAGAAATGGGACACCCTTGTTGAGTGAGAAATGGGACACCCTTGAGAAACCTAGGAGACTTCCGACTTGCAGTTACTACTCTTTCCTACAAGTAAATAGAATTGTTTTGTTTTTGAGGCAGGGTTTCACCGTATAGCCCTGGCTGTTCTGGAACTGACTCTGTAGACCAAGCAGGCCCTGAACTCAGAGATCTGCCTGCTTCTGTCTCCCAGGTACTGGGATTAAAGGTGTGCACCACCAGCCAGTGAATTTGTTATTTTATAGACTGGTATCTTTTCGTGTGCCCCAACAACTGAGGTGGTGGGTAAGGGATTAAGATCTGAGCCCCTATGCGTTCCCTTATCTACTTTTCTCCCTCAAGCAGGCCTCTTAAATACATGCATTTTTGTTTTAGTAGTCATTTGTCCTAACTAAGGTTTCTGTTGCTGTGATGAACACCATGAACAGAAGCACCTTAGGGAGGAAAGGGTTAATCTGGCTTACACTTCCACACTGCAGTCCCTCATTGAAGGAAGTCAGGACGGGAACTCAAGCAGGGCAGGAACCTGGAGGCAGGAGCTGATGCAGAGGTCATGGAGGGTGCTGCTTACTGGCTTGCTCCCCATGGCTTGCTCAGCCTGCTTCTTATAGAACCCAGGACCATGAGCCCAGGGATGGCACCACCCACCATGGGCTAGGCCCTCCCCCATTGATCACTAATTGAGAAAATGCCCTACAGCTGTATCTCCTGGAGGCATTTTCCTCAACTGAGGGTCCTTTCTCTGATGATTCTAGCTTGTGTCAAACTGACACAAAATCAGCTGGTACACCAGTTATTAGGAAAACTGTGTCTTCTTGGAAAGCATCCCAAAGCGACTGTGTTCCTAGTGCCAATGATGTACCCAGAGTGAACGGTCCCTCTGTCTCCTTTATCCCACCCGGAGCCTGCTCAGAGTGCAATTGAAGCCTGGAGTCTCTATCCTTCAGAGAGATCAGAAGCAGCTCTGTCTCTGTCCAGAGACTGCCCACCCAAGCAGGGCACCAGATGGAACAAGGCTGAAGCAGAGAGTCAGGATTGCTATGTCCTTCCATTCTCCCATGACAATGTCTCCACAGAGGACGGGGCAAGCGAAGGCACACTGACATCAGAGAGCATCTGGATGCTGGATGCCCGGCTCCCCATGTGGCTGACTGAGCTCTGGGTTTCACAGAAACTTAGATGATTCACCAGCTTGAATCTGGGAGCACAAGGTCCCTTGCCAACTACCTTAGCAAGTAAGAAAGCCTCTTCCACAAAGGTTTCAGTATTGTCTGATATACACAAAGATGTCAGTAGTCTTCAGCATCTGTATTGCCCTTTGGGTTCTGACAGGCTACGTTTTCAGCTGTAGCCACTAAGAGCACCTCCTGTGCACATTCATTGTGTGCCCTTTAAAAAGGACCCTGCCATCTCCCATCTCTTTCTGTCTCGGTCTGTCTGTTCCCTGCCCCTCTCTGCTTCTATCTCTCCCCCCACCTCTCTCTCTCCCTCGCTCACTTCTCCTGCTCCTCTCACCAGAGCCCAGTCTCCCTCCTCCCCTCCCCTCTATTTTTTTTTTTCTTCTTCAAGACAGGGTTTCTCTGTAGCTTTGGTGCCTGTCCCAGAACTAGCTCTTTGTAGACCAGGCTGGCCTTGAACTCCCAGAGATCCGCCTGCCTCTGCCTCCGAAGTGCTGGGATTAAAGGCATGCGCCACCATGGCCCGGCCCCTTCCCTCTTCTTGCGTTCCCTTTCCCCTAATAAAAGCCCTCCATGTGAACTCTGCTGCATGGTATTTCTCTAGTGCGCGGCCTTTTCTAAATTACAACCAAGGGTACTCGGGTAACAAACAGGGAGGTAAGTGATGGTGGACTGTCCTTTCCTGCCAGCTCTGGAGTTTCTGCTGTCTTTGCCCCATACTGGGTATCTGGCTATAGCTATGGAAGGACGTATGTTAGTCAACTCATCACTATGGTAACAGAACATCTAAGATAAGCAACTTAACAAGAAGCAAGGTTTATTTGGGCTCACAGTTTGGGGGTTTCAGTCTATGGCCAAATGCCTGTGGTGATGGTGGGAAAGGTACTAGCCTAGCATCTCACAATTCCTTTTTTTTCTTTTTTAAAGATGTATTTATTATGTACATAGTGCCTGCACGCCAGGAGATGGCACTAGACCTTATCACGGATGGTTGTGGACCCACCATGCGGTTGCTGGGAATTGAACTCAGGACACTGGAAGAGCAGCGAGTACTCTCAACGGTTGAGCCATCTCTCCAGCACCAGCCCGTATTCCCTTTCAAGGGCTCACCTACAATGCCCCAAGACCCCTTGCTGGGAGCCACCCCTTAACACTCCAAGCACCCCTCGAGAGCACACAGCTGGGGGTAAGCCTTTCACACATGGGCTTTAGGGAATGTTTTAGACCCCAAGTACAGGGACAAAGGTGCCTGAAGGCTCCAGTAATGAAGACAGGAAAGTAGACTGTGAAGAACTAGAAGCTGAAAGTGTCATCCCGTGGCTTGGATGCATCTACAATTGGCGTGGGTGCCTTCTGCAAGCTCTGTTACAACAGGAGAAACTAAGGAAGCACTCCCCTGCATTCCTTAGTGCACAAGGCAGTTCCTCCTGACAGATGCGCCACACTTGGGTGCCATGAGGTCACAGCTAACACCGCTCTTGGGTTCCCACAGTGCGTGAACAGCTTCAGGTTTTCCACCCGATCTGACCGTGTCTCATCTCTGACTGCGTGTTATTGCCCCAGTCATAGGATTCGAGGAGCAGCACCTCCCGTGCTTTCCAGACGAGGAATGAACATGCCAGAACATCTACGCCCCCACTCCTGTCCGCGTGATCAACGGAAGGAAGACCTAAGATAAATTTCTATCACCTTCACTGAGGGTTTCTCTTTGAAGGTTTGTTATTCAGAAGAACCTACTGTTAAAGTTATTCTCAGTTAGCGTTTGTCCATCAGAGCACTGAAGGTGGCAGCAACTAATGGTGCTGCAGAGAGCCCCCCAGATGCTTGCCAACTCAAAACGGTTTGGGCTCTTTGGAAACACTGGGGAGACACCAAGGACAGAGATTCCAAACTGCCAGATGAGAAGCAAAATTCTTTTTTTTAAATATTTATTTATTTATTATGTATACCATATTCTGTCTGTGTATATGCCTACAGGCCAGAAGAGGGCACCAGACCCCATTACAGATGGTGTGAGCCACCATGTGGTTGCTGGGAATTGAACTCAGGACCTTTGGAAGAGCAGGCAATGCTTTTAACCTCTTTTCGAGACAGGGTTTCTCTGTGTAGCCCTGACCATCCTGGAACTCACTCTGTAGACCAGACCGGCCTTGAACTCAGAGATCCACCTGCCTCGGCCTCTTGAGTGCTGGGATTAAGGTGTGTGCTACCACCGCCCAGCTCCAAAAATCTTAAATAAGGAAATTATCTACTAAAATTCAAGAAAAAAAACATAGAAATTAAAGGAGAAACGAGAAACAGAAAATACGATGAAAAGGATCCAACCCTCTCCAGTTCGCTTTCCAAATGAAGTCAACCTAACCTACGATCCCCACCCCCCATTTCACTTAGAGGCCACCCAGTCCTGCACAGGAGCTTCAGAATCAGCAGCTCAACCCAGAGATAAGGATCTAGGCTCTCCCGTAGCCCTAGTTCCAAGTTTAAAGAGAACGACCACAAGGGTAGACAGACAACCATTAATCCTAGTGCTCAGTGGGAAACACACACCCTGGCTTTGACTGTGGCTGCGGAAATCTAGACAGACACCCCGCAGCAGAGGCTGGCACTGTCGACTCTGGCCAGCTAACAGTGGAATGAAACTGTCTGGGGACAGCTGCATATGAAGCCACCTGGGTGGGGTCTAAGGGTCGCCAGGCTGACAGCCAGCCTCCACTCCTCCAGCTCCGTCTGCTTCCCCTTCAAGCTGCTGTTCCTACTGAAGGATCTCTGTTCACCAACAGAGCCCTTCGGGAACAACTGCTGGTCTTTCACCTCAAGGGTGCTCTGGGATGTGGAATACTAATTTTCCGAGGCTTCGTCGTGCCCAGTGACGGTCAAGGTCATGTCCAAGAATGGCCCAGGTGACCTCTGAAGGCAAAGGTGCCTGCATTCTGGTCTTATCATTAATTCACAAAAGTACAGTGTGGCCACTAGGCAAGATGGAGGAAACATAGCTTGCTACTACCCCACCGAAGCCCTCCCCCTCTCCGCACCCACAGGACAGCCCCTCCTGATGAAAACACACTTCCAAATCCAAAGGAGCTCCAAAACCACAGAGAAACCCTGTCTCGAAAAACAACAACAAAACAAACAAACAAACAAAACAACAACAACAAAAACAAATCCAAAGGAGGCCAGGGCTAAGAAAGTGTCCAGGTGGTGGCTCACGCCTTTAATCCCAGCACTTAGGAGCTAGAGATGGGTGGATCCCGTGAGTTCAAGGCCAGCCTGGTCTACCTAGCAAGTTCCAGAACAAGCTCCAAAGCTACAGAGGAGGAAAAAACAAAACAAAAAGCGAAAACACCAAATAAACGATTTCCATCATGGGACTGAGCTTCCCGGTAGGGTATTTCCCCAAAGCCATGAGAACTCAGACGACTGAGTACACCACGGAAGCCTCTGCTTACCCTGGGCCTGGGTCACTGAGGTGAACGTGTAACAAGGTGGGGTTTGTTGAATATGTAACACAAAGTGGGGTTCACTGCAGTGAGCGGGTAATAAAGTGGAGCTCACTGTGGTGAACGTGGCAGCAAAGTTTGGTTCACTCTGAAGAATCTTACAATGTGGGGATCACTGTAGTTCCTGTGGTGACGGTGGGGCAGGCAGAAGGTAGAGAGCAGAGAAGAAAAAGACCACGTGGCAACTTTTAATTAATAAACATCATCATTTATCATGGTTTCTTAAAAATCCCAATGAGAGACAATGGATACAAATGAAAACGTTTGTTTGTACAGTCTTTCCTCCGAGTCAGAGCCACCACCGTGGCCGTCCACATCAAGAGGCAACATGAATGGAGTCCAAGGGGCTAAGAACAAAACAGATTATTTGTAAAAATTTCTAAAAGCCAGGCAGTGGTGGCGCATGCCTTTAATCCCAGAATTCAAGAGGCATAGGCAGGCAGATTTGAGGCCAGCCTGGTCTACAGAGTTGTTCCCAGGACAGTCAAGGCTACACAGAGAAACCCCATCTCCGGGGTTGGGGGAGGGAGGGATTCTGAAATGTGGACAGCCGACTGGAGTCCACAGAGATGGGAACAGTTGCTCAAACCCACTTCTTTACATGGGAACGGTGGCAGTTAGAGCACAAAGAATCCACTGCCCTGCTAGTCATTTCTCCAACAGAAGGGCCAGGGAGGCCAGGGAGGAAAAGAGGCCATGACGGGAGCCTTCATTGGGAGTGCTCAAGAAAAAGCACACAGATTTGGTGGCTGCAGCACGGCAGAGCTCTCCTTGTTACCAACATGGGCAAAATCTCAGGAGAGGTTGGGGTTCTGTGGCAGATCCAGCAAAAACAGACTGGGTACTGCAATACCCACCTTGTCACCCCAACTAGCAGAGAAGACCCAGACCACAGCAGGGCACATGATCTTCTAGCTACTGGGAGAGAGGAATTACAAATGGAAATTTCTGAAATGACCACTTCTTCCACCCTGAGCAAGGACAGGCGTGTCTAAATAAATCATGAGCATTCAAGAACATCCAGACTCCAGCGTGCTAGGAGCATGCAATGGCCCCTCTCCTAGCCCCGCCCACTGGATGCAGTCTCCAGCGTGAAGACGGAAGCTCCAGCCGCTCGGCCAGTGAGAAGCACAAGGCAAATGAGATGCTACACTCATTTATTTCTCGGAGACGGCAGAGCCGAAAGAACTCTCCTATCCCACACTTCCGGGCCTAACAAGGGAAGCAGGCACACAATCCACCAATCAGATCACACAGGAAAACACATTCGCTGCTCTTCATGGGAGAAAGACCTCAAGATACTTATTAAAAAGAGCTCCCCTTCAAACTCAAAAGAGGGTTAAAAAAAAAAAGGATCAAGTATAAACAAAAAAATAAAATAAAAATAAAAGAAAGTGGGTGAAACCCCCATACTCCTGAGAGTAAGTCTCTGGTGACTGATCTGGAAGAAGCCGAGGCAGGAAAGAACGGTACAGAGATGGAAGTGGCCGGCCATGTGAGTGCCTTGAAGATCCCACAGCGCTCTCCATGTTCCAGGCCAAGCAGCTAGTCCCGGTAAGTTAAGAGTTTTCTATTAGAAGAAAACAAAACAAAAATAAAAACCACTCCAGAAAAAGGGTCAGGGGAGAGGAAGTGTGTAGAAAGGTCAAGCCGCTGACCGCCGGCGGATCACGAAGAGCCCACGCTGCAGCTGGCCCAGATAGATCCTCATCTTGGTGCTGTCACTGGTCTTCCTCACCCAGATCTGTGGGGACACGAGAGGGAGTGGGCGAGTGAGAGGGGGACTTCTGAGGGCCTGGTGTGGGCAGGGAACATCTGCTGACGGGCCGTCTAAGCAGCCAGGGCTTCAGGACAACTCCTGGAGCCTGGCCGCTGTGGAGGCACAGCCAACACCCACTCGGCTCTGACAGTTCGCTCCATGTCTGCCTTACTCACCAGGACTCGGACTTGGTGATCGTGGTTTTCAACATCCAAAAGACATGCACTCAGGAGTACAGCTTTTCAAACCAATTTAAAAATATTTCCCCTGGTCCAACAATCACCCCCCTCCCCACACACACACTTTGCTAGAGCTGAGAAAGGACCTCCTACCTCACCAGCTCCTTGGCCACCCTCGTAGGGTGTATTATGGGGTGTTTTACTCACAGCCCTGTGGGGTGTATTATGGGGTGTTTTACTCACAGCCCTGTGGGGTGTATTATGGGATGCTTCACTCACAGCCCTGTGGGGTGTATTATGGGGTGCTTTGCCTCCCAATACCTCTTTCTCCTCACTGGCTCTCCGTGACTTTGATAATTAAATGGCCTGAAGAAGGTCTGACCCAAAGTCCCCCCCCCCTCAGACTCTGCAGAGTTCTCTGCAAACCAGGCTCAGGCTGTAGGTTTCCTCTCAGTCCTGCTTCATGTCTAGTGTGATTACTGAGTGACAGAAAGATGTAAGACCATACAGCTTAAAACTGTATGTTGTAACACACCACAAAGACCCTGCACAAAGCTGAGCCTCCTGCACGACCATTGTAAACAGAAAACCAACCCCAAGCGTGCTGAGCCAGGCATCACCCACCCTCTGGCTTTGCAGCCTAACGTGCCCATGAAGGCCAAGCAGCTCCAGAGTTACAGGACGATGCATCTGAAAACCCAGCGGACTCCCAAGGACTGAGGGCTGCCCCTCTGTCACCAGGCAGAGTTCTGATGCCCTGAGGCTTCAGCCCTTTGAGAGACACCTCATTTGCTCACCAGCCCTCACTGGCACACTCTGAGAGAATGTGATGGTCGTCACTAGGTCCTGGAGAGGCCTGTGTGCTCTGTAGAACAGCCCACCATACAGTCACAGGGCCTTTTGGCTGGGGATCGCCATGTCTTTCCGGTTGACCCCCACTCTGGTTCTCCGCCTAGGGAAGAATGGGGCTGTCCCCAACTTCCAAGCAAACTATCATTTTGCAAACTGGTCACGTGTGTGGGCATTTTCGATTCAGAGGGCTGAGAGAACCAGGGGCTGAAGTTATTTCCTAATCCAGTCTCATTAGATATCCCGGGCACTGGCACAAATCATTACAGAGGGAGACACAGAGAAATCGATTTCTCTGCAGACATTTGCGGGCTGAGAAAAGATCAGGCCAATGCAGTTACAAGTTCCAGACTTTTTAAAACTTCTAATGGCGTAAGTGAGACACTGCTGACACCTTCCTAATGAAGGGCCAGAGGGAGCCCCAGGGCAAGCCCAGCATCCTCGGGCAGCACACTGAGCAGCTTTGGATCCAGACCTAATCCTGCAGGAAATGCTCCGAGAGGCGGGCCTGGCAACTCGCGCTCCAGAGGCACAGCAGAGCATGTCAGACTGAAAACAGTCGGGAGATGCAGCGGGCAATATGAGCACCCACTCACTGAGCGCTTCTTGGGTGCTAGGCCTGTGTCCAGTGCCGTACTAAGCCTCAGAGAAGAAACAAGTCTCGGCATGCAGGAGAGGAAGTTCTAAATAAATAATGAAACACGCTTGAGTCCTCCCCAGAGACCGCGCCTTGGTCAGCACACAGCCACGCCAGGGCACCAGGTGCCAGAGCCCCTGCCTTCTGCTCTCTCCTGGGGCTGTCAGCTCAGAGGCTCCCAAACCATAGCTGCCCAGGAACACATCGTGGCCACCACAGCACGTGGAGCTGCAGGACTGGCTCAGGCAGGCACAAGGGATAGATCGGGGCGACTCTGTGTGTGGGTAGTTTCCCCTGACAGCGCTGACCCAACCCACATGAGACAGGACTCCACAGGGCTTTCGGGTGGGGCTTTCTGTTGGGTCTGTCAAATTTTCCAGACTTCTCAGAGCAGGGGGAAGAAATCTGATCCCTACCTCATTGGCTCCCACTGAACTGATCACACAGCTCAGTTTCTGGTTGTCCTTTGACTCTAGGTAGATGGCTTGGCTCTTGTGGTACCTGTCAAAAACAGGACACAAAAAAGAAAAAAATCAGGAAGGGGTAGAAAAACCAAACAGTACAGTGACAGAAACCCTCGCTCCAGCAGGCAGACAAACTTCCTTTCCACCTTAGACTAGAAGCCTCCACTCTTGTGGAGCCAACACTTACCTTAGCCCCCTGTGAAGGGAAACAAAAGGTTTGGTCAGGGAAGGTTGGAGAGCCTTGTAATCTGCTTTCCCTCAGTGGAAGGCTGAATCCGGGACCTACTGAAACCTAGGCAAGTGCTCCACCATGGAGCTGACTCCCTAGGCAAGAGCTCCACCATGAATCTGAATCCTAAGGCAAATCCTCCACCATGGAGCTGACTCCCTAGGCAAGTGCTCCACCATGGAGCCGACTCCCTAGGCAAATCCTCCACCATGGAGCTGACTCCCTAGGCAAGTGCTCCACCATGGAGCTGACTCCCTAGGCAAGTACTCCACCATGGAGCTGACTCCCTAGGCAAGTACTCCACCATGGAGCTGACTCCCTAGGCAAGTGCTCCACCATGGAGCTGACTCCCTAGGCAAATCCTCCACCATGGAGCTGATTTCCTAGGCAAGTGCTTCACTCAGGCTCCCATAGTAGCTGGATTACAGGCTTAAGTAAAGCCAGCATTCCCAGCTATAATTTCCTTCATTATTAGGAGTATATGCCAATTTTGTTGCACTTTCTGGCCTCACACCCTGACTGGCTGCTCCAAACACACACAAGGGTCTGGTGACTGACTTTTGTCCAATTACGTCATCGGCAAGAAGAAACTTTGCATTCCGTCCTTATTTTAGCCATGCACTAAAAAGGACTCATGAGACACCTGCAGTGTTTACCACTGACCACGCGTGGAGTTGGTGGACAAGTTACAAGGTCGCTGCTCTCTCAGTGCTACCCTATGGTGCAAACACTGAGCAGGCAGCGCTCATGGTCCCCACGCGAGCAGCAGCAAAGGGCTTCCGCCTTGGCCCACTCTGGCTGGGACGGCCAGGAAGGCTGTGAGGGGGAGCAGCAGGTCATGGCTCCTCACTCTTCCCAGCACAGGCTCTCTGCCCTGCAGGGGGCACTAGGATGAAGAGGGAGCCAGGCCAAAGCCCAAGTGGCACAGCAGGAAGAAAGTACAACTGGCTCACTCTGGCTACACACATCTGGCAGAGAAACCCTCAGGCTCCTATGAACTGCTGCAAAGCATGAGCCCCAGGCTGGGCACCACACCTTGCTGGTGTATCTTTGGGGAAAGAAGCAGACCATTTCATGGGAACGATGGCAGAATTACTGCCCAAATACAGGCTCCACCCGGAGCTGGCTCCAGCCACGCTCTAAGCACTCTCTGCCCTACTTGAGAGCTGAGCTCTCAGGCTTCCAAGTCAATGCACTCCCTGAGAAGAACACTGGAAGGGTGCAGATCAGAAGTGACCGCGGCAGGAGACCGGCTGAGAGCCAAGCGTTCATGGTGCTGTCACTGGCCAGAGATGCCTCATTATGCTACACAGGGCTGTTACCAGGTCCACAGCGTGCACCGCACAGCAGGAGGAGGGAGGCCAACTATCCACGGCAACACACACTTGCCTTGGTTTCTCTGCAGCCCCAGAGTCAGCATTCCCAGTCATTGACAGCCTTCAAAAGAGGGAGAGTGGGACTCAAGGAGCTTCTAAGGGGACCGAGTCACTATGGAGCTAGAGACACGAATGAACACCGCTGGCCAGTCATCAACAAAGATCTAAGGGAATTCACAGGTGACACCAGCCTGGAAGAGCACAGTATGGAGCTGAGTGGAAACATGATATCCACGATGGTACAGCATTGGTAATAAAACATGTCCTTACATGTGTATTAGACACACAAAGAAAAGCTGGGTAAACTTCCATTAAATAAAATCTATAAAATATAAATGTTATTATTTTTATTGCACAGCTTTTACTTCTCTACAATAAACAGGTGTGTGTGTGTGTGAGTGAGTGAGTGCACACGTGCATGTCTGGCCAGAGGTCAACACTGGTGTCCTCAATCGTTTTTTATTTGAGACAAGGTGGAACTAACCCTGGAACTCTCTAATTCTGCTAGACTGGCCGTCACATGAACTCCATGGGTCCTTCTGTTGCTGCCTCCCCAGCACCACAATGACAGGGCGGCGCCACCATGCCCAGCCTTTACATGGGTGCTGGGATCCAGACGCAGGTCCTCATGGTCACACTGCACTGACTATGATCTCCCCGCTGCTCTTGCATGTCTTTATGCAGGAAAGTGGATGACATGCCCTATGAGCCATGGCACCTGGGAAACAAGGACAGAGACAACAGACCACGGCGGTCTGTTAAAATGGCTGGCTCTGGAAGACATCTCAACAGTCCTCATGAACTTTGCTCCTCACATCAGGAAAAGCCAGCCACCTGACCAGCACCTGATCTCCTACCACATGGTGGAGGTCACAGTGTCCACCTCAACCCTTGGCTGTTCCACAGCACAGCTGGCCAGCTTGCTTCCCCAAGTGGCAGGTTCTCAAAACAACTGGCCCTCAATCTCACACACCCCATAGCAGCCTTGGGGAATGTGGATATCAAATTGATTAAATTCTTTGAATTCTATTAAATTCTTCAAAAAGTCCTTAGAAATTAGTGTTCAAATAAGTTTTCTTTTTAAAGAAAAAAAGCAACAAATAAAGGCAACCTTAATACAAATTTATCTTTTAATTCTAAGAATTCAAAGTATATTCAGAAAAAAAATGTTAAAGCTACACCAATACAAGAAAATTAGTAAAAATGTGCTTCTCCTCTCATTAACCCATTGGGTAAGCTGCAGTTCAGCTGCCAGACAAAATACTTTAAGCCCTGAAACTGAGGCCTGCATGCCAGCCTGACTTATCACTAATGGGAATTCTGACATGGGACCCTAGGTAAGACCTTAGCTCTGGGTCTTTCAGTGCTGCCCCAGCAAACCTGGATGGTTACTTTTTGGTTGGTCCAAAGGAGGTATGTGGAGTGGGGAGAAGCAACTGAATTCTATGTACTATAGGGACTCCTAATATCAACATAATAAAATTAACTTCATTTGATAAAACCTGACCCACATCACAGCTCCAGAGGCTCAAGGGGCTGGAAGCAGGACCTGTAGGCCCTGGGGTCAGCTGACAGCCAGGGGGTCCAATCTCTCGACAAGGAGTGAGGCCATCTCTGGTCACATTAGCGGCTCCACATGGCGGTGTAGAAGGGAGTAGAGGGCGAGGGGGAAAGGAGAGAGGGAAGGAGAGATGGGAGAGGGAGAGAGAAAAAGTGCACATACCCTGCAGCGCCTTCAGCTAGCTATTTTAAAATCTCGGCTCTTTTCAGAGTGTCTTCTGTGAGGGGTCATTAGTCTAAATCAAAACATAAGGCAAACTGATAGCACAAGCTAAATGACATAAAAGCAGGGGACCAAGGCGAAGTCAGGGATGCAGCCAGACCATGCCAAGATAGCGCCCTGCCCAACTCTATAGTGCTGATGTCACTACAGCCCCCAGGAAACACCCCACCTCTGGAAGGGATGCCCAGCACTGAGAAACTCTCTTAGCCAAGGGCTGAGTCTGCAGGAGAAGGAAGAATAAAGGAACAGAACACCTGGGGCCTGGTGGAGCGACAGGCTGGTTCTGGGCAGGCGAGACCTCAGATGGGACTCCCAAGACTTGTAATAAGGTCAGGGCAGGGCAGAACCAGTCACCAGTGCCTCAAAAGAAGCTCTGACTTCAGAAACTAAAGAGGAACAGCGCTAAACCCAGAAAGGAAATGCCATTTCTGAAATGTGTTTAACAGCACAATAAACAACTTCGAAATTCATCAAAAAGGTGAGTGTGTTCAGAAGACACTGTTTCTGGACTTGTTTCGCTGACATGAGGAAGATGGTGAGGGGGGCTGGAGAGACGGCTCAGTGGTTAAGAGCATTGCCTGCTCTTCCAAAGGTTATGAGTTCAATTCCCAGCAACCACATGGTGGCTCACAACCATCTGTAATGAGGTTTGGTGCCCTCTTATGGCCTGCAGACACACACACACACAGAATATTGTATACATAATAAATAAATAATTAAAAAAAAAAAAGATGGTGAGAAGTTCTGACACCTCAGACCCCTGTGCTAAGAGTACCAGACACCAGCCGCTATGGGCCCCTCTTTTTACTACATTTTCCTCCTCGAGACATGCCTCATAGACACAGAACCAAATTCAGAAAGGTAGAGGAGGCCTCAGTTACCAAATGAGCACACTCTGAAATATCCCACTGCCTGGAAGACTCCAGATCCGGAGAACCGTAAAGCCTGCCACTCCCAGGAGCCGCTCTTCTTGTGGCCCGAGCTTTAACTGCCTGGAAGACTCGAGATTCGGAGAACCGTAAAGCCTGCCATTCCCAGGAGCCACTCTTCTTGTGGCCTGAGCTTTAAAGGTGTTTTTGTTGTTGTTGTTGTTGTTTTTGGTTTTTTGAGACATGGTTTTTTGGTTGTCATTATTACTAACATTTTTTACCTCACTTTGCCCCTAGTGCTGAGCAGCTAGGGCCTGCCACCTAGTGGCAACACAGTGTACTACACTGTCTGGAAGAAGGCCAGAGAAGAGCCACCTGTGAGGGCAACGGTCACTGCTACAGCTGACAGGCACTAAAGCAGGTGGAGACAACCTGCAGGCTGACTTGACTTTTTTGACAGAACAGTCTGCATGGAAGGCTCCACTGTCTGGATTTAGCAAACTGCACAAACAAAGTATTTGGGGAGCAAGCAGAGGGCTATATCCGTATTAACATGAGCCTTGGTAAGTAAGTCCCACGTGTCACAGTGACATTAATGCTGGGATCTGACGATTAAACAACACGGCACATCTATACAACATTTGTACTACAGTTGATACAGCCAAGGTTCTTATGAGGAGGTCAGAGGGCAACTTTAGAAGTTGATTCTCATCTTCCAGTGTGGGTGTCAGGGACGAAACTAGGCCACTCGGCTTGCATGGGCACTCTGACCTGCTTAGCCCCATTGCCAGTCCCAGGATTAGTTTTTGTCTGCACACTACAGCTTTGTGCAGAGAACTGAGCATCACGATTTTGGCATCTGGGGTCCTAGGACCACTGCAGACAGTGAGGTAATGGCCTGAATGTGACCAACGCTAAATCACAAGAGCACACCAGCATTCTCATTTGCCAACTTTTGGCTAAATAAAAACACTGAACGAAATGAGTTACCATTATAAATGGTAATGACAGAAGCCCTCTAGTGGCCCATGCCTCCTCCATACAGCCAATAGAAAGTCAGGGTATAGCCATGTCTACCTATGGTGCCTGTCTACACAGAAACACTGAAGATCTTTGAAAAGATGGCAGAATTAATGGCAAGTTAATACCTAGGAGGTCTAAACAGTGTTTGTTGGATGAATAATGTATGAGCTTCCCCAGTTCATTTCAACTGTTTCCAATGAAAGTCACAGGCAATCTGAATGCTTCAAATAGCCTTCCGTCTAAATGAGCTATGTTTTAGGATGTCATTTCCCAACTACACTTCCCGGAACACCCTGAAAGCTGGAATAATGTCCAAGAAAAGAGCACAGCTACCAAATACAAAGCATCTAACTTGAGAAACCTGGAGCTTTGAGAAGGAAGCCTACTTAAATTAGACAGCAAGACCTTTCCCTGACCTGGTGAGACCACAAAATCTTTTCTCCTGCAACCTGGAGCACAGAGAAGAGGGGCAAAGCAGACACACACTGTCATAGCTAGACGGGGACAGTCAGGACACAGAAGAGCAGAGCAGACACACACTGTCATGGCTAGACAGGGATAGTCAGCACACAGAAGAGCAGACACACACACTGTTATGGCTAGACAGGGACAGTCAGCACACAGAAGAGCAGACACACACTGTCAGGGCTGGGCAGGGACAGTCAGCACACAGAAGAGCAGACACACACTGTCATGGCTAGACAGAGATAGTCAGCACACAGAAGAGCAGACACACACTGTCATAGCTAGACAGGGACACAGCCTGCAAACTCTAGCATGGAGACAATGTGGTTGTTTGTTTGGTTTTGGGGGAGGAGGCCAGAATCCACAGGACACACTTGGGGAAAATACTGCTCTCAGTGACCTCCTGGAGGGATCCACCAGCTGGTCACTCACAGTCCTCAAATGGAATCTCACTGAATACTCGGAATCTGGGCCAGAGTCCCAGCACGTTGGTTTGAGCCCCAACACCACCAAAGAATTAAACAAATACATGAAAACCTAAGTTGAGAAACTACTGGGACAGTATAGCAGCCAGCACGACCGACGCCTCTAAAGAGCTCTTCTGAGACTACTCTGAGTAGTCCACATTCCACGCTCCTCACTACTCACCATCTTTTATCATAGTACAGTTTGCCGTCTTCTATCCGAGCCTCAAATCTCTGGGCTGGAGACTCTGCAGGTGTGGCAGGCAAGTGTTCAGGAGAGGATGGGGAAGCTGCAGGAACCAGAGACACCAAGATGATGAGCCCAACAATGGCAGGCAGTAACTGACACCACCAGAGCGGGGCAAAGCGGGGCAACAATACTGACCAGCAAGCCCTAAAACTGTATTTAGAGGCAGTTGCTGTGCTGGGTTGGGTACAGTGGCCATTGAGAGGTCACTGACCATTCACAGGGACCCCTGGTGTTCACTGCATAAGCACCTGCAATCTGGTAGTTTCTCATTGCCAGAAGGTCACCACACTGATCTAGACTTAGTGTGGACACCAAATCAGCACAGCTCACTCAAAAACTCTTGAACGTCTCAAGGGCCTCTGCCCAGTCTACTAATGAGTGCTAGGAGCAGCCTGGGGGCCTCACCAGGACCAGATCATCGCTGGGCTGGTAATGCTGGAGACTGAGCTCCAAAAAGTGCGAGACACTGAATATTCCTAGGTTTCACGTTCAGAACTGAGCGTGGGCCTTAACTTAATGCCTGATGCTTACAAAGAGAACCTTCAACAGCCAATTAGATGCCTCCTTCATAATAAACACTAAGGAAAAGACGAACTAATACAGTGGGCTTTTAAAAGAAGAACATGGGAGAGGCATGTTTATGATTCCTGTTGCTTTTCATGATTTCTCGCAGGCAAACAATGAGCAATTTTCTCCTGAGAATCCCACATCCACTCTTCCAGCGACAGGACACAAAGACCGGCGATGTCATCAAGCACTCACCTGGTCTCTTGGGTGACTTAAGCTGTAGGAAGAAAAACAACAAAAAGTCTCAGAGGAAATCATTTTAGAAGCAACTTAAAGTGTCAGAGATGTCATGGTGACTTTAACAAGTGACAGGGGAACAAAGTGACACAGGAAATTACGTCAAGTGTGAGCTTCTCAATACATCAAATCAGCCAACTGTACCTTGTTCAATGTCCTCAGATCCTCCATGATCTGCTCGTCCGTTAACAGATAGTTTAGCTGAGGTGCGAAGAGTTAAAGGAACATGATGGAAAGGCATGGCTTCCAAGGAGACAGAGGCACACATGCTCCTGACACTTTGGGACTATGCTGTTTTTAAGGTAAGAACTTGCCTTTAAAGAGTTAACTCTCATGCTAAATGTCATGGTCATTGGGCGTAGAACTCAATGCCTCCACCACATAAACTGCTCTGAAGGGAAGGGAAGTTGTCCATTAGAGAACCAGGGCAGTAAGGTGACAATTTCACCTCAGTTTAGAAAACACTTCTGCCCCAGATTTGAAGGGTTCCAGACATACAGGGAAAGTCTAGCCTCATAGTGACTTAAATCATGCTGTGAGGGTAAAGGGACCCAGAGGGTGCCCTCTGCTGGTGGCGCATGAATTACAGACCCACTCTGGACAAACAGCTACATTTAATTTCAACAGGGACAAAACAGCTGCGCTGGCCACTGGTCATATCTATGGCTATACAGTTTCTTTCCAAGAATATCTTACCTACTTTTGGTACAGCCCACAGCCCACTAGTGTGAAGGCAGGTGACTGGTAGACCACGGCAGCCCACAGCCCACTAGTGTGGAGGCAGGTGACTGGTAGACATGGCAGCCCACAGCCCACTAGTGTGGAGGCAGGTGACTGGTAGACATGGCAGCCCACAGCCCACTAGTGTGGAGGCAGGTGACTGGTAGACCACGGCAGTCTGCAATCCTCTAATGCAGAGGTAGTATCTGGGACCATGGCAGGCAGTCTGTCCTTAATTTACACATCTCATTGTAAGTTGCCCCTACCTGGAAAGGAATGCTAAAACCAGGCTATTTCCAACAGAGTATCTTTCCACATAACATTTTCTGGAAATCTCTCCCACAAAAAGCAATAGTTGAAGACTCTTGTGCAAAATGGCTAACCCAACCTGTGGGTAAATATCTCACATGTGCTTTCCCATCCAGTATCACTATTTGTGGGATGACAGCCCTGCAGACACCAGCAAACAGATAAGCAAAGGATCTGCTATGATTCAAGCTCGGCACAAATGGATATCGGGAGCCGGTTTTCTCCTCTTGTCTGGAATGGGGACAGGATCATTTGGTCGCCTCCGCAGTTTTCTGGTCATGATGGGTTTCACCTCCATAGAATCTGTGGCAAGAAGGGAAATGGGTGAATCTATCCAACTGCCCCAAAGCCAGCTGGAGTCCCTGTAGGGCAAGAGTGTCAGTCCCCACAGCCACCCCATCACAGCCGTGTGACTGGGCCTGCTTTGTCTACACACAACCCAGACAGACAGACGCCAGCTCAGACTGCAGGCTCTGTGCTTACGTGCTTAGGCTAGCTAAGTTAGGTACACCCCAGGCCAAGACCCCAACATTATGGCTAATGCAGCCTTCTTCTGGCTCCCTCAAAACCTAAGAGGCTCTTCCTCTTTTCCCTCAAGCTGAGGACCCAGTCATAGGCTACAGGACTGGCAGGACGCTCAGGATCCCAGAGGCTGGGTGCTGCTCATGGGCACAGAAGGCCCTTTTGAAGGCCACTGACCCCACAAGGTTTCTTCCCAGCTTTCTTCCATCTTAGCCTTTCTAGCCTGCTAAGGTCATGACCCACACAGTGAACCCACTCCACATGAGGCGATCTCTCCTCCCCCAGCGCAGTCACACTGATCTGCTCTCCCACAGGGATGGGCTAGCCTGGCCACCTAAGTCTAAGGCTGCCACAGTTCTGTTTCTCGCGCCAGCAGGAGCTGCTACACATGCGCTTCACAGATCAGCTCCTGCGAGTTTGGCCAACGAGCCCGAGAGCTCAATATGAGCACCAAAAAATCAATCAATCAATCAATCAATCAATCAATCAAACTCCCAGGGCTGGAGAGATGGCTGAGCACTGGCTGTTCTTCCAAAGGACCAAGGTTCGATTCCCAGCACCCATATGGCAAATAACAACTGTCTGTAACTCCAGTTCCAGGGCATCTGACACCCTTACACAGATATGCATGCAAGCAAGACACCAATATATGTAAAATAAAAATAAACAAATCATTAAAAATGTTTTAAAAATCTCAAACTCCCAGAGGTGAGTATCTGGAGTGTGACAACACTGGAGAAGACACCTGAACAGGTCAACATGTTTCAGTCATGTGTGGACCTCCAAATACCCAATCCAACTGCCTTGTGTTGGAAGGCTCCCTAGCTTCCATGGGAGAGAGGCACTACCTAGCACCCCACTGGACAAGCCACAGGCCTCTCCAAACCGTCTCCTACCTGCCTTCAACAGTCTAGTTCCTTCCCCATCCACTTGCCAGGAACCCTGCTGGACACGGGACGCCCAGGCAGTGCTGGGCCTGCCTCAGAGGGAAGGCAGAAGACAGAGCGGGTGCTGGGAGGAGTCTAGAGCCCCTGAGGGACTCCTGACATAAGGACGACCACAACAGGCACTGCCTTTTGTTCAGCGCTCCCTAGGCTGCCTCACCTCCTGTCCCACCGCCATTAGCGTACTTCACCTGTCTTCCTCCTAAGTGGAGTCTAAGGGAGCAAGCTGACCCCAAAGAAGCAGAAGCAGAAAGAGTGGGCTGACAGGGGAGGGGGGAGAGGAAGGAGGAGGGAGACAGGCATGTCACTATGAAGTCCAGCTTGATGAGGGCAGTGAGTTCTGGGTCCTACTGCACGGCATTGACTGGAATTAACTATAGAATACCGAGTGTTTCAAAACAGCCACTGGAACCTAAGATTGTTCTAACGTTTTCACCATAGGAAAATGGTAAATAAGGCCGGTGAGATGGCTCAGTTGGTGAGGGATGTAACCCAGTGGCAGAGCACTCGCCTCGCGTGAGTAAGGCCCTGGGTTTGACCCCAATTCTTGAGGTGAAAATAATTATAATTTGTTTAGCTACTGGAAAAAACTGAGCTGCAGTGATCTGAAACATACACTTCACTCGAGGCTTGCAGCAGCCAGGGAGGCCCCACTGGAGCACAGCCATTGCCATCTCCAGAGGTTGGCAGGCTTGCCCTTGCTGTCACAAGCCATTGCTGCAGAGGTGACCACAATGGAGGGGAGCAGGGAATGCGGATCAACATTAGGTGTTTGGAAGCCAAACCACGGTGGGAATGAAGAGGCCAATGTTGCCCATGATAGATGCAGCCCACCCACCAGGTCAGGTGCCCTCGTCGCCCCCCCCCGCCCCCTGCAGCTATCTTTCTGCACAGCTTTGCCCTGACTTCCGAAGCCCCTTTCATGGCAACATTAGGTGCTGCCTCGCACAACCATTAAACGAGCCTGTTACATCTTTACCTCCCTTAAACCTGGAAGGTGTGGCAACTCAGTCACCTGGGAACTATCCAAATACAAACTCCACCAGGGCAGATCAGCCAGCAGTCTCACTGCCCTGACTTGACGGTATGGAAAGAGCCAGGCTAATGAAATTAGGAGAACATGGCTTGAGTTAACCAGCTCCTCTGGGGAGTTGGGGCTGGTGAGGCACTTCTGAGTCAGTGCTGCCACTTACAAACAACATCTAAAGCAGCAGGTGTCTGCCCTGGGCCAGTGAACCCTCCAGACAGTGCATCCTCCTCACCAGGCAAGACAGCCCCCACAGGAAGAGGCCTGTGACAGAGCAGGGCTCTCCTCAGCATGAGAGCCTGCAGAGAGGCCATCCAGGCCTCACAGAAGGCAACAGATCTCTACCTTGACGTGATGATTACTCACAGCACCAACTACAAAGCCAGTATTCCTCATCAAATCCACAGCTTTTCCTGAGATCATGAGTGGCTGCCAACAAGGGCTTGAGGGTTAGAAGGAACACGAGAAAGTGCCCAAGAACAAAAAGCCAAGCGGCAACAGGGTAGCTGACTAATGAGAAGAAAGGCAGACTAAAAATGGCTAAGCCTGGGCTAGATAGAGGTGGCTCAGTGGCTAAGAGTGCCTGCTCCTGCAGAGGACCCGACTTTTAGCCCCATGTCCAACAATCACAAAGACCCACAGTTCCAGCTCCAAAGCATCTGGTGCCCTCCTCCAGGCTCTGGGGGCAACTGCAAACATGTGGCATGAGCATGTGCACATACAAGTGCACACACACACATGCACAAATAAGTCTTAAAAAAAGGAAAAAGATAAGGCACCTGATGCTCATATACGGCCTGGCCTTAGCTCAAAGGGTCACATCCAGTGCGCTCTGCCTACAAGCTCCCTACCACAGAAGGGCCCAGCAGGGCATGGGCAGGCCCTGGGAGTGGGACCCCCAGCAGCCCTTCAGGTGACTGCACCTACAGCAGGCGGCTGGCCGGGTGCAGCTTCACCTCCACTGCACAGCACCGCAAGTCCACAGCACTGCAAATACAGTCAGAGCCTGGTGTCCCGGGAGGCTGAGGATGCGGAGTACCTTCTGCACTCCCAGATCCCAGTCCCTAGGCGACTATGCTCAGACAGAGCAGTTGGCCTGAGACACCTGCTTCTTATGGTCTTTCTCAGCAACCTCTCATTTACTTTTTAAGAGAAATATCCAGGTTGAAGCAGAAAAGGCGATTTGCAGACACCTCCTCTCTGGACGGAGCTGGAAGCGGTGTATCTCGGCATCAATCCTCAGAGGCGAAGCAAGTCAGTCAGCTAGAAGGAAATCAGGCCTTCATCTAACACCAGGGCAGCACCATCTGGGGAAGGCCCATTATCCTTCCAGCTTCAGTGCCTTTCCTCCGCCCTCCATCATTACCTTGGCAACGCTCTCCACACCAAGGTCCTGAATGGCTTAAGGAAGGACGTCAGTACCTTTATGTCCACAGGCGGCTTTAAATGCTTCTGCTATCTGCTTTATTGCATTACAAATGATTTCCTAGCCTTTATTTGTCTTTTCTGCCTCTGTCTCAGTTCAGAAGCTGGCTATAAAACCACCTGAGCAGAGCCCACTGCCTGTCAGTAACTAGGACACCAAAGCATAGGTAAGGTGAGCACGCCCTTCCCTGCCGGGAGCAGGAGCAGTTATACAGGGACAGGATGTCCCACTAGGCCAATGGAGCCTCGGGAACAGCGGGGCCTCCAGCAGAGAGCCATGAAGCATCAATGCCATTCACAACCACCATGAAGAAAACGGCATGCGGGTCAAAAACAGGTGGGGAGGTTGGTACCTGAGAGGGTGGCACCATGTGCAGCCCAAGAGAAAGAGTACTGAACAGGGTAAGCAGCACAGCCCCAGGCACTCCTCCAGCACCCACTGGGGGACCTGTGGAGGGGTCACTGTGTGTGGACAGGGTGCTAAGCTGGTTCAGAGCACAGAACAGAGGGGCACACCAGCTCTAACTGCCTGCTTTCTGATCCAAAGTCGGCCAAGGATTTCCACAAAACTCGCAAGTCCTACAGAGCCCTGTTAAATCTGGCTCTCCCAGAGCCCCAGAACCTTCTGGACAGGGTGAAGATTAAGTTTCAGGATGTGCAGAAGAGCACACCACCTATGTAGCCAGGTGACAAACTCAGCGCTGACTTGTAACAAAGTCCTTGCCAAGGTCTAAAGTGGCTCCTGTGATTCACCAGTCTGCAGACGGGAACGGGTGTTACCACAGTTCCCCAGAGACCTGTCTGTAACCTGCTAAATTCCCTGGTGAATTCCCATCTGCAGACAGGAACGGGTGTCACCACAGTTCCCCCGAGACATGTATGTAACCTGCTAAATTCCCTGGTGACAACTAAACCCCAGGTGACTAGGAAGGAAACTAGTCTTGAAGTCTGCTCTAGACACTCAGGAGATTCCTGAAGGAATCACACACAGGCTGAGCTCACAGCACAGACACACAAAGCCACCTTCCTGTAGTAACCAGGGCGATCTCCAGGTGGTTCTGGTGAGAAACTGGAAATGTGAGACACAAACGGCGGCTGACAAGGCACAGCCTGCAACTGCTACTCAACAGCCTGCACGTGGCCTGCCTGTCATGCGCAGACACCCAAAGGCACAGTCGTGAGATGAGGTGGCACCTGACCCTCTACAGGGGGAAGCTAAGCGGCCTGACCAAGTCCCCATCTGGTTGAGGGTGGAGGTGAAATGCTGACTGGGTCAGGAACCCTGCTCTCCAACAGTAGACCTGCCGTGGAGGCGGGGCCGTGAGGCAGCCCCAGGCCCAGGGCTCCTTACCTCCTGTCAGCTCCATCGTGAGCTTCTCATTCTCAATCATCTTCTTCTTCTCCTCGAGCTCGGCAATCAGGTTCTCCTTCAGCTCCACCTTCTTATCTTCAAACTCCTTCACAGCCGCCTTCTTCTCTTTGATATAATTCCTTTCCACCTGTTCGGTCTGACCAGAGGAAAATGGGGCTGGGGTGGCTGACCACAGGTGCTGTCCCGCCTCTGACCTCAGCAGCAGACAAAGCCTGAGACCTCAGTCACCCACACTGACCTGTGGAACCAGGAGTCTCGGGGACAATTCCAGGAGGTGCCCCAAACCCAGCCATGTAGCAGTGCTCACTCCAAGGTACTGCACTGCCACCCGGGTCCCCCTTCTCCCCACTTTAGCATCAAAACAGAACTTGAGTCTCTCCAAGCTAGCAAGGGGGTCCCTCTTGGAAGGACACAATTTCAAGTGAAAACAGCCCACTCCAGATGAAGTTTCTGCATTTAGAATTAATTATATGATTTTAAAGCCAGACAGCGTGCTATTATGTTTGATCCCTAAAAACAAAAGCAACTACAGACCATTCATTAGGCGCATGACCCTTCAAATACTCAAGCATGAAAATTAAGCTATTAATAAAATAAAAAACAAAACTGTCTAAAAGCCTACTTGTGAAATCTCACCAGTGTCCTGGGTGACGACTGTAGGCTGGAGTACACGCTATGCCTGGCTGCAACTGTGTGCGCCGAACTGATTTTAGTGAAAATGTCTTCCAAGTAATGTGAATCTGACAAACCGAAAAGCACCCCTTACACCCTCTAGGCCCTTCTAACCCTCTAGGCCCTCGTCTCAGCACCACGGCACGCAGCTGCCTATGACATGAAAGGAAACGTTAACTCCATCTTGCTCCAGGCCCAGTGAAGTCCCAGCGTAGGACGGATCTGTGGGGCCAACTCAGCGACTGGGCTGGGGGCGGGGGTGCTAGCAAATCACCAGGCAACATGGCCCTGAGACACCTCAATGGTCACAGTGTGAGACAGAGGCCTGCAGACAGGCTGTGGGCTGGAGAGACGGTTGGAGAGAGGATGCTTGCTGCTCTTCCAAAGGACTTGAGTTTGGTTCTCAGCACCCATGTTGGGTGGCTCACAACTGCCTGTGACCCCAGCACCCCCTTCTGGCTCCAGAGGCACCCACATACATGGTATTCACTCACTGATGCACACGTATACAAGTTAGATTTTAAATAAGAAAACAACAAACAGTGAGGGGTGACATCCCAACCCCGTGTGGTCAGGAGGGAGCGCACAATACTCATGAGCAGACCAGCATCCCTTCCTCAAGCAGACACTGGTGAGGTGTTCCAAACCCAATACTTGCTGACAGAAGGAGAGGCCGGCAAATCAAGAGTCAAACCGCAGCCTCAGAAGGAGCCTGCAGACCCAAACGCTCCCGGGGTACTTACTTCCAGCTGGAGGAAGAGCTCTGCAAGAGAGGAAAGGGCAGTTAGATTCGCCCAGCCACCATCCTTCTAGATAAGGCTATCAGGATTCACTGAGTCTCAGGCGCTTCTACCGACAAAATGCAAAGCTGTCCTCCTTCAGGCCCAACCAGCAGTGAGATAAAACACAGCCACCTCAGAGACAGAGTCCTTATGGAAGCTTTCAGGGTGGACAGCATGCCTCCAGAGGACAAGGGGCTGGGCTCAGTTGGGACTTAATTTTGAGGCCTTCCCTGACAGACCCAAATTCATCAAGCCCTACTCTCTGCTTCCTTAGTCCTACTGTGCATCAGACAGTTATTAACTGTTTACCTATGGAATGGCTATTCTTGGTTGTCAGCTTGACTATATCCAGAATTAAGTAAAACCTAAGTGACTGGGTATACCTGTGAGAAAATTTTCTTTTAAATCATTTGAAGTGAGAAGATCCACCTTTAATCTGGGCCACACCTTTTGGTGGCAGCCTGTACAAAGGACATGGAAGAAGGAAGCTTGCTCTCTTTGCCTGCCTGCCCTCCAGCTCTCTGGCAGTCCCTGCCCTCACTGCATACACTGAACCGGCTGAGACAACCAGCTCCAACAGTGCCGGATTCTCAGACCTTGCACAGGGAGACAGGCACTGTTAGACTAGCTGCATCACAGCCCTAAGCCACTGTAATAAATCCCCCTCTGTGTAGAGACTCAGTCTATCAGTTCTGTTCCTCTAGAGACCCTCATACGGCCCGGCAGCCTCCACCAGGAGGTGGTATGCTTTGATAAAGCCAGCATCTGAAACAAAAGGTATCTGTGACTCCCATCTTTTCTGGGTCAGTATGGGCTATGAATAGACCGTGGATAGACCAGAAACTTCTGGGTATTGCAAGTTCCGTGTTCTCCTTGGCAGGCCTCAAATCCTGAAGACCCATTTCCCTGTGGAAAGCACATTCACTCATACCCCTGGAGCTTCAGACTTTCAGAACTCAGATGATGAGCCCAGGCATTGTGTCTGACAAAAAGCACTCAAGGCAAAGAAACCACTCATCCCAGAAGTCACTCCAGCCCAGGGAGCCATGGGCACAGGAACTACCGTATGGTTCTTTAACTTCTACTGTTCACTGATTTTCTGTAGATGGGGCTCCTTGGCCAATGACATGGAGTTTCCTAAAGCCAGGGACACTATGCTCCAAGTACCAGTGTGCACAGATGTCAAACACCCGAGCAAACACCATGTGGAGCGGACTGAGGGCATACATTCCATGCCAGCAAGTGCTTGAAACACATGGAGGCCATGACAAGATGGCAGTCCCCTTCTCAGGCACAATGAACTACAACCTCTTCCACACCAGCAACTCAGGTTGCTCAATATGCCACCAAGTGCACCAAGAGCAGCCCCGGCACCTAGATTCCTAGAGGATAGGTAGGTGAACAACTCTGGCACACTCGTCCGCCCCCTCTCCTCTGCCCCAGTGAAGACTTGGGTATGTTCTATCTAGAGAACAGCTCTGCACTCTATGAGGATGAGCCAGCAGAAGGCAGGCAGTACCGTGTACACACTGGAGGCCTACCTGCGTTCCGGATCCTCTCTCTATACTGCTGATCCAGCTTCTTCATCCTCTTCTGATATTCCTGTAATGTACCTGATGGGGCAGTCACAAGGCACAGAGTGACTCAGAAAATCAGCCCGCTATGCCCACACCTAAGTCACTCTCTAGCATCCGGAGCAGGCCTAGAGAGCCGTACCAGAGAAGAGGCGCACAGCAGACAAGACCAGAGACCACATGGAGCCCCATCAGACTAGCCGGGGTGGGGGAGTGAGGCCAGGAGAAGGGCACAGACACCCAGATGGCACTGATCACGGGGTTCTACAGTCTAAGACAATGGGCCTCCCTCTCCTGGAGAAGGGCCATTCCCTTACAGTGAAGTCTAGGTCAAGGCTATCCCGCTGTGGGACCCTGTAAAGACATGTCACTTGTATTGCTTTAATAAAATACTGATTGGCCAGTAGCCAGGTAGGAAGTATAGGCGGAGAAACCAGAACAGGAGAATTCTGGGAAGAGGAAAGGCTCAGTCTGCCGTCATCACCAGACACAGAGGAAGCAAGATGAGAAGGCCTCACTGATAAAAGGTACCAAGCCACATGGCTAACACAGATTATGGTTAATGTAAGTTATGAGGGTTAATAAGAAGCCTGCGCTAATAGGCCAACCAGTTTATAATTAATGTAGACCTCTGTGTGTTTCTTTGGGACTGACCGGCTGCTGAACCAGGTGGGACAGAAATCTCTGTCATCACTATCTGGGAAGCCTTTGTGTAATGGCGAAAAACCCTACCTTTGCAATGTCCAATACAGTGGCCAGTAGCTATGTGGGGGCTACCTCAGCACTCAAACTCAATCAATACAACTGAGGAAGCAGATTGTTAATTTTAATCAGTTCTATGAGACTTAGCTATGTGGCCCATGATAGTCAGACGGTGCAGGTACAAAGCCTGAAACCTCTGCTTGTTCATTTCTCCCCAAGGCAGCTGTCATGAGCTCCCATCTGTAGGAAGCACTTGTTGGCATGGTACCCGGCACAGGACCAGGGCCCAGGAGCACGGCTCCTGGCAGGAAGAGTAGTTGCGCTGACAGGGACCCTACAGTGTGCTGCATAGACGGCAACTAACCTGTTTGGATTCACACTATGGCCAATGCTCTGTTCCGGGCCCTTCTTTCCTCACTTGGTAGATGAAGCAAGAGATGGGACATGCCCCAAAGTCACATTCCTTTGAGAGCAGTGACACTGGGTTGCAAGCTTGTCATAGAACTTGAGGAGCCGCTTCTCAGTCTCAGGCTGCTAAGCCTTTCTTTAACCGTCACCGTACTTCCAAGGCATGGCCACTTATAATTTACCAAGAGAAGAGAACAGCATGGTGAAGCGTGGATTGGCTTAGGAAGGAGGAAAACTTGGCTCCTTTCATAATGAGGTCCTTATTGCTTAAAAATGTTTTTCCGTGAACGTGCATGTCTGCGTGTGTATCTGGAGGTCAGGACAACTTTTGGCATTCTCTCCTCCCACTGTGTGAACTGTGGACATCATCATCATGCCATGAGGCTTGATGGCAGCTCCTTTGCTCACTGAACCATCCTGTTGGTCCACAACCTCCTCTTAAAAATACAAAGTCTATCTTAGACATGGTGCCCTGAGGACCCAAAGGAAACTTCAGCTCAAGAATTTGTTCCATACTGAAAATGGTGAAATATAAAAGTAAAAACTCACGTTTGTGACAAGAGACAGCAGAACACATACCAGAGGGCTAACACAAGCCAGACTCCACCATCACTCATGCTCCCAGACAGACATAAACTCCAAGGACTTGTGCCCAGGGCACCGTGGAGGCGCAGGGCAGCCCCACACCTACCTTCCTGTAGCTGCTGCAGCTGCCTCTTCAAAGACGCCAGTTTGTCCTGATACATCCTGGAAGAGAGGAAGAATTCAGCTCTGGCTCAGTACTGGCAGACCAGGCTGCCCTGGGCGTACCCTAAGTGCTCTTCAGGCAGAGAAGGGGAGTCACAAACAGACACGCCCCGGACGCCTGCAGCACAGTGTACAATCCCACGAAGCAGTTTGAACCATGCAGAAGTGAGAGTGCTGGCATTAACACGTGTCTACATTAAGGGTTAATCAAGAGAACAAAAGATCGGAAGACACGCTACTCTCTGGAACTTAAGATGCAGAAAATGAGGTTAAACACAACCTCAGTATCAACCATACCTACACAACCCTACAATAAATTATAAATGAAAAAAAAGGGACTGAGGAGATGGCTCAGAGGCTAAGAGCACTTGCCACCAGACCTGAGGACCTGAGTTTCAGTCCTGGGACCAACACAGTGGAAGGAGAGAACCAACTTCTGCAAGTTGTCCTCCGACTGCCACAGTACAGCGCAGCATAACCCTCTCAAGGCACAAAACACACACATGAAAATGTAATTTTTGAAAGGCTTGTGAATGTTAGAACAAGGAGCCGCCCTCAGTGCACCTCCCCTGCAGACAGCACAATGTATAACCACCAACCCTTGGGTCGCCGTAAACCCACTGCATTTCCAGGATCAGAAACACCAAAGCTAACTCAGGCTCAAGCAGGAAGCTCTTCAGCCCTGGCTGGGCAAGAGCATAAGACACACTACACTGAGCAATGGCCGTCTTCTCATTGCTCACGCCCAGGGACTATGGGCGACTACACACACGAGCTGCGAATTCCAGGTGTATCCACCTGGGGGCAATAATTTTGCTTCTACATGGAAAACACCCCCAGTTTCTCAGTGACAATAGCAATAACAAAGGCCTCAAAGAATGTCCTTCACCGAGACCTTTCCACTCCTCAAAAAGGCTGACAATGAAACACCTCTTTTCAGAACAGGGAGAGGCTCAGGAGCCCCCTCCAAGGCCCCTCTTTTCAGAACAGGGAGAGGCTCAGGAGCCCCCTCCCAGGCCCCTCTTTTTGACAACACTGCTGTGCAGCTCCTGTTCACTGTGACGGAAAGCACCCAGTTCTCATCACAATGGCTCAGAGGTTAAGAGAACTGGCTGCTCTGCCAGAGGACCCAGGTTCAGTTCTTGCCCCAACATGGCAGCTAACAATAGTCTGAAACTCCAGCTCCAGGGATCCAACACCCTCTTCTGAGGGTATTACAAATGTGGTACACAGAACGTGCAGACAAAACACCAATACACAATAAATAAATAAATAAATAAATAAATGGATCTTTTTTGGGGGGGAACTATTTCTGAAACCTGATCAGGACTAGAGAGGAGCAGATGCCCAGATGGGGTCTGAGAAGTCTGTGGGACCCAGGGCATCAAGTCCCGCCACATAGAGGTAGTAGCCAATTCCTGCCACTGTGTCCTTTAACTAGAAGGCTTGCAGAATGCAGAAAGGGGGCAGGGAGGACACCAAATCCGTCGTGATCCCGCCCCAGGAAGAGTCTGCGACAATGCATTTCAAACAGGCAGACTCCCCATGAAAAGTGGGCACAAGAGAAAAGCCAGGGAGAGTTCCCGGGTGCAACTGAGAACACGCGTGTGAATCACTTATGTAACCTGTGTGCTGCCTCAGAAGCTGCAACCCAGCACTCAGGAGTGTGTAGCAGGAGGACTGTAAGGAGTTGCCGGCATCCTCGATGACAATGATTCCCAGAGAATCCTAAACTGCCGAGTGAGACCCTACATCGTCTGACACGTCCTATCCTCCCGCCCACCTGACACAGACAAAGGCTGGGGCAGTACAGGGGACGCAGCTGCAGTCCCAGCTACACTGGAACCCAAGTTTGGGACCAGTATGGCAACATGGCAAGACTCTGGGTTTTGTTTCTTGTTGGTGGTTAGTGGTATGTTTTCCTTGTCCAAATAAAAAGTAAATAAATAAATAAAAAGCAAGGCCAGGCGTGGTGGTGCACAATGTTAGTCCCAGCACCCTGTGAGCCGGGGGCTAGGCTGGTCCTAAAATCATTCCCCCACTCCATCAAAAAACAAGCAGGACTTTGGTTTCTCTGGGTACATGTGACTGTGGCTGAAGACAAAGGAAGGCTTGGGTGAGGCTGTGAGAGCAAACAGCAGACAGCAGGAAGGGGTCACCAGGCTGCTCCGATCCCAGCTTTCCTGAATCTCAGGACACTCAGAATACCTAGCATTTCCTACAGTGTGCAACGGGGCTAGGGACCTGCAAGATGCCCATGTCTCTGGGCACCCGTTTCCACATCAGCCTGCAATGGCCTCGCTGCCCTCACTCCATCCTCTCCAGCACAGCTCTTGCTGGCCTACCGGCAGGAGAGCCTCACAACAAGAGACTCCCAGACGCAGTCAAAAGGGAAACTGCAGGAAAATGCAAGCTTTGCGAGCACTAGGGTCAGAATCGGAGACTCCAGAGAAAAGCCAGACTCACTGTTCCTTCATCTCCACGTAGTCTTCCTCATCGTGCTTTGCCAGGTCTGTCTCACTAGCGTCCTCGGTGTCTGCACGAAATAAGGGAAGAAGCGACGGCTGAGATCACAAGTCACAAACTGGTATCACGACAGCGTAATTAGTGGGCACCTGGGAGAATAACAAACTTCTACCCAGCGTGGGTCTGCATGAACCTACTAGCAAAAACAAATATATTAAATATGCTTAAAGCAAAAAAGAAAAGGTCTTTTCTATCTTGGGTTTATGCTAAGAATCTGCTTTTATATGCCATACAGTCAGGAAAGAGGAGAGGCGCACGGGATAGGCAGTCCTGATGAAGGCCACAGAGCGGCAGAGTGCGTAGTTCAGTGAGAGAGGATGGGGCATGCACATGCTCACCCGCCACACATTAGAGACACACAATAAAAAAGAGGCCGTCCCCACAACACATCCAGTTCTAAACCTGAAATGCTTTCAGAGTTAACAGATGAAAAAAAAAGGGGGGGAGAGGTGCAAGATAATTTTTAAAAAATTATTCCAAAACCTTGCATGGCCAAAAATAGATTTTTAAAAACAGGGGCTGGAGGCTGTTCTTTGCAGAGGATATGGGATTGGTTCCCAACACCCACACCAGATGGTCTATAATGTCTGGTAACTCCAGGTTCAGGGGATCTGGTGCCCTCTTCTGGTTTCAAAGGGCACCTGTACATACGTGGTGCACATAAACTCAGGCACACATACACATAAACAAAAAATAATGAAAAAACATTTTCAATTATATTCACTTCGTTTTATATGTCTGGGTGCTTTGTCTGCATGTGGGTACACCGCCTGCATGCCTGGAACCCACAAAGATCAGAGGTCAGGAGGGACTAGATCTCCTTCCTGGAGCTGGAGTTATAGACAGTTATGAACCATCAAAACCTGGATCCTCTGAAGAATCAGCAAGCGCTCTAAACGGCTGAGCCATTTCTCTTGGTCCATATATATAATATTATATATACTAATAAATAATAATTTAAACTGGTCTTAGGCAAATAGCTGAATCCAATAACCCCTACATCGAAGGAAGTCAATTTTGTCTTCACTGCACCCCCCCCTTGTGGTCATTAAAAGCAATGCAGCATCTCACATTGCAAAATCCCCGGTTAAGCCTTGCCTTTTAACAGAGTTAAACCAAATGCAATCAGTTCCTTCAACATTCTGCTCTGTAAAAAGGGCGGTGGTGGCACACGCCTTTAATCCCAGCACTCGGGAGGCAGAGGCAGGCGGATCTCTGTGAGTTCGAGGCCAGCCTGGTCTACAAGAGCTAGTTCCAGGACAGAAACCAAAAGCTACGGAGAAACCCTGTCTGGAAAATCAAAAAAAAAAAAAATTCTGCTCTGTAAACGTTGCTTTTTTTTTTTGAGAGGTACTTTCACAGAGGTCCTGTCAAGAGGCAGTCAGCTATATCCCTAGGCACTAGAGAGACTAGAATGAGTAGGACAATCCTCCTTGAGAACAGCTGAAGTAGTTTTTTTCTTTTTACAGCCCGACTTTGTGCCGGAATACTATACTCCACTCATACAGAGGCCGCCCCGCCTCCCCCTCCGCACCTCTCCACCTATTAGCCTCTCCTCCACTTAGCCAGCTCCTTCCTCAGTCTCTCTGGGTGTCCCTCGCACTAGCCACTAGAGCACACAAAGTCCAGATTGAGAAGTGGAGCTCTGGGAAGCAAGAATGCAAACGCAAAATACTCGGGACTGAAAACAACTCCCGATCTCCCCTTGCGTCTGCTTCACAGCGGCAAAGCGGATTTAATCCTTACACTCACCCAGGAAGTGAGGACTCCATACGACTCCGCATCAGGTAGTCAAACAAGAGGCTGGGCACCTTGAGGTCACAAAGCTGGTGTAGTTGCCAGACAAATCAATACCTACACCTGGCTAGTTCCAGGTCCCCAAGTGGAGCCAGGGCGTTAAGCATTTTGAAGAGAGAAGCTGGGCATCACTCCGACCCAAGTGCACTCCGAGGGATGACATCCAGAGAAGATCTGAGACACCGAGCAGGAAGCCCTGGCTCTGGAGAGCTCTGGCGACCTCTGACCCCTGCCCCATAGCCCCCGGGCCCCGATCGCAGCCCGGACCTCACCTTCGTCGGACTCGCGGCCCCGGCAGCTGCGCTCGTCGTCCTCGGCGCTCTCCAGCTCCTCGTCGTCCTCGGGGTAGTACTCCGGGGCGGGCGGCGCTGCAGCCGGGGCGGGCGCGGGAGCCAGCAGCCCCGCGGCACTCATGTCGCCGCCTCGGGCCGCGGCGGAACGTGTCCCGCGGAGATCGCGGCCGCCTGGCTGCGCCCCGGACAGCCCCCACCTCGCGGAGCCGGAGTCGCCGCCACCCGGTCTCCCTCGGTGCCGAGCTCCGCCCCCGGCGCCCGCGCTGGGCAACGGGGACCTAGCGCGGCCGGCCACTTCCGGGTCGGAGGCTGCCCGGTGACAGCCTGATGCCGCCATCCTCGAGGCGATGGGTGAGACGCAGAGCTCCACGTTCTCTCACACAGCAGCGCCTTCATCGCTTTCTTAAGAATGCTCGATCGAACGGCCACGGGGAGGGGCGAAGGCAGCTGTCGCTGGAGTCAGGCATATCCTTGGGCAGCGCTGGCTGCGGACAGGACCCCGAGGCTGGGAGGACACTTCCTGAAACGGCCGCCAGGCGGCGCCCGGAGTCAAAACTAAAGTGTGAACGGGCGCGACCTGGGCGGAGGCTTGGCAAAGCCCTGGAGAGGTGAATGACAAGAACCGATCCCGTGGTGGGTGTGGAAACCTGGAAAGCTAGAGTGTGTGTGATACAGAAAATGGGGAGTCTGCTTCCGCCCCTGCCATAATGGGGGCTTAAGAATTAAAATAAAGGCAAGCTGCTGCCATTCCGTCCCCGAGTGAACGTATGTACCCAGGCCTTTCTAGTGCTTTCGTTTGAATAGGTTTACTGGGTGAGCTGTTTTTCCTGATTTGACAAATGATCAAAGAGCTATCATTCTCCATTCAAAAAAAGAAAGAAAAGAAGAGAGAAGGAAGGGAGAGAGAGAGAGAGAGAGAGAGAGAGAGAGAGAGAGAGAGAGAGAGAGAGGTGGCATCAGTTTAGAATCCCAGATCCAGGCTGTTCGTGGAACAGCTGCCTTGTGTTTCCTCAAATGTACTTTTAAGGTACTTTTGCTTAATCCACTAACTAGTTAGCCTGCTAATTTTTAGGTGAGCAAATAATACGTTGGCTGAAATTGAAAAGCCAACGCCGGTGTAGTGGCACAGTCCTGTAATCCCAGCACAGGGCAGGCGGATCTCTGAGTTCCAAACACTGGGGAGGCAGAAGCAGGCAGATCTCAATGAGAGCAGTCTGGTCTACAGAGTGAGTTCCAGCCGGGCAGTGGGGGCGCATGCCTTTAATCCCAGCACTCGGGAGGCAGAGGCAGGCAGATCTCTGTGAGTTCGAGACCAGCCTGGTCTACAAGAGCTAATTCCAGGACAGGCTCCAAAACTACACAGAGAAACCCTGCCTTAAAAATAAATAAATACATACATACATACATAAATACATAAATAAATAAATAAGCGCATTCAAATAAGTAAGTAAAAGAGCGAGTTCCAGGACCTGTCCCAAAGCTACACAGAGAAACATGTCTCTAAAAACCTAAGAAAGAAAGAAGAGAAAAAGAGAGAGAGAAAGAAAGAAAAGTGAGCCCAGTGGGTCAAGACTATAATCCCAGCTACTCAGGAGGATAAAGTAGGAGGAAAGGTAAGATCGAGGTCATCCATCTTAATGAGACCCTGCCTGAAAACAAAAAGAGGGCTGTGGATGCAGCTGGGTAGAGCACTTGCCTGGCATGCTGGAGACCCTAGCTAACTTCAATTCCTAATGCCGGGAGGAGGGGACAAAGTGGCGACAGCAACATCCTTCAATAGTCAAATCTGCACAGGAAAAGGAAGAAGTAACTAAAACGGGGCAGATGTGTGTCAAAGGCAGGGTGGAACCCAATACAGTATTTGATTCTCACATCCTCTATGATCAAATGTATTTCCAAATTGGCCCAGAGATACTTCTAAAAAAGAGAACATTCGTGTTTGGTCCCATTCATTCTGACATTGCCTATTTTACTACCTTGTTTTCATTAAATCTTGGCTCTCTTTGTAAGGGATAGGGCCTCGGTGTGAAATGCGAGAATTCCCAGGATGCAATGCTGAGATGAGCTTCCCAGAAGTCCTGGGATCTGAAATCCCTTCTCAACAAGTCTTTCTTCAAGCTCAGTCTCAGTAGAGGTTTGCAGAGAGGTCTCTCTTGCAAAGGATGACGTCGGCTTCGTGTGTGTGTGTGTGTGTGTGTGTGTGTGTGTGTGTGTGTTCAGGCGCACACCCACCCACCCCCTGTTGGATCACATGTAAACTGTCTGAAATCCACACTGTGGGACTAGCGTTCATTAATAATGCTATTCACAAAACAGAAAAAAAAATGAAGGGCAACATTTTTGAAATCAGAATTCATTGATACAATGAATCAAAAAGTAGTTGGTTTTGTTACTAAAAGTTACAAGAAACTGGGCCCTTCTTTGTAATCCTGCTTTCCTTTAACTTTTATTTCTGTCTCCCAGACTGCAGACAGCCTGTTAGTAGCCATGCCTTCCTGTTTTATGTGTTTGCCAGCGACACAAACAGTTGGATGACCACAGTTTACCCCTTATCTTCCCTGGAGACTACAGAGCTGGAAGACAGAAACGACTTTTTTAAAATCTCTTATTTTAGGCTTGGTCAACTTCTGTTCCATTTTTTTTTTATTCTATTCCATTCTACAGCCAACTTTGCCTATAAAACCTAAGTTTCCTTTAGAATCATTTCATTCCTTAAAGTCCTCCACTGCTTCTTGCCCAAAGACGGTATTCAGACTACTCAGGAAAACGCACACCTCCGAATCGAACCTAAAACTCAAACCCTGGAGCCCAGTGTTCACAACTTCAGGCCTTCCCAGGCAGCCTCTGGGTTCCCGCCAAGATTTTAAGGGTGCCCAGAGGTTGGGATGAACTTTGATTTGCAAACAGATGTTTAGGATGCAAATGTGGACTGGGGGAGGGACGGGATAGAGCTCAGAGTTAAAATGAGCAACTTTCGGACGTGTTTGAGTAGCTTGGTTAAACCTCCAGTAGAACAAAACTCGAAAACGGGGCAGGTGTGGTGGCCACGCCTTGAATCCCAGCTGAGGAGCTGGCAAGTTCAAGGCCAAGCTGTCTACCAGTCTACTACAGCTGAGTTCTAGGCCAAGGCTGCGCCAGAGCCAATCGCAGATAAGATAAACAAATAAGAATTTAAAAACTTTATAGTAGAGCATTTACTAAGAGATAAGGTGTGTCCACGTCTGACGTGGCTCCGGGTGAAAATGGGCTCCTGCCGAAACCCGTTTTGAGCCTCTACCGTTAACTGGAACAACACAGCCCTTTCCGCAAAACCGTGAGACAGGTCTTGGTGCACTTTAATCCCTGGCAAGCACAGCGTTTCCACGTGGCTCAGGATGAATCCAGGTTATTGCAGGGTGCACTTGGGATCAAAACTCAGTGTCCTTCCACCTTTGGTTCCTTAAAGTCCATGGCCCTGGAAGAGGTTCAGTTGAATTTGCTTGCTGAAACCTCTCCTATCCCAACTCCTTGTTCAGCCGTGATAATCAGAACTCACAAAACAAGTGTTTCCTTTTTCAGCTTTTTTCCCTTGTGTGACAGGGTCTAGCCATCTAGCCCAGGCTAGACTTAAACTTGAGGCGATCTTCCGGCCTCTGCCTGTGAAGTATTGGTGGTCACAGCATAGGCGGCCACAGAGAGTGGAAAGGCTTGACTTCTCAAAACCGTGTTAAGTACTTAGTGTTTATCTAGTCTACAAATTCTTTTTCCTCTCCAGCAGTAAACCGGCGTCCACTGAACGTAAGGCAAGAAAACGCAATTCCCCCGTCTGAGAGCTAGGAAATAATTGCAAGCCCCAGGAGGAAAGCTTGCCTTATGGGTGACTAGCAGCTGTAAACTGTCCAGCGAGCGACCTGAGAGACCGGGTCCGCCCAACATACTTTCCCACGGTGGTCTCCCGAGAAAAGTCAAGGCGTGGGGAAGAGAGCCACGAACTTTGACCCCTGCGCTGCACAAACAAGCCTGACCGCACCCGAAGAGGGCCACGGGTAACCCAAGTGGGGAGAACTTCCGCGTTTGAGAGAGCCCCGCCCACAGGGCCCGCCCACTCCCTATTCCGCCAATCCCGTGGACCCATCGACCGCCCGGGTTTCCCAGGGAAGGCCAATCGAACGCCTATGTGCGACAGGGGGCCCGAGGCCGGCGATCAGGTAAGGTCAGTAGAGAGCCTATCAGAGCGCGGCAGGGGGCGGGGTCGAGGGCGGGGCCGAGTGGGGGCGGGGCGCGCTCCGCGCAATCGGGTGCGATTGGCCACCCCTGGCAGAGCCGCACCTCGGACAGCAGCAGCGGCGGCAGCGAGGGTCCTGCGTGGAGAGTGGAGCGCGACGCGGACTCGCGGACGGGAGGCTGCGCGTGGGGACGCAGCACGCGAGGACTCGGCACAAGAGCTACTCGGGGCACGAGTGAGAGAAGGCGGTGGCGCCGGGGTTGCGGGTGACAGTGCTGAGGTGAGAGCGCGGGCGCCAGAGTGACAGCCGGAGTCCCGGCGCGGGGACCCGGAGCAGCGGCCACGAGCATCCCGGGAACAGAGTTGTCAGTGCTTCTGGGAACCGGGAGGGAACCGGGACGGGGAGTGCAGAGGGGACCCCGAGAAGGACCGCGGGTGAGGAAGAGGACCAGGATGGGGACAGGGACGGCGAAGTAAAGAGTGGATTCCTAGTAGGACCGCTGGTGAGAGAGGGGATGCCGAGAGGGATGGGGAAAGCTAGATGAGGAGGGGACCGAGAAATACCGCAGGTGAGCAAAGGGACCCCAGAACGGGACTGGGCAGTGGGATTAACGAAGCGACTTGAATAGGGACCTGGAGAGGGATCAGGGGCAGTGGAATGAGCAAGAGGACTCCGGAGGGACTGGGACGGTGGGATGAACGAGAAGATCCGCCCCAGGTAGACCAGTGAGGAGAGCGGACCGGACTCAGAAAGGGACCAGACCTGTGGAGTGAGCGGAGGAGACACTGAGAAGGACCGGGACTGCAGACTGAGCAAATGGATTTGAGAGAATCGAGGCAGCGGAATGAAGGAAGGGCACCCAAGAGATAGGCAAAGAACCTCAAGGGAGGCCAGGGCAGTGGTTCTGGAAACTGCTCTCTCGATGGATGTAAAGAGGACTTGAAGAAAGTTTAGGACAATTGGGTGACAAGAGGGGTCCCCACGAAAGGACAAGACAGACAGGTGTCCCAGAGCAGGGCCAGCACTGGAGTCCAAGGAGAGCGGGTGAATGGGATACCAGAGAAAAGCGAGCATTCAGAGCGAGAGTGTGGCTTTCTGACCTGGTAGTCAGGCACCTGGGGGAAAAACACGGGCTGCCTGGGTCCTGGTGGCATCCGGCGGGGACGGCAGCAAAGCTGACACCTGGACACCGATGTTCCGCTTCTACGAATCCTAGGTCTTGAGTGTTGAGTTCCGGGACACTGGAAGGGGGATCATGTGATGGGCCCCGGAATAAAAGACACGGATCGCAAGGACTAGCCAAGGGCTAGCCAGACGATTTGTAGAGATTAGACTCGCGGGCCGCCTCGCCTCTTGTAAACAGCAGACTGGCTTTTTATCTCTTTACTAAAGTTCGGCCTGGGGAATTCCTTGATGAAAGATCTGGGGGAAAACTAGAGGGGCTTCCCTTTGACCCCATCCCAAGAAGTTGGAGGAAGATGTCTTTTAGAATATCCTCACTTTGGATTAATTAGGATGTTAATTTTGATACTGAAAATTGTGCTCCTGAAGCAGGTTTTGACCTTTTGTCGTTGTTTGTTTAGTTGGTTGGTTGGTTTGGTTTTAGTTTTTCATTTTTGCTCCAGGAGGAGTTAAGAAACTTTTTCCCATTTGGCAGCCTGACCCTATCAGTGTTTGCAATGCAGATTTAAGAGAACCGGAGCAGGTTTTGTAGTTAAGGCTGTTTAAACTTTGATGTGTTAGACATAGTTAGAAGGTCACAGTCAATTTTTCAAAGCAGTTGCTGGGGTCGATAAACGAATGGCACTTTCTAGGCATCTAAGCCAGGTATGCATATTCAAAGCAGACGCTGTAGGTCTGTCTTAAGGCTGGGACAAAGAGTTGAAGTGGTCCATGGTGGCAGGTTCTTCTCTGAGGGATGGGAAAATATCATAACCCCAGGGCTGTGTTAGGTTGACATGGCCCCACCCACCTTCTGAATTCAACCCCAATGCACTTTATTTAGCCATCAACTTTATATTTGAAGATTTTTTTAAAAATCATGATTTTTTTTCCTTAAATTATTTTTTGGATTAACGTTCCAAAGCAATGAACTTTTATTGGGGCGTTTTCATAGAACTCTTGTATTTTTTTTTTAATTTTTCCTTTTCTCTGTTTCTGACACTGCTTTTGCTCTCTTCATCACTGTATTATTTCTTTCTGTCTTTCTGTTTTGGTTTGGTTTTGGAAGCTTAGAAAAGGGTAGTTTTAGGGAAATAATGGAGAATTAAGTACGATTCCATTTCTGTTGTCTAGATATCTCCTCTGACTCAGGTTTCGAGTGTGCGGAGTTAGAAATCCCTTCTCTGGCCATGGTAGCAGGACTCAGGATGCTGAGACAGGATAATTTTGAGCTGGAGGCTAGCCTGGGCTACCTGCTCAAGGAGTACCAAGTCAGCCTGGACTTTAAGACAGCATCTCAAAAAGTCAAAGAAATATTTCACTTGTGTTTAGCACTAGGTAGCTCCACCAAGAGGCACACTGTGTTGTTTCCAGTAGACACAAGGGGTTGGGGATTTTCTACCTAAGGAGCCCAAAGCCCTGGTTTGGGCCTCAGAATAACAACAAAAGTAGGCTTGCTTTTGTTGTTTGTTTGTTTACGTACAGAGCGTCAAACCCAGGGCCTTTTGCATGCTAGGAGAGTGATTTTCCCACTGAACACCAAGCACACTGTCAGCCTCGCTGTCATTTCAGCCCAAGACCAACATCTGACATGGTTTTCACCCAGGCGATAGTAAGGAAAAGGCTTGTTCCCTCCCAGCAGTTCTGATGCCATGAGATGGAGCCAGGGGTGATGATGGAAACTCACCCACTAAAAATCCTCCCTGAGGGACACCGGACCAGCTGCAGCAGGCACAGATTTTCCCAGAATTCAAAGAAGTGAAGTTAAGAGGGTGTTTTGGGGGGCGTTTAAGTCATCCTAAGGGTAGAGCATGGGGGGTGTACCTCTGAATGGGAAGCCCCCACCCCAGTTCTTCCAGGAACTCAGAGAAGTGTCTGACATAGAAGTTTCTTTTTTTTACCCTCTTGTTAGCTCACTTCTGAGTGGTGTAAATGGTCATTTCTGAAGTCAAAACAATAAATGTATTTCCTTGTATGTATTTCCTCTCCTGAGTCATCACCCAGCCAGTGATGGCAACTGCTTTCCCATATGGTGTTGATCCAGGGATGATGAAGACAGAGTGGAGTAGAATTCTTCCTGCTAAGAGGAGCCTGTGCCCTTCTTCCCTGGGGGAGGAGTGTGAGAAGATAGGAATTCCTGTGAGATCTTTGTTCACTTAAAAGGCTTGTTTCAACCAGACAGTGGTGGCACATACATTTAATCCCAGCACTTGAGGCAGAGGCAGGCAGATCTCTGTGAGTTCGAGGCCAGCCTGGTCTACAGAGCAAGTTCCAGGACAGTTAGGACTACAAAGAGAAACCTGTCTCCAAAACAAAAAAAGAAAAAGAAAAGAAAGGCTTGTTTCCTGCTTTAATAAAATGCAACGACAGGAGAGACTCAGGTGAGCCCTTGCATGTTCTTCCCTGCTCTTAGCCGAGCCCAGGAGCCAAGTACCCGCCTGACACTTTCCTTACTGCATGGCGTCCTGCACAGTGCGTCCATTGTGCTCTCGGAGGCTGCCTGCCTATTTAGCGTGGCTTAACAGGCAAGCCAACCTGAACAAGTGTTTTCATTGCTTGCCAACATTCGTAAACACACGGTCTTCAATAGAGCAGGGGTAGGAGTGGGGCCAGTGCTAGAGAGCTGAGGCAGAGGAATCACGAAGCCTCCCTCTGCACCCATGTTCTTTCTAGTGTTACATACAGATGCATCTTGCTTCATAATTTGATTCTAGTTTTAATTCCTTCCTCCTCTCCCCAAAGGAACAGACAGATACACAGACATGCACACACACAGAAAGACATACATACACGTAGATGTGAGCGTATACATATGTGTATACATACATGCATACATGCATGCATACATACAAGGAAAGATCCTGCCTTAACATGTTTGGAGACTTTGGGGACTTACTGAGAAAACATCTTCAATTTATTTTCCTTTGGGGAGGAAATTTCTGTCACTCACAGCAGCTAGTTCTTGAGTTCTTATTTTGGGGTGCGATTTGGCCAGGGTGACTTAACTTGTGGTGGGCTAGACTCGTCACCTGTTTAACTGGCCACTCTGCTGTTTGTGAGGATGTCTTTAGCTCCCAGCAGAGGAACAGCCCGTGCCTGAGTCCATCAGCAGCGGTCCCTTCATTTTACCTCCGGCCTCCATGAAGAAAGTGAAATCAAATCCACCTTCAATGCTTTATTTTAATAGTGTAATTAATGAATGAAATATTCATTAGAAGAGTTCAACTCCAGTTTCTTCTGCTATTTCAAGGGAAAACATTTATTCCCAGATTAAACTGGGATTCTGTAGTATATACTCATCTTTATTATATTCGTTTATCTGCTCTGTGTAGGTATAGGATCATATGTCCATGTGGAGGTCAGAGCACAGCCTGCAGGAGGTGGTTCTCTCCTTCCATCATGTGGGCCCCAGGGATCAGACTCAGTTCATCCATGTTGGTGGCTCGTGCCTTTACCCACTGAGCCATCTCACCAACCCTGTGTTTGTTTATTTATTTTCTAAGCAAGGACTTTCTTTTCCTTTTCTTTTCTCTCATGTGTGTGGATGTTTACCTAAATGAATATCCGTGCACTGCATGTGTGCCTGTCGCCTGCTACAGCCAAAAGAGGATATCAAATCCCCTGGGACTAGAGTTACAGATGCTTGTGAGCCACCATGTAGGTGCTGGGAACTGAACCCGGGTCCTCTAGGAGAACAACCAGTGCTCTTAACCACTGAGCCATCTCTCTGGCCCTGCCAGCCCTGTATTTATGGTCGTGTATTCCCCTTTCTGTCTGTATGACCATGACAAACAAGGGCGATGGCAATTCAAATACATCTTGCTTCCCCCTACAATAGATTCCACTAATTAAGTCAGAAAGCTTTCTTAAATAAGCTAATGACTTAATTGGTCTTGGCAGTAAACACACTAACCAGAATCATAGTTCATGGCCAATTTTCTGTCCTATTGAGAACATAAGTCCTTTTAAATTTTCATTTAATGTTTAAAGTATCTTTTATTCATCCTTTGACCACTTCATACATGTATACAATGTATCTTAATCATATCCTCTCCAGGCCACTCCTCTCTGTCTCTCAGCATGCCTCCCTCCCACCTCATGTCTACCGCCCACCCCACACTCCTGTGTATGTAATCCACTGAGTCCAGTTAGTTGTGCCTGCTGGCATGATGGCTAAGTGCTGGCTCATCTTTTGGCTTCATCGTGTGTGGGTAACCCCGCTGCAGAGTTCCTGAGTGCAGCGGGCATGCCATGCCCAGTAGACGTCACTCACAGCCCCCTCCCCATCCTCCAGCCTGTACACAGCCTTCCTTTGGAGGCCTGGCAGGCTCCTGGATGCAGATGTCCCATCTAGGGCGGAGCACTTGCCTGGCACTTCTCAGCACCCCCACCCACTTCTGAGTCCGCTCATTCGTCACCTCCCACTGCAGGAAGACATCTTTCTGACCAGGGCTGAGAGCAGCACTAATCACGGGGATAAACAGAAGACTGTGTTTTTGGAATGTGCAAATACACATTATTTTATTGTATTTATTTAGTTGATGCGACTCAAACTCGGGGCCTCAAATACACTAGGCAAGTGCCCTGCCTTCGAACTATAGCCCCTAACACAAATATTTTTAAAAAACCACTTTGACATGGTTTTTAAGTGACCTGGGTCAAGATCTAGTAGCAGAGAGATGATGATAAAGGTGTTTCGGGAAACTTTATGCTTTTATTGTCGCTGCAAAACTGCTTTGTTTCTGTTTTGTTTGTATTGTGACAGGGTCTTTGGCCATAGCCAAGCATGGCCTGTCCTCTTCTCCCCTCCCCTCCTGGCCTAGTCAACACAGGGCAGATTTAGCAACCTGTTCTTGGGTTTGAGCACCCCATTCGTGGCACACTTATTTTCTATGTTTCGGTTATTGCTGGGGCATTCCTGTGGCGGTCAGAGGACAACTGGTGGGGGTCAGATTTTCCTACCACCTTCCCCCTGAGCCATCTTACCTACCTATTGGCCATGTACTTCCTGCCTTGCCATCCAAGGTCTCATCTTAGCCCTGCCCTTTCAGTGCCTTTGTTCCCTCATCTTCAGGATTCTTTTCTCTTTCTAGAATATTTTTATAGGCCCAGGGCCATGCCTGTGCTGGACAAAGATTGTTCTGCCTTGGTTCAGGAGACCTCAGACCACCCTCTTTTCTCTTGAGTTCTCTAAGTATATGCTTTCTTTGTTCTAGGATATTCTGTCTGATAGTCCATTCTAGGGTTTCCACTTCCCTTGTCCTTTGTAGAAGTTCATCGTCTTGGTTTTAAAAGGACAGTCTCTTCTATTTCTAACCTTGCAACCGATACCTTAATTATTGAATTGTGTTAAACTGTAACACTTTAGATCTAAATAGTATTTAAGTGTAGTTACACAGATAATTATAAAATACAGTTGTTGCTGCAGACGAAGATAATAGGGACAGTTCCTAAGGGAAGATTACTTCTGAGCTTGACAGTTGGAATGTCTGATCTGGAGACGTCAGAAACCCAGGACTTGGAAAGATTCCTGGTCGTTTTCTTTTTTTTTTTTTTCGAGACGGGGTTTCTCTGTAGTTTTGGAGCCTGTCCTGGAACTAGCTCTTGTAGACCAGGCTGGTCTTGAACTCATGGAGATCCGCCTGCCTCTGCCTCCCGAGTGCTGGGATTAAAGGCGTGCGCCACCACTGCCTGGCTCCTGGTCGTTTTCAACATCTCGCTTTGACTCTTGGTTTTTCAAGGCAGGGTTTCTCTGGTTATACCTAGCTGTCCTGGAGCTTGTTCTGTAGACCAGACTGGCCTTGAACTCAGAGATCTACCTGCCTCTGCCTCCTAAGTCTGCTGTGACTGTTAAGGTTGGGGTCTATTTGTTTGTTTCTTTGGATGGTATTTTTTATTAGTTGGGATCTTTAGAAGGTTGCACTTTCTCTGAGATTCACAGCCAAAGAAGGTGGTGATGGCTTAAGTCACCTCCACATGCTGTCCTTCCAAAGCATGCGCTCACCCTTCCTTTCTAGGATGAGTACTTAGTAGCTGAGCACAGATAAACTTGGGGGGTCCCCCCACCTTCCAGACTGAATTTCTCACCAGCACTTAATAACTTCTGGCAGACATAGCAAATATTCTGTCTGTTTTGTTCACACCACTAGCATTTAGGGTCCACAAAGACAGGGGTTCTTGTTTTTACTCTTTGCTATCACCCTATCTAGTTGCTTAGTGAAGATTTGGTGGATGTTTTACGGAAATCTGGCGTGAGCGAGTTCTCCAATTGGTTGGCTAAAGAGTTTCGTTGTTCTGAACATAAGGAAGTAAAAATCCTGAGGAAGGAAAATACAGTTTGGAAATGTTTTCATGTCCTCTTTACTCTTTGGATGTTAGGTTTGTCTTTTGGGTTGGTCTTGCGTTCTCTCTATTTTTGACCATACAAGCCAAGAATGCATCTCAGGCTGGAGAAAAATCTATGAAAACTGTTCATGGCAAGGAGACCACTCCGATGGCTGTGACGCCTCCTTAGGTGCCAAGTACTTAAACCCACAGTAGTAATGATCCCAGCCGTGGCACAGGAGCTCCTGGGAGTCTTCTCACCTGCTCTCCATTGGTTGTGTGTTGACGCCGGAAGCTGGTCAGCTCAAGCTCATGTCATTTTGGGGTGTCATCAGCTTTCTGCATGTACAAGTAATTTTGATTGAAATTCGTTCTAAGCCTGAATTAAAATAACTGAGCACTGGCGAGGTCTTCTTTGCCTGCTGGCAACCCTGAGTACTACCTTCAACATGCCCTCAAAATACCAAGGACACACAAGCCCTCACTTCCATGGAAAAGGTTCCTGTCTCATTCTCCAGCGTCTCCCCCGTGTGAACCAGGCTGGCCTTGAACTTGCCATCCTCGCACCTTAGCCTTCATAATGCAGGGGGTTGCTGGTGTGAGCCGCCAAGCTTGAAAAGTCTTTTTAGGCTTCAAGTGGCCTGATCATGACGCTTTTTATGGTAAACATGACCCGCCATCAGCTTTACCAATCACCAACTGAGTATCTTCAGTCTCTGCCATATGAAACTTTTCTTCCCCTTCTTATATATAAAATCTACCAAATCCCAGGCCGTGTTTTGTCCATAACAGTATTCTAGCGCCAGGAACCACATTTTGAACAGAGGGGTGGATACTGAGATTGGACCTCAGGCTTCACACGGGCTAGACGAGCATGCTGCCGACCACTCAACAGTCTTCCCAGGCCACCGTTATTTTTAAAGATTTTTTTAAATTTATATGTGTATTCCGGGTGGTAGTGATGCACACCTTTAATCCCAGCACTCAGGAGGCAGAGGCAGACAGATCTCTGTGAGTTCGAGGCCAGCCTGGTCTACAGAGCAAGTTCCAGGACAGGCATCGAAGCTACACAGAGAAACCCTGTCTCAGGGGGAAAAATTATGTGTGTGACAGTGCATGCATGGGTGTGTGTGCCCAGGGAAGTCAGAAGTGGCCTTTGAATCCCTTGGAACTAGAATTGCAGTCATCTCATCTTGTGAGCCATTCTGTGTGGGTGCGGGGATTCATACTCCAGACCTCTGGTAGAGAGAGCTGCAAGTCCTCTTAACCATGGAGCCCTCTCCTCAGCCTCTCCGTCCACTGCTCATTTCTGAAACAGCCTCTGACTAGGTTGCCCAGGCTGTCCTTGAACTCACCCTGAAGCCCACACAGGCTTTGAAATTCCTCTGTAGCCTAAATAAGACTCGAACTTGAAGCCGTCCTGCTTCATCGTCCCTGCTCGCCAGGACAGGCTCAGTAATGGTGAGTTTTAGAGAAATCGTAGCAACCTGTTAAAGTAAACTGCCCCAGCCCTTTCAGATCGGGCAGTCGCCAGCCCATAATGAACCTTGCTGGATTGTTCTCAGTTTGAACCTAGGGTGGGAGTGTCCTAGATCCTAGATGTTCCCGGTGAGGGTAATCCCAACCTTAAATCTCCTTCGAGGGATCTAGTTCTCTCTCTCTCTCTCTCTCTCTCTCTCTCTCTCTCTCTCTCTCTCTCTCACACACACACACACACAGAGAGAGAGAGAGAGAGAGAGAGAGAGAGAGAGAGAGAGAGAGAGAGAGAGAGCACGCAAACCAAACGGCAGACTGACACCACCCAGAGGCACATGCACCTGCGAGGGCCAATGGGCGTCAGAACAGGAAATGCCGCATGCAGGCCGTTGGGCCTGATAGCACCGTGGGGCACCCTGCTCATGCCTCTTCATCTGTAGTTCCTCATAAGGATTTTATGGGGTTTCTTGCAGACTGCTCATCCCTAAGCTTTGAAGAGAAGGCACTGTAGATTCGAAGAATAAAATGTGAAGGCGCTTTGACCGGTCTTCATTCTCCGGAAACCCGGACGTGGTGAGTGCCTCTTGTGATGTTTCCACTACCTCCTAACAGGGTGTGTCCCGTGCAAGCACAGGGAGCACCCAGGCAGAGGGATGACGGGTGCATTCGTGGAGCACTAACTATGCCAATGGCTTTATGGATGCCTGGCCCGGCCTGGCCTGGTGTCACTGCAGCAGCAGGCATTGACCAAATGTCATAGATTTCGACATGGTATTTGTTTAGCAGGCTCCTGTTTGTTCTCTTTGGTGGGAACTGGGGGCACAGGGGGTGGAGGTACTGAGGGGGTGCAGACTGGAAACTTGTTTTAGAACATTCCTTCCCCAAATGTCAAAACACAGAGCGCTGTAAAGTGCTCTTGAGGCTCCTGGTCTGACCAGGAAGTGCTGCTTGAGTTTCCCTTGAGTGTCTGCTAAGAGCTTCCTTTCTCAGAGTGAAGGCGCTTGACAGCCTGGGGTGTCCTTGGCACTGAAGTCAGTCTCAGGTTGATCTCTCCTGTGAGCCAGTCAATCTTTTAAAGGCTTATTGACTGCTCAGGCCTCTCCTTCACGTGGGCTTGGACATCGAGGGGGCCTGCATTTCGGACAGTCCATTGCGAGTAAGCAAACCTGGTTTCTAATTTTATATGGACCGTCTCATTATAAAGCGCCGTATGTTGACACACTGTTCACACACGGGAGCCATTTAAACTTCCTGTTGAATTTTACTTAAGGACTTAGGACCTTTTGCTCAAAGTCCAGCCAAGAACCTGAAGCTGAGATTCCACTGACCCACAATGGTATGGTTAGTTGTTAGAACCTGAAGCTGAGACTCTGCTGACCCACAGGGTATGGTTAGTTAGAACCTGAAGCTGAGACTCTGCTGACCCACAGGGGATGGTTAGTTAGAACCTGAAGCTGAGACTCTGCTGACCCACAGGGGATGGTTAGTTAGAACCTGAAGCTGAGACTCTGCTGACCCACAGGGGATGGTTAGTAGTTTGACATAGTTGAGCTTTTGTGTCAATTTGTAAAAACTTAGTATTTTAGTTTTCTCTCTTTCTTCTGGATTAGCAAGGCGAAGGCCAGGTTGCCAAGAGAATGTCATAATCTTGGCAAAAAAGCCCAGGAGGAAAACTTTAAAAATATGCTAAAGGTCACCTTTTTAAAGGTGGATGCCACCTACCCTAAAGGGTGCCCCAACGTTAACGTAACGTTTCGAGAGTAAACTACTCTAACGGCATGGTGTCCATCCAGACCTTCAGAATATCACTTCCTGTTTTCCTTACTTTAGAGAAAGGTAAGATAGGGCAGAAAATGAAGCAGTTTCTCCCATATAATTCCAAACGTAGACGCACAAAGATCAAAAGAGTTTGGCCACATTTACATGGTTTTGCAATTTTTTTGAAATCATGTTAGTTACTAAAGTAGAAAGGAAAATACCTTAGCGTTGAGGTCACTAATTTCTGGGGCAGCTCTAGTCCATAAAATGAAGTCAGATGACGCAAGCAAGGAGGTAACTTTTAATTGACAACCCGTTCCTTTGTGTGTTAAAGTTAGTCTGAAACAGTCTGTGCTGGGAAACTGCCTCCTGCGCCTTCAGTTCTTTTAGACAACTTTACTAGGCAATAGGAGCAAGGACTGGGCGAAAGGTGTGGGCTCGGACACAGCCATGGCCAAGCTCTAACATCGTGCGTGTCTCGAGTGTAAACTGATTCTTGCTGTTTTTGTGTAGGAGGCACTGTTTGTTCAAGAATGTGTGTAGTGGCAGGGGGAAGGGCCTATCTAAAGAAAAGAGGAAATTAAAAATTTCAGATAATCTTTGAAATATAATGCCAGATCGTGTGTGTGTGTGATAAATTGAAGTCTCAGAACCTCCAGGATGGGCCGAGTGTGTAGTTTCACACAGTCCAGCTCCAGGTCAGAGCCGGGAGTGGGGAGAGGAAGTGGGCAGGGCCTCCCCCTGACAGATTGTTTCAGATCCTATGGAGTCAGGGAAGGTGGAAGTCACTGCTGGATCCCATCCGCCTGTGACTGTCGGTTTACCCAGCGCCAGCAGTATGCCGCGTCCATCCAGATGACAAGGCTCACTCTCCCGAGTAAGTTGACACGACAGTGCTGACCCTTCTCTCCAGTTTCCCCGCGGTCATAGTCCTTATCTCTGGCCTGCAAAGATCACATGGACCCCTTTTGTACAAGGCCACATGTTAGCAGAAAGGGGGTGGGGTGGGAGGAATTTCATAGTGAGCGCGCTGTGTTTCCTGCTTCAAGTTATTGCAGTCGGTTTGTGAGAACATCTCGACATACTGGGACCATCGTATAAAATGATAAATAAGAATCCATAACTGTGAAGGAGCCCAAAGTTCTAGATTGTTCTGGTTCAGCCCTGTCGGCAATGTAAAAAGGAAGCTTTTAGAGGAAATATGACATCTGGGCCCAGATGCTTAAGAATTGCAGAGGCAGGTTATTTTTAGAAATGTCTTAGGAGCGTGTGTGTATGTGTGTGTGTGTGTCTGTATCTGTCTGTGTGTATAAACATGTATATATAACTCATGCACACACACACACACAGTGCTGAGAAGTTTCTTTCACAGGTAAACTGCAGTTGCCCACAGACTGTCTCAAGAAACACTGTTTAAAGCATTGTAATGCTGTGTGCCAGGCCTCATCAGTCCCTCATGGGCTGATCGCATCTTTTTCTTCACATCCACCATCTGACCTTGATGTGATGTAAGTGTCCCGCCAAGAGGCAACAACAGTCAGACTCCAACTCCAGCAGGGTCCCACCTACCCTGTGGAACAGCTCAGGGGGTCAAAGAACATCTTATTGTGTCAGCAGCGCAGTTCTTCGAAGACGACCCCTGACCCCCCGCCCCCTGTACTGTGGCTCATGGTCAGCCTCATCTTATTACTGTGGTTTTAGTCGCGTATACTTGGAGTTGGCACAGGAATGTGTCTGCCATCTGCTCATTCCATCACCTCACGTACTTGCTAACGTCCTGGGAAAGTGGGCATCAGCCAGAGTCCCCACTTCCCGTGATCCGTGTGGGATTAACTGAGATAGTGTCTGTAAAGCCCAAAGTTGATCATACTTCAGGGGAAGAGCCCATGTCTGATGTCTGGTGGCTATGTCTGTGTTTGATGCTTTGAAGTAATACAGCCCCTATTCACAGCTTAACCAGAAAGTGATCATGGGAAGAAAAACAGTGTGCCAAGCTTTGTATGGTCACACAGTGCCATAAGAAGACTGGAGCATTGAACCCATGCTCTGGACATGGAGACAGGACCCAATGGTCTCCTTCCATGTCCTCACCTTGTTCCATGATACCTAGGCCAAGGGGTGGGAGGATGTGGGGAGGACGCAGAGTTGGCTGTAGATCCAGTAATTATCTGTCAAAACGATTATTTGGTCTGATTAATTCAGCTTTTAAACTTTTTCTCTTTGCCTCCCCTGTGAAAATTTCCTCTCCATTCAATAGAACTCAGAAAATTCAGGAAAGCAACATGGCAAATAAAGTAGGGGTTTATTATCAAATTATTTATTTATGCATGTGTGCATGTGTGCACGTGTGCATGAGGGTGCACTCACCTGCACACATGTGTTGCAGCCACGGCCAGCTCTCACATGGTGCCAGGGGGCCAAAACCTAGTCCATGGGTTGAGCTAGCGCCCCAGCCCAGAGGGTTGCCTTGATGTTTCGCTCATTTTCTCTGGATCTCTGGACAGTGTATGTTCTGGTGTTTTCTCCTGCATGGCCACAGCAGGTTGAGATCATATTTCAACACGTTAGGTTAGCCTAAAAAGAATTCTTGGATTATTCTTCAGAAGAACCAGAAGATAAAGAATTTTTTTTAGTTTTTGTTTGTTTTGTTTTGCTTTTGAGACAGGGTTTCTCTGAGTAACTGCCCTAGCTGCCCTGAAACTAGAACTTGCTCTGTAGACCAGATTGGCCTCTAACTCACGGAGATCCGCCTGCCTCTGCGTCCCCAGTGCTGGGATTAAAGGCGTGCGCCACTGCTGCCCTGCAGTTTTAGTTGTTATTGTTTTGTTTTTACTGTCTATCTTTGGTAAGGAGTCAGGAAACCTTGGTGAATTGAAGCCATGATCATTTTCATGGCATGGTCGCAAAGCAGTGAAATTTGGAGACACCAGCAATACATAATAAATTGACTAAATCAAGAAATTATACCCCTGTTTCAGGCTCTGTAACCTCTATGGACATAATCCTGACACTCAGAAGTGTAGGTCTCCATCTGTAGCGTGGCCCTCTTGTGTCCTGCTTCTGGATTCTTCTGTGTCATCGTCCGTCCTTGTAGCTGCAAGCCCCTATTAGACATTCCTAACACTGCAGGAAAAATCCTTTTTTTCCTGTTTCCCTTTCTGATTCAGACCCTGGTCACCTCATTCACAAGTCACCAAAAGTCTCCTCTTTCTGGTCTCACACCCACCCACCGCAGCTCATTCTGAACTACCTTTTTGTCCTTTGTCTTCTGTTGTTATTTGAGACAGGATCTCTCTCTCTCTCTCTCTCTCTCTCTCTCTCTCTCTCTCTCTCTCTCTCTCTCTCTGTGTGTGTGTGTGTGTGTGTGTGTGTGTGTGTGTGTGTGTGTGTGTGTAGGCTCAGCTGTCCTTGAACCCTCATCTTCCGGCCCCAGTCTCTTCAGATTGGGGCCTGCACCACCCACCCTCCTGCACAGCCTTCTTCAAATGCCTTCTTCTCTGAGGTTCCCACTTTCCACTGTGGTGTTCTCCACACCCATTTGTCTCTGTCCCCGCCTTATTTCTCCAGCCTCACTTCCTCAGCTCTTGGGCGGTCCCTTCGGCTCCTCTGCAGTCAGAAGTTCCAGGCTCACGCTAGTCCTGCCTTTGGTTAGTTCATCAAAAGACTTCTCCACCCACTCAGACGTTACCTCTTTTCTTCAAGACCCAGTGTCTTGTTTGACTTTTCCCCTGCCTATCTCTGCCATCTTTTTGCTGAGCCAGGGTTTCGAGTAGCTCTGTCTGGCCTGGAACTCTAACAAAGCTGACCTTGAACTTCTGATTCTCTTGCCTCTATCTCCCAATACTAGGATTTCAACCATTGTTTTTTTCTTTTTTTCAGGGGAGGGGGGTTGCTTGGTTTGGTTTTTGAATCAGGGCTTCACTGCATAGTCCTGGCCAGCCTGGAACTCATTCTGTAGATCAGACTGTCCTTGGACTCCCAGAGATGCTCCTGCCTCTGCCTCTTGAGTACTGGGAGTTTAAGGGTGCATGCCACCACCAGCGGAAGGTTTCTAATTGATCAAAACAAAACCCAAAGCTGTGTGTACCCCGTTATATCCTCACTAGTGTTCGCACTGAGTTTTATAATCTGCACGTACTAATTATATATTCTAATCGATGGCTTCCCGTGACACTTGTCTAACAGACGTGTGTCATGCTGCCACCATGCCAGTCCCCTGCCCACCCTCTCCCACCCCTTTCAGTTCCCCATCCTTCCCACTTCCTGGCAGTCCTCTGCAACTCGCAGCTCATCTGTAATTGTTTTGGGCTTTTTTTTTTTTGATTCTCATTTCCACAAAGCCCAGAACACGTGTGACACTTAGTGACACTTATCTTTGCATGTCTGGCTTCTGGTAAGTCTGATTCCATCCACTTTCTTGGTTTTACGTTCATCTTCGCCACCCTTCTCACCCACGGGCTCCATGAGGTGGGTGCTGTGAGCAGAGCAGCACTGATCACGGTATGGGTGTCTACAGTGTCTGATGACTGACTCCTCCAGGAGGATGCCCAGGGGAGGCGCAGCCGGATCACACTTGTCTTTTCCAATGAGGTTCTTTTGCTTTTGTTTTGAGACAGGGTCTCACTATATCTCTCTGACTATCCTGGAACTTGTTGTGTAGACCAGGCTGAGAGATCCTCCTGCCTCTGCACTCTGACTGTTGGGATGGAAGGCGTGCACTGCCCTACCTGCTCTGGTTTAGTGTTTTGAGAAGCCTCCCTCTGTTCCCCACAGCAAGGATGCTGACCTATCAGTGTGCACATTTGAACACAAGGATTCAGCCTCCAGCTTCCATCATTCACTGTTCTTGCCCTGATGCTATGGCTTCTGACTTTGATTCGAAGGGAAAGAAAGAGTAGACCTATGTCTGTGTAAATTCACCCAATGATCCTGTTCATCTCAAAAGGACTGGAGTACTTTTCTAATTTAGGGCAGGTCTACATTTTTCCTTAACCAATAAGAAAATTATGCTAAATTGAGCCTTGTGGCACAGGCCTGTAGTCCTGGCTACATGGGAGACTAAGGCAGGAGGATCATAAGTTGAGGATCTACGTGGGCTACAGAGGCCAGCCTAAGCAACTTGGGGAGATCCTAAAAGTTAAAAAAAAAAAGAATATCTAGGGGTACAGCTCATCAGTAAAGCGTTTGCCTGGTATGAGGCCCTAGGGTCAGTCCCCAACCCCCAACACACACACATACACATATACAGACACACATGTGCGTGCACACACACACACACACACACACACCTCCCCGCTCACATACACAATCTACTAGTGTGAAAGTCGGCATTTCAGAGCTCACAGTTCAGGTTTTTTATGTAGCCATGATGCTACTTCAATCATCATCATGATCCTAACCCATTGATTCTCAACCTTCCTAACGCTGTGACCCTTTAATTCACTTCCTCACGCTGTGGTGATCCCAACCATATTATTTTTGCTACTACTTCATAATGGAAATTTTGCTGCTGTTATGGGTCATAATGTTAATATCTATGTTTTTCATTAGTCTTACGTGACCCCTGAAAGGGGTCTTGACCTGCAGATCTTGACTCTTGGCAGTCCCATGTCCCCAACAGCAGAGGTTCCTGCCAGCAGGCACTTGCAGTGGCTTCATCACCAGGCAACCGCTAACTCTCTGGCTTTGTGAACCAGCTGATTCTGGATATTTTTATGTGTGGACTCAGACCATATGTGGTTGTGTGTGTGTGTGTGTGTGTGTGTGTGTGTGTGTGTGTGTATCTCCTCCACTTTGCATGTTCTCAAGTCTCACCCGTGTTGTAACATGTGTGAATACTTCATTCCCTTTTCAGACCAACAGTGTCCCAATGTGTAGGTGACATTGTATTCTGTGTACTCATCAGTTGGTACCATTTGATTTGTTTCTACTTGGTGATTGCAGATAATGTTGATGTGAACATCCTCATATGCATTGGTGTGTGTGTGTGTGTGTGTGTGTGTGTGTGTGTGTGTGTGTGTGTGTGTGTGTGTAAGTGCACAGAGAGATCAGAGGAAGGTGTCAGACCCCGGTACTAGGGTTACAGGCATTGTGAACCTCCTCATGTAGGTGCTGGAATCCAGGAATGCATGAAGTACTCTATGGCTGACTGTCTCTCTGAGCTCTATGGATCCATTTTCATGAGGATATATATTTTAGTTCTTTGGGGAATGTACCTAGGGGAGGGATTGCTCCTAGTTATTTTTGTCATATAATAGAAATGAAAATACCTTAACAACATCTCTGGAAGTCTTTCACACACCTACACAAATTATTGTTCATTTAGTTAACTGGCTCCTGGATCTTCAGAAACAAGACAGACATAAAATTTCAACTTGGGCCCTGGGCAGGTGATCTTTAATTCTGAATGAATGGTCCCAATTGTCTGCCACCGTGAGGGCGTCATGCAGAAGACGTGACTAAGCATCCTATTTCTAGTCGTAATTAATGAAATTAAGGAGTGTTGACGTCGTTTAAAGCAAAGACACAGGGCGCGGGTGCCATCAGGAAGCTGTCAGGGGCAACTTCACATGGTGGAGGTGGAATCTGAACGAAGTCCCAAATGCTGGCCAGCTTTTCATCAGGTGTGGCAGGACATAATCAATGCGTGCTCAGCCAAGTTCAGAGGGTATGAACAAAGCCTGGGGTACGTAGGGACAGCGGGAAATCAGAGGCCTTTTGAATCACCTAGCAAGAGGTTTGAACTCTGAACCAGAGATAGTGGGGAGCCATTTAAGCCATTTGAATAGAAGAGAGCAATGCAATCAGAGCCTTTGAAGGGACACTCCGCAGCTAGTTTGTGGAGTGACTTCAAGGAAGAAAGAGATTGGGAATGAGAATTTGGACCGAGGGTCTGGACAGAAGACAGCCACAATAGAAGAGAAGAAAAGCAGCGGGGAGAGATTTGCCGAGGGCATTAGCAGCTCCGGAGAGAGCTGACAGCTCAGGAGTGAGGGAGAGTGAGAGAGAGAGTGGAGAGGGGGAGTTGTGAGCACAAACTCCTGTGTGGAAGGGTGGGGGGATAGTCACCTAAGGTGTCACAGGGTCTCACAGGGCCCCTGTGAGGAGGGCCCAGAGGTTCCAAAAGATAGGACCTGGGAAGGATACTTCTGGATGTGGACATGAGCAGGTTGGAGTTAGTGATAGTGACCTTCGCATCCCGGAAGCGTGTTTCTGTGCAGGAAGGTCCCTCCCTCTGCAGTGGTCCATCCCCCTCTGCAGTGATGTCTCAGCATGATGTAGGCCAAATCGAGGGGTGGGTAAGCAGTGATGGAGGACAGTGAGGGGTGAATGATTCCATGAGCAGGTCACAGGGTTAGGGACTATGGCTGAGAAGTGGTTAATCTGGAGGAAGAAGACAAAGGAGGAGCTGAGGAGGCTTATGGCCAGGGGTTTCCAGGTGGGGTGGAGACTACACAGGAGTAATTCCTTCCAGGCTGGTTAAGGTGAGAGAGCCCCTCAGCTGACTTCAGGCACCTGGAGACTGAACTGTCATCCCGTCTGTAAATGTTCATCTTGTGAGTAGGTAGGAAACAGGCCTTCACTTATTCTTTTAAATGTGTTTTCTTCCCCAAAGCATGCCCATGGGGTAGAATTGTATAAGCAACCAGGTAGGCCAGCCAGTCTGTGTTTCTTGTCATTGTTTGAGCTTTGTATTTTGGATGCATATAATAGTGGGAAGTCAGTATTCTGATTAAAAATTTACTGGGTGGTAGTATTGCCGCAGACCTTTAATCAGGAGACAGAGGCAGACAGCTCTCAGTAGGTTCGAGGCCAGCCTGGCCTATAGAGCGAGTTCCAGGCCAGCCAGAGCTGTTACACAAAGAAACTCTATTTCAAAAAACAAAACAAAATGTAGTTCCTAAAGCCCCAATTTAACCCTTTGATATCCATGATTTGCCTTCCCTAAAAGGTGACCCAGTAGTGTGAGTGGTAATCTCTCTACAGTGTAGCAGGCATCAAAATAACCTTTATTTTAGGGACCTGGGACTCAACTGTGGAAACATTTGAATCTGCCCCCAAAGTAATGATGACCAGATATCACTCAGAAGTCTCTAAATGTCAGATGTTAGAAAGGAGTTCCTTATCAGTCTTGAATTGGGGGTTCCCGACCCTAGGGCGGCTTGGAGAGTGGGCAAACGTGGAAGCTGAACCTCTTGTTTCATCAACTGTCCAGAAAAATGGTGGTCTTGTCCACTTTTAATTATTTTTCTTTGTTTATTTATGACAGAGTCTCACTGTGTAGTCCTAGCTGGCCCAGATCTCACAATATAGACCAGGCTGCCCTTGAACTCAGAATCCGCCTACCTCTACCCTTTCCCCTGGATGGGCTGGTGGCCAGGCATACAAACAGTCTTTCTTCTTGCTTCGGTCAGTGGGGTAGATTTGTTAGTAATTACAAGATACAAATCATACCCTATCCCAGATGTATTTTTTTATATAACACTCCAGATTTCTGTATAGTTCTTAGTAACTTAGTAACTTAGTTCTATAGTAACTGGGAGAGCCTGTGTCATGTAGCTTTTTTACCTTAAAATACCCACAAATACTCATCTCTTTGTCATGAAATGTGCCTCTACCCAAGCCTTCACTGTTGCACAAGTAATCAAATGAGTCTTTTTAAGTCTTTATTGTTATAAATGTTGAAAATAGCTCCTTAGGCTCTCTCTCTGTGTCCCTCCCCCTTTCCTCTCTGGCTCTTTCTTCCCCCACCCTACACGACCACTATCAGTAATAATAATAATTCTAGCTTCCTTTCTGGGCACAAGAAGATGGATGCCACAGCAGTTAGACCTCTAAGAGCTTGGTTTCCAGAAATATGGATTCCTTCTCTCTTTTCTTCAGAACAGGGTGAGGGGACAGCATTGTTACAGTGTGTCCTGAGAAGGACATTTACTCACTTCCTGGCTGTGTATCCGCTTTTTCCCACCTACCAAAAATGCAAGCCAGAGTCTGACAGTTCCCTCAAGCTACGAGGGTCTGAAAGAGTGTGGCCTTCTTTTTACTTGGCTTTCATCTGGTTCAGGCCAACTCCTGCCACTGCTTCCCAAACTCTACCACTACCCTTCCTTCCTCATATTGTTGCCCATTCTACATTGTTTGTTATTATGCAAGTTTTACATTTTGGGGTTTTTTTTTTTGTTTGTTTGTTTTTCGAGACAGGGTTTCTCTGTAGCTTTTGGTTCCTGTCCTGGAACTAGCTCTTGTAGACCAGGCCTGCCTCTGCCTCCCGAGTGCTGGGATTAAAGGCGTGTGCCACCACGACCCAACAAGTTTTACATTATTTAACCACATTATTTAACAACTGTTTCTTATATGTTTTGGCTATACTTCAGTCTCTTTAATCTATTTTATTTAAATATATATGTGTGTATATGTGTATGTGTGTGTACACGCATGTGTTTATGCACATGTGTATGCGTGTTTTTCCTGCATGCGTTCTGTGCCTACATGGTGTGCCTAGTGTCAGGGGAGTTCAGAAAGGGTATCTGATCCCTGGAACTGGAATTATGGGTCACAGTTGTGATCTACTGTGTGGGTGCTTGGAGCTGAACCCGGGTCCTCTAGAAGAGCAGCCAGTGCTCTAAACAACTGAGTCATCTCTCCAGCCCAGAGGTTCTCAACCTGTAGGTCACCACCTCAGATCTTTCATTACAGTCCTTAACAGTAGCAAATTATAGTTATGAAGTAGCCACGAAATAACTTTATGATTGGGGGTCACCACAGTACAGGGAATTGTATTAAAGATCGCAGTATCAGGCAGTCCGAGAACCACTGCTCTCCAGCCCTTAGTTATTCTTCTTTTATAAATATTTGTTTCTTTGAGGACAAACACACATCTGTAAGTCAGAGGACAACTTGTAGGGGTTGGTCCTCTCCTTCTACCAAATGGGTCCTTGAGACTGAACTCGGGTTCTCGGGCTTGGCAGCAGGTCCCTTTACCTGCCAAGCCATCTCGCTGACCTGTTTGATTTTCAAGTTTCAAGTTTTTATCCTGATCTGACCCTGCAATGTAAATGTTTTCATTAGGACGTTCAGTAGAAACTGCTTCTAAATAGTAGCTCTGGCTGCGTGGGATTTGGCTTTAGCATTTTGCTAACTGGCTAGGGGTTGACTAAGCCTTGGGAGCTTACTGGTGATCCTCAACTGGCCAACGCCTTGGAAAATCAGATTAACACTCCGCGTATCTTGGACAAGGTGAAGGGTGAGCGGGCATTAGCACGAGGACCAGCTCTGGGATGCACGCTGTGTGACGTAATAAAAGACCCGACACGAGGAAGAACACAGCCAGGATGCTCCCCAGGGCAGTGTCAGTCCCTTAACTGCCCAGTGAATTCGGCAGTTAAGGGAAGCCTCTGAAAATTCCTTTCTTCTACTGGTTTCCCTCACGAATACGGGCGGGGAGAGCATGTGCAAATGGTTACTACAATACCGTCCATGAACAGGCATGATGGTGCATGTCTTTAATTCTAGTACTCGGAGGCAGAGGCAGGTGGGTCTCTATGAGTTTGAAGCCAGTCTGGGCTATGTAGTGAAGCCCCATTCCCCACCCGAAAGGTTCTCATTGCCTCTTGCCTTTCACATCTTTAACTGTATGGTAACATGCTCGTGTCGGCAGGGGCCCATCTCCTTATGCTGTGCCCATCCCTGTCAGATGCCAGGAGGATTGCTGTGTGACAGCTGCTGCCCCTTCCCTCAGAGGCAGGTGAGGATGCTGGGTGGGTAGAACGTGGCACTCTAGTCACATCTGAGCTACTCCATGAGAATATGCGAAACCAAGTCCGTTGCCGCTGCACAGAAATCCAGTGGGTCACAATTGCTGTGAAACCCATTTTTAAAAAATATTTATTTATTTGTTTATTATATATACAGTATTCTTTCTGCAGTCCAGAAGAGGGCACCAAGCCTCATTACAGATGGTTGTGAGCCACCAAGTGGTTGCCGGGAATTGAACTCAGGACCTTTGGAAGAGCAGGCCATGCTCTTAACCACTGAGCCATCTCTCCAGCCCCTGTGATACCCATTTTCACACCACTGCAAAAGATTCAAGAGTGTGGATCTGTGAGTTGAGATAATCAAGTAAAGAATTTGGACACCGGGACACAGGTCAATGAGCACTGGGTGTTGGGAGAAAATGGGGGATGTCACTACCCAGGAAAGATGACCTGGGGTCAGGTCGTATGCATTGCTGTATGTCCTTTAAGTTGATTATGTCAGCAGTTTCTTGTGATGTCACCCTCGTACTTTATTTCACATGGAATGCACTTGCGCGCATGTACCAAATACCCAATATTGTGTAATGCTTTTTTACATTTAATTATTTATTTATTGGGGGCATGGGGAGCGTGTTCGTGTTAAAGGACAGCTCTGGGGACTTAGTTCTCACCTTCCACCATGTGAGCTCTAGGGACTGAACTCAGGTCCTCTGGCTTGGCACCAGGCATCTTTACCCATTCGGGCAGCTAGCCAGCCCCTCAGCAAGTATTTTGAATTGTTTCCCTGGGCATCCTAACCATTAGGTTGAATGTAGTGTTGTGTATGGAGTGCACTGAGAATCCTGATGTCATAAGAGAACTTTTGCAGCCTGACTTAGCACAGGTCTTTGATCTTAACACTTAGGAGGCAGAGGCAGGCGGATCTTAGTGATTTGAGGCCAGTCTGATCTACAAAGCAAATGAGTCCAGGACCCTATCTCCAATTCCCCTCCCCACAGAAGAACAACTTTTGCTTCTGATTGACAGCTTTCTGTGTGATGCTTTTCCAGAAATTACCAACAGTATATACAGAAACTCTGATAAAGACACACGTTTGGCCAGGGTAGCTGTAGTCTGAGATTCAGAATGTCTCCCATCAGGTACAATCGGGTGTTTATTCGACATCCACATTTTACTGATTGACAGTCAGCAAACCTGTAATCCTTGGTCGTCTGTGAGTGGTCTGACGTCGCTGATGTCCTCATGGCGCTATGGGAGAGTTTCCCAGCCATTACCATCCCCATTCTTGACCTCCGTACAGTACTCTACCACTCGTGAACCAGGCTACTCTCAGCACACCAACCTGTGTAAAAAGCCCGCCTCAAAGTCCCCCATGTGCCGCCAGTCAGAGGTGCCTAGTGCTGTCTTAGCAGACTCGAATGTGGCCTGTGCACATGTCCCACACAGATACATAACTTAAAATAAAAATAAATCTAAGAAAAAAAATCAGGTTGACTCATGTGGTGCGTGTGCCTGTGTGTGCGTGTTTGTGCATGTACGTATGTGTGAGTGAGGTGTGTGTGTGCTGGGGTTCCCTTTGTCCTGTCTCTCTCCACCAGTACTAACTTGCCTTCATCACTGTAACTATATATGTTAGCGTGCAGTACAGTGACTCTCATGTTATTTCTCTTTTTTAAGGCTGGTTAACCTTTCTGGTACATTCTCCTTGCATAGAACCGTAGAACAAGTTTGCCTCTGTATATAAACGCCTTGCTGGGCTGTAGTGGGAATTCTGTTATTATCACAGGTCCATCTGGAGAAAACAGACAGCTTTCCATGTTGACGTTCTTGCTCTGTGAGGAAGCATAGCATCTCTTCCTTTCATGTGCATCTTGGAGTCATCAACATGCACATTCTTGACTTCTGTTCTGTTTGGGTGCTGGGGATCATCGTGCGCCCGCCCCCATCACTGGACCACACCTCAGCATCAGTTACAGACTCCTGTGTCTAAGTTCTTGAGAGTTTAGTCTGCTGTTTCCTTTCCATACACTGTCTTTGTCTGATTGAGTTTCATGGTGATCCTAGGTTCATAGAAGGAGGAGGGCAGTAGCCTGCTCTCCCATGCTTTCTGAAGGAGATTGTACAAAGTCAGTGTTAACTCCTCTTTAACTGGTAAAATTTTATAGTAAGGGGCCTAGATGTTTCTCTTTCAGGAGCCTTTAAAAACTCACGTTGATTCCTGGGTATAGATAGGGTTATTCAAGGCATTAATATCTAATTCACATTGGTGAACTTTTAGGCGTAGTTGCAGTAGATTGGTCTGTATCTTCTAAATTGTCAAAGTTGCCTCGTTACTGGTCTCGTATTACTTCCCCCCTTTTTTTCAGCCTTTTGACTTTTATTTTGTGTATATAGGTGTTTGCCTGTGTAGATAGTTCTGTGTGTCTGGTACCTATAGAAGCCAGAAGAAGGAATCAGATCCCTCAGAACTGGAGTTATGGGTGGCTGAGAGCTACCATGTGAATGGGTGGTGGGAACCAAACCCAGGTCCTCTGGAAGAGCAGCCACAGCCAATACTCTTAACTGCTGAGCCATCTCTCCAGCTACTCCTCCTAGCCTTTCCGTGGCTGTGTGTCCTCTGACAGTGCTTCCTCTCCTACTTTTGATGAGTGATTTAATCTGTTTTATTTTACTTTATTGAAATAAGAAATCTTGATGCAATCTGACCGGTGGCAGCTCATGCCTTTAATCCCACCACTCAGGAGGCAGAGGCTGGCAGATATCTGTAAGTTCAAGGCCAGCCTGGTCTACAAGAGCTAGTTCCAGGACAGGCAAAGATACCAGAGAAACCCTGTCTCCAAAAAAAGAAAGAAAAGAAAGGAAGAAAGAAATAAAGAAATCTTGACACAAATCTATGGGCCAGCCAGGGCTGCACAGTGAATCCCAGTCCCTGACCCACCAAACTAAATAATAAAATTCAAACAGTGTTGTAAAAAGACCTCTTGAAATCATTTGTCCTCCCTAACTATTGACGAGTAACTCCATGTTCCCTGCTTTCTTCTCATTTTGACAAAATTTACTGCTATCAGTTGGCCATGCTTTTACTTCTGGGCGTATGGTCTTTGTAGACTCTGCACATTTGACCTGCTCTGAGTAGCCTGTTTCATTTACTCCAGAGCAACAGTTCTCAGCCTGTGGATTGCAGCCCCTTTGGGGGTTGCCTATCAGATATCCTACATGTTAGATATTTATATTATTATTCATAACAGTAGCAAAATCACAGTTATGAGTAGCAATGAAAGAAATGTTATAGTTTGGGGTCACCACAACATGAGGAACTGTGTTAAAGGGTCGCAGCATCAGGAAGGTTGAGAACCTCTGACCTAGTGTCTTAATGCTCTCCCATCATGCCATGGTGCATTCTTCACTTCAGGCTGACCCACATTCCTGTGTGTGCATGTACGTGTCTATTGCAGTCCGTCTGTCCGTTATTGTTGGATATTTAAGCCTTTTTATTCCTTAGACGTTGTGATGAGTGATGTCACAGCCACGGGAATGCTAATGTCTCACTACCAGTGTGGCAACTGAGTGAGAGATGCTGATGATTGTGAGGAGGAGGTGGTTGTTGTCATCCTGGACATCGTGGGTGTCACGCTGGCAACCCTTGGTCCTACTTAAGTCCACTTGGCCAGGCATTTGCCGTTAGCCGTGGTTCTGTCTGCATTTGTAGATGATGATTTAAAGGACACGTTGGTTTTTAAGTCTTCTCTTTGGTGGTCTTTGGTTGGCCTCATGCTTCTGGCTACTGTTTCAGTTCCCACTGGATCTCCGATCATCAATAAATGGGGATTCTCTGGTCTCTCAATTTCATATCATCCCCAGGGAGGGAGTGGAAGACCCCGATTCTGAGTACAGAGTATCTCAACTCCATCCCTTATGATGCTTTTGAGAGCAGTGGAGACAAGGTGGCCCTCTGGGCTGAAGGATAAAGGGCTGGGAGAAGTTTAGCCTCTCTGTCTTGTTGAGTAGATGGCCAGAGATCACCAGTGTGAGGTGGTTCTTTGTGACTCCTTTGGAGGATGGGGGTCATTAGTGACCCAGCATCAGAAAGGGTGACTGGAGGGACACCTGCTGCCACCTGATGGGGGAAAGGATGGGTAAGGTGGCCCAGGTCTACTGTTACCGTTTTCTCTGTGGGAACATTGGTCAAGACGTTGTCTTTCTGCTGCTCCGGCCCTTGGGCCAGAGAACAGACTTCCCCTGCCACTTGAGATACAGGGAGAAAGTAGGAAAGTAGGTAGAATCTCTCTGTTCGGATTTCCCACCTGGCTTTACTCTACTAAGCCATTGGTTGAAACAGCTTCTTTAATAACCAATGGTAGTAAACCATATTCATAGCATACAGAAGGGAATCCCACATCAGGTAAGTGATGTTATCCACTGAGCCATCTCTCGGGCCCACCTTCTGAACTTTTCAGAATGAGCAACGTTGATTCACATTGAACAGTACTGAATATAATAGGGGTTCTGAAGGTGCATCTGTCCCTTCACGGCCTTGCAGAATTCTAGGAATATCTCCTAACTATGATGCTTTCTTAAACAAATGCGAAAGGAAAATTGAAGTGTGTAGCCGGGCGATGGTGGCGCACGCCTTTAATCCCAGCACTTGGGAGGCAGAGGCAGGCGGATCTCTGTGAGTTCGAGACCAGCCTGGTCTACAGAGCTAGTTCCAGGACAGGCTCCAAAGCCACAGAGAAACCCTGTCTCGAAAAACCAAAAAAAAAAAAAAAAAAAAAAAAGAAAGAAAATTGAAATGTGTGATTTGAGTTTGTCTTTTTTAAGCAGCACAGAAAGCGGTGAGCCTCCGAAACATTTTTCTCTGTATTTACCTGTGAGCAGGCAGTTGAGCCAAAGCCTTGACACATGCTAAGTGAGCACTGCAGCTGGGCTCCGTCTGCCCTGAATCCTTTCTGAACTTTTGGAAACCTTTGAGACACTTTCAGTAAGCTGCCCAGACCAGCAGTTGGACTTGTGATCCCTTCCTCAGTGTGTCGAGTAGCTGGGGTGAAGGATCTGCACCACCAGGCTCAAGTCTTCTGTTCACGTTGATCAGGAGTGGGCTGGCCAGGACAAGGGGGTCTCATGGAAGCCCCTTCTGACAGGCGTGACCCCCCTCCATGAGGATTATTTTACATATATATATAAACAACAGTGTAAGCTTGGGTTGAATCGATCATTGAATTGAATTACATGGTATAATCTAAAGTCAGTAATATCAATTTATTTAGTTTTTCAAAAGCAGAGTTCAAAAAGAATTTTTGTTTGAGACAGGGTCTCACTGTGTAACCCTGGTTGACCTGGGGCTTGCGATGTGGACCCGGCTGAGCTCAGGCTCACACCCACTTGCCTCTGGCTCCCTCCCTAGTGCTGACATTAAAAACCCCAATGTGCCACAACCCACACAGGGTTTGATTTCTTTTTTAATTCTCTTTTGTTTGTATGGATTGCCCAAATGAGAATTCTGAGCCATTTCAAATGGTTAAGTAAATACAGGAACTGCCTTAAACCCATCCCATGCAGATCCTCCCACCTATCCCCACTGTTGTGTAAGAGTCTGTTTTTGGAATATTATATCATCCAGCAGCTGAAGATAGCTAACTGAGCAAAGACAGACGGCGCGGCAGTTCCTCTCTGTCCTGAGGAAGGAACACACCAAGAAAACTGCCCCGTCGTGGTTTACCTTGCTCTAGCTATATACACCCTCATGCCAAAGAAAGGGGGCCAGACACAATGGCGGCAGGCTCCAGTGCTTTCTGTGATGCTGTGTGCTTTGACGGAGGAACTGGTTTTCAAATGGAAAAAGCGAGGCTTACAAGATGCGTGGATGAGTGAAAAACAGAAGATGAGAGCAAGAGTGTGTGAGCAAAGATGGCTGTGGAGCCACGCGTGAGCCACGCATGAGGAAACAGAGCCCGAGGGTGGAAGGAGAAGGCTGGTCACGGGCTTCTGTAGTCGGCAGGTAGAAGTGAAGACAGCCTGTGCTTCTGGAGGAGTAAACAATCAGAACAGGGCCGGAGGGGTGGCTCTGTGCTTAAAAGCACTGGTTGCTCTTGCAGAGACCCTGGTGCAATTCCCAGCACCTGCATAGCAGCTTCCATACCTTTTTTAACTTCAGTTGGGGGTTCTGATGCCCTCTTCTGACCTCCATGGGTACTGCACACATGTGCTGCACAGACATACATGTAGGCAAAAATCTCATACACATAAAGTAAAATTAACACTAGCTCATCTATTTTTTAATGTAGTAACCATACTTTTCTTTTTTAAAAAAATATTTATTTATCTATTTATTATGTATACATATTCTGTCTGTGTGTCTGTCTGCAGGCCAGAAGAGAGCACCAGACCTTATTACAGATGGTTGTGATCCACCATGTGGTTGCCGGGAATTGAACTCAGGACCTTTGGAAGAGTAGGCAATGCTCTTAACCTCTGAGCCATCTCTTCAGCCCCATATTTCCTTCAGAGATTTCAAAACCCCTTTATTTACTAATAACATTATATCTTCATTTTCTGATTCTAAGGCTCTAACACAGGCCTTGTGCATACTAAGCAAGTGCTCTGTCCTTCAGCTCTAGGCCAACCCCCAGACCGTAAAGCCATTTATAAAGTGTTCTGTGCGGGCAAGAGGAGGGTTGGCTGTGCACGTCCTTAACTCAACACTCTGGAGGCCGAGGTAGGCCAATCTCCAAGTCTGAGTCCAAGCAAGGCTACAAAGTGACACCTTTGTCTCAAACAGGGGGAGAGGGTGCTTAGAGATGACCCTAAAGTCCAGCTGTAGAATCTCCATTCTCTAGGAAATGGGAAGCTGGGAGTCACAGGGCTAGCACGCGTTACCACAGCCAGGGCAGAGTTCTGGGACGCCACACTGCCCGCCGCTCCTCTTCAGGGGCTGTCTGCATTAAGGCTGCCACAGGAGGCCACTCACCACACTTTATTCCAGAGGAACCGGAAGAGAACTCCAGGCCACCTGTCTGTTCTATAGTAATCGCTCTGTAATTTATTCTGCATCAGAATCTTCTCCCCTGTGATCCGGAGGGAGGGCAGACTCTGTGCCCTGTTGGCACTCAAGCCCAGGTGGCACTTGTTCCATCTTTTTAGTTCTCAAGGAAACTGAGTCTCCCATTTTCACAAGGTTTCAAACTTAGGAAGATAAACAGGTGCCGTCGATCAGGGGCTTTTTGCTTCTGGACCTCAGTAGCCCTTTCTGGCTCTTCACACCTACCCCCCCCCCCAAAAAAAACCCTTTTTTCTTTCTCTTTCCTTCCCTTTCTTTTTCCTCACCCTCTTTCTATTGACTCCTTCTTCTGTTTGGACTTTTTGGATCTAGGTTTCTATTTCTTTGCTTTTCTCCCCCTCTCAGTATAAATCAACCCGTCAAGCGTTAATGAGTAACTGCCCCGCCGCACACTTCCCCTTCGCGATGATTTCCTTTCTGCCCGGCTATCAGCTGGGCCCAGATAGAGCATATGCCCACACCACATCCTAACCATCAGGCCTGGGACCCGAGCTATAACAACACAGCTTGGGTCCACAGTCCTAACCCTGCCTAAAAAAAGCACCAAACTGCTTTGTCATGTGTTGTTTCTTGACAATCTCTTAAACAAATATGTAAGATCTAAAAACTGTATGTAAATAAGGTACCGTGCAAGAAAGCATGTCCTAAGCTTCATATGGAAATGGACCTTTTTCTATCACGAGTAAATATGATTACCTTGGGGTGTCTGAAGAGGCAGGTGATGCCTTCTCAGACCCCAGTAGCCTCTTAGTAGGTAAACAAACCGTTTATCTGTGGACTTGAATGCAATTGTTACGCTAATTTTTCTCATTGGTCATTTTGGCTTTTCGTGGATAAGCTTCATTCTATTTTGTCTCTCATCCAGACATCCCTGCATAGAAATAAACTGTGGGGAGGAAAGAAGGAGGGGAGGGCAGGGGGACAGGAAATGAAAGGCAGATTTTACTTGATGACCTCTGTCACTATTTTGTGGAAGCATGCGCCACTGAAATATTGATACATCTGTGTCAAAACATATACAAGATTGCCATTCGTCCATATTGTTGATCCAGAACTGTAACCTAGTAGCAGTTACTGATACATGTTGTCTTCTTTCATCTTTATTTAGGGAGTTAGAAGGCAAATAGCCTATTGCTATGCCTTGTGTTTCAAATCAAATGCATGAGAGTCAATTTTGCAGCAGAATTGGCTGAGCGCAAATATTTATGCAAATCTCCATTCTGATTCCCACCCCAACCCCAGCATCACCTCAGAGAACTCAGCATGACCCATAGAGGAAATATCACAATAAGGGAATATTGTTGCCTGGGTCCCTTGGTGGCTATGGGAGGCAACTTTCCATTTGAACAGGGCAGAGGGAACGGCCCTCCTAGAGCAGTCTGAAGTCACAGCGAACAGCAGGCTCTCCTTCCTCATGTAAACACCCCACTCCACCCTCTCTAAGTGCAGCACACAGAAAATGACTCATGGTATGGAATCCACTCCTGTGCTTCCTGGGCATTCTGGGCATAGTTTAGCATTAGCTTTAATAGTTAACTCGAGGTCTTGGCTGGCATGTACAAGGTCCTGGGTCCCGTGCCTAGCTCCACCCCCCCACAAAGTCAATTTCCTCTATTCTTTATTTCCTAGTTATACTCTAAAATCGTCATTTCTGGGAGTTTGCTAGATTAAAAAAGTTTGTATCGTATGCATATATGTGAGTGCCTGCATGTATATATATGCACCTTGTGCTTACTTAGTGGCCTGGGAGGCAGGAAGAGGGTGCCCCTGGAGCTGGGGTTACAGGTGGTATGAGAATCCTGATGTCAGTGCTGGACACTGAATCCGGCTCTCAGCAAGAGCAATGTGCTAGTTAGTTTTAGGAGTGTTTATCAACTGAACATGAGCTGGGATCATCTGGGAAGAAGGAACCTCAACAAAATGCCTCCATGAAATCTGCCTGTAGACAAGTCTATGGGGCATTTTCCTGACTAATGGTGGATGTGGGAGGGCCCAGATCACTGTGGGGGTGCCCTCCCTGGGCTGGTGCTCCTCGGTTCTACAAGAAAGTAGGCTGACTAGACCATGAGAAGCAAGCCAGTGAGCAGCACCTGCCATAACATAAGTTCCTGCCTTGACTTCTGTTTATGTTAAAACTGAGCTGAAAGAAGCCCTTTTCTCTCCAACTTGCTTTTGTTTTTTTGCTTTTTTTTTTTCATTTTTATTTTGTGTGCAGTGGTGTTTTACCTGCATGTATGTTTGTGTGAGTGGAACTAGAACTGGAGTTACAGACAGCTGTGAGCCGCCATGTGGGTGCTGGGAACTGAACCCAGGTCCTCTGGAAGAGCAGCCCGTGCTCTTAACCACTGAGCCATCTCTCCAGCCCCTCCAATTTGCTTTTGGTTGTGATGTTTATCACAGCAATAGCAACCCTACCTGAGACCAGGAACCCATGCCCTCACTGCTGAGCCATCTCTCCAGGGCTCCTGCCTGAGACCAAAAACCTGTGCCCTCACTGCTGGGCCATCTCTCCAGGCCTTAGTTCCTTTCCCATCCAGGTCTCCAGACCCAGAATCTTGGTCTTCTCCACTTTAGTTTCTGAAACAAGAACCCACACCCCAGCCACCAAAGCACCTCCACCCCAGCTCTTTACTAGGAAGCTTCATATGGGGTTTAAGCAAGTTGCAAGCCCCAAACACTGGCATTCCGTTGCTGCCCAGAATCATGACTCATGATGAACTCTGTCCCCGGGGCTTTTGTGAGTATCACCCCAGCCTTCAGTACTCTTTGGTTTCTCTGGAACTTTCTCACTTCCTTAAGTGATTAAACAAATCCCCTTTGCCTGATGACCCTCCTCTGTCTGCCTGTGTCCCAGGTTGGCTCTCCCTTGAGGTAATCTCCTTGAGGACAAGACCTTAACATGTTCATGGTGGTTTCTTTGCTGCCTGGCAAATGAAGCCTGGCACCTAGCAGATATTAAACAAGTATTTACAGAGGGGATGGCTAGCATAACAGGACCAGGAGAAAGTCCTCATTTGCACGTTTCTGTTAGACTTAAAAAACCAGTGTAAATAAGGTCGGCCAAAACAGTCACGGGTTACCTGACTGACTGACACACACTGAGTGAAGTTTCAATTATTTGATGGTTTTTTAAAATCAGGAATTGGCAGAATGCATTCTTATGGAGAAACTAACATGGGGGGGGCTGCAGCTTAACTACCTAGAGGGAATAATTAACATGCTACTAATTAATGAGAGTTTCTGGAATAGCTGGGCTTTTTGATCTGTGTTGGTGGTGGTGGTGGTGGTTGTTTTGGTCTTTGAGATAGGGTCTTGCTATGTCGCCGAAGCTGACTTTGAACTACTGTGTAGCCCAGGCTAACCTAAACTTATACTACTCCTTCCCAAGCCTCCTACGTAGATGTCACATAGACCCATTCAGTTATTATTACTGTGGGAGATGTATACACAGCACATACGTGGGGGCCAGAAGAGCACTTCAGGGTTGATTCTCTCCTTCCACTGTGCTAAGGCATTTCCGCCTCTCTGTGCTTTCCAGGCCCCTGGACAATTTCCGTCTCCACTTCCTGTCTCATTCTAGTAAAATTAGGGTTACAGATGTGCACTGAAAACTCCAACTTTTTTTTTTTTTTCGAGACAGGGTTTCTCTGTAGCTTTGGAGCCTGTCCTGGCACTAGCTCTTGTAGACCAGGCTGGTCTAGAACTCACAGAGATCCACCTGCCTCTGCCTCCCGAGTGCTGGGATTAAAGGTGTGCGCCACCACTGCCTGGCAAAACTCCAACTATTTTGTGGCTAAAACTGACGTAATCAGGCTCATGCATCAAGCAGTTTGCTGCCCCTAACAACTATTTTATATGTGTGTGTGTGTTTGCTTGTTTGCATATGTGTGGGCATTTTATCCGAGTGTGTATCTGTATATACAGTACCCAGGGCGATCAGAAGAGGGATCTGGACCCCCTAAAACTGGGGTTACAGACAGTTGTCAGCTGCTTTAATGGGTGCTGGGAATTGAACCTGGGGCCTCTGGGGGAGCAGCCAGTGCTCTTAACCACTGAAACATCTCTCCAGCCCTGCCATTTGTTGGTTTTTTAAAGTAAAATACTCTAGTTGTAGAGCCAGTGGAGAATAGGGTCCTGTGCTGTACCCCTAAGTAACTGGAGGGTGGGATAGAACACTACAAAGAATAAGTGTGTGTCTTCAGTAGACAGATGCTCCCTGAAAGCAGGGCTCACATCTCCTGTGTCTCTTGTGATTTACAATCACAAAATTTGGGGATGTGGGGATTGTGTACTTCTGTACAGTGAGTATTGCGGTCAGCACCGTCACTCAGCGTATGCACTAGGTGGGGGGGGCACACATCAAGGCAGTAAGTGGGGGTTTCTGTCTAAGTAGACTCTTTTGAAAATAAACGGTGGGGGGGGTCCCATTGGAAATAGGAAAGTCACAACGCTGGGATCAGTTTTGTGTGTCATCCCTCCAGTCTGAATGGGACCAGAAAATGAGGCCATCCAAAACGAAAGGACAAACTGCTGAAAGAACGAGAGACCCAGTGGTTTGTGGACTCAGTGACTCGTAGGGAAGACATGCAGCAGAGATGCCAGGTCCCAGTGATCTGGGCTCATTTGTAAGCATCATGTGTTGAGGATTTTTATAGATGTCCTTCTCCTCCCACAAGGGGAACGTGAGTTTGAGAACTAGCCTCCAAGGACATGATATTGAATGAACGTAACTCTGGCCTGGCATGGATGGAGTTCAGATTTTTTTTTTGGCGGGGGCGGGGGACGACAATCAAAACAGCCTACACCAAGCATTTGCATGAATGTCTGAAGGAGCGTTTTCCCTCAGTGTTGTTCGTCCCCAGCGTCATAAGTGTTTCCCTCCCAGGCGACAAGTGCTTACACTGAATAAGCAGAAGATCCGTCTTCAGCTTCCATGCCGTGATCAGAAAGTGAGGCCACAGACCTTCGCTGGTCCCCCACCTCCCTCATCCGTCATCAAGGCTGGATGGCAGCGCCAGGTCTTGAGGCCTGGTGGGGAGGAGTTGGCCAGTGCACAGGAAAGCTGGAGACAAGTGAGCTCGCTGTGGACGATGTGACAGGGTGGGGTTAGTGAAGGCTTTTACGATTAAAGCCAGATGCGATGCAGGAGCCATTCGGCTGTTTGCCTTGCTTGCATTTACTCACTAATCCCAAATCAGCCCAACGTGTCTACTACATGAGAAACACTGATCCATTTTATTATTTGACTCTGCAGCGCTGGGGATCAAACCCAGGGCCTCCTGCATGCCAGACGAGCACTCTACTGACAAGCCATATCCTAGGCCCTACCAGAAGAACTCTTCACATGACTGTAGGTTTAGACTTAGTTTTGATAGCCTCAGTCAACTAGTCATCGACCAATATTAAGCGTGACTCTAATTTTAAAAACTAAGTTATGAGCCGGGCGGTGGTGGCGCACGCCTTTAATCCCAGAACTTGGGAGGCAGAGGCAGGCGGATCTCTGTGAGTTTGAGGACAGCCTGGTCTACAAGAGCTAGTTCCAGGACAGGCTCCAAAGCTACAGAGAAACCCTGTCTCAAAAAGCTAAAAAAATAATTAAAATCTAAGTTATGATTACCTTATACATTTTGAAAGTTTCATTTTTAATTTCTATCCATGTGTATGTAAATGTGTCTGCATGTATGTATACAGTTTCCTTCAGAGGCCGAAAGAATGTGTGGAATCCACTGAAGCTGAAGTTACTGATGGTGTGTGGTGGGCCTTGTGGATGCTGGGAACTGAACTCAGGCTGTAGTAGTGCTAGCCTTTAATCCTAGCCCAGGGGAGGCAGAGGCAGGTGGATCTCTGTGAGTTCAAGGCCAACCTGGTCTGAGTAGCAAGTTCCTGGACAGCTAGGGCTACTACAGAGTGAGAACCTGTCTCTGGAAGAGGGGCCAGGGAGGGAGAAAAAGAGGGAGGAGTGGAAATGAGGAGGCCAAATGGAAACAGAAATGTCTGTACATTGTTATGGGACTAGAGTATGACACATTTGCTTCCAGGATAAAACTGTTTCAGCAGCCATTGGAATAGTAGTAGAGATTGTAAGCAAAGCCAATACGCTGCCTACACTGCTGGTGAAACCTAAGGATATGGGTTTTCTAACCCTCTCCTCGTACAGTAAGAACTCTCCATGATTATAAAGGTGAATAGAATAGAGCCATTGTTGTTGTTCATGTAAAGTAACTAATTTCAAATATCTCAAATGGTTTGAGATCGGAGTACAGAAGCCTTCATCCATTCTGCTTGAGGGCCACTTGTGAGGATCCATCCAAAGTGGTCACAGATCTTGGTACTTAAATGGTGGCGGTCCTGGAGCAAATTCCCCGTGGATCCCCAGGGACTGCTACAAGACAGACAAGTAGCCAGTGACCTTCCTCTAGGGCCACCACCACCAAAGTTTGTTTATTTCTAGAAGCTTGATGTGTTTTCTGTGAGTTCTTCCTGTGGGAATTTGAGGCCACATGAAATCATCATCTCTATTATTCCATCTTTTATCCCCCCCCACCCAGTGTCATGCTAGAGGCCTGGGTCCCTCTCACACTAAACTGGCACTCGTCCACTGAGCAAACTATACCCCTACACTCACACAGCTTTTCTCAAAAATGGGCATCCCGTTTCCTCTACTCTGAAAACAGGCTCTTGAACAAGGTTTTTCTCTGTAGCCCCGCCTGTCTTGGATCTCTCTCTCTCTCTCTCTCTCTCTCTCTCTCTCTCTCTCTCTCTCTCTCTCTCTCTCTCTCTCTCTCTCTGGACCAGACTGGCCTTGAACTCACAGAGATCCTGGCTCTGCCCCCCCCCCCAGTGCTGGGATTAAAGGCGTGCGCCACCACCACCCACTTCAGAAACATGCTTTTTATATGTAATACATTAGTGAGAAGGTCCTCACACACATACCTTGTTTGTTGTGAGACAAGAGTCTTCCACTAACCCAAGCTGACTCAGAACTCACTACATAGCTCAGGCTGGCCCCGTACTTGTGGCAATCCTCTTGTCTCTAAGAGTCATTCATTCATTCATTCATTCATTCATTCATTTACTTTTGTTTTTTTCCAGACAAGGTTTCTCTGTGGAGCCCTGGCTGTCCTGGAACTCACTCTGTAGAGCAGGCTGGCCTCGAACTCAGAGATCCATCTGCCTCTGTCTCCAGAGTCCTGGGATTAAAGGCAGGTGCCACCGCAACTGACGCGATAATTGTTTTTTAACCTCTGAACTGTGGACCAATATTTTCGAGATCAGTGCTATTTCATGTCTGCATTGTCTGCTTTCCCTTACTATGTGGCAGCTCCTCTACACTCATCTCTCCAGCTCACCTGCCGTAGCACAGGAACCCAGACGTAGGAAATTTTATTTTATTTTACTCTTACTATTCTGTAGATTGAATGCAGGTTGTCACACATGCTGGGCAGTGTTCGGTCACTCACCTGTACCCCCAGCCTCTTCAGCTGTGCACTGCACAGTGAGGTCTCACTAAGTCGCCCAGACTGGCTTTAAACCTCTGACCCACCCACCCCCATCTTCCTGATTGGCAGGCCTCGATCCATTTTATAACAGACAGTGCCCACTAATGAGGTCCTGCATTCATACCCACAGCTACACCCACCTCCTGGGTCTTCGTTTCCTGGCCTGTTACTGTGGTTGACAGTCTCACGGGTCTTCTTCAGCTCTCTGTGTTCTGTATGCTGGGTTCATCGTTCCCTTGTCCTCTTGTGCAACTTTCTGCACTTTTTGACTTAAATACTCCATCTTTCGAGGCTGCTTAGCTTGTAATATCAGGCAAATGTTAACTACCTATAGCGTTCTGTCTTTTGATTCTTTCTGCAAAAGTGACATTAATTTCTGTAATAAAAATTTAGAAATTTTTTTATCAAAAGTATCTATTTCTCTGTATCAGTAAGCAGTTGTCCCCCCCATACCCCCAGGGCTCTGGCGCGAAGGGGCTGTCTCCTGCCTTCTGTCCTACCCACTCCCCGGTTCCTACTTCCCATGGCAACTACTTACCAGGTTTTTATACGTTTTCTCTACTTGTTCTTTCCTCCATATTTGTAATAGCATATTCATACTGTGACGTAGATATTTCAGTCTTAGACGACGGCAGATTTGACCCTCATACATACATCACTTGTCTCCTCCCACCTCCCAGACCCAGAGACGGGCGGCATCGTCATTCCTGTTAGCTCAACCTACGGACTTCCGTGGTGATGCTGTGTGTGAATCAGAGCTGTGACTTCGGGAGACATCCCTTCTCCCCCAGAGTAAATAACGGCTTCATGTCTTCTATTAACTGTGTAATTAATTCTCACAGTCTCTCCCAGAACCGTAAATACCTCCTCAGTATGTTCAGATCTGCTGGCCAGCCTCTGTCTATGTGAGGCCTCCCTTCCACCCACAGCGAGACGCCACTTCACACACAAACTCAAATGGGACCCGGACTTACATGTGTCGGCTCTTCTGTAAACTGCTTCTAGAACCCAATAGACTTAAGATCAGTACATACATTATTCTCAAGCTCACAGCAGCCTCAAGCCATCCTCCTGCCTCAGCCTCCCAAGTAGCACATACTGAGGAATCTGAACAAACTGTCTTTTGAACCACAGTGTTGTTCTTTTTCCTCCGTGAGATCTATTATTCTGATTGTTTCTTCGCTGACATCATGCTGAAAATTTACATCTAATGCAGCAAAATTAATAAGTGTACAGGTGTCTAAATCCTGAGTCACATTCAGAATCTAAGATCATAAAAGCATCCAGTCATCTTTGTACTAGTTAACTGGTTTGAATTGCTCTCCATAAAACTCAGGTTTGCTCTGGCAAAAGGAATGAGGCAAAGGTTCTTGCTCCATCTGACCTTGAGCTGCCAGTCATCTGCTGCCATGTCATTTTTAAGGTGGCCAGTTCTTCCTCTTAAGGTGATATGAAACGTAGCCTGCATCTTATTTATTATTTATTTATTTATGCTTAAGGCCTCACTGGCCTCAGAGACTCACCTGCTTCTGCTTCATGAGTTCTGGGATTGAAGGTTTGTACCATTATGCTAATCTCTTTTTTAAAAAATCTTAAAAAATTGTCATTACATTTTACTCTTTGCACACGAGTGTGCACACCCATGTGAGGTGGGAGTTTGAGTGAGGGGACGGCTCGCAGGTGTCAGTTTTCTCTTTCTGTCATGTGGGTTCCAGGGGTGGAACTCAGGTCATCAGACTTACTGGTGAGTTCTTTGCCTGCTGAGCCATCGCACCGGGCCTACAGTTTCTTTTCAAATCTGCCCTCTGCCCTTGCAAGTCAAAATCAAATTTAAGAAACAAAACAAAAAGAGAAACAGAAATAGCGTCTTGTGGAAGCTGCAGTGTGGCCATCGAGTCACACGGTTCATCCTGCAGTCCGTTCATCTTCGCTTGTGCTCATTGCCACGAGTCACTGGCCTGGCTCGAGTCCTCTGGCTTCTGCTACACCATCCATAATTTCTGTTAATACCCGAGAGGATGTGTCCTTGTTTTTTCTCCTGAATATTCCTAGCTCTGTGTTTATGCCTCTTATGTTTGTACTTCCAGACTAAACTGGAAAACTGTAACCCACAAATCAAATCTATCTCTCCTGTCACCTCCTTTTAAGAAAGGTGGAGGCTAAAATTAATTTATGTATTTTAACTGTTAGGGTAAGTCAGAATAAGCATACTTTTATCTTGAAACGGGTGCTCTAATTCTCCTTGTAAGTAGCCGCGTTCATTTTCAATTCATTGGCTCCGACTCCAGCCCAGCAGCCCCCTTTCTTCCTGAGCTCTGCGCAGTGGGAAGGCCCTCTCTGTAGACTGTCTTTCACAGTTACAAAGCAGTGCGCTAGCTAGAAGTTTTTTCCTGGGTTATCGTTTCTTTAATACCAAGATGGATCTTTTCTCAATGAGCCTAGGGGAGGACGGGCTCGGCTAGCCTGTACTCATCAGTCATAACTATTGCCCAGCCTTCTGCTGATAAAGTATTAGTCATTTCCAAAGGAGATAAACTTATTTGCTCTGGGCTTCCAACAAATTGCAGGAAGATGAGTTGATAAAAAGATTTCGGGGATTGAGAATTGGTAGTGAACCGCTTCCTGCTGGGTGGGGGTGGGGACAAAGTAAGTGACTTATGGGCTAGACAGAAAGATAGATGTTAGCCAAAGGGTGGAAAATCTCATGGGTACCCTGGTGGCTACTGACTATTCGTGCGCTGGTACATCAGCTTTAAGAAATGTTGGTGAGTGTTAAAGTTATGTAAATATATTTTTAAAGCATGTAGTGGGACCAGCAAGATGGCTCAGTGGGTAAAGGGGCTTGCCGCCAAGCCCTAATGACCCTAGTTTGATCCCAGAAACACACATGGTAGAGAGACAGAAAATGGATTCTACAAAGTTGTCCTCTGAAATATTAAATGTATAAAATAAAAATAAATAATGAAAGCAATAGTAAATCATAAATCTCTGTAAAATCACTACATTTTCCTATACCTGTAATCCCATATTCTGAACAGTTAGGCTTGCTGTTGCTGTGATGAAACCCCACGGCCCAAAGCAATGTAATTCAGCTCACACTTCCACACTGCAGTCCATCACTGAAGGAAGTCAGGGCAGGAACCTGGAGGCAGGAGCCTATGTAGAGACCATGGAGGGTGATGCTTACTGGCCTGCTCCCATGGCTTGCTCAGCCTGCTTTCTTATACCATCGAGGACTACCTGCCAAGGGATGGTATTGCCCACAGTGGGCTAGGCCTCCCACACATCAATTGTCAGTCAAGGAAATTTACCACAGGCCAATCTGGTGGGGCATTTTCTCAACTGAGGTTCCCCAAATGACTAGCTTGTGGCAAGTTGACATAAAACTAGCCAGCACCACCATGGGGGATTTTATGAGTATACAAATGAGAACATTCAGTATTTGACTTCCTATGTCTCAGTTGTGGAGATTTGTCATAAATCACTGCAGGCACCTCTCTGCTGTCCCCAGAAATGTGTCATCATGCCAGGCCCAGTAAACCTTGAACCCCTTTCCTCCTTCCTGCCCAGCACCCACAGTCCCAGATCCAACATCAGTGATGTCTCTCAGAACTGAGTTTTGAAAAAAATGCAGTATTCGATGGTTGGCGCCTCCCTTGGCTTCTGCTAAGTGTGTTCCTTTGCGCCCAGGCCACCCCCGCCCTTCAGGAGTCCCTGCCTTTCAGGAGACACCCCCCCCCCGCCCTCCAGGAGACCCCCGCCTTTCAGGAGACCCCCGCCCCCTGCCCTTCAGGAGACCCCCGCCCTTCAGGAGATCCCTACTTTTCAGGAGACCCCGGTCCTCTCCCCCCCCACCCCCTCACCACCCCCCACCCCCGCCTTTCAGGAGAGCCCCCGCCCTTCAGGCCACTCCCGCCCTTCAGGAGACCCCCACCCTTCAGAAGTGGCTCCACTGCAGTCCGCGTCCCATTCCCGTGCTTGTTCATACACCCTTCACAAGGAACGTGAAGTTGCGCTAAATTCCACTCGAGTTCAGTTCGTCCCGAATGCAGATCTCCAACCTGCTTTCTCCTGTCTGTTTTTGATATGGATATTGGTCATTTTAAATGAGTTTGTTTGCATAAGCTGAAGCTTGGCTCTAGGTCCGATGACCACGCCCCCATCCTCCTCTCTGTGGAGGGGTATCCACTATATCTTCTGTGTTTACTGTTACAATCCCTCAGTCCACAGTCCACGTGCCAGTGCCCAAGTCATGCTGCATACACACCCTCAACCTCACTAACTCCTGCTGGCAGCTTGCTCGCACAGTCGCGTCAGGAGGGACCTTGTACTTATTTCTGAGTGAAACTCCAGTCTTGATAATGATAATGACAGTCTGGCTATCATTGCCTTGGTCTCCTGTGGTATACTGTGGATGAAGTGTGTGCGAAAAAACATACCTTTAATTTTTTTTTTTTTGAGGCAGCATCTCACTGTGCACCCCTAACTGGTCTGAAGTTCTAAGATAACCAGGCTGGCCTCTAATTCAGCAATCTGCTTGCCCGGCTTCCAGGGTGCTGGGATGAAAGCCATGTGCCAGCACAATGGCTTGAGCCACCACCCCCCAACACACACACCAAAACGTTGTTTTTACAGGGTTTCTCAGTGTAGCCCTAGCTGTCCTGGAACTCTGTAGACCAGGCTGGCCTCAAACTCTCTGAGGTCACTTGCCTCTGCCTCCTGGGATTAAAAGCATGTGCCACCACCACCCAGCAGAGCCACACTTTTAAAAATGAAATAAGAGATAATAAATAATTAATGCCCCCTAAATCTTAGATAATATGTAAGTTCAGTGCCACTCAAAGTCGTCTCAGTTACGCATAGTTTTTAAAGTGTCTTAGCTGCTTGTGTTTGTTTTTTTTCTCTTTTTTTATTGATATTTATTGAGCTCTACATTTTTCTCTGCTCCCCTCCCTGCCTCTTCCCTATCCCCTTTAGTCCTCCCCCAAGGTCCCCATGCTCCCAATTTTTCAGGAGATCTTGTCTTTTTCTACTTCCCATGTAGATTAGATCTATGTAAGTCTCTCTTAGTGTCTGCATTGTTGTCTAAGTTCTCTGGGATTGTGGTTTGTAGGCTGGCTTTCTTTGCTTTATGTTTAAAAATCACCTATGAGCTGGGCGATGGTGGCGCACGCCTTTAATCCCAGCACTCGGGAGGCAGAGGCAGGCGGATCTTTGTGAGTTCGAGACCAGCCTGGTCTACTGAGCTAGTTCCAGGACAGGCTCCAAAGCCACAGTGAAACCCTGTCTCGAAAAAAAAAATCACCTATGAGTGAGTACATGTGATAATTGTCTTTCTGTGACTGGGTTACCTCACTCAAAATAATGTTTTCTAGCTCCATCCATTTTCCTGCAAAATTCAAGATGTCATTTTTTTTTCTGCTGTGTAGCAGAAATGTACCACATTTTCCTTATCCATTCTTCAATCGAGGGACATTTAGGTTTTTTCCAGGTTCTGGCTATGACAAACAAAGTTTCTATGAACAGAGTTGAATACATGTCCTGTGTCACGATTGAGCATCCTTTGGATATATACCCAAAAGTGGTATTACTGGGTCTTGAGGAAGGCTGTTTCCTAATTTTCTGAGAAATGGCCACAGTGACATCCAAAGGGGTTGTACCAGCTTGCATTCCCACAAGCAATGCAGGAGTATTCCCTTTTCCCCACAACCTCTCCAGCATAAGTTGTCATCAGTGTTTTTGATCTTGGCCATTTTAGATTCCTCTGTTGAGAGTTCTGTGTTTACGTCAGTATTCCATTTTTTTATTGGATTATGTGTTCTTTTGGTGACCAATTTCTTGAGTTCTTTGTATATTTTGGAGATCAGACCTCTGTCTGATGTGGGGTTGGTGAAGATCTTTTCCCATTCTGTAGGCTGTCCTTTTGTCTTGTTGACCATGTCCTTTGCTTTATAGAGCTTCTGTGTTTCTATCGCAGGTTCTATCTATACAGTACTTCTCGAGACTGATGTTTTGTTTTCGGCAGTGCTGGGGACCAAATCCAGAGTCTCATGTTGCTAGGAGTCCTAGTTTACTTCCTGTTACTGTGATTTAACACCGTGACCAAAAGCAACTTAGGGGAGTAAAACACTGAGTTCAGCATAGGTCCCTGCTCAGCATCCAAGCAAGGCAAGGCAGGGAGCTTAGGAAGCCTGCTTACTGGCCTGTCCCCTCTGGCTTGCTCAGCTTTCTTGTATTGCCCAAGCCCACTTTGTAGGGATGGCTCCACCTAGAGTGGGCTGTGTCTTCCTACACAGTTAGCAATCGAGAAATACAAACAAGCTCCTTGACTTCCCAAGAGACTCTAGGTTTAGTCAAGTCAAGTTGACAGAAGCTGCCTGTGCCCTGAGATGAGAGCTGCACCATTGGCCTGCAGGCTGAAAGGGTATTTTAAAACGCAAAATAAGGAATTTAATTTGCATTTGAGTCAATAACCCGTTGTACAACAACCTAGATTTCCTACAAGACATGGACTTAGGAATGAAGCTTGTTCAGAGTGACAGGTACAGAACGTGTGTGTGTGTGTGTGTGTGTGTGTGTGTATCTGTGTGTGTGTCTGTGTGCATGTGCGTGCATGCGTGTAAGCAGGTGTCTAGATGCTAGAAATTCAAATGTCACAGCTGGGAGATTTGCATAGTGTAGCCTTGGAAGAGCCTAGAGCTTCCTCCTGAGCCTGGTTTTGGATTCAGCCCTAGCTGATTCATTGGAGGAGCAAGGCGCAGCAACAGGAAGGTCTGACAGACACTCTGAAAGGGCAGGGACAACTTGGAGGGCAGCTGTGGTAATACCCCACAGCTGAGTCACCGAGGCAGAGCCACAGCTCTCCTAAGCGTGATCTTCCCCTGAGAAGCCCCTCTGGGACTCTTTCAGCTAAAAGTTTTGGTTTTCATTTCCCTAAATCTCAGCCCCAGGTGACAGTGACTGGACTGTGGAGTCATCCCTGTCCTGTAAACTCGGCTGGGGAAGCATTCACTTCAGCTCAATAAGGCCTGGCAGTGAGGCCCTGTGGAAGAGCCTCCCCTTAGTTTTTAGTTTTAATGAATGCAGACGCCTCTCCATTCCCTCTTAATTTACAGACAGGAGACCGCAGAGGTGGCTGAGTGGTTAAGAGCCCAAGGCTACACATGCAGAGGACCCAGTCCCATTCCCACCACCCCCATCTGTAGGTGTAGGCTCACCACCATCTGTAACTCTAATCTCGGGAGAGCTGGCTCCCCCTTCTGGCCTCTATGGGCATCAGACGTGCCGCAGACATACAGGCAAAGCACCCATTATCTGTCTACTTATTTCTCTGGTGAAAATGGGGTGGGGGGGATGCCATGGCACACATGTGGAGGTTAGAGGACCACTTCAGGAGTTAGTCCTCCGCATGTCTTGAGGTCACGCCTGGCTACAAGGGCCTTCACCAGCTGCACCAGCTCTCGAACCCTGTCTGAGTTTCAAAGCTCCTCTCTTCTGTAGGAGTCCTGGGCAGCCTAGGTACGCAAAGATGACCTTGACCTCCCAGACCTCCTGCCTCCTCCTCCTAAGGCTGGGGGTCACAGGTGTGTGCCACCACACCCAGTGTATGTGGTGCTGGGGAGTGAACACAGGGCTTCCAGAATGTTAAAGCAAGAACTCTACCAACTAAGTCTCAGCCCGGACCCCTGAGGTCATTTTTTTAAAAAAATAAGATTGTATTGTCTTTGCTCTTTTCAACTCAACTGGTTCCTCTCTTTTCAGTATTTCCCCTTCTTTCAGGACGGCGTCCCTCCCCATCCCTTCCCAGTTTCAGTTTCCCCACAGATTTAATAGAGGGCTAGTAGGGCAGGGCCTCAGCAGGTCGCCCTCTGTGGCTGGAATTCACCTCTCTGGATCCACAGCAGGCGCTTTTCACCCTGTAGCCTCAGCTTCCTCAGGCCGGGTTGTTGTGTGAGGCGGTGATACTACAAGCCCCCGGCAGAGACTGGTGCTACTCCACAGCCAGAAATAATGTCAAGATGCAAGCCTGTGACACAAACTGTGAGAGACGAGCAAGAAACACTCGCAGGAGTGAGATTCTCCTGCCTGTGGACTCCGTGGCATCTGGGGCAATTAGCCCCTCAGCTTCCTTTTCATTTCTGCATTCTCACGTCACGCCAGAATGAGAAATTATGCAAATCATTTGATTATAAAGCATGTGTAGGTTATAGCACTTGTTGAGTTGGGTTTGTGGATGGTCTGTCTTAGTTGTCAACAGAGGAGATGGGTCTCTGGGTATATCTGTGGAGGTCATGTTCATTGAGACAGGAAGTCCTGTGCACTGTGGGGGGCACCACTCTCTGGCTGGGGTCTTGGACCATGAGAATGGAGAAAGGGTGGGGAAGTGAGCAGCAGCCGCCTGCATCACTCACCTGACTGCAGACCTCTGCCACCAGCTGCTCGAACCCCTGCTGCCTCAACTTCCCCAGCAAGAGGAACAGTAACCTGGAGCTGTGAGCTAAGGTGACCCCTTCCTCCATAAAGCTGCTTCTGTAAAGGGTTTTTCTCACAGCACCAGGAAAAAGGACATCTAAGGCAGCTGTCAACCATAAGTTAGCATTTTTCTTGTGAGTCGGGGCCTCAACCATGCTGAAGCTGCCCTTGACCTTCCGACTCTAATGCCTCTACCTCCCACGTGCTGGAACTACAGGCATGAACCACGGTGCCCGAGTAACCGTAAGCCTTTAGCAGATACATTACTTTGAGAAGCTGTTCCCTTACTACCATCCACTCCACCAGCCCAAGAGTACAACACCTTACTTGGTTGGAGTTGTGTGAGGCAAGACTAGCCACAGGTCACTGAAACACTATATGTGACCTTTGCTCTCCAAAAAGTTCGGTGCAGTTGTGTAGTTTCTCTCTCCTACCCCTTTCCTTTCTTCCCCGCCCCTTTGTCTGCAGTGTAAAGGCCCGCGTTGCTGGGTCTGTCAAACCATGTTGCTATGGAATTGAACCATATTTCTCTCATAGGCTTAGTTTGAGAGCAGTGTTGCTGGGGTTGAGTCTAGAGCTTCAGGCAAGCTGGGCTCTACTATTGAGTTGACTCCCCAGACAGCTTCCATAGACTTCCGTGCTACAAATGTTGAATTAAAGTACCACATTTAAAAACCGTTTTCATATTGTTGTTTTTCTATGTTATATGTATGGGTGTTTTGCCTGTCTGTGCACCACTTGTGTGACTGCAGAGCCCAGAAGAGGACATCAGATCCCCCGGAACCAGAGTTACAGATGGTTGTGAGCCATCATGTGGATGCTGGGAACCAAGCCCAGGGCCTCTGGAAGAGCAGCCAGTGCTCTTAACTGCCAAGCCATCCCTCCAGCCCCTCTTTTCTCATTTTTAAACACTTAATAATGTGAGGACTGCCTGGTCTTATTCATTTCATCCGCTTTGATTTTTCCTTAGCAATAATTTTATCTAAAGCATCTTGAGAAAACAGTGAAGTAATAATACTCATGGAAATATTTTTATGATAAATAATTTTGTACCAGTAAATTCAAGTATTAATGCCTTTAATCCCAGCACTCGGGAGGCAGAGGCAGGCGGATCTCTGTGAGTTTGAGACCAGCCTGGTCTACAGAGCTAGTTCCAGGACAGGCTCCAAAGCCACAGAGAAACCCTGTCTCAAAAAACCAAAAAAAAAAAAAAAAACAAATTCAAGTATTAATTCATAATATTGGCATTAGGGTAGTTTTAGGTTATAAATATTCCAAACTTGCCTTTGAGTCTTTTTTGTCTCGGTGCTGAAGAATTTGTTCTTAGTATGAATAACTCAGTAATTTAGAATATGTTTTGCTATTTAATTCTGTGATAATTTTGCCTGGGATAGTGTGGTCTTTTCAAACTATAGCTTCAACTTTTTTCTTATTTCTAGAATTATTTTAGTTTTATATTTTTAATGTGTGTTCATTATCTTCTTCAAGAATACTGATGATTAATGTGTCCATCTCTCATGTCTATAATTTCTTTTTAGTGTTTTTTCTTTAAAACTTTGTTTAGCATCTTCTGCTTCTGTTGTTTTCCTCAAAGGCTTGATAGTGTATTCAAGACACTGCTTTTTTCAGCATTACCAGTTCTTTGTTCAGCTTCCTTGCAGACTTCATTTGTTTCAGTAGTGATTTTGTATTTTGTCTTTTCCTGCAGCACGCTTGACTTCCAAGCTATGTTTCATTCCATGTTTTGGCTCCTGGCGTCATCTATCGACTTCTGTCCTTTCTGCGAGCTCCTGTAAATGGCAGTACACTCTGATAGAACTGTCCTCTGCCATGTGGCACCTTTGTTTCTGGAAAGTCTTTTCCACCTGTCATTTTTTCCTATTTATAGATTTAACAAAATTCCCTCTGCACAGAGTTACCATTCTTCCCTTCCCAGAATTACTCACGTCTTCATGGAATTGGTTCTCCCCATCTTCCACAGTCCCCAAGGGGAAGGTTTGAAGCCACACTTCAGTTAGTACTTAAGGCTGGCAAGAGGTTTCCTCATTGTGTGGTAAAACTGGGAAACAATGATTTTTGAGTTACTTTAGCCTTTGCTTATAGAGAAATCACATATTTTGCATTTTTATTGCATTAATTTTGAAAAAATTGTTAGAGTTCATTAATTATAGTGTGCAAGTTTCTGTGTGGCATTTATGAAACAAGTCTATGAAAAGCTGGCTCGGAAGATTCTGGATCTATACAGATTTTATAGATAATGTGCATTTGTGTTCCAGAAGAATCTAAGTCAAGACAGGACAAAAGTGAGAAAGTACTTACACCAGTAATTATAGTAAGAGGCAGAATTAAAGAAGCCAATTCCAAGATCGTTCCAATGGTTTTTACTCTGTGAAAAGCAAATGTTCCCATGAAAATCTTTTTTTAAGTGGCAGGGTGGGAATTGAGACAGGGTTTCTCCATGTAGTCCTGGCTGTCCTAAAACTCACTCTGTAGAGCAGGCTGGCCTCGAACTCAAGATCTGCCTGACTCTGCCTCCCGAGTGCTGGAATCAAAGCCATGTGCCATCACCGCCCTGCTTTTGTAGCAAAATTCAACGCCCAGTAAAGAAAGCCTAACTCAGTAGTTCACAACCCGTCGGTTGCAACCCCTTTTGGGGATTGAATGACCATTTCACAGGGGTCACCTAAGACCTTCAGAAAACACAGATATTTATGATTCATAACAAGAGCAACATTGCAGTTATGAAGTAGCGGTAAAAGTATGTTGTAGTTGAGGGTCACTGCAACAGGAGGAACTGTATTAAAGGGTTGCAGCACTAGGAAGGCTGAGAACCACTGGCCTAACTCCATGCAGCAGCACGGAAGGAAACTGAAGGCAGTTTAGCCAACTCTGATGTGTAACACAGAAGAGATCACAGGAGTGTTCCTTGTGTGCCATCTTTATGGTCCCGCACCGTCTCTCCATGCTAGTCCTTGGCTTACTTGTGAAGGTTGCTGAGGCTGCATCTGCCTGAGTCACACTGTGGAGCAGTTATGCAGAACTGCATCTTAGATGAATTTATGTCGTTGCACAGATGAGGACTCTGAGCCAAGCGAGCCTGAGACCTGTTCCTGGTCAAGATAGGGTGGACCTAGGGCTTGAACCCCATTCTGTTCTAGACAAGACCTGCTTCTCACCTTCTCAGGCAGCAGCTATAGACAGTTCAGGCGAGTGAGGTTTGCAGCCCATCTCAGACGCCATGTTCTTTTCCATTTACCTCCAGCCTTTCATCGCAACGAAAAGCAAAGAGAAACTGGTCATAATTTATAATATCTCCCCCACTTGACAAGGTGCTAGTAGCCTAGGCTGATCTCAAACTCCACGTTTCCCAGGATGACCTTGTGCTCATGATCCTTTTGCTTCCCCTTCCCCGGGCTAGGATTACAGGCACACACCACCACGCCTAGTTTTGTGCAGGGCTGGATGTTTAACCCAGGCCAAGGGTGCATGCTAGGCAAGCTCTCCACCAGCTGAGTCACGTCCCAATCTTCTGCAATTAAAAAAACTTTTAAAATGTCATTTTTATGTATGTTTATGTGTGTGCCATGACACTTGTTTGGAGGTCAGAGATCAGAGCAAGCAAGTTCTTTCCTTCTACCATATGAGACCTGGGGATCAAACTCAGGTATTCAGGCTTAACAGCAAGAAGCTTTATATGCTGGCCCACCTCCCTCAGCTACTATTGCAGTCATATATATGGTCTCAGTATGGTATCCGTGACTGGCCTGGAACTCACAGAGATCCCTTTGTCTCTGCCTCCCAAGTCCTGAGATCAAAGTGTGTGTCACCACTCCCAGTCTTGAGCTGGCTCCTTAGCTTGTAGGACCACATGCGGAGGCTGGGGCACCTTTTAGAGATGTGGCCCAGTGCATGCCATAGCCTTGGATCTGAAGATTGTACCTGCCCAGGGTCCTGTTGGATCCTGCGCCCTTTCCCTTCCTGGTTCGCTGTGATGAGAACCGCTTTACCGTGTACCCTAGCCGCCTTGAACCCAACATCTGTGCCATGCCTTTGGGGCCACAAAACCCTCTGAAATTCTGTTCAGAAATGAATCTCCCACCCTGAAGCTGGCTCTGTCAGGTGTGACCACAGCAACTCAGAAGTCACCAGAACACTTGGCTTTGGAATAGATAAGCAAGTGTCAGACCAAGGGGTGAGAAAGAGGCCATTGCTACAAGTGAAAGTGAGGGTCTCCAGGTAGTTCCTCTGTTCCGTCCTCAGCCTGGTTCGTGAAGCCTGAGACCTGCAAAGGTTCTAGCATTCCATGTGCAAGACTCAGCAGTGCTCCCCTTTCCACAAATGAACCAGTCAGCCCTGTTCAGTCACAAAGCTGTTTGCTTGAGCAGGACGGTTTTGTCTCTGAAAAACCCTATTCGTCATTTCTACAACTTAAAACTGTAGCCTAGGGCCCAGTGTGACAGCATGTGACAATAATCCCAGTGTGTGGGAGGCACTGCCTGTCCCGGAGCTCACTGTGTCCATCTGCCTCCTGGGTGCTGGGGTTAAAGGTGTGCATCACCATGCCTGGCCACAGTTTACTCTTTGCTGTTCCACATCTCTCAGCCCCCTCCCTCTCCATCAGCGCCAACACCTCCCATCACTGTTGGCCTCTTTCCCAAATCCGTGGCTTTTTGTTTTGTGTGCACCATCTCTGTGCCCTTCTTATATTCTCTCTGCTTCATCTCCCACAATGCTCCCTGAGCCTCAGAAGGATGGTAAAATCGTCTTAATTAGGGCTGAGTACTCATCCATCCCTTAAACATCCTAAAGCTGTGAGTCTGCGTTCGCCACTGAACACTGGAAAGGGAAGCTTCTCTGATTAGAGCTGAGAGTGGTCTGTGGGCATAAATGTAAGTGTTAAGAAGGTTGCTTGACACCGCGTCGGTGCGCTAGACAACAGTTCTCAACACTGCGTCAGTGTGCTAGACAACAGTTCTTGGTACCCTGTCAGTGCGCTAGACAACAGTCCTCGGGGGTCTTATCCAATCAGAGAGCAGTTGGTTACCCCGTAACAGTAGCACCACTGCGTACAGTGGGCCCATCTTGCCTGACAGGTTGGTCTCATAGCTCGTAGGGTTCACAGCCAGGAATGACCAGTGATGCCTTCTCCCCTACCCCTGAACCTTCATGGCACCTCATGACAGTCTCGAGGACACCTTTTCCTTCACAGCTGTAGGTATACCTTGGCTCACAACAGCCAGGATACAGTTCCCTTCAGAGCTGTAATACTTACCGTGTCCAGCTGAATTCACACTTAATTTTTTTATTTTGTTTTTGTTTTTCAAGATAGAAATTCTGAACGTAGCCCTGGCTGTTCTGGAACTCTCTCTGTAGACCAGGCTGGCCTCAAACTCCCAGAGATCTGCCTGCCTCTTCACACTTAATTTCTAAGAGAAGCTTTATAATGTTGTTTTATTGTATTCAAATTAATTAATTAATTATTTTTCCCAAATACTGGCTGGGGACGGAGTCATGAGCATGAGACTGCCCTGATGGAGTTTGCCTTCTAGAAACAGGAGACAGAAAATGTGCAATTAAGGAAATACTGCAGTTCAGAAGGTGATGATGGTGTATTTCTAAAGTAAAAAGGCAGAGGAGAGAAGGGCGGAAGTAAGAAGGCATTGAGTTTAGCACAGTGTTGAAGGTTTATCCTTACAAAGTCACAACATTCATCTATTGGAGCCAAAGCCGGAAGCTTCAAACCCTCTGCCACTGTGAGGATAGGACCAGGTGGAGGACCAGGTGGAGGACCAGGTGAAGGATCAGGTGGTGTTAGTGCTGGTCCTGAGGAGTCCTATGTTTGGGTGGGTGTTTGTATATGGGAGGGGTTAGGGACTTGGAGGGTTGATAGCTGTAAGATTTAAAAAAAAAATTCTGATAATGGATCAGAGCCACACTCATCCTTCCCCTGAGATCCCTGTGTGCGCAATATGCTGTCATGAACAACCCTTGTACAGGATGCTATTTTGTCATGTTGGGATTTTTTTTTAAAGATTGATTTATTTTTGGTTTTGTGTGTATGATTGTTATGCCCGTATGGGTGTCCCATGTGTGCAGTACCTGCAGAGACCAGAAGAGGGTGACACTCTCCCAGAACTAGAGTTACATACCGTTACAAGCTGCCATGTGGGTGCTGGGAACCAAATCCACCCAGTGCTCTCAACCACGGAGCCATCTCTCCAGCCCCCGATGTTGGGATTTTGTTTGTAAGAGATACACTGCTCAAACCTTGGAACCTTCAGAGTTAGAACAAGCCTGCCTGTGCCCACATCTCTTTGTAGTGCTGGGTCTGGAGAGGCCGGGTGAGGATTGCTCTGGGGCTTATTTATACTCATTAATAGTCATTCACCGAGGGACTCTCTGTGCCGATGCCATTTTCTTTGGGGAGCTACCTAAGTAGCTCTTGCATCGCCCGCTTTGAAATGCGTTAGCTTTCCTTGTCTCTCCCTTCCTCCTGGCCTTTGGGCAGTCAATGGGCAGCCAAGCCCAGATCTCCTGTTTACATAAACTTACACATGACCCTGCTGCTCACTTGTTTCTGGCACACCCCTTCCCCTGTCTTCATTTCCTTCTCTTTTTATTCCCCCATTCTAACCCAAACTTTTCCCCGCTAAGTGAGATAGTGTTCTCTACACTGACCAAAGACCTGCATTGTATGTACTCAGCTGACTTTGGTGTATTTTGTGAATGAATGAATGAATGAATGAACGAATGAATCCTTCATCTCTTCTCTGTCTGCTTTCACAGTTCTTCCCCTTTGAGGTAGGAGAGGATGTCCAGCCGGCCCCAAGTTCGTGACCCTCCTGCCTCAGCCTCCCAAGTTGTGGAATTACAGGCATGTACCACCCAGCCCAGTTTTTCCTCCCCCATTCTGTCCTTAGGTACCATGATCTCTCACCGGAGCTCCTGGAAGGCAGGTGAGGGGCGGGAGAGGGAAGAAAGATCTCACAGCCATTCCCTGATAATTAAAGGCTGTGTATTAATTCCCTCATTTGTCTCACAGCCAGATGCAGTGGCTGTTCATCTGAGGGCTTGTCTTCCACAGATGGCAAAAATGAGACTTGGAGCTCTTGCTTTAAACCATGTTTGTATGCTGTGTGTAGATATGCATGTGCCGTGTGTGTGCTTGGTGCCTGCAGAGGCTGGTAAATAGCATTGGATCCCCTAATGTGGATCCAATGGAGCTGTGAGCCACTGTGTGTGTCCCGGGAACCAAACCTGGGTCCCCATGTAAGAGCAACAAGTGCTTTTAAGCTCTGAGTCATCTCTCCAGTTCCCCAAGACTTAGACTCTTAAATGACTAGAATAAAAACCCATCGAGGGAGGGCACATATACAATCCCAGCGCTCTGGATGTGAGGGCAGAGGCTCAATACTTCAAGGTTATCATTGATGACATTGCAAATTCAAGGCCAACATAAAGTCCAGGAGACCCCATCTAAAAAAAAATTAATAAAAAAACCCACTTAACAGGGTCACTCAACTAGCTAGTACTTAGTAGCACCACCTGTATAACTAAATTTGTTCTAGAACACCCAGGTGTTAGCTCGCTGTTCCCATGGGGTCCATCCGTTCTCCCAACACCATCTAGCAATTTTATATTTGTGTATGAATAACACTGAAGTGTATGCCGTTAAATTCTGCAGTTCTTGGGTTAGAGAGAGAGCTTAGCAATCAAGAGTGCTTATAACTCTTGTAGATGACGCAGCTTCTACTTCCAGCACCCATACGGCAGCTTAACAGCTGTTTCCAGTTCCAGGCAATGAAGCGCCCTCTTCTGACCTTCTTGGGCACCTGTGTACATATGGTGCATATACACACACGCAGACAAAATACTGTAGCGCTGCCTTTAATCTCAGCACTCAGGAGGCAGAGGCAGGCGAATCTCAGTTTGGGACCAGCCTGGTCTACAGAAGTGAATTCCAGGACAGCCATGACTACACAGAGAAACCCTGTCTTGAAAAACAAAAAACAAAACAAAAACAAAAAAAAAGAAAGAAAATAAAGAAGTAAAATTTGACAGGCTTCAGCATAGCATCCCTCAGGAGACTGTGGCAGAGATTTGCTTGACCCCAGGGGTTTCCAGGAGAGCCTACATAACATAACAGATCCCTTCTCCGAGGTATGACATGCCACATAAATGGCCCACATGTCTCATTTACAATTTTACCTACAAATGGGGTAGGGGAGTTTGTTTGGTTGATGGGTGTTTTGTATTTGTTTTTGTGACAGGATCGTATACACTTCAGGCTGTCCTCAGAAGTGTATACTACACAGGCAGGATGACCTTATCCGCTGGCCTTCCTGTCTGCAGCACCAAAAGAGTGCTGGTGTTCCAAGTGTGCATGTGGCTTGTGCATGCAGTGCTGAGGCAGCCTGGAGTATCACCTACACAGGGCAAATATGCTATCCATTAAATGGCATCCCCAGTCCAAAGAGGTGTTTGTTTTGCCAACTTCCAGTGCCCAGAAGCCCCTGGCAGATATCTCCTCAGGTTATGTTGGAAAGGACTGGGTCCTATGCCACCATGGTAATTAACAGGTTGCCATGACTATCAAGCCTCACCCTGCCTGGTGGGACAGGAAATGTCTGTCAGCAGGATGCAGGGAGGAACTGGCATCAGGTAGGCAGCCAGCAGACAGAGTCTGCCAGGGCATTCCTCTGCACTGGGACTTGTCCCAAGCCTCCAAACCATGGCAAACCATCTTGCCACAAATAATAACCACCCTCTTCAAGCACGAGCTGCAACCTGGAGGACATGTGCTGCGAGAGATAAGTTGACAAGTTAGGAGAATATTGTTCAAACAGGGTATAATGGCACACGCTTGTAGTTCCAGTGTAACAGGGTAGGTGTAAGCTCTAGGCTAGCCTGGGCTACATAGGGGACCAGAAAGGGAAGGTAGAGAAGGAGGAGAAGGGGGGAAGAAGAGAAAGAGAAAAGAAGGGAAGGGAAGGAAGGAACACAGAAAGAAATTTTTTTCTGTTTGGTTATTTTGCTTTGTTTTATTTTTTGTTTGGTTTGTTTTTGAGACAGATTTTCACTATGCAGCCCTGGCTGTCCTGGAACACACTCTATTGACCAGGCTGTCCTTTAATTCACAGAGATCCCCCTGTCTCTGGCTTCTGAGTGCTGGGAGTAAAGATGTGCTCCACCATCAGCCCCGAATTTTGTTTGTTTGTTTGTTTGTTATATGCATATCATTGACGACAGACAGCAGGCTCTACCTTCTACTACCCATAATCCCACAGCCAAGACTTCATGGGTGGGGTGTGGCTTGACATGCGACAGTTCAGCCTTCTGCTGGAAATAGCTCATGTAATCCCCACACCTCTAAGGGGGTATCCCTGTTGTATCAGTGAGAAAATAGGCTGGGAGAGGTTAAAGTTTAAATTGCCCGATCAGCACTGCATGCCAGAGGTAGAAGCCGGAATTCAAGCTCGGGTCCACTTAATTCTGAGCCAGCATTCTTGCCTTGCATGCTAGGCTAGCGTCGGGAGTAGCCAGAGAGGTGTAGCTGTGCCAAAAATCTTCTGGGTCACTCTGTCATTTGTCCCCAGATCTGGGGCCTGTGACCTAATTCTCCCTCTTGCCAACATCTTCACACCGCCTTCTGTCCCTTTCACCAGAGAGTAACCGTAGCCAGTCACAGTGTGAGCAGGTGCCAACCTTCTCCTTCCCTGACCAGCACACAACGCCACTTGTGCTTCACCCACTTAGGGGAGGATGCAGAGGTTTTATGCATGTGGTGCTGAGAATGCAGCCCGGGATATCATCCATACACCTACACCTGCTAGAAAAACACAGCGTATGAGAAGGCATTCCATGCTCACAAAAACTGGAACTCCAGTTCTAGGGGATCCGACACCCTCTTCTGGCCTCTGTGGGCACCAGGCGTGCACACGACACAGAGACACATGTAAGCAAAATACCCATGCAGGGTTTTTTTGTTTTGTTTTGTTTTTCGAGACAGGGTTTCTCTGTAGATTTGGTACCTATCCTGGAAGTTGCTCTGTAGACCAGTCTGTCCTCAAACTCACAGAGATCTGCCTGTCTCTGCCTCTTGAGTGCTGGGATTAAAGTTGCGCACCACCACCACCTGGCTAAAATAAAATAATTTTAAAATTCATTCATAAATAATGCCATCCAGTAAACGTTAAAGGGGATGAGAAGAAGCAAGCGCCACAAGGTGGCTGTGACCTTTGGTCTTGCTCCAACTTTGACTATTCTGTCTACTACTTGTTGCTTTTTTTTTTAACATCTACTTATGTTCTGTGTATTCATGGGCATGAGCTTCCTGCATATGGGGGTTGGGTTCCAAGGATAACTTTTGGGAGTTGGTTCTGCCCTGGGGATCCAACTCATCAGGCTTAGAGCAAGTGTCTTTACCTACAAACTACCTCTCTGGTCCCTTCTAGTTTAACACCTACAGGTTTACATAACATGAAGTACCTTGCTGAATTCTCATTCATGAACTCTCCTTTGAGATAAAGCTTTGAGGAGGGATTAAGCTTATGCTGAGAAAGGCCCTAAACATTTTCACAAACACCCAAATAAACTTTGATTATTAAATTCTCTCCACAGCGGTGCTACTCTATGCTAGGGTTTCTCATTTACATTTCTCGCGTGCTGGCTTGATTCAAGCTGTCATTGAGTGGTTTTGCTTTGGCGTTTCCCGCTCCTTGCAGCTTTAATGTTGTCCGAGGTGATGGTGACATTGGCAGCCGCCTGTGGTATTGTGTACTGATCTCGAATTTATCAAGCACCGTGGTAACACAGGCCGGCTCACAACGGAAAACCTTTGTATTTAACTCCATCTGATGACTTGTGCCCACAGGGCCACTGACACAAGGAAGTGCTGAAGAACTGACTAGAACAGCAGAATCCTGTGTGGGAGGGAACTTGGAAAACACCCTTCAGCACGCTAAAGGCTGCCAGTGTGCGCAGGCACGCATGCTTCTAACCTCGCTGCACTGAGGTTATCCAGATAGCGGGTTTGTGGATATCAGCCCTTGCAGTGGTTTTAGGCCCATGAGCATCCTCCCCTGGGTCAATTCTTCCGTCTTTGAATCTCAGTTCTTAAACTTTCTATATAGACAGTCTCAGAATTCTTTCTCTTCTCACTGGAATCCCAGCTCAGACTTCCGGAAGTTACTCCTCAGGCAGGCGCAGGCCCAACGCCTCACATGCCAGAGCAGTGACCAGATTTACTTTTGTGTGCCTTCCATGGTTTGAGCCTCGAGCCCCAGTGCGGCTCCTTATTCAGATGAGCATTTCTTCTGTGTCTCTGAGTTCTAAAGGATCTGTTACCATTTCCTAATCAGCGAAGCAATCGCCTTGATTTCCTTTGATGAAGGTTTCCTGGCCGACATTCTAGATCAAGCACAAAAGCAATTCATACCCTGCCCGGAAAGGCCCTGGCCCAGTAAACTTGCCCTGCTCATACACACGAAGCCTTAATTGTAGGTTAGGGAACAGAACTAACTGCAAAGCCACCCACTGCCCCTGATTGCTATGCAAGATAAGCTTGCCCCTCTTCCCAAGGCACACCGGGCTACACCATCAGAACCCTTTCCCCATCGCTCACAAAGGTGCACACTTGTAATTCTCTCCAAATAAGTTCAGTTTCAGCCAAATGAAATAGAACTCTGCCAAGAGCTGAGAAAACTTCAATAAACCTTAAGTATCTCAGGCTTGGAAAAGGCATTTCTAAACTAATTTTGTGCCCTCTTTGGTAGACTGCTGAAAACTGATATTTATTGTTGTTGTTGTTTTTTTTAAAGACGGCCATTGTATTCCAAAGTCAAGATAGCGCTACAGAAAGGGAGGAGATGGGGCTGCAGACATCTGAGCTTGCCCTGTGTTAAACTGGGAGAAGTCTGTGTGAAGTGCTTGCCCTTCACGGACGTTGGGAGAGGATAGCATCTTCTGCACGAAAACGATCCCTTTTAAAATCATTATTGTTTTATTTTATGTGTGCAGGTGTTTTGCCTGCACATTTATCCATGCACCACATGTACATGGAAGCCAGAAGAAGACAGCAGATCCTCTGAAACTGGAGTTATAGATGGTTGCACAACGCCGTGTGGGTGCTGGGAACCAAACCTGAAGTGTAGAAGAGCAACAAGTGCTCTTAACTGCTGAGCCACCCCTCCAGCCCCGGGGCCCGATTTTTAGATTGAATGCTTTTGTTGTAGCTACCCTCTCAGTCTAATCTCTTATTGTTTATTTTACCTTTGTTTTTCCATTTCCATGTATGTATGCAGGTTTGCATATAAGGGGTACATGTGTTTGGGGATTCACAGGCTTGTGCATGTGTGCTTGAGCATGTGGAGACCCAGGTTGACATCAGGAATCTTCATCAATCATTCTTCGATTTATTCAATGAGTCAGGGTCTCTCAATCAAATTCAGAGCTCACTGATATATGGTTAGTTTTCTTTGCCGCCTTGCTCTGGGGATCACCTGCATCTGCCCTCCTAGGATGGAGGTCCAGATAAGCAACATGAGTTCTGAGGCCCCCAACCCCAGTCCTCACACTCCTGTGGCAAGGGCTTTGACCATTAAGCCCTAAAGTCAATCCGTTTATTTATCTCTCTCCCTCTCCCCTTTCTCTCTCTCTCTGTCTTTCTCTCCTTCCCTCCCTCCTCATTTTTTCCCTTTGAGATGGGGGTCTTGCTGTGTAGCCATGGCTGGCCTGGAACTCACTGTGTAGGCTATCTGTGTATCCTATCTGGATAGGCCTCAAGCTCACAGGGCTCCATCTGCCTTGGTCTCCAGAATACTAGGATTAGAAGAGTGCTCCGCCTTGTCCCGCTCCTAATCTCATTTCTGAAGCTAGGCACATGTTGCTCCTCAGAGGGTTAGTTCTGAGGAGCACATCAGAGCGGGTGGGCTCGCATAAACCTGGCTGCTGCAGACCAGGGCACGCTGGGCTCCATGATTAGCTACTGCTCCTAGGCTGTTAACTGGGGCAGCACAGTCCAGTGCTCCACACAGGAGACTGCTGTAACACAGCAGCAAGTGCCCAAGTCTCTCAATATGCCAAAATACCCTTGTCAGCATCAGTACCTCCGCTGCCATGCGTTGCACTGTGTTGTTAATGCAGCTGCGTCAATGCCAACAGGAAGCTGTTAGAACCATTATAGTCTTTGTGTGCACGTGTGTGTGTGTGCACAAATATTCATGTAAACATGTTGGGGGTATATGTGCACATATCTGTGCGTGTGTGTGTGTGTGCATGTACATGTTGAAGCCAGAGGTCAGTGTTGGTGTCTTTCCTAGTCTCTCTCTACCTTGATTTTTGAGACAGGGTCTCTCACTGAACCAACTGGGCTGGGCTGGCTGACCAGCAAGTGCTGGGGTCGCGGGCATGAACCATGCCTGGCTTTTTTACATGGGTGCTGGAGATCAAACCCAAATGCTCACACCTGCTCAATTGGTTTCCCTGCTGAACCACCTCCCCAGCCTGTCGCCATTAGAATCTTATGGAATTGACACATGATTGGCGGTGTCACCATAATGTGACATATGACAATGTTGTATACATTTATATGCATACAGTGAGCTCTTCCCCCTGTTACTAGCTCCTCTGCTAGGCCACCGGCACGTCCTAGCAGAGGAGCTACTAACAGTGGGAAGAGGAGCTAGTAACAGGTTACTGGGCTCTAGGCTTTGGTCAGCTCTCAACATAGACCCTTTAAAAGGAAGTCATAATGATAGACTTCTCTCCTGAGTTTGCTGTAGCCTCCTTGCCCTCAAACCTACAATGATTCCGCCAGGCCCTACGAGCTCTGCCCCTTCCTTCTCTCTCTCTAACCCCGACTTCCAACTCACACTCTTACCTTGCTCTACTCAGTTACCCACTGCTCCTGCCCGGCCTTTGCAGGTTCTTTGTACCGGCTGCTCCCCAGCTTCCAACAGTAGCAGAGACAGTGTGCTCCCCCCAGGTTTGAGAAGGGTCAGATTTCAGTTCCTCACAGAACTATGGCCCACAGCCCTGATGCCCCTGGGGTTTCTAATGTCATATTATTACACTTCCATTTTCCCTTTTCATTAGACTCTTATTTATTCATATGTTTATTTTGTATGCGTGTATATGTGGAGTTCTGAAGACAACTTGCTGGACTTGGTTCTCCAACCACGTGGGTCCTAGGAACTGAACTCAGGGCCTTGGGCTTGGCAGCAGGCTCTTTTACCCACTGAGCCACCTCACCTACCCCTCATTATTCTTTTGAGATCATAATTATTTGTCATTTCATTAGTAATTGCCTATTTATTTCTCTCCACTAGAATTTAGCTTCTCAAGAATGGGTTCTGTTTCTGTAAGGGCCCAGAACGGTGTCCAGCAGGCCATAAATAAACAGCTATAAGTGAATTGTGGATAAATCAAGACTGCAGCTCAGTTTATCCTGTCTAAATTTACTTTTCGTTTTGTCAGGGTCTCATTGTGTAGTCCTGGCTGCCTAGAGCTCGCTATATAGACCAGGCTGGACTCACAGAGATCCGCCCACCTCTGTCTCCTGAGTGTTGGGATTAAAGGTGTGCACTGCTTCTCTGGGCTTCAAACTTAGATTGCTTTAAAAAATAAATACACACTTTGCTTTAAGAGCAGCAGAGGAAAAGAAGCCTTTTTTTTTTGTTTTGTTTTGGGTGGTGGTTTGGTTTGGTTTTGGTGGCACTGGGATCAAATCCAGGGCCTTGGGCATATATGTTCTCTAGTTGGGGGAACCATTATGTCTACAATAAACTATTAATATAGTGTCAGGAAAGGTGACATATGTCAGGATAGAAGACAAATAAGGCTTCCTGGTGCCCAGACTCACACTGTGGGGAGGGGCACCAGAGACTAGTGGGGGCTTTTATTTACAGTTCACAGAGACTAGTGGGGGCTTTTATTTACAGTTCACAGAGACTAGTGGGGGCTTTTATTTACAGTTCACAGAGACTAGTGGGGGCTTTTATTTACAGTTTATACACTCAACACATTTTGTCACTCACACCCTCATTCCCTTCTCTCCTTCATTCCTGCTGCACTAAACCCCTTCTCAGCAAGCTTCCCTCCTATTTTAATGTGTGTATGTGTTTATGTGTGTATGTGTCTGCATCTGTGTGTCCTACTGAGTTAAGAAGGGTTGCTTACAAGTGTGGTTTATCAGTAGCTATACCACTAAAGAAAGTGACACCCAACAACCATTAACTGCCAATAGGAGGGATGGAGGTCTCGTGAGTGTGTCGTCGTCGTCCTATCCTGGTCCCCCCTCAGACGCTCCCCCACCCCCGCCTCCATGAGGAAGCGCAGCAGAGCCTATCCTGTGCAGGTGACTCCAGGCACCGTGAGGTCATGAGTGCCGCAGCCATGTCATGTGCAGAAGACAGCATTCTACTGCAGCTCTCTCCATCCTGACTCCTGCGAGCCCCTCCCCTTCTCTACATTCCCTGAGCTTCACAGTGGGTCCCCTTGAGAGCTGGGCAGTCCACTCCCACTTCTGCTCACACTTGGCTCTTAACTGCATCTTAAAAGAACAATTGAATTTCGACTTTTAAATAGGTGGAAAAATAATTAAAAGCTAAACAAAAGATATAAGCACAGGCCAGGGAACACAGAAGGAAGGGCACATTCGAGGTGTGCTCAGGGAAGACCCACACATCCAAGGGGTGCTCAGGGAGGATCCGCACATCCAAGGTGTACTTAGGAAGGACCTGCACATCCGAGTTGTGCTCAGGGAGGACTCACATATCCGAGGGGTACTCAGGGAGGACCCACACATTTGAGGGGTACTCAGGGAGGACCCGCACATCCGAGGGGTACTCAGGGAGGACCCGCACATTCGAGGGGTACTCAGGGAGGACCTACACATCTGAGGTGCGCTCAGGAAGCAGTGAACTTGAATGTTCACATGGCTCAGTAGTATCCAGTGTTCATTGTGGGTTTTGGAGGATCTCCGTGGTTTCTGAGCAGCAGGGTGATGTCCTCAGACCCCTCTGTGTTGGGAGAACGGCATCTGGGGAGCCAGTGGGTGATGGATGAAGCTAGAAGATTCAGTGTGCTCGAGTTCACTTCAGGCGTCATTTTGAGCTTCTGTGTCTCCTGTCTCCAGGGTAAAGGCTGATGTCCAGCTCTCTACTGTGCATTGCTGTCTCTCTGCTGTGTGTTAGCTGTGCTCAGTTCCTTAGTCTCTCTCACCCCTCCAAGTTCATGTAAGAACTTGGAAGCAGCCCAGGTCCATTGCAACAGGACCACTGACTTTAGAAAAAAAATGTTTTTAACTTATCTGTTAAAAATATTTTTATTGTATGTATATGGGTATTTTGCTTGCATGTATGTCTATGGACACATACATGCCTGCCACCTGTCGGGGCCAGAAGAAGACACTGGGTCCTCTGGAGCTGGAGTTACAGGTGATTGTGAACTACAATGTGAGTGCTGAGAATCGAACTCAGGCCCTTTAGAAGAACAACCAGTATTCTTAATGACTGCGCTGTCTCTCCATCCCCCTAATTTTTAAAAAACACTTTTTTGTTAACTTTCTATGTCTTAACTGCTTATCAAAAAGGCATTTCCATGGGCTGGAGAGATGGCTCGGTGGTAAAGGATGCTTGCTGCTCTTTCAGAGAACACAAGTTCGGTTCCCACTCCTCCGATCAACTGGCTCACAACTGCTGGCAGTTCCAGCTCCAGGAGAGCAAACACTCTGGTCTCCACAGCCACATGCCCACACACCCCAGATCCCCACATACTCATAATTTAAAATAAAATATTTTAAAATCTTTTTTTAAAGACATTTCCTCCATCTCCTGAGAGCCAAGCTTGCCTGAGCAAGGCAGGGAGCAAGTGGCCTGCTTCAACATGCAGCTGTCTGTCTTTGTGGGCCCCTGCTACATCAGCCCAGGCAAAGCCAAATTAACCACGGCTAAAGGGCACACAAACGTGCCCTTTCAACATTAGAAACTAGATAAGAGTTTCCAGGGTTTTAATGTTTTTTTAATTTTTATTAGATTTATTCATTTTGTGTGTCAGTGTTTTGCCTGCATATATATCTGTGCACCACATGTGTGCCTGGTACCCTTGAAGGTCAGAAGAGGGCACCAGATCCCCTGGAACTGGAGTTAGCAATGGGTGTGAGTCACCATGTGGTGCTAGGAACTGAACCTGGATCCTCTGGCAGAGCGACAAGTACTCTTAACCATTAAGCTGTCTCTCCGGCCCCTTATTTTTATTTTTAAAAATACTTTACACTTTTGTTGAATATTTTTTTTATGTTTATTTAGAATTACATTGAGCGGAGGAGGGAGGGAGAGATAGATGAGCTCATCTCATACCGTGTGTGGAAGTCAGAGGACAACTTGTGGGGTTGGGTCTCCCCCATGTGGACCCAGGAGCTACACTTGGGTCCTCAGGCTTAGATAGAAGCACTTTTACCTACCAAGCCATCTTGACAGCCCTAGAAACGCTTTCTTCATGTGTGTACATGTCTGTGTATGTGCCCACACATGTGGAGAAGTCAACAATGGGTGTCGTTCCCAACTGCTCTCCACATTGTTTTTTGAAATTGCCTTTCACAGAAGGTGGAACTTACTGATTCAGCTAAGCTGGTTGGCCAGCAAGCCTCAGGGACCTCAGATTTCCCAACAGTGGGTTTCCAGAACACTCTGGTATGCTTGACTTGTTATGTAGGACCCGAGGATTGAACTCAGTGTTAATGCTTGCACGGCAATTATAAAGGGCCGTCCTGTTAGCCCCTGGAGTTTTGGGTTTTAATTGTAAGTTTCCAATATAAAGCCATCTCCATACAAATTCTCAGTGATAACATAGCCTTTGGGGATAAATACGTACTATGATCCCTAGCCTATTTTAGAACTCCCAGATTCTAGGAATCCCCCTGCCTCAGCTTTCCACCTTACTTTTTTCTCCTTTCTCCCAGTAATGGGGCTGAAACTCAGGCTTCATCCATGCTAGAGAAATGCTCCATCACTGGGCTTCAGAAGCACAGCCCTACAATGCCTTTTTTTTTTTTTCGAGACAGGGTTTCTCCGTAGCTTTTGGTTCCTCTCCTGGAACTAGCTCTTGTAGACCAGGCTGTCCTCAAACTCACAGAGATCCGCCTGCCTCTGCCTCCCGAGTGCTGGGATTAAAGGCATGCGCCACCACTGCCCGGCTCCTACAATGCCTTTTAAAAGAGTTGTTTGTTTTTATTTTATCTGTATGAGTGTCTGTGCACCACATGCGTGCAGTGCCCACAGAGGCCAGAAGAGGTCATCAGATACCTGTAGCTGGAGTTGCAGGTGGTTGGGAGCTGCTGGTGTCACGCAGGTGCTAGGAACCACTGACCTACCTCCCTTGTCACTCAATACCTTTTTTAAAAAAAAACACACACACAAACTGAAAAGAAAGCTACAGGTGGAAAAGATTAAACCTATCAGTGTGGCTTTGTGTAAAACCAATCAAAATCAAAATAGCCTGGTCTATCTAGTTAGTTCCAGGCCAGCCAGGACTCCATAGTGAGAACCTGTTTCCAAAGTTAAGTATATATTGATAACATTCCCCAAATTGCATATATGTATGGATGCACCTGAGACTGGAGAGATGGCTCAGTGATTAAGAATACATGTTGCAGAGGACCTGGGTTCCATCCCCAGCACCCACATGGTGCCTTACAACCATCTGTAACCCCAGTCCTAGGGAATTCAGTGCCTCTTTCGGCCTCTGCAAGAACCTGGTATACATATGATATACATCCATGCATTCAGACAAAACACTCATACATGTAAAATAATAATCTTTAAAATTAAAAAATAACAAGGACCTAAATTTTGCTACTAGTACTCATTCATTTATTCATCTCACTTGTTTGGCATAAGGAAGTCATTTTGACATTTTGACTGTATATTGAACACGAAGAATACACTTAGCCACCTTTTTTTGTTTGACATACCTCGCCCTCCCTCCCTGCACCCATCCCCAACTATTCCGACCTAGTCCTTACAGTAAACATTTGAACAGGGTCCCCTGCAGAAGTGACAAGTGGTCGGTAAGGAAACATAAGTGATACAAAACGATAAAAAGAACAGAAATGCCCATGTTCCAACACCAGGGATAATCTCTATTGAAACTTGATCCGTGGTCTTATAGTTCTTTTTCTGCAGCATCACAGCTTCCTAGAACCCCAGTCATCTGGGTCTTAGTACCTACCCATAACCTCCGTCCTTTCCTCCCTCCCCCTTACACACCTCAGCCTGTGAGCACACTATGGTAAGACATCTCTGCCAAAGAAGCTTACAGAAAAAAGAGTTTGGGGCTTACAATTTCAGGGGTTAGAGCCACGGCCATTGTGTGGGGAGCATGGCAGGCAGGTATGGTGCTGGAGCAATAGCTGAGACTTACATTTTGATCAACAACCATGAGGCAGAAAGGCAGACACAGAGAATAGCATGAGTCCTTTGAATCCTCAACGCCTGCCCCTGGTGGCACATCTCTTCCAACAAGGCCACACCTCCTAACCATTCCCAAACAGTTTCACCAACTGGGACCAAGCATTCAAATATGGGGAGCGTTCTTGTTCAAACCACAATAGTGACATCATGTAGTGATAATGTCACTATCCGCCTGACTTATTTAACTTACCACAATGACCTCCATTTCCATCCATGTCATTGTCAATGATGGGATGTCATCCTTTTACATGGCTGAAAAATCGTCCTGTGTATAAGCTTCACATGCATGAGTGTTCATCAGCGGCCACACACTTCATCAGCGGCCGCACACTTAGACCGCCCCCATTGTTGGCTGTGAACAGCACTGCAACAAACAGGGATAGAATTTTCAGAGGAATGTCCATACCTTCTGGCAGAATAGGTGCATTCATGTGTTCCCACCCACATTGTGCCAGGAAGGGTTCTCTTTCCTGTGCGTCCTTCCCAGCTCTTGTCGTCTTTGTCTCTTTGATAATAGCCATTCTTACTGGAGTGAAGTGCCATCTCCTCGTGGTTTTGATTTGCATTTCCCCCATGGCTCCTGATCCTGTGCATTTTTTAAAATGTGCTTTCTGTCCATTTGCGTGTCTTCTTTTGAGACTTGTCTACTTAATCTGCTGGATGATTTGGCTATTTTTTGCTACCAGAGTTTTTGAGTTTTACATTCTAGGAATTATGGTAGGAAAATATCAAAAGTCTTCGTTTTGTGTATTCAGCAATAATGCTTCTATAAGAATAGAAAACTTCATATGCCCACTGCAGTTTGTAATGCATCAGTTGAGTCTGAGCCTAGGTATCTCCAGAAGTGTCCGTCAGTCTGCACAGTACAACAGCATGCACAGTGCAAAGTGCACATGCTGTGTTCAGAACCATGGCTGCAGTGGCAGCGTGCTCTACCGCAAGGGCCGCCAGACACCTGTATTCATTAGCATTTGAGTCTGACTTAACCTCTGGTCACAGAACACACAGAAGCCTGTCTTTACTGTTGACAGTTTTCTGTGAGCCCTGCATTCAGTTACACAGTTCCATCCTGGCACCATAGTCCATAGGTCAAGAACTCAGGCACCAGGGCCAGGAAGACAACTCAGTGGACAAAAGCACTTGCTCCTCAAGCATGGAGACCTGAGTTCAAATCCCCAACAGCCACTTAAAATGTTGGCTGTCACTGTGTGTGGCTGTCACCCCACCATTGTGGGGCAGAGACAAGCATCCCGAGTGCTTGCTGGTCAGTGAGAGACTGTGTCTGGAGCACCCTGCCGAGGGTGACAGAGGCTGCCCGACGTTCTGTTCTGCCCCCTGCACGCATGCTGCCCGCGAGCACACGCACCTGCACACTCTCACACACGCAGGTAAAGGACCAAGTGCTAGAATACAGCCTGCCTCAGGCAGAAAGAACCTAAACCTTGCTCAGTGCTGGATCACAACCGACATTTAATATACTTGCTGAGTGAATGAATATATATGTGGTAAATGAATTAACCAAATAACCAAACACAAGTGTTTTAAAGAATTCGGGATCTGTAAATATTGTTGACAATGGGTATGGATAAATGTTAATCAAATTTGAGAAATGTTGGCTGTATTATTATTGTATTTTGTGATCATTGAAAGTTTTCATATTATATATTTGATAGCTATATATCATTAAATTTGTAGTACATAATGAAGACTACAGTTTTGGCAAATCTATTAGAACATTTTGGAATTTATAAGACCAGATGAATACCATATTTGTGCTGTTCTTGATGTTCTTTTATTTGTGCATATATGCCTGCTCGTCTGTATGTCTGTCACATGTGCCTGCTCGTCTGTATGTGTATCACATGAGTGCAGTGCCAGAGAAGCCAGAAGAGGGCGCCAGATAGAACCGGAGTTACAGGTTGTGAGCCACCTGAGAGGGGCACTGGAAACCAAGCCCAGGTCCTTTTAAACCCAGGTCCTTCCTTTGCAAGAGAAGCATGTGCTCTTAACTTCTGGCCCATATCTCCAACCCCTTCACCTTGCTTTAAGACCTACGTAGAGCTAGATGTAGCATCCATCTCAAGTTTTTGGCCTCCTCTCAAATAGCAGACAGTACAGAGTTACTCTGTGTTCATGATGATCCAGGCAGGAGAAATGGCTCAGTGGTTTAGAGCACTTGCTGCTCTTCCAGAGGACCCAGGTTCAATTCCTAGCACCTGTATTGCTGCTCACAACTGACTGTAGCTTCAGCTTCAGGGGATCTGATACACTCTTCTGATCTCCATGGGCACCAACCAGCCACACGTGTGATACACAGACATATCCATAGGCAAAACACTCATATATTCAAAATAAAAATACTGAAGTTAAGGAGTCTAAGGAGCCTGGCTTCTCCCCTCTGTTTACCAGTCCAGTCAATCAGAACAATCAACTGTTTTGTTTTATTGATTTTTGTTTCTTTGTATTTTGTTTGTAACACAGAGATATAGACGTTAGTCTTAAGAAGGAAGGGGAAGAATCTTGGTTATTTAATTTAATGTCAGTTCTCCCAGAAGTAGGCTAAAGGTTATTCTTATCATGATGAATCAATAAACGTGGGCACCTCTGCCACACTTTTGAGGTGGCTCTCGGGTGCTTTGACACACAGGCATCCTGCACTATATGATCTTGGTGGTATAAAAGTTAACTATTGTCTGGTTTCATTGCCAAAATATAAGAGCCATAAAAAGCAATTTTCTTACCTCAGAGTAACAGTTAGTGGTGGTGGACAGGTGCAGCGGCTAGTAGAACGTGTTTTCTGTGATTTTCTTGGTGGGTGACTCTTTCCAAGTCTGCACCTAGGCTGAGGGGCAGGCATAGGGGCGCAGTGACCCACACCACCAATTCCAACTCTGAAAAAACCCTGACTCCTCTGATGCCCATCCCATCCTCTGATGCCCATCCCATCCTCTGATGCCCATCCCATCATCTGATGCCCATCTACCTTCTGCTGCCCTGTCCCACTCTTTGATGCCTCAGCCCTCTCTCTTAACGCCCCAGCCGCCCTCTGACATCTGACTCTATGCCCCAGTCCTCCAGCCCTCCAATGCCTTGGCCCACCCTCTGAGAGCAAGAGATGAATAACAGTTATTTTAAAAGACTGGCTTCATTGTGAACCCAAAGTTGCTGGTCCCCTCCAAGACCCTCTGACCATACCCCATTCGTTGTGTTGTGCTAAGAGATGACCCCAGGACCTTGTACGCACTTGACAAGTGTTTGGCTATCCAATCACATCCCAAGCCCTCTGAGCATATATGTGAGATATTTATATTCCTTTTTAAAGATTTCTTTTAAATTATTTATATTCATATGTGTGTGTGTACTCACAAACATACATGTGAGTATGTGTGCATGAGAGTCATAGGATCCCCTGGAGCTTGAGTTAGAGGAAGTTGTGAGTCACCTGATGTGGGTGCTGAGAACCAAACCCAGTATCAGCTCTTAACCACTGAGCCCACCTCTCCAGCCCTGTTCTTAACTTAATGATGTCCCCGAATTTCTCCACTCTGTGGGCTGAAGTACTGAATACATATGTATTGTGCACCTCAGGGGCGCACATGACCCAGGAATCCTATCTGACGTGACACTGAAGTGTTCTGGATTGTCCTCCAAAGCATGACGACTTGGGCGTGTGGTTCTGGGCTGGGAAATAAGAAATTCTGGGTTTTAGTTTGAGGAAAGCCACTGTGCAAGTGTGGGGTAACAGTTAAGTTCCTGAGATTCAGCATATTCAAGGAATGAAGGAAGGGAGAAGAGAGAAGGGAAGGAGAAGAGAGGGAGAGGAAGGAGGAAAAGAGGGAGGGAGGGAGGGAGATGGCTGGTATTCCAGTGTGAAGACTGGCTCTTCTTCCCTTCCTTGATGTTGAAATACCATGGGGTTTCAGCTTCGCTGGCTCCTGGTTTGTCTCAGAAGTGATATGATTAAAACATGTCAAGGAAGGGGCTGGAGAGATGGCTCAGAGGTTTAGAGCATGGCTGCTCTTCCAGAGGACCTGGGTTCAATTCCCAGCACCCACATGGCGGCTCACAACTGTCTGTAACTTCAGTTCCAGAGGATCTGGCGCCCTTGCACAGACATAAATGCAGGCAAAACACCAGTGCACAGAAAAATAAAAATAAGTAAATCTTTTTAAAAAATGGCAAAGCAATAGAGAGCCCCAGTGAATCAGCCTCCAGGTTTCTGGGAAGGGAAGTCCTGAACATGCTGTTTCTCTTCTCGATTTCTCTGTTTCTTCTTTTTTCCACAAGGCCTGTGAACAAGCTACTCGCTGACTTCCCGTCATTGGATGGCTTCCATATCCGAGGAACAAGAGTAAACCATGTTATTTCAGTTGTTGTCTCTCTGATGAGAGCTTTGCTAAGCTAGCCAGATTGTTTAGTTGACCCAAGGGCTCGAGACTTGAAAGGCGACATTCTTGGCACTGTTCTCAGCCATCACTGGCCATGTGACATTTAAGGTTGCAAGAGGTTGAGGAAGGAAGATGATTTTGCGCATGTCACTTCAGCTAAGTGCTTAAAGTGAAGTCCTCCCTGGGGAAAATATATCTAATCATGTTTGGAGAGGAGGGTGGGTTTGGATTCTCATTTTCGGTTCTGGTTGAATTGGGCAAGAGGAGATTGGTGGAGGTTTTCATGGATCATCAGCTATTCACTGAGGCCACAGAACCCAGCTAGTCCAGCCCTGAGTATGTACTCAGGAGAAATGAAAACAGAAGGCACTCAAAAGTGTGGGTGCCAATGACTAAACTGCCGTCATTCACAACAGCCAACAGGTGCATACGGCCCAGTGTCCATCAGCCGATCTGTGGACAGGCAACTGTGGTATGCTCACATATAGAATGCTGTGTGGCCAGACAGGAAATGCGGATTCGTGCTACATGCTGGCCTATATTACATGGAAGAAGCCGGTTCTAAAAGAGCACACGTTGTATGAGCCTGTTCTCGTGAACTATCAGGAACCAGGAAGTGGAAGGAGACAAGTGCTGCGTAGTGTTTGCCTAGCATAGAGGGCGGGAAAGTGAAGGCTGTGGGTTTCTAAAAATATTGTAATAACTCGGGGAAACACCAAATACCAGTGAGCTTCTCAGTTGAAATGAGCAGATTAGATGCGGGGGCTCTGTTTCAGTCAGGCAGGTTTTTGAGTGAGAATGTGAAGACACAGCTCAACCAGGAAGTGAACTCGAAGGTGTACCTTGCTCTGAGCATGCTCCAGACACTGGAGAGTGGGTTTGTCTGTTTGTTTAGCACTACAGCAAAGAGTTAAAGTTAGAGGCCAGACCGGGGTGGTGGTGGCTCAGTCAGTAAAGTGCTCACTCTACCCACAGCAAAGGCCAGCAGCCGGGGTGGGGGTCTGCCTGTAACCCTAGTGCTGGGGAGGAAAACAGGCGCTCCCTGGAGCTCACTGAGCAGCCAGCCACACCATCAGTGAGCTCCTGACCTTGTCTCAGACAGAAGATAGATAGATAGATAGATAGATAGATAGATAGATAGATAGATAGATAGATAGATCAGAAGTGATTAAGACACCTGACATCGAACTCAGCCGTCCACATGCATATAAACACACATACACACTCACATACATACACACACACACTCATAGAGGCTACAGTCAGACTAGAATAGTGGGGGAGATTAGCGATGGAGTTACTGATGTCTTGGTGATTAGGTGAAACCTCATGCTGAACGCAAGCAGGCTCTGGCTAATCTAAAACAAGGCACAGAAAGAATCAGAGGGAATGACAGATTACCAAACCAACAAACAAAAACTGTGGATCCTAAATGGAGGCACCAGAGGAGACTTGGTGTATCCGCAGCAAGAGGGGGACAAAGCCAGAGATGGAAGCTGAGATATCTCTTCTAGCTGTTTGTGTTTCTTCCTGCGAGGTCTCCAGGCTTAAACACCTACTCCCAGTCCAGGGGTGGTGTGCAGACCTTTAATCCCAACCCTCAGGAGGCAAAGACAGGCAGATCTCAGTGAGTTTGAGGCCAGCCTGGTCTACATGGGGAGCTCCAGGCCAGACAAGGCTGCCTAGTGAGATCTCCCTCTGAAGAAAACAAAGACTTGCTCTGGGCCTGGAGAGATGACCGAGGGGCTAAAGCCTCTCTCACATGAGCATGACGACGTAGGTCTGCATACCCAGAACCAATCTGAAGCTTACCGTCTCCAGTGGTGGAATAAAGACTGTAAGGGAATGGAGACCTTTTTAATGAAAGGGACCCGGAGCCGTCCTTACGCAACCTTTGAGAACAGTGTTCAGTGAGATGGCAAAGCCAAGAGTCTGTAGCTGATGTTAGCTACGTATCAAAAATGCAGGCACGAAAAAATAAATATGAACATGGAGAAAGGAAAGCCTGTTGTTAGTAAGGGTGGTGGATGCTGTGTGTATTCTGTGTGTGTGGTGGGGGTACATGTGGAGGCCAGAGAACCCCCTGGCTAGCATTCCACAGTATTTTTTTTTTATGTTTTTCGAGACAGGGTTTCTCTGTGGTTTTGGAGCCTGTCCTGGAACTAGCTCTTGTAGACCAGGCTGGTCTCGAACTCACAGAGATCCCCCTGTCTCTGCCTCCCGAGTGCTGGGATTAAAGGCGTGCACCACCATAGTATTGATTGCCTTGTTTTGAGTCTCTCACCGGCTGACAGTGCACCAGTTCAGCCAGGCTGGCTGGTCAGCCTGCCTCTGCCTCCTCAGCTCGAGCATTTAAAAACTACCACACCCAAGTCTGTTTGTTTGTTTTTGTTTTGTTTTTATGCCCGCCCTTGGGCTATGCAGAGAACTCACCCTTGCTCGTAAGCACTTTACCAGCTGAGCCATCTCCCAGGCTCTGGATTAGGATGTTTTTTAAAAAAGCTTCTAAAATTGTTTATACATTGGTCATGTATTTCTTTAATAGATAATTTAAAACTAATAGTTAATGTGGAAATGTGGGCAGTTGGTTCCAGACGAGTCTGGAAAGGGACATAGATGGAACTGCAGAAGCCACTGAAATCCCCAGCCCTGCCCAGAGCCAGGGACATCACCAGTGCTGCCAGATTAGTGCCACACACTGCCAGTTAGGGGTCGTCGTTATTCTTGTGCCACACACTGCCAGTTAGGGGTCATCATTATTCCCGTGCCACACACTGCCAGTTAGGGGTCGTCGTTATTCCCGTGCCACACACTGCCAGTTAGGGGTCATCATTATTCCCGTGCCACACACTGCCAGTTAGGGGTCATCATTATTCCCGTGCACATTTAGTTGTTTTTAGTCAGATTTTGTTCTTTTTTTTTTTAAATATGGAACGCTTCACGAATTTGCGTGTCATCCTTGCGCAGGGGCCATGCTAATCTTCTCTGTATCGTTCCAATTTTAGTATATGTGCTGCCGAAGCGAGCACCAGATTTTGTTCTTTTTCTTTTTTTGAAATTGGTTTCTTTTTGTTTTATGTGTATGAGTGTTTAGTCTGCATGTGTGTCTGTGCACTGTGTGTGTCCAGTACCCAAGGAGACTAGAAGGTATCAGATCTCCTGGAACTGGAATCACAGATGTTTGTGAGCTGCCACATGGGTGCTAGGAACCCTACTTCAGCAGAAGTGTTCTTAACTGCTAAGCCATCTCTTGCACCAGGTGGGTAGAATGCTTACAGATCTGAGGGTCCTCCTCCATGTACACCAAGCCTAGTATCACAAGTGTGTTCATCTTGTGGAAATCTAAGTCGCCCATGGTGAAGATTGATCTTCTCCATTTGTTGTCCGTGCAGGACAATAAATGTTTTATATTATTTTTGTAAACATTTAGAACTACCACCTCATTTGTTTTTAACAAGTGACATAGGTCTCATTAGGTCGAACAGACAGGCGTCAAGCTCCTGTACTCCAGCCTCACCTCCGGAGTTGCGGGGATCCCAAATGTCTGCCACATTCAGCTTTAATTACTCCCTCCATCGCTTTTCTCCTAGAATTATATATTTTATATATATTTTTATATATTTATATATTTTACCCTTCTGTCCACAGGTGCGGGAGACTCGGATTGCGAGCGAGAAGAGATTGCTGCCACGATGACCCTGAGCAACACTGTGGGTTCCGTGCCACACAGCAAGAGGTACTGTGCACATCTCTGTGACCTAAGATTCTATGCATACCTTCCACCTAAAAAAAAAAAATAGGAACAAGTGATGCTTTCTATGGTGAAATTTTACTATCTTTGTAAGAACACAAAAGGAAGAAAACACTTAAGCAAGAAAATGGTACATGATATGGCTAGAGAGATGGCTTAGTGGTTAGGAACATGTACTGCTCTTGCAGAAGTCCTGAGTTTTGTTCCTACACCCCCATAGGACAGCTTCCATCCACCTGTGATTCCAGCTCCAGGAGATTGGGTGCCCTCTTCTGGCCTCCACTGGCACTGCATGCATGTGTACAAACCCACACACAGACACATGCACGTATACAATTTACAAAATGAAATAAATGTTTTTTAAATATTATATTATTAAAAGTGGTCTTTTTAGGCCTGAGGAGATGACTCAGTCAGCGTATTGTTTGTTGTACAAGCATGAAGACCTCCCTTTGATCCCCCTAGAACCTACATAACCAACCAGGCATGGTGGCATAGATTTGTAATCCCAGCTGTGGGATTACAAGGTGGAGACAGAGACAAGAGGCACACTGGGGCTCACTAGCCAGCCAGCCTGACTGAACTGATGAACTCTGGGTTCAGTGAAAGACCGTGTCTCCAAAGTTAGATGGAGAAGCAGCTGAGGAGCAGACCTTTACTGGTCTCCTGCCTCTACTTGTACAGACATGGCCGAGCACATCTACACCCACTTAAACATGTACACACACACACACACACACACGCACACACACGCACACACACGGTTTCTTTTCAGATCCTCCATATCGTCTGTCAGAGATAACCATGGAGAATCACGCGGTAATAAGAAACAGCTTGCTGATGCCCTTCTCCAGGAAAATGCACATACACACATGTATACACACACATACTTACATATACCAAGAGATAGCACGATTTTTATTGTAGTTAGCTTTTAGATTATGAATTTCATAGTGGTTTCCATGTTAGATTTCTGCCCCTGTAATATCTGAAATGATAAACATATATGGAGAAAATGTCTGGCTCACAGCTTGGGGGTTTTCAGTCCATAGTCAGTTGGCGCTTTTGATGAGGTAACAGTTCATAACAGCAGTGTGTGGTGGAGACAGACTTCTCCCTTCATCCCCAAGGAGCAAGAGAGAAAATTAGAGGGAGGTGAAGTTCCACGACACCCTTTGGAGCACAAACCCATGATCCAAGGCCTCCTGCTGGCTCCGCCTCCCCAGGCACCACTCCTAGTAGCAACAGCCCATGGGTGTCTGCCACAGGGGCTTTGGGGTGGGGAGGGGTGTTCAGGATTCAAACCACAGTGAGTTCCTATCACTTGCCCAGATGTGATAGCATTTTCAAAACATGTTTTTCTTAATGCAGATAAGCAAAAAGCAGGACATTAAACATTACCTGGAATCCTAGTTCCTCCTTCAGATACAACCCAGGCTGCCCAGAAACCTGTGTCTGTCCGTGAAGGACTCACCATTTCCCATCTCCGCAGCACCTCTGTTAAAATAACCAAAATAATCTTTTTTTAAAAAAATTTAAATAAGTGCTTTGGGTTGAGGAACTGGCTCAGTGGCTCAGAGCACTGGCTGCTCTTCCAGAGGACTTGGGTTCAATTCCCAGCACCCACATGGAGGCTCACAACTGTCTGTAACTCCAGTTCCAGGGGATCCAGTGCCCTCTTCTGGCCCCCATGGGCACCAGGCATGCATGTAACTATAACATGAAGGTAAAACATCCATATACATAAAATAATAATAATTTTTAAAATTTCCAAAGAAAGACATGGCCTTGTGTGAGCCCTCAGAGTGCACTGCCGGGAAAAGGCAGATAAGCTTGCAGAAATAAGAGTTTCTTGGTAGCCGGGCGGTGGTGGCGCACGCCTTTAATCCCAGCACTCGGGAGGCAGAGGCAGGCGGATCTTTGTGAGTTCGAGGCCAGCCTCGTCTACAAGAGCTAGTGCCAGGACAGGCTCCAAAGCTACAGAGAAACCCTGTCTCGAAAAACTAAAAAAAAAAAAAAAAAAAAAAAAAGAGTTTCTTGGTTATTTGGCCAATATGGTGAGCAAAGAAGTGTCTTCGTGTTGTTGTTGTTGTTTTGAGGCAAGGGCTCACTCTGTAGTGCTGGCCCTCCTGGAACCGACTCTGTAGACCAGGCTGGCCTCAAACTTAATGCTCCGTCTGCCTCTGCTCCCGAGCACCAGGTTTAAAAGCATGTGCCACCACTGCCCGGCTTAAAGTGTCTTGTCTTTTTAATTACTAGTTCTCTGATTATTTGTGATGCCACATACATTTCCTGTCCTCCATGACCACTGGTGTCTCTCTTCTGAAATTCCTGTTTATGTCCTCCGAGTGTGTAGGTGCATGTATGTGTCTGGTATGTTCCCACCTCTGACACTGGGAATAACTTTGAGTTAATCTACATATGTCTGTAAAACTATCATCCCAGTGATAATAAACAGATCCTCTGCTGACCAAAGCTCCATTGTGCCCCTTCAGCCCTCCTCCCTGGCTTTTGTCGCAAGCAACCTGGCCCAATAAATGTGTGTGTGTGTGTGTGTGTGTGTGTGTGCAGTTCCCACGGAGGCCAGGAGAGGATATCAGAACCTGGGAACTGGAGTTACTGGTAGTTATGAGCCACCTGCTATGGGTGCTGCGAACTGAACTTGGGTCTTCTACAAACACAGAAAGTGTTCTGAATCACTGCAGCATCTGTCCAGCCCTATCAGTATTTTCTAGGATGTGACATAAATGATCATAAAGGGTATGATCCTTTCTGCGTGAACTCTTCCACTCAGCATCCTTCTTTTGAGATTCACCCATGTCGGAGCATATGTCCACAGCGTGTTTTATTACTGTGCTACATTACTTGAACTCCATGTACCACAGATTGTTCATGCATCCTCACTGTGCCTGGTCTGAGGTTTTCCGTGTTAGCCATCTCAGTGAGTGTGCCTTGGTATCCTGTGACTTAGGTTTGTGTCTCTGGGGATTTACTGCTAAGCATCTCTCACTAGCCATCTAGAAATATTTCTTGGTAAAGGGCTTACTTAAATCTTTTGCCCATTTTTTTAAAAAAAAAATGAGTTGTAGGAGCTGGAGAGATGCTTCAGCATTAAGAGCACTGGCTGCCCTTGCAGAGGCCCTGGGTTTAGTTCCCAGCACACACATGCTGGCTCACAGCCTTCTGTAACTCCAGGTCCAGAGGCTCTAACTCCCCCTTCTGGCCTCTGCCAGCACCAGCCATGCATGTGGTACACAGACGTACATATAGGCAAAACACCCACACACAAAACAAAGTAAACAATAAAAAGTAAATTGCTAAGTGGGTTTTGAGAGTTCTTTATACTCTCTGTTTACAAGTCCATTGTGAGGCACATTTTTGTGCAGGTTTTTACACGGTGTGGGTGTTACCGCCCTTACGTGCTGTGGCACGTCTTTGGAAGAGCAGATGTGTCTAACTCTGAGGAAGTCTGATGTGGACTCGACCTTCCGTGGATGACTTGAAGGCAGGATAGCCTTTGTTTCTGTTTTAAATGACTTCCCTTTTGCTCCCTTCTGGAGTACTTGTGTAGACTGGCTTTATTTTTCCCCCGTATGTGAGATGGAATTACTGCTAAAGCCTGGATGTTTATTTGCAGGAAAATCTTATATTTCAGTTTAAAATAAATTGTTATGCTTATTTATTCTGTGTATATTTCTGCCCAGCATGCCACAGTGCGTGTGTGGAGGTCAGAGGGTACCAGCATCGGTGTGGGGGGGGGGTCAGAGGGCACCAGCATGCCACAGTGCGTGTGTGGGGGTCAGAGGGCACCAGCATGCCACAGTGCGTGTGTGGAGGTCAGAGGGTACCAGCATCGGTGTGTGTGTGGGGGTCAGAGGGCACCAGCATGCCACAGTGCGTGTGTGGAGGTCAGAGGGCACCAGCATGCCACAGTGCGTGTGTGGAGGTCAGAGGGCACCAGCATGCCACAGAGCGTGTGTGGAGGTCAGAGGGCACCAGCATGCCACAGTGCGTGTGTGGAGGTCAGAGGGTACCAGCATCGGTGTGTGTGTGGGGGTCAGAGGGCACCAGCATGCCACAGTGCGTGTGTGGAGGTCAGAGGGCACCAGCATCGGTGTGTGTGTGGAGGTCAGAGGGCACCAGCGTGCCACAGTGCGTGTGTGGAGGTCAGAGGTCAGCTCCCCGAGTTGGTTCTCTCCTTGCACCATGTAGCCTCCAGGGACTGAACTCAAGCCACAGGCTTATGCTGAGCCTCTCACCAGCTCAGGTTTCAAGTGTTTTAATATAATGGTCAGATAATTTTTTTTCTTGAGCCAACTATGATGATTTGTGCCTTCTGAAATATCTGACCATTTCTTCCAAGTTCTTGAATTTGTTTATACAACAGTGTTCAGAAAAGTTCCTAACTCCCCCGGTACCTGTGAAAAAATACCAATGTCTCCTCTCTCTCTTTTCTCATTAGCCGCTTGTTTCACCTGTCTCTTTTTTATTAACAAATAAATTTGATATGAGATTACTAATTCTTTTCCTAAAAGAGTAAGCTTCGCTTTCATTGCTTTTTTTTTTTTTTTTTTGGATTTTTCAAGACAGGGTTTCTCCGTAGCTTTTGGTTCCTGTCCTGGAACTAGCTCTTGTAGACCAGGCTGGCCTCGAACTCACAGAGATCTGCCTGCCTCTGCCTCCTGAGTGCTGGGATTAAAGGCGTGCGCCACCACCGCCTGGCCTCATTGCATTTTTTATTTCAATAATTTCCTCTTAATCTTCATTATTCCCTCTGCTCACTTTAGTTTCAGGTGACTCTTCTCGGTTGGGTTGGTTTGGTTTTTGGTTTTTCGAAACTGGGTTTCTTAGGAGCCTTGTCCTAGAACTCACTCTGTAGACCAGGCTGGCCTCGAACTCACAGAGATCCGCCTGTCTCTGCCTCCCGAGTGCTAGTATTAAAGGTGTGCACCACCTGGCTTGTTTTGATTGTTAATACACAGTGCAAGTTGAGGTCACTGATTTAAAACTTGCCCTGTGTCCCCTGCTTTGCATTGCCTTGGAAAGTTAGCAACATGATGTGGTTTGGATACAATGTGCCTGCCTCTGCTTTTCTTTTTACATTTACTCAATTGTTTTTTTTGGGGGGGGGTTGTTTTGGTTTTTTTTTTGTTTGTTTTTTTTTTTTTTTTTTTTTTTGGTTTTTCGAGACAGGGTTTCTCTGTGGTTTTGGAGCTTGTCCTGGAACTAGCTCTTGTAGACCAGGCTGGTCTCGAACTCACAGAGATCCGCCTGCCTCTGCCTCCCGAGTGCTGGGATTAAAGGGTGCGCCACCACCGCACGGCCCTCAATTGTTTTTATTTTTGAGACAGAGTCTCACTCTGTAGCCCAGGCTGTTGTTAAACTCACAATGATCCCCCTTTCAGACCCTCAAGCACTAAGGTTGCAGGCTATACACCCCCCATCCCCCACCCCCGTGTGCTTGCGTTTTTCAATCCAGTCAAAATGGGTTCTTATTTCTCTCTTCATTTGCTCTTCAACCCACAGATTATTTCTTCAAGATTTATTTATTTTTATTTTATTTTATGCATGGGTGTTTTGTCCGCATGTATACCTGCACACCGTGTGCATGCCTGGTGCCCACAGAGGCCAGGAGAGGGTATCAGATCCCCTGGAACTGGAGTTACAAATGGGCATGAGCTATCATGTGGTTGCTGGAAATTCTAGGTCCTCTGGAAGAGCAGCCAGGGCTCTTCACTGCTGAGTCACCTCTTCAATACTCAATTGTCTTTTTGAAAGTATTTTAATAGAATGTCTTGACCTGTTCTCTGACAGTTTCACACACGTGAGCAGTGCATCCTAACCCATGGACCCCCATCAAGTTAGGTGTTTTTGTTGTTGTTTGTTTGTTTGTTTGGGTTTTGGTTTGGTTTTTGGTTTTTCGAGACAGGATTTCTTGTGTAGCTTTGGAGTCTATCCTAGAACTCACTCTGTAGACCAGGCTGACCTCGAACTCAGAGAGATCCGCCTGTTTCTGCCTCTTGAGTGCTGAAGTTAAAGGCGTGCGCCACCACGGCCTGGCTCAAGTCAGTTTTTAACCACATATTTTAATGTCCTATTCTGAGGGACATAACACTTGGATCCATATTCTCTACTGGATTCATGTCCTTAGCATGATCAGCATCATCGTGCCCTTCAGTGCCCTGCGCTGAAATCTACTCATGGTACCAGAAAACTCGTCTCTCTTTACAGCAGGTGTATGTCCTCTGTCCCCTGACGGTCAGCTTATTTGTGTCTTGCTAATTTGAGTACATCTGTAGGCATATATGATGTGTGTACATATGGTCCGTGCAGAAATGGGGGGGGGAGTGTTGGCACACCCCCTCAGCCAGTGCAGTGGCTCTGGGACCACATACTCCAGTTTCTCTCCCCTCAGCCCAGTGGATTATCTCTATTTTTTCTAAATAATTTTTTATTCTTTTTATTGAGCTTTACATTTTTCTCCACTCTGCTCCCTTCCCCCCCTTCCCACCTCTTCTGTAACCTGCATGCTCCCAATTGACTTAAGAGATCTTGTTTCTTTCACCTTCCTATGTAGATCCATGTATGTCTCTCTCAGGGTCCTCTTTGTTGTCTAGTTCCTCTGGGATTTTAAATAGTACATTGGTTTTTCTTTGCTTTATGTCTAAAAGCTACTTATGAGTGAATACATATTATATTTGTCTTTCTGGGTCTGGGTTACCTCACTCAATATGGTTTTGTCTAGCTCCATCCATTTGCCTGCAAATTTCAAGATGTCATTATTTTTACTGCTGTGTAGTACTCCATTGTGTAAATCTGCCACATTTTCTTTATCCATTCTTTGGTTGAAGGGCGTCTAGGTTGTTTCCAGGTTCTGGCTATTTCAAATAATGCTGCTGTGAACATAGTTGAGCACATGCCCTTGTGGTTTGATTGAGTGTCTTTTGGGTATGTACCCAACAGCAGTTCTGCTGGGTCCTGAGTTTGATTGCTTCCTAATTTTCTGAGAAATTGCAACACTGATTTACAAAGCAGCTCTACAAATTTGCACTCCTACCAGCATAAGCTGTCATCAGTGTTGTTGTTTTTTTTTTTCATCTTGGGCATTCTGACAGGTGTAAGATGGAATCTCAGAGTTGTTTTGATTTGCATTTCTCTGATGGCTAAGGATGTTGAGCATTTCCTTAAGTGTCTTTCAGCCACTTTAGATCTTAGATTCCTCTGTTGAGAATTCTCAGTTTAGGTCTGTACCCCTTTTTTATTGAATTATTTATTCTTTTTTTTTTTTTTTGGTTTTTCGAGACAGGGTTTCTCTGTGGCTTTGGAGCCTGTCCTGGAACTAGCTCTGTAGACCAGGCTGGTCTCGAACTCACAGAGATCCGCCTGCCTCTGCCTCCCGAGTGCTGGGATTAAAGGCATGCGCCACCATCGCCCGGCGAATTATTTATTCTTTTGATGTTAAGTGTCTTGAGTTCTTGGTATATTTTGGAGATCAGTCCTCTGTCCTATGTGGGGTTGGTGAAGATCTTTTCCCATTCTGTAGGCTGTCGTTTTCTTATTGACCAGGTGTTTGCTTTACAGAAGTTTCTCAGTTTCAGGAGGTCCCATTTATTAATTGTTTCTCTCAGTGTCTGCACTACTGGGGTGTTGTATTGAGGAAGTGGTCTCCTGTGCCAATGTGTTCAAGTGTACTTCCCACTTTCTCTGAAGTTCAGTGAGGTTGATTTTATGTTGAGGTCCTTGATCCATTTGGACTTGAGTTTTGTGCATGGCGATAGATATGAATCTATTTTCATTCTTCTGCATGTTGATATCCAGTTATGCCAGCACTATTTGTTGAATATGCTTTCTTTTTTCCATTTTATATTTTTAGCTTCTGTGTTAAAAATCAGGTGTTTGTAGGTGTGTGAATTGATATCTGGTTCTTCGATTTGGTTCTATTGGTCCTCCTGTCTGTTCTTATGCCAATACCAGGCTGTTTTCAGTGCTGTAGCTCTGTAGTAGAGTTTGAAGTTCAGGATTGTGATGCCACCAGAAGCTCTTTTGTTGTACAGAATTATTTTGGCTATCCTGGGGTTTTTTTTGTGTGTTTTCTGTATGAAGATGAGTTGTTCTTTTGAGGTCTGTGAAGAATTTTGCTGGGATTTTGATGGGCATTGCATTGAATCTGTAGATTGATTTTGGTAAGGCTGCCATTTTTACTGTGTTAATTCTGCCTACCTAAGAGCATGGGAGATTTTTCCATTTTCTGGTGTCTTCTTCAATTTCTTTTTTCAAAGTTTGGAAGTTCTTGTCATACAGGTCTTTCACTTGTTTGGTTAGAATTATCCCAAGGTATTTTATGTTATTTGTGGCTATTGTGAAGAGTAGTGTTTCTCTAATTTCTTTTTCAGCCTGTTTTTCATCTGTGTCAAGGAGGGCTACTGATTTTTTTTTTTACTTAATCTTGTATTACTAAAGGTGTTTATGAGTTGTAGGAGCTCCCTGGTAGAATTTTTGGGGTCACATATGTATATTATTATATCATCTGCAAATAGTGAGAGTTTGACTTCTTCTTTTCCGATTTGTATCCTCTTGGTCTCCTTTTGTTGTCTTATTGCTCTAACTAGAACCTCAAGCACTATATTGAATAGATATGGAGAGAGTGGACAGCCTTGTCTTGTTCCTGATTTTAATGAGATAGCTTTGAGTTTCTCTCCATTTAGTTTGATGCTGGCTGTTGACTTCCTGTATTTTGCCTTTTTTATGTTTAGGTATGTTCCTTGTATAAAAGACTTTTATCATGAAGGGATGTTGAATTTTGTCAAAGGCTTTTTCAGCATCTAATGAGATGATCATGTGGTTTGTTTCTTTCAGTTTTTTATATGGTAGATTACATTGGCGGATTTTCACATGTTGAACCATCCCCACATCTCTGGGATGAAGCCTACTTGCTCATGGTGGATGATCTTTTTTTTTTTTTTGGATGTGTTCTTAGATTTGGTTAGCCAGTATTTTATTGAGCATTTTTGCGTCAATGTTCATGAGTGAGACTGGTCTGTAATTCTCTTAGTAGTATCATGGTGTGGTTTGGGTATCAGGGTAACTGTAGCCTCATAAAAAGAATTTGGCAATGTTCCTTCTGTTTCAATTGCGTGGAACAATTTGAGGAGTATTGGTATTAGTTCTTCTTTGAAAATCTTGTAGAATTCTACAATGAAACCATCTGATCCTGGGCTTTTTTGGGGGGAGGGGGGAAGACATTTGATGACTGCTTCTATTTCCTTAGTGGTTAAAGGTCTATTTAATTTGCTTTTCTGGTCTTTATTTAATTTTGGTAAGTGATATTTATTCAGAAAGTTGTCCATTTCCTTTAAGTTTTCCAATTTTGTGGAGTGCAGGTTTTTGAAGTGTGAGCTAATGATTCTCTGGATTTCCTCAGTGTCTGTTGTTATGTCCCCCTTTTCATTTCTGATTTTTTTTTAAATTTGGATGTTCTCTTTCTGCCTTTTGGCTATTCTGAATAAAGGTTTGTATATTTTGTTGGTTTTTTTTTTTTGAAGAACTAACTTTTTGTCTCATTGATTCTTTATATGGTTTTCTTTGATTCTATTTTGTGAATTCAGCTCTCAATTTGATTGTTTCCTGTTGTTTAGTCCTCCTGGGTGAGTCTGCTTCTCTTTGTTTTAGAGCTTTCAGGTGTGTTGTCAAGTTGCTTGTGTGAGATTTCTCCACTTTCTTTATGTAGGCATTTAGTCCTATGAACTTTCCTCTTAACACCGCTTTCATTGTGTCCTCTAAGTTTGGATATGTTTTGTGGTCATTTTCATTGAATCTTAGGAAATCTTTAATTTCTTTATTTCTTCCTTGACCCATTGGTGATTCAGGTGAGCATTACTCAATTTCCATGTATTTGTGGGCTTTTTGAAATTAGTGTTGGTATTGAACTCTAACTTTGAGCCATATGGTTATTCCAATTCTTTTTTTTTTTTTTGTATCTGTTGAGGTTTGCTATGTTACCTAAGTATGTGGTCAATTTTAGAGAAGGTTCCATGAAAAGAAGGTATATTCTTTTATGTTTGGATAGAATGTTCTATAGATGTTCTATATATATTCTGTATGTTTAGTGTTTTGGTTATTATGTGACGAAAGCACTCTTTTTAGTTCAGTTCATTTGGTGTTCTGTAAGCTTCTTCTATCTTCATAGGCATATCCATCTTTAGGTTGGGAAAGTTTTCTTCTATGCATTTGTTAAATATATTTTCTGTGCTTTTGAGTTGGACGACTTCTATCCCTATTATGTTATATCTGTGTACTGTATGAGTTCCCACTGCCCAGGGTTCCCATGGAGGCCAAGAGAGACTTTGGATGCCCCGGAACTGGAGTTACAGGTGGTTGTAAGCTACCACATAAATGTTAGAAATTGAGCCTTGCTCCCCTGGAAGTACAACCAGTGCTCTTAACCCAAGTCGCTCCTCCAGCCCTTACCACAAGTTTGCATGGTTTTCCTGTAATACGCCTTAGTGTGTTTTGTCCCTGACTCTTCATAGACATCTTCAGGTCCTAGAGTTTCTGATTCTCTCCAGATTTGTAAATGTTCCCAACATTATTTCTCCAAAGAAAGATTTACTGATTTTGATTTTTATCTTATCTTTTAACTTACCTGTTCATTTCATGCATATGAGTGTTTTGCCTGTCTGTAAGTCTATGTACCATATACCTGCCTGGCACCTACAGAGTCCAGAAGAGGGCATCAGATACCCTGAAACTGGAGTTGCAGACAGTGGTGAGCTGCCATGTGGGTACTGAGGATCAAACCCAGGTCCTCTGGAAGAGCAATCAGTGCTCTTAACCACGGAGCTGACTCTTCAGCTCTTTTTTTTTTATCATCTTAACATATCTTCCTCTCCTTCAGGGTGCCAGCTGGACATATATATATACACACACAAGGCTTCATGAATATGAAGGTGTCCCCGGCTGAGTGACACTTGGCTATGTTTCCTTCCATCCAGCTTTCCTTTTTTTATTTTATTCATCTTTCTTTTATGCTTTACTAATATTTTTTCCATTTTGCAACTTATTTTTATCCCAGACCTTGTATCGTCCCTTCCCCAATGCGAGTTGTTTGAGTCTCTTCCATCCTGTACATCTCTGCTTTGAGTGTTCCTTATTCTGACTTTAAACATGTGGGCTCCAGTTCTATGTTTACTGTTCTTGCATTGCCTCAAGTTCAAGGCTAACTTGTGCTGCAGAGTGAGTCCCAGGTACCATTTTCTCTGTGAGTTTCAGGTGACTCTGCCCTAGCCTGGCATAGCTTCTTCCTATTAGCACATACTGCAGACCATCAGGGAGTCTGTATGGCTCCTCTCACCCTCTCTGACGCTGTTCCTCTATTTGAGCTGTGCCCTGTGAACACTAGCCATCAGGGTCACCTCAGGGTCTCACAGTTCCCTTTTCCTACCATGGGTCCCTCAATCTTTACCTGTACCACCCGGAAACCATCCCGGGGCACACACTGGAGGTCTTGTGGCTTGCATCTGCTTCTCATAAGTCAGGAATCTTTGTCAATGGCCTGGCAGCCCCTGTCTTCAAATACCATCCCATGTGTGTTTCCTCTAATGCTTTGATTGTTTCAGGTGACAGAAAATAAATAAATCAAGTGCCCGTTCCTCCATCTTGGCTAGAACCAGAAAGCTCTTCTTTCTATTTCTGAACTTATTAACCGTGGGGAGTCAAGCTTATTGATTTAGTGTGCGGCTGCTGCCTCTGCTGCGGTGCTTACTAATTAAATGTTCACTCATCATTATTCTGAGAGGTTTTTTAAGGCCTCATTTTTGTACAATTAAATATCTAGTTCTTAAAAAAACTCCTTTTGGTCTATAGTATAACAGCATAATCTCTTGTCTTCTCAAGACTGACTGCTAGTAACTTAGTTTAATCCTAACTAAAGTCAAAGTATTCAGAAATTCAAAACCCACTTCAGCAACTGAATTTCAGTTACTAGTTCTCTCCGGTTTTCTCAAGGGGATGTCATACACTTCCTGCTGGGTGTGGTCTCCAGGAGGAACAAGGGAGGCAAGCCCACTGTGAGCCGCCCCATACCTTCCCACAGTACTGACGTGTTGGGGCTACACCTGACTGTCAGTGTCTGAAGATGAGGACAGTGGCCCGGGACGAAAGGTGTAGTTCTGGCAAGGTGGACCCTTCTTTTTATTCAAAGCCTTACGTGGCACCCTGTTTCGCATGGCTTAAAGTCCATATTTCTTAGCGTGGCTTTATAGGCCTTTTGTTGTTTTTCTTGGCTTGACACCAGCTTCGTATTTTCTGCTCCCAACTCTCGCACTCTGGAGTAAATGAACTACATTTCTTTCCCCTAAGAAGGCTTGGATTTTTGATTTGTAAGTAAAAAACTCGACCAGCTCAGCCTTCTAAACTCTTATATTGAGAGATACTCCCCTTTGGTTTGTAAGAGTCAACCACTTTGTCCTTGGGTGTCTGTTGATTTACTTGACCCAAGGCCATTATGAAATACGGGATGACACGGATTCCGACGCTGACAATCTGCCTGATACAATGTTGTGAAAACACTGGTGCAGTAAGAATGGACCGGCTGATGGGTACAGATGATTAGGTTGGGGTGCTCACCTACATACACCAATGATTCAGGTAAACTGAGGCATGCAGCCATGTGCACTGGCACCCAGCCTGTCACATCACAAGAGGGGATGTGTCTGCCGGCACCGCCACCTTTACTTCTTTAACAAGTGACCTTTTAAATTTTGAAACTATCATATTTTGAAGAAAATTGATTTATTGGCTAATAACTAAACGTGTGGCCTGGTTAGCCAGGGTTCAAAGATGAAACAGTCTATCCTATAACTAGTTCAAACAGAAATGAGTGGTTGTTTGTGTGTAGGAGGGGTTATTTATAATAAAACAAGAGAGGAAAAGTAACATCCCAATATTTTTCAAAAATCAAGGAAAAGAATAGAATTGACACAGAATGAACTAGTGTTCATTTATTGGTATGAGAACACACAGACAAGTCAAATGGCATTCTGCTACTCATGGAAGCTTCAAGTTGTTCAGAGGCCGCTCAGAGTGGGCATGGCCACGGTCTCTAGTTGATAGCAATTTCTCTGCTTGGTTAATAAAGAACTGTCAAGTCACCTGAGCTCCTTGCTGCAAGAAAACATCACATGCCTGTCGCCAGACTTTTCTGTTCCACCAGCCACTTCCCAAATAACCACACAGAGACTTCTTATTAATATAAATGCTTGGGCAATAGCTAGACTTGTCTCCAGCCAGCTCTTAGAACTTACATTGACCCATTTCTATTCATCTGTGTGCTGCCCCGAGGCTCTCTAATCCTCATCAATGAACTTTACATGTTGCTCCTTCCGTACCTGGCTCTCAACTTCTCTAGCTCTGACCTTCTTTTTCCCAGCATTCTCTCTACCCCCAACACCTGCCTAGCTGTTGACCAATCAGCTTTTATTAGCAGTGAGAATAACACATTTTTCCAGCATACAGAGGGATTATTCCACATGCTACCATCCAGAACATGAACCCATCCAGAGCTGTCCCATCCAGAGCTGTCCCATCCAGAGCTGTCCCATCCAGAGCTGGATTCAACTGGCTCTGCCCATCATACCCTCAGTCAACTTGTGACATTTTCAGCATCCTAATAGGCTGGCTGCCCTTTAGATTTGTCCCTGACCACACCCACTGAGTAGCCAGTAATCTCTCCATGTCTTTATCTCTTCTAGGAATCTTATGTAGATGATATCATACATATGTGGTCTCTTATGCTGGCTTTGTTCACTTAACTCTCACACGACCCATTCACGTAGGAGCAGAGAGCACGATAATCCTTCTTGTGTGTTTTTTTTTTTTGAGACAGAGTCTCATGAAGCCCACGCTGCCATCAGACTCACTATATAAAACTAGGGAGAGTGACCTCACAGATCACCTGCTTCTACTTCCCTATTACAGGCGTACTCCACCACACCTGACCCTTATTCCTTTTTATGACTGGATATTATAGTCCATTTCATTTATTCTATTATATACTACATTTTATTTATTCACCAGTTACTGGGCATTGGGTTATTTCTACTTTTTAGTAATTAGGAATAACGCCACTCTGAAACTTGTCTGAGTATTTTGTAAGAATATCTTTTCCTTTCTCTTGGGTATGTACCTAACAATATTATTCTCTTCTTTTTTTAATTTTTAGTTGTGTATGTTTGTGTGTGTCCTATAAAAGGCAAGATGGATGTAGGATCCCCTTGAGCTAGAATTACAGGTGGTTGTCAGCCCCCTGACATGGGTGCTGGGAATTGAATTCAGGTCCTCAGCAAGAACAACATGTGCTCTTAATCTCTGAGCCACCACTCCAGTTCACTGGAGTGCTTTCCTAAGGCAAACACTAACTTCAGGTACTAGGCTTCATTGGTTGTTTGGTTGATTGGTTTCTCGTTTGTTGACAGGTTGGTTGGTTGGCTGGTTGGTTGTTTTTTTTTTTCATGAATTTTGGTTCCCAAGATGTCTGTGCTGTTCTGCATCCCTGCCTGCTGGTATATAGAGCCCTGTCCCTGCCTTCCCCAGTTCCCAGTACTTGTCTGCTTTTATAGATGTCTTAGTCAGCACAAAATGATTTTTGTTTCTGATGATGATGTCAAGTTTTGTAACATAGTCTATGTCTTTTTTTTTTTTTTTAAAGAAAAGTCTATTAAAGTCCTGTGCCAATTTTTAAATTTGGGCTTCTTGTCCTTTTACTGTTGAGTTGTAAGATGAAGATACTTTTGAATTTATTAGATATTATTCTATCTGTTTGAGGTAGGTGGTCGCATACATGCCACGGTGTACATGTGGGGGCAGATGACTGGCAGGAGTCAGTTCTCTCTTTCTCCCTGTGGGTTCTGGTGATGGAACTCATGTTATCAGCCTTGGTAGCGAGCACCTGTACCTGCTGAGCCATCTCGTTGGCCCAGATAAGTTCTCAATGGTAATTTGTGTTTGTATTATCATCAAAGAAGTATGTGAGAAAGAACTGAAAGCCAACTCTCATTCTTCTGCAGGGACTGAAGGTTCATAAGAACAAAAATAGCAGTCAATGAGAGAAACAAAAGGACTGGGCCATCAAAGAGCAGCGTGCTTGCCCCGCTGGCCACCATGCGGAAAGGAGTACTGAAGGACCCAGAGATTGCTGACCTCTTCTACAAAGATGACCCTGAAGAGCTTTTTATTGATTTGCATGAAATCGGACATGGGAGCTTTGGAGCTGTGTACTTTGTAAGTAATTGGCCTATGGGGTAGAGTAGGCTCAGGAAGAATAAGCCCTGCTGTCTACTGGAAAACACACTTGTGTTCCCTGTAGAGATGCACAGTCATTGCTGGAGGCAGTTCTGGAGCGCTAGGCTCTATTCCAACCATGGTAAGGCAAAGTGATAAACTTGAAGTCGATCCCTGTGTGTTTCCTCGAGATGCCAAGCTCCTTCAGCCTCTTCTCTCCATCCCTTCACCCCAAAGCTTCCAAACCCCCCATCCCAACTGTGGAGCCCTTATCAGTCTGGCAGATTTCAGCCTAAACATTACTTCCACAAGACAATTTTTACTATTCAACCCTCTACCTCTTAACAGCCTGTGTTTATGTTTAGGGATATGCTAGCACAGTGACTAGTCATGTGTGTCCCTTACCCTAAATAATATGCACCATGATAACAGTGCTATGTCCATATCATTCATTACTGTGTTCCTAGCAACTAGTATAATGTCTGCCAATGGTAGGAATTACATAAATGTAAGGAAATAGATGGGTGGGTGGATGGATGGATAGGTGGGTAGGAGGATGGATGGATGTATAAATGGGTGGATATAAGGATGGATGGATGGATGGATGGATGGATGGATGGATGGATGGATGGATGGATGGATGGGTAGACAAGTGGATAGATGCATAGATGGATGGATGAGCGGATAAATGGATGGGTAGGTGAATAGATGGACAGAGAAATAGCTATTTAGAGAGATATGTAAAGACATTTATTGACGATCACAGGAAGTCACTGGTTTCTGATAAATGGTGCAAGGCTATCCCTAATCCCTAATCTTTCAGGTGTATTTTTTATGCGAAGGTAAGAAATGGCAGTGGTGGGAGCACAGCCCATTCACCTGGAGTCGGTCATGTGAAACAGAGTCCTTCCACTTGAAATTGTAGGAGTCTGCTTCATCAGAGCAAATAGCCTAGTAAAACAACTAGGAGCAGAGTGAACTGTAACTTCTCCTTCCCAGTCCTGTTTCTAATCACTCTTCTCGAGTGGGCCTCAGCCTCAACCCTCCGGGTACAGCTCTCCTTCAGTTGTCCTTCCCAATAAGGTTTCCTATGTCCAGCTCATCCTCCTGCAACTCGCTTCACCACGAGTCTCCTCAGAGCCCTCCTGCAGCTCTTGCTATCTGTGCTCCCATAGTCCCCCTTTCTTCAGCCACATCCCATACTCATCTTGGTATTGTATCACTGACTCAGCTTCCTATGGCTGAAAGGGAGGACCATTTTCTGTTTAGTCTTAATTTTTTACTATAACATTAAATACCCAAGCAAAATCCTGTTTCCTTTTTCTTTTCTAAATATTTTTATTTATTTTTCCCATTTTCTTTTTCACAAAGATTCTATTTTTAAAATATATTAAATTCTATTTAAAGTATTTTTAATATATCATACATAAAGAAGTACACACACACAAAAAAAAATTGGCCTGAGCATAACTCAGAGGTAGAGCTTTGTCTAGCATGACCAAGGCTGAAAGCTCAAACCAACAGAAAAACAAAAGCAAGCACCTACCCTTACGACTACATATTTTAAGCAATAATTAAAAGGCAGTCTCTGGGGAATTACCAGCACAAGAAGAATACTGCTCGATCCCAGAAGCCCCTCATATGCCCTTCCTGTTCCCAGGGCAACCACTCCCTCCTTCCCTGAGCAGTGTCCACTGTCTGTATTTCATGGCACATGTCCTCTTGCTATTCTTTATATGTAACTGTTACTTTGACACCCTAAGGCAGAGTAACTTTGTTTTACCTAGTTTTTAAGTTCTTTAAAATGGAAACATTTGGGGCCAAGAAAGATGGCTCAGTTGTTAGAGCCAGTACTGCTCTTGCAGAGGACCCAAGTTTGGCTCCCAGCACCCGGGTCAGGTGGATCACAGTCGCTGTAACTTCAGATTTCATGTATCCAAAGCCCCCTCTGGCTTCCATAAGGACCTGCTTACTTACACGTGGTGCACATACTCAAGCAGGCACACATATATACTTACAAATAAAAATAAATTGCTAAAATTTTTAAAAATAAAATGGAAACATTTTGCATTCCTTCATTCTTTTCTTTTTGTTTGTTTGTTTGCTTCTGTTTTGTTTTTCCAGACAGGGTTTCTCAGTGTACAGTCCTGGCTGTCCTGGAACTCACTCTGTAGACCAGGCTGGCCATGAACTCTCCGAGATCTGCCTGCCTTGCCTCTGAGTGTGTGCCACCACTGCCCGGCTGCATGCCTTCATTCTAACGTGTTTGCCTTGCTCAGACACATTCACCAGTGGTCGCTCCATTCACTCCTGTTGCTCTGTGATCAGTTCGTCCTCTCTGAATCTCTCTTGCCCCATTCTCTACCCGACTCTTCTATTTTAAAAAGCAGACAGCATTTCCAAAGACCCAGTGCCTCATAGCAAATACAGAAGACCAAGTATACAATGACACTTAGAAACAAGCCCATGTCGCAGGGTGGTGAGGCCACCCCACAGAATGCCTAGTGTTTGCTTTGGGACTGGCATTTTAACTCATGTCTGTCCCTTTGAAGAACACTCTGATGGGAAGGCTAACACCCCTGTGTGCAGTGGGTGCTAGGTCTGTCACGTGTTGCTAATACTTAACCAGAGAAATGATAGAGGGACTTTGGAGGTTTTGATGCCTACAGGTGACCACTAGTCTATACTGTTCACATACAGAAGTGTGTTCACTGAAGACAGGTAAAAAGGATGCCAATGCTTTAATATGAAACTTATAAAAAAATAAAACAGTTTTACCCTTTTGTCTACTGTGGACATGTAGACAGAGCCTCAAAGATCGATTTCTCATTGGTCATCGTAGGTGTTGTTAATTCATCGTGAGTGGCACACCTTCCTTCTGGCCAAGGAGGGATCCTTTCTCTTGTTACACCAGGGCCACTGTTCTCAAGAAGACCTTACCATCCCTTTGGTCTCTGTTTGCTTGTTTGGTCCCTGTCTCCTCAGTTGCTGAAAAAAATGTGTGTGTGTGTGTGTGTGTGTGTGTGTGTGTGTGTGTGTGCACATGTGTATAGCTCACTGTAGCTCACTCTTCTTTGCTAAAGAGGCTTTGTAGCCTCACTTCTATTCTTAGTCTAAGCTAATGTCCTTGCTGTTGCCACCAAGGCCCATCCCAGTGTGGTCCCTGTGCATCTAAGCTCCCCTCTCAGTTTCTCTATCACCTGTTCCAGGACCGTGTATGACCCTTTCTGCTGGAACATTCCCCACTGCCCATCTCTGCTGACTCTTGTTCATCTTTAGACATTGTGTAAAAGGAGACTGTTCATCCATTTCCCTGCTGCCCAAACCCAAATAATCACAGAAACTATGTTAAACACAACACTGTTTGGCCAATAGCTTATGCGTATTCCTAGCTCTTACATCTTAAATTAACCCATTTCTATTCATCTATGTATCGCCATGAGGATGTATGTGGCTTACTGGTAAGGTTCCGGTGTCTATCTCCTTCAGCAGCTACATGGCATCTCCCTGACTCTGCCTACTCTCTCTCTGTCTCTGTTTGAATTTCCACTTGACTGTACTCTGCTAAGCCACTGGCTGAAACAGCTTTATTCATCAACCATCCCACATCAGCACTGATATAGACCTCATTCCTTCCAGAAATGTACCCCCTAAGCCACACTGAGGCATGCTAACCACATACCCAGCTCTGCTTTGAGTCTTCTGTCTCTCCTGTTAGTGGAGAGATGTGTGCCAGGCATATTTACCCACGATTCTGCCCCTACCATTTAGCACGATACCTAACAAAGATGAACACATAGTAAGTGTTTGTCCTGGATCTAGGGAGATGGCTCAGTGGGCAACCTGAATTCAGTCCCCAGATCCTGTGGTCGAAGGATCAAACCAACTCATGCAAGTTACCGTCTGACTTCCACACTCACATGATGGCACCACCAATGACAAAAATATATAGATAAATCTTAAAAAATTAATAAGATTTGCTGGTTGGATGAATGGATGTTGGAAAACTCATAGTTATTGATATGGCCAATTAGTATTTTTGATAAACCATAGCTATTCTAGGTAGTCTTAAAGATCAAGAGTTTGTTCTACAACCATACTACTCTGAGCAGACCTCATCCCTTCTGCTCTCAGAAGCAAAGCAGGGCTGAACCCGGTTAGTACTTGAGTGGGAGACCAACATGTTATGTTGTAATTCCTGCTGACTCTTTGGGGTTAGCAACTGTATGTGGAGTGGTACCAGGAAATGAGTTAAAAGTGACTCATAAGTTCTCACAGCTCTTGTGAAATTAATTGGCTGAGGGTGTGTGTTCCACTTAGAACATAAGAAGTGTTAGCCTGATGACATACTAGAGACAGACAGTTTCTGTCCCGCCAGCCAGCTCCCAAATAACCACATGGAGACTTCTTACTAATTATAAAAGCTTGGCCAATATCTTAGGCTTGTTTCTAACTAGCTCTTATAATTTAAATTAACCCAGGTCCTTTGGAAGAGCAAGGAGTGCTTTTAACCACTGTGCCATCTCTCCAGCCCAGTAGTTTTTACCTCTGTCCCCTTTTATGTGTCCGGCTTGTTCCATGTGTGTGGTTACTCTTTATATCTCCACCCTTCTTCCCAGCGTCCTCTCTGCCCTAAAAAGCCTGCCTAGCTATTGGCCATTCAGCTTTTATTAAACCAATCCAAGTGACAAATTTTCACAATGTACAAAAAGATTATTCCACAACATCATGCATTTATGGTTTGGATTTACACCATTCTGTTTATTTGTGCTGCGAGCTGCAGGCAGACCTCTGTGAGTTCGATGCCAGCCCGGTTCATGTTGGTCACTCAAGCCACTGTGAGTTTTGCAGTCTCTAGTGCTTTCTTAGAGCCAGCTGGTCCTCTGCAGGTCGCCTCCATCAGTCCATCTCGGCAGAACTGTTTTTGACCTTCATCGTAAATGCAATAGAACGAAATAAAAACTTGTGCTTGCTTTTATACTTTTATCAGGAGCTGGAGAAATGGCTCAGGGGTTAAGAGCACTTACTGCTCTTGCAGAGGACCTGAGCTGGTTCCTAGAACCTTCATCACAACTCTCTGCAACCCCAGCTCCAAGGGTTCCATCACCCTCTTCTAACCCCCACAGGCACTGCATTCATATTCGCAAACCCACACCCAGACAGACTTAAACACTTCTCTTAAATAAAAGTAAAATCTTAAAAATAAATAAGTGCTGGGCGGTGGTGGCGCGCACCTTAATCCCAGCACTTGGGAGGCAGAGGCAGGCGGATCTCTGTGAGTTTGAGGCCAGCCTGGCTTACAAGAGCTAGTTCTAGGACAGACTCCAAAGCCACAGAGAACACAGAGAAACCCTGGCTTGAAAGACCAAAATAAATAAATGAATGAATGAATGAATGAATAAAAGTATCTTTATAAACTAGCAGCAGTCTGGAGAATGGAAACAATAAGAAGACACAAAGTTCCCAGAAAGCATGTCTGCAGCCTGTGATCTTGTCCAGAACTCCCAAGATTGTTCATTCTATTGGAAATTTATAGTGTGAGTCTGTGTTCCCAGGATAACTGTAGTCACACAGAGTACAGTGCAGGGTACCGTAAAGGAGAGATTACGCAGTCTCCTCTTCTGTTGGAAAATCTTCTTTTCATTTGTTTGGTTTTTGGGTTTGTTTCTATTTCTGTTTTGATGTTGTTGTTGTTTTCTCTGTGTAGCCCTGGCTGTCCTGGAACTCACTCTGTAGACCAGGCTGGCCTTGAACTCACAGAGATCTGCCTGTCCTCCCAAGTGCTGGGATTAAAGGCGTGTTCCACAGCCACACGGCCTGTTGTAAATCTTTATCAAGTGTCTTGTTCTGACTTGTAACCAATATAAAGCTGTACTAAAAATTTCCCATACCTAGGCTGGAGAGATGGTTCAGTGGGTAAGAGCACTTGTTGTCCAAGCGCGAGGACCTGAGTTCGAATCCCCGGCACCAGTGAAAAGCAGGATGTGGCTACACAACCCTCACACACCTGTGACTCCAGCGCTGTCAGTGGCAGAGGCAGGAGGATCACTGGGTCTCACTGGCCGCCAGTTCAGCTCCAGGTCCAGTGAGTGACCTGGTCTCAAGAGAATAAAGTGTAAAGCGATAGAGCAGGGCCTTCCGTCCTCCTCTGGCCGCCATATGCACATGTACACATACACAGTGAACACACATACATGTACAAAGCACCTTCACATGTCTATAGGAAATCAACATGGAAATTGTTTTCAGCTTTGAGTCCCAGAGTAAGTGCACACTGCTAGTCCAACTAGGATGGCCCTGTAGGCGTAAGGAAGCAACAGCAAACAGCATCGACTGTAATTTTTTTAATGAGCAATTACTTTCTTTTTAGATTTATTTATTTATTATATATACAGTTTTCTGCCTGTGTGTATGACTGTATTCCAGAAAAGGGCACCAGATCTCGTTACAGATAGCTGTCAGCCACCATATCGTTGCTGGGAATTGAACTCAGGACCTTTGGAGGAACAAGCAGTGCTCTTAACTGCTGAGCCATCTCTCCAACCCATGAGAAATTACTTAATGGCTCTGTCTAATTCTATTCGACTCTCCTTTCTCCTCCCCTCCCCTTTCCTCCCCTCCCCTCCCCTTCCCTCTTGCCCTCTCCCCTGCTCCCCGTCCCTGTGATAGTGGCTCCCAGGCCTCACACATGCTGGGCAAGTACTCTCCGATACCTCTATCGTGTTTTCTTTTAGTAAACGTGAAGAATTTGATTTTTTTACAGATTAAAATATGACTTCATGACCAAGCATGTACTATGCGTAATTGTTTGTCTATTTCTGGTTCTGGGCTGGAACTCAGGGCCTTACTCATGCTAAGCTATGGCCAACTCCCAGGCCAAGGTTTTGTTTTTAATGAAAGTATATATATATTATAAATCAATAATTACCTTATCCATGCCTGTCTAGAGACCTTCAGAATTGAAAGCATTTAACTAGTAGGTACCTTTTATAATAGATCCTGTCACCTTAGTGAGTATATAAAATTCTTTAATATGCATTCATTTTCCCTGCACTTTAGCGTTGGGAAAGTGTCTTGGCTACCTGCTGAATAGTACAGCAATAGGTGTGTGTGTGTGTGTGTGTGTGTGTGTGTGTGTGTGTGTCTGGGGGTTGTCTGGTTCTTTTTTAAAAGATTTATTTTTACTCATCTGCACGTATGTGTCATGTGTGTGCAGTGCCCACAGAGGCCAGAAGAGGGAGCCCAATCCCCTGGAACTGGAGTAATGGATGCTTTGAGCCTCCATGTGGTGCTGGGAACCAACCCCAGGTCTTCATAAGAGCAGCCAGAGCTCTTAACTCTGAGCTCTCTCTCCATCCTGATTGTCTGGTTCTTTCTCTTCATGGTTGATCTCGTGTGTTTAGCTGGTACTCCATTGTTGGGCCTCTAAGAAGGTGAATCCCAACCTTTGTAACTTTTTTTTGACCGTGTATTTTCTTGATGTCCTGTAATAACTCTCTCATGTTATTACAGCAAGCATTTGAGAAACCGTTCCCATGAGGTCAGTGGGGGTGTCCTCAAGAACGACGTTGCCGAGGTGTGGGAGCAAATGTTGCTAGGCTCTAGCCCACTGCTTAAGGTGCCTGAATAGCTTAACTCTTTCTATTTTTCTTCCTCTATCTTGTAACAGGCAACAAATGCTCACACCAACGAGGTGGTTGCAGTTAAGAAAATGTCCTACAGTGGGAAGCAGACCCACGAGGTAAGACAGTCCCGTGCCTAAACAGAAGTGTGACGTTTGGGTGAGCTCTGGCGTCCACACAGGGGAGGGCTGCTCGTCCCCGGGGTTGTCATGTGTATTTCAAAAGTCACTAGAAGGGCTGAGCCCACTGTTCTCACCACAGAGACATGGTCATTGTCTGAGATGACCAATGGGCTGGAGATATGTAGAGTACCCTATAACACATAGGATTAGTGTGTGTCTATTAAACATAGAAAAAGCTTTCCATAATGTAATCCATGAAAGATATTTAAGTATTTATTACAGTGTTGTTCTTTTGTGTTCCCTTTTCAAATCAAGGACAGTTTCATAAGAGTTTTAAAGAAAATCCTTCCCAGGAAGGCAAACTGCAAACCTCAGTAGCTGCCCATGAGAGCAGGGAGACAAGGGGAAACCGTGCCATTTAAGCCGCCATGACACATGGCGGACAGGGAGGGAGGCCCTAGAGCAATGTTTCTCAACCTGTGGGTTGGCCCATTGGGGTCAAATGGCTTTTCACAGGGGTCACATATCAGCTATCCTGCATATCAGATATTTACATTACAATTCAGTAATGTAATTTCGCTAACAAGAGAGAAATTACAGCTCTGAAGTAGTAACAAAAACAATTTCATGGTTGGGGGTCACCCCAACATGAGGATCTGTATTAAAGGGTCATAGGATCAGGAAGGTTGAGAACCACTGCTCTAGAGAAACAGCAAGAAGGCCCAAAGAGTTAGAGAAAGATGCAGGCCAGGCAGTGGTGGCACACACCTTTAATCCAGCGCTTGGGAGGCAGAGGCAGGTGGATCTCTGTGAGTTTGAGGCCAGGACAACCAGGACTGTTACACAGAGAAGCTCTGTCTCAAAAAGAAAAGAAAACACCCAGAAAGATGGAAAGGGGAGTTAGGCTTTTCTAGGTTACTCAGTAAGTGAGCTGCCTTTGGACGCACAGGAAACCACTGGCCATATGTGGTCTCTTGTGGGGGCCTCTAGCAAAACTTCCTGATATTGGATCTAAGCAACAGCCTTCCAGCATAGAACATGGATGTGAGTAGTGCTTTAATTTCGATATATTTGATGAGATATTTGGACCTTACGTTGTATTAAGACAATATGGCACAAGGTAACTAGCTGGTTCATTTATTAAACATTTACCTTATAGCCATCTAACACAGAAGAAGAAAACTATAAAATGTATTTATATATGTATATACACACTTGATAGACGCTGTTTTCATCCTGATTAATAAAACAGTTTTTCTGATTTCCATAGAAATGGCAAGATATTCTTAAGGAAGTTAAGTTTTTACAGAAGTTGAAGCATCCGAACACCATTGAGTACAAAGGTTGCTATTTAAAGGAACATACTGCTTGGGTAAGTCAGAGCATCTCTAGTCTCTTTTTTCTATTAATTTTTAAAATTATTTATTTGAACCATAAAATTTTAAGTCCTGTTTCTGTCCCATTAGACTTTTGTAATTGATAATAACACTTGTCACTGCTGGCCAGTTTGTCATATGGTGTGCTTTCCATAAGACTAAATATGCCTGCCTACTGTATCGGAAGCATCATTCTGAGAACAGTCAGCCAAGGGATGGTAAAAGTTACTGTCATCTTGTGAAACCTAAAGTTAAATCCTTTTAGTCTCCTAGAATTTCTAAAGATTTCTGTCCCATGTATTTTGTGTGTGCATTTTTGCAGTGCGCACATGCTTGTGGAAAGAACAAAATGTGGTCCAGGGACTGGACTCAAGTCAACAGCAGCAAGTGCCCTTGCACACTGAGCCGTCTAGCCGGCCTTCATCCTAGAATTTTCTTTTAAGATTTATTTATTTTTATTTTGTATGTATGAGTGTTCTGCCCTCATATGTGTGAGTGCACCACGTATGTGCAGTGCCCAGAGGTCTGAAGAGGGCACCAGATGCCCTAGAACTGGACTTGCAGACAGTTGTGAGCGACCATGTGTTTGCTGGGAATTGAACCCAGGTCCTCTGCAAGAGCAGCCAGTGCTCTTAACTGCTGAGCCATCTCCCCAGTCCTCATTCTAGAGTTTTTATTTTTGCCACTTCCACCCTCCTCCCCATTCCATTTGACTGAAAGCCTGGCACTTTGCTAGACACTGTCCCTGTACAGCTCTTACAGAGTGACACCACCCCTGTGACCCTGGAATGGGGCACACTTTTCTTCCACGCAGTTTGTTTTTGTTTTGTTTGTTTGCTTTTATTTTTTATGTGAGTGTCACTAAGTCTGGCATGTCACACACTATTAGAATATGAAGGTGTTAAGCTTCGCAGTTAACCACAATGAGCATTTTTGCTTTAAGTCCAATTTAGCTGTCTATGAAAGGTTGCTTGTGACAAGCCAAGGTCTCTTGCTTACAGGAAATGGATGTTTTGTTCCTAAACATTGTGTGTAAGCACTTCTGTTTAAGGAGTTAATTTGGTGTGTGCACATGCATTTCTGTGTGTGTGTGCATGTGTGCCTGTATGTTTTCTGTGTACGTATGCATACAAGCATTTCTCTATGTGAGCAGTGAAGGCCACAAGTTGAAAGTCAAGTGTCTTCCTCCGTCACTTTCCACCTGCAGACAGTGTTTCTCACTGAACCTAGAATTGGCCCATTTGACTGGACTGGCAAGCTAAGGAGCCCCCAGGGGCCCACTGTACCCACCTCCCAGCACTGGGATTGCAGGCACACACCCCTATATCCCACTTTTACATGGAGACCGAGCTCTGCTCCTCATTCATGCAAGGCAAGCTTTACCCTCTGAACCATTTCTCCAGCCCTTAAGAGCCCTTCAGCCATCTAGACCACTGCTTCCTCTCTGAACAGATGTTAATCAAAGGAGCATCTTATCTGGAAATCAGTTGCCCTGGGTAAGCTCAGCGGTCTTAGAGGAGTCTAGAGAGATCTCACTCAGTGCTGCAAGTTCAAGGAACCAGAAGTCTGGGCAAAGCCTCAGGAACTCTTCCTCCTGGCCTGCTTATTCTTCAGTTACGCAGAGTTCTAGCCAGCTCCCTCTTGGTTTCCATCTACAACTAGTTTGACTACTGGTTAGAAGACACTCTCGTAGGCACTGAGCTGCTAGAGGCGGGCAGACAAACAGCACCAGCAGTGGCGTGGCCATGCGGAGGAAGTAGAGAGAGCAGGAGACAGCAGCGAGGCTGTGAAGGACTGAGCAGAGCTGTGACAGCAATGCTCAGGACCTTTTAACAGGCACAGCACACCTCCTTCCTGTCCTGGGGTTTTGTTGATGTTGTTTGGTTAGTTATTTTGGTTTTTCAAGATAGGGTTTAGAGCCTGTCTTGGAACTCTTTCTGTAGACCAGGCTGGCCTCAAACTCAGAGATCCACCTGTCTCTACCTCCTGAGTGCTGGGATCAAAGGCGTGCACCACCACTGCCTAGCCCTTCCTGTCCAGTTTTAAAGATGTGTGGGAACACAGTGACTCAACATAGTGATTCTGCATAATAGTACACAACCATACATGTAGGCAGAGACTGCTTGTTCGTTTCCAGCTGCCCAGACCCAAATAATGACACAGAAACTATATTAATTACAACACTGTTTGGTCAATGGCTCAGGCTTATTCCTAGCTAACTCTTATGTCTTAAATTAACCATTTCTATTCATCTGTATATCGCCACAAGGTTATGGCTTACTGGTAAAGTTCTGGCAAGGGGGTGTCTTTCTCCTTTGGCAGCTACATGGTATCTTTCTGACTCTGTCTACTCTCTCCTTATCTCTTCCAGCCTGGCTCTATTCTGCCTTACTATAGGCCGAAGCAGCTTCTTTATTAACCAGTGGCAATAAAACATTCACAGCATACAGAGGGGAATCCACATCAAATGCACAAAGTGGAAAGTGCAATCTGAGTTTGGATTTTAATCCTGTCTTGGGCTGCCATGCACCCCCACGTTCCTCCCTGATAATGCTGGGCTGGGCCTTATGACCACAGGGCCCACCAGTTCTCCACAGAGCATAATGGTCCCCTGTCACCTGTGGGTCATGTTTCCAGGCCCCAGTCGGTCTTTAAAGCCATAACTAGTACTGAGCTCTGTACATGTTATGATTTTTTTCTTGGTTATACATGCCTATGATAAGGTACAAAAAAATTTTTTTTGAGGCATAGGCCCAAAAGGAATAATCCTGAATGGTCCAGGACTCACTGTGTAGACCAGGCAGGCCTCTAAATCAGAACTTCTTGCCTCTGCCTCCAGAGTGAAGGAGTTAAAGACATATGCCACCACACTATCTTGATAGAAATTTCTAAATTAGACATAGATTAACAACAGTAGGAACTGAAGTAAAGCCGACAGGTGTCTGCTGCAGTGGAATTGCCAGCATCACTACTCTTGTGCTTTTGTCCATTATTGACTAAGATAAGGATTACTTGGATACAGCTCCTGTGGTGCTGTGACCATGGTACTATTGGGTGGGTGGTGTATACAGCGGACACTCTACCAAGGGCTGATTCTCATGCAGAGCAGCAAAGAAAGATGTACATCTTAAAGCTTGTGACTTGTTTTTTCTGGAGTTTTTCATCTACTGTATTTGGATCACACCTGACCATGAACAATTTAGCCAGGATAGGAGAAATCACAGCTGTGATCATATCAGGGTACTGTGTGGCTAATCTACACTGTATCACAGATGTGGGGTCTCTGCACTGTGTGTCTAAGCTACACTGTACACAGATGTGGGGGTCTCTGCACTGTGTGGCTAAGCTACACTGTATCACAGATGTTACAGATGTGTAGTCTCTTACTGTGTGGCTAAGCTACACTGTATCACAGATGTGTGGTCTCTTACTGTGTGGCTAAGCTACACTGTATCACAGATGTTACAGATGTGTGGTCTCTTACTGTGTGTCTAAGCTACACTGCATCACAGATGTGTGGTCTCTTACTGTGTGGCTAAGCTACACTGTATCACAGATGTTACAGATGTGGGGTCTCTGCACTGTGTGGCTAAGCTACACTGTATCACAGATGTTACAGATGTGGGGTCTCTGCACTGTGTGGCTAAGCTACACTGTATCACAGATGTTACAGATGTGTAGTCTCTTACTGTGTGGCTAAGCTACACTGTATCACAGATGTGTGGTCTCTTACTGTGTGGCTAAGCTACACTGTATCACAGATGTTACAGATGTGTGGTCTCTTACTGTGTGTCTAAGCTACACTGCATCACAGATGTGTGGTCTCTTACTGTGTGGCTAAGCTACACTGTATCACAGATGTTACAGATGTGTGGTCTCTTACTGTGTGGCTAAGCTACACTGTATCACAGATGTTACAGATGTGGGGTCTCTGCACTGTGTGGCTAAGCTACACTGTATCACAGATGTTACAGATGTGTGGTCTCTTACTGTGTGGCTAAGCTACACTGTATCACAGATGTTACAGATGTGGGGTCTCTGCACTGTGTGGCTAAGCTACACTGTATCACAGATGTTACAGATGTGTGGTCTCTTACTGTGTGGCTAAGCTACACTGCATCACAGATGTTACAGATGTGTGGTCTCTTACTGTGTGGCTAAGCTACACTGAATCACAGATGTGTGGTCTCTTACTGTGTGGCTAAGCTACACTGAATCACAGATGTGTGGTCTCTGTGCTGTGTGTCTAAGCTACACTGTATCATAGATGTTACAGATGTGGAGTCTCTTACTGTGTGGCTAAGCTACACTGTATCACAGATATTACAGATGTGGGGTCTCTTACTGTGTGGCTGCTCTGTGATGATAAGTTATTTGCTGAGGTTAAATTCCTTCTCTTTGTTCTTTCCTTTGTGGTATCTTTTTCCTTTGTGATAGAGCTGGGAACTGAACCCAGGGTGTCGGATGTGCAGGGCAAGCACTCTGCCACTGAGCTATAGCCCACGTTCTGTAGCTGGATTTCTGAGTTATCCTCAACTTATATTGGGCTTACAGGGCAGAGGACCAGCTGTCCTCACCACTCACATTTTCAGTGTAAGAAAGTTTAGTCTGCATATTTAGCTGCTTACTCAAAAACTAGAAAAGCAAGTGATACAGTTTAGTAAGTTTTCCATCCAAATTACCTTAAAAAGAAGTAGGGTACATATAAAATTAACATTCATGAAAATATTTACTTCAGTGGGATCTTTCATGTCTCAGTAAGAAAGAAAATATAGTTGTTAAATGTTTAAAGTCTATTTATTGTTGTATGTGCGCACTCACATGCTGAACACGTGGAGGTCAGAGGACAACTTTCATGAGTTGGTTCTCTCCTTCTGCCTTGTGGGTTCTGAGGATCAACTCAGTGTTCCAGGTGTGGCAACAAACTCTTTACCCACTGAGCCATCTTGCCAGCCACACAATAAAGGACTTATAAATATATATCTGTGCTGTTTTTCTGTTCTTCATTTGGGTTTTCAGTTTGGGTTGTTTTTTGTTTGTTTTGTTTTATGTGGCACAGACCAACTTGTCACAACCTTACTGCCTCAGCCCTCTGTGTGCCAGAATTAGAAGTGTGAGCTACCACACCCTGCTTGAATTTGTCTTTTTATGCCAAGAAGGATGTTATAAAGTGTCTCAACCAGTAAAAGTCTATATTATTTGAGTATTGTGAGGTATATAGTATATGAATGTTCATAATGAAAGGAACCACTGCGGTGACACTGGTTATGTCTGGGTGGTCACACATAGCCATTGGGATTCACGCTTCCTTTTAGAATAGCTGACAGCGTGTGGTCATACGTGTGGCAGAAAACACTCGTGGCTTTGGCTCTGGCCATAAACCACTGGTCTGGGACACAGGGTCTGAGATGGCAGCCTCGGAAGTGTCTCCTCATTTTTGCTTTGAGAAAGCCTCTAAAACTGCCTCGCTGAGAATGTTCAGCAACATGATCAAATAAACTCTTACTGTTGAGGATATGCGTGTATGTGGAGAATGTCCTCAGATGGCATTCCTTGGGTGTTCACCGCTTTGTTTTTTGAGACAGGGTCTCTTGTTAGCCTAGACTTCTTCTGGTAGTCTAATCTGGCCGGATTGCAAATGAACATTGCTATGCCTGAATATTTTCATGTGGGTTCTGGGGTTAAATAATGAATAAATATTTTTAAGATACAAATTAAAATCTCCGGATGGCACTGTTCAAAGTAGTGGCATTGGACTGATTCAGGTTAACAGCACATGGCAGGCCACCTCTTTAACTGAGCCCTACAAAGACATGTTTCTTGTTTCAAGCTTTAGAGTGTGGACAAGGAGGACTGCTAACTGGGGGTTTTCTGTTTAACTGGTACTGAAGATTGAATCCTATATAAGTGCGTAGTCCTGAGCCCAAACAGATTTTTCTGGCTTGTGTATTCCTCAACACTTTCTAAGTTACAAATTTTATCTTGTAATAAATAATAATCAATAGCATCTAGCCACTCAAAACCTATTATGAAACAAGACTGTAGGGTATTAGGTCGGAATTGGCAACCTCAGCTTGACTATAGCGAATATTTCTTTATCAATCCTCATATGGTCTGAGGCCAAGTCCAAGTGAAAGATGACAAGAACTGAAATGTCAAAAATTATGAAAATTAATTCATTATCGAGTGACCAGATAAGGCAGATTTAGTTCAGGCCAAATGGTTTTCTTCCTGATGTTCTTAGTGCTATGGTTGGTTGGTTGGTTGGTTGGTTGGTTGGTTGGTTGGTTGGTTGGTTGGTTGGTTGGTTGTGTACTTGGTTGATTAGTTATTCAGTTGCTTGTTTGGGTACTTGGCTAGTTGTGTGGTTAGTTGGGTAGTTGTATGGTTAGTTCATTGGTTGGTTGATTGTTGGTTGTGTGCTTGGTTGATTGGTTATTTGCTTGGTTGTTTGGGTACTTAGTTGTGCAGTTGGTTGGTTTTGTGGTTAGTTGAGTGACTGTTGGTTGGGTTGTGGTTGATTTGTTGATTGTTTAGTTAACTGGCTAGTTGGTTGGTTGGCTGATTGACTAACTTGAGGGACTTCTTATTAACTTTTCTTATTATCTTTTAATCTGTTTCAGTTGGTGATGGAGTACTGCTTAGGTTCAGCCTCTGACCTGTTAGAAGGTAAGGATAACATCACTGTGCTTCTCCTGTTTGTCCTCCATCATGTTCTCTGTGGGGCTAAAGAGGCAGCTCAGTGGTAAGAACACTCTGCTGTTGGGGAGGACATGAGTTTGGCTCCCAAGTGGCTCACAACTGCCTAAAACTCCAGCCTGGGGACCTGACACCTTCTTCTGGCCTCCACAGGCACCCACACTCATTTGTGCACGCACGCACACACACACACACACACACACTGAAATAAAATCTTATTTTTAAAAGGAGGTTATCTACTTCTAGAAAAATAGACAAAGTGCAATTTGGGCCTCTGGTCAAAAGATGGTTAAGGGCCACATGGGTAACCTGTGCAGACATAATCTCTGACATGTAGTTGACATGTCTGGATGACATCAGCTATACTACTGTTGAGGCCATGGCTATCCAGGGTAGGCATTGCTGAAATTTTTGGTTAATATGGTATGGTACCCGTAGCCAAAAACTATCAAAGCCATGTATAAATATTGCTATCTACCCTTTGCCAGTGTTGCAATGGACCATGTGTATGAGACTCTGTGTGTGGGGGAGTGTCTTGTTACCTCATGTTGATATCTATCCATGTAAGGTGTCTTGATGGACCCCGTCCCCCTCTTACCAGTGCTACTACGACCCCCAGCTATGTTTAAAATTCCATTTAAAAATGCCTGAAGCCACCCACGGTTTCTCAGTAGAAGCTGCTTCATAGCCTCTTTACCTGTAGGTCAGGGATAATTATGAAAGCTTTTCAGTAGAGAACATAGTGGCTCAGATCACTGTTGAGGGGACTGATAAAGCCAGGCCCAACTGACTTGGAATCGGTATAACTTTGTCTCGCCGTTGACCAGTAAATTAATGCCGAAAGCCTATGGGTTTTGTCGTGTTGGTCTCGTTTCTATGCACTTCGTTTTCCTCATCTACTGCTATGTGGAGGGAATGTGGTTAGGTGAATATGCTCTCAAGTCGTCCTTTGATCAAGCGTATTAACTGTGTGATGTAGAAGGCTGATCCTCCATCCTGACCATCTCCCCTGTCTCCTCAGTTCATAAGAAACCACTTCAGGAAGTGGAGATTGCTGCTATCACCCATGGTGCCTTGCAGGGGCTGGCCTACCTCCACTTTCACTCCCTGATCCATAGGTAAGTCCAGACCCCAGCTTCCTTTCCATCTCCCTTGCCCAGCTCCGTAGTCCAGGGACCGTGGGAATCAGCATGTGTTCCAGTTTTCTGCATCTGAGGAATTACAGGAAGCAAACAGATATCCCCCAGGCCCCTCCCACAGCTCAGCAAAGACAGCATCCCTCTGATGTTTGGGGGCGGGTGAGCTGTTTGTTTGTGGGTGGTGGTTGTTATTTTTAGTTTAGGTGAGTTTTTTTTTCCTGAAACAGGGTCTTACAATGTAGCCTAGGCTAACTCCAAATCACAATGTAGCCCAGGTGGATCTTGAACTCCATTTTCCAGCCTCAGCTTCCAAAGGGTTGACATTTGTGGTGTGCACTGCTGTGCCTGGCTTCACATGTAGGTAGCTGGCTCCTGATGTCAGAGAAATCTGAAGAAAGGTCCATCCATTTTTCCCCTCTGGGTCAGGAACTGAAGCCGGCTGGCTTCCCTGTACAGAATAGCAGCCCAGCTGAACCACTGCCTTCTCTTCTCCCATTCCGAGACTTCCTGTTTATGAAGACTGTGTCAGGAAGGTTCTCAGCACATACATGGTAGCTCACAACTGCCTGTAACTAATGCCCTCTTCTGGACTCTATGGGCAACGCATGCACATGGTACACAACATGTAGGCAAAATGCTCATACACAAATAAATAAAGAAAGAAAGTTTTTAGAAAGGCTAGACTGTGGATTGGTACTAGAACATTTGCATAGCACACGTCCATCTCCAGCACCACAAAAAATAAATAAAACAGACAAAAAAATGAACCAATTATACCTGGTAAATAATGACTAAACCCATTTACCGTGTAATCAATGATTTAGCAAATTTTTTAGGTATGTTTCCTTGGAGTCAAGGTATGATTACTAAATGCTGACTTGCTTGGAAGTTTGCTGTGTTTTATCTGAAACCACAGTTTAATTTTATGTGTGTCTTTCTTACCTTAATCAGCATGGTACTTATGAAAGAAACTGAGCCGACAAAAAAAAATGTAATGGCCTCTAAATTTCAAAATGAAAGGCAAGCATGGTGACATACACTTTTAATCCCAGCATTCAGGAGGCAGAGGCAGGAGGATTCCTGTGAGTTCAAGGCCAGCCTGGTCTATAGAGTGAACTCCAGGACATAGAGAAAACCTTTCTTAAAAGAGTACAGTGGTATATGCATATAATCTCAGCACTTGTGAAGTAGAGGCAGAGGAGTAGACATTCAAGGCCAACCTTGGCTATGTAAAGAGTTCAAGAGCAGCCTGGGCTATGTGGGATCCAGTCTTCAAATAAAACATGAACACCAATCATCTCATCTTTTTATTGCTGAGAGGGACTTTCCTCCCCACGCCCTTTTGTTGTGAGGGAATATACAGCACGTTTGTTTTCAGTTCTGACCTGTGTCATCTCGAGCAGGGAAACCTTGAAAGCATCTAAGCCTATCGCTTTCTCTCCGTTTCCCAGGGGTTTCTTTCCACGGCCCATTTTCAGCTTGCTGTTGGTGGTTCCCGGTCCTCATTGTACGTCATTCATACCTTAGGAGAAAGAAGGGATCCGCCTCACCCTCTCATTCTAATCTCAAATGGTGTCTTTCCCCCTAACCTTTCACCACGCCTCAAATACCAAGCATCCTTAGTACAAACCAGCCACAACCCACCATTGCAATATCGAAATGCAAGTTCCTAACCCCTAATCCTTGTCTGTTTTGATCTTTCAGGGTCTTCTTTTTACTGTACAGTGTTATTTCTTAAATAACACCTTTTCTATAACCTGTACCTCCCATGCCTTAGAGTGGCAGTTACACTTACAGACAGAGAGAAAGGGTCACGGGCAAGACAGAACAGGTATGTGTCCAGCTGAGGAGCCCTGCGCAGGGCGGCGATGCAGGTGTGGCAGGCAGATCTGGAAGGGAAACAGGCAGTTACAAATGGCACCAGTTTGCCCAGCACGAGGAATGGTGGTGGTGGTTGGCTAAAATGCTGAAGAACACGCTTTGTAAGGGTCGCCATCTGGGAGCTCTCCTTGCCTGGCATGGCTCCCTTTTCCCCTCGCTCTACCCCTCCCTCTGAAGACAGCGCTTCCTGGAAGCCCTTCCAGTGACCACCCAGGAATGCGGGCTCCCTTACAACATGCAGTGACAGCTGAGAAAAGTATGCTTGTGTGTTCGTTTAAGAAACTTCGTATCGTGCTAATGCATGCTCTAGCCTCCCGCATAGTAAGAATGGAGAAGTTAACTCTCGAATGCTCCTCTTTTTCTCCTGTAGGGACGTTAAAGCTGGAAATATCCTCCTCACAGAACCAGGGCAGGTGAAACTGGCTGACTTTGGATCCGCCTCCATGAGTTCTCCTGCCAATTCCTTCGTGGGGACGCCTTACTGGTACGTAGACATAGAAGATTTGATGTAGGCTGAAAATGCACAGGTGTGAGTAGGGGGGACGCTTGGCATCCCCAGTGTGGTTTTTGCAGTGTTAGGGATTGAACCCAGGTCCTGGAGGATGCTGGGCAAGTGTTCAGCCCTTGAGCTGCTTCCCATCTCCTTTGTCTGGAAACAGTCTCACTAATTTGTTAGGATCCCAAGCTGATCTTGAATATGCAATCCTCCTGCCTCAGGCTGCCTTGGAGCTAAGCACGCAATCCTGCACTACCAGGCCTAGCCTTGTTTTGTCAAAACGGTGTGTTACCAGCAAGGAATAGTGGTGCACACCTTTAATCCCTGCACTCAGGAGGCAAAAGTAGGTGGGTCTCTTCGAGTTTAACCAGTCTGGTCTACACAGTGAGTTCCAGGAAAGCCAGGGTTATAAAGAGAGAGACTATATTTAGAAGGGAGGGAGAGAGGGAGGGAGGGAAAAAAGGAGGAAGGAAGGAAGGAAGGAAGGAAGGAAGGAAGGAAGGAAGGAAGGAAGGAAGGAAGGAGAAAAAAACTGTGTTCCTAATGTGCCCAGCCAGATTTCCTTTGAGAAGGTTAGAAACTGCCACAGAGAGTGACCTTAAATTGCTCAAATGAGGCAGCTGGGTCTCCTTTGTGTGTTATCAATTTGCTGGGCTAGCTCTGTCTAAGGTTTCACTTGAGATCTCTTTTGAACTGCTCCCTTGAGGCAGTGTGTTCCGGACAAGGGATCTTCTTTACAGCTTGCTGGCTGCCTACCAAGCCAGGATGGAAGAAATCCAAGCTCCTGACTCTGCTGAGCTCTCTGACACTTCATCCACTTTGACGTCATTCTGACTCGGAGCTGTCCCCACCTTCCGTTCCAGATCACCTTTCCAAACGTTCACAGATGCACCGCCTTGTTATTGTAGCTTTGAAAAAGACATGCTCAGGAAAACCCGCTAAGAGTAGCTGCTGTCTGACTGCCCCCTGACTGCCCCCTGTCGTAAGATAATGTTTACAAAGCCACTGCCGACACGGAATAGACCGTAGCATCATCCAAGACAAACTGAAGGCAGAGGGACCCCTCCCATCTAGGGCTCACCAGGGCGCCGTACAGGACCTGTTTTGTTCTGTCAGTTACAGTGTCGTTGGAGCAGCGGACCACGCTCCCTTATGCTGTCCTCCGAGATATTTTTCATGTCTCTTAGAGTGATTCATTTGTCTGTGTTCACAACAGACTAACCCTTTTTTTGCTTTTGTTTTTTGAGTCAGGGTTTCTCTGTAGCTTTGGAGCCTGTTCTGGAACTTGCTCTGTAGACCAGGCTGGCCTCGAACTCACAGAGATCCGCCTGCCTCTGCCTCTGAGTGCTGGGATTAGAGGGGTGCACTACCATCACCTGGCCAAACTAACCCTTTACAGATCTCCGTGAGGTCCGTGTGACAGGTCTCTCCATTTCTTAGATGAAGAAGCAGATAGGACATTGTTAGTGACAGACTCAAGAGCAAACTGAGAGCAAAAGGCAGAGCCACGCTGTGTTGAAAATCGCGCAGCAGTCCCTAGAAGTCACCAGTGCTGGCTGTGTTTTTAACATTGTTCTTCCGAGTGGTTTGTGTAAGGAAAATTTGTCAGGAAAAAAAAATCTTCAACTTCTTAAATCAATTTTATAGCTGCTATACTAAATAGTAGGTTAAACTGGGCGGTGGTGGTGCACACCTTTAATTCCAGCACTCGGGAGGCAGAGGCAGGTGGATTCTCTGTGAGTTGAAGGGCAGCCTGGTCTACAGAGGGAAGGAAGGAAGAGAGAGAGAGAGAGAGAGAGAGAGAGAGAGAGAGAGAGAGAGAGAGAGAGAGAGAGAGAGAGAGAGAAAGTTGTCATATTCTCTCACACCCCATGTCCTGTTTTGTACTTTGTTCATCTCTATGTCCTCCATCCTGCCAGCCCACTGGTTCCCTCCCCCCACACTTCCCTTTCTGCTTTCCTCACCTCCCTCCTTCTCTCCTGTATTTGTCTTTCTAGGTCTGGCTCATCTCCTTTAACATGATGACCCCCCAGTTCTAGCCCACATCTCAATTGCTTTTCTATTACTGTGATAAAACACCATGACCAAGGTGACTTATTTAAAAATGTGTTTAATTTGGGGCTTTCATTTCAGAGGGTTAGAGCCTGTGACTGTCAGGGCAAGGAGCATGGCAGGAGGCAGGCAATTCATGGCAGCAGGAACATTTGAGAGCTTACATCTTAAGGCATAACCACAAGGCAGAGAGAGAGAGAGAGAGAGAGAGAGAGAGAGAGAGAGAGAGAGAGAGAGAGAGAGAGAGAGACTAGGAAGGGCAAACTCCTTTGAAACCTCAAAGCCCACCCCCATTGACACTCCTCCTCTAACAAGACCACACCTTCTAATCCTTCCCAAATAATTTCACCTGCTAGGGACCAAGTATAGGAGCCTACAGGGACCATTCTCATTCAAACCAGCACATCCCAGATGCCTCCATTGTGTACCTGAACCACGTTTTCCTTACTTATTCATCTGCTGATTGTCTAGGCTGGTTTCATTCTGTGACTCCTACAAATAACACCACAACAAACACTGAACCTTGAAACAGGGACTGGAGAAATGGGTCAGCTGCCAAAAGCACTTGTTCTTACAGAGGACCAAGGTTTGGTTCCCAGGGGGAAAAAAAACCTTTTAAATACCCTTAAAAATATTTTTGAATACCCTTAAATCTACTGTACCTAGTAGTTTTAAAATGGAAACTTTGTTTCTTCTGACAACTTGAGTTCTGCACATTGTGTTTGGCAGGATGGCCCCAGAGGTGATCTTGGCTATGGATGAAGGACAGTACGATGGGAAAGTTGACATCTGGTCGCTCGGCATCACCTGTATAGAACTGGGTGAGTGGAAAGTAGTTTTCATTGGATCTTTGCAAATCGGTCCTCTTTACGCTCATCAGGTAACTTGTCTAGAACTCCCTCAGTGATTGACAGCTGTACAAAGGCCAGGCAATGTGAATTTGTTGTAGATATTTCCCATGATCTTATTGACCACAAAAGATTGCTCCTTCTCCGCTGTGTCTCCATGAAAAACAAGCCAGTAAGTGCTAGTGTTTGAGAAACACCCCTACTCTGTGTGACGTTGCACACCACAGTATGCCAATAAACTTAACAAACCAGCCTGTTGCTGGAGGGAAGGACCCAGGCAGGGTAGCCTTTGCATATTTCCCTAGTGTAAGCTACCATCGCTGTTCGCTAGATACGGGCCTGAGGATAAGGGGGGCCCATTAGGCTTCCTACACCACAGGAAGATGGCCCAGGTTTAATCTGCCTTATCTAGAAACTTAAAACTAAATTTTTGAAAATTCTTCATCTAGTTTTTAAGATTTATATCTCTTTTCATTTAAATTCTTTTTTCCTGGTCTCCACATTGACCCTGTCAGAATTCCTGAGATGTCCTGTGGAGGAGACCTGGGACACTCAGCTGTTCCAGCACAACCTCCGCCTCTTCCAAAGAAAAGATTAGGTGCATGATCTGTCTGTCACCTTCCATCCAAGAGAGACTAGCAAAAAGGAAATGACTCAAGAGGGAAGACTAGAGTAGTTACTTATTTTTTTTCAATGAGGTCATATGTCCACGTAGTTTATAAATCAAAAAATTTAAGCCATGGGGTTGGGGAGATGGCTCAGGGAGGGGTTAAGGCCACTTGCTCTCTTCCAGAGGACCCGAATTCTGTTCCCAACACCCACTTTGGGACCCAGGGAATCCCATGCCCTCTTCTGGCCTCAGCAGGCACCTGCACTCACTTGGCATTTATGTGTATACCCAGACACTCACTCACACATCAGGCAAGGTGGTGTGCACATGTCCCAGCAGTTAGGAGACTCACGGGATCAGGAGTGACCGCCACTCTGTCACCCACTTCAGCACTGAGCCTAGCTGTACCTCAGTTTCTTCCCTTAGGAAACTGGAGAGTACACTTAGCTGCCAGGCTCCAGCGGGCATGATGTATGGCATCCGTGCCACACCTGAGGCAGTGAGTACCAGACATAGGACAGGAGCTAAGCAACTCACAGCAGCTAGTGTTCCCTTTCAGCTCGGGCTGCCAACCATGTTTGTTCATAAGAAAACTTTGATTTTTTTCAAGAAGCACTTATCCAAGAGTGGGGTGCCTTTGGGTCACCTCTCTTTTTCAAACAGAGTACAGCCCACTAGCTCTAATTTGGCACATCTAGGCAGAGCTGTTTGAGCAGTGACTCACTAAATTGACCTACCTCCCTAAACCCTGACCTTGGTTGGCACAGGGGGCACATCCACAAACATGGCACCATTTCTTTCAGTTAAACAGGAAATACACACACACACATATACATACACACACACAGAGGATATATATAATTCTGGGCTGGGGAGTCAGTCTGGTAGATACAGTGATTCCTACCCTGCAGAGAAACCAGGTTCAGATCCCCAGCATCGATGTGAATGTGGCTACCCACTTGTCATCACAGAACTCCGGAGGAGGCAGCGGATACCTCTGGAGCAAGGCGGCCGCTTAGACTAGCTGAAGCAGCAAGCTCTGGGCTCGAATGAGAGACCCTGTAGACTGTGATCAAGGCCTCCACACACGTACGATACACACATCTACTCACACGCACACTATACACGAAAACACATGCATGCCATACATATGCAGACACACTTGCAAGTACTTCTGCACACATGTGAACACCATACATACACAGAGACCCACACATGCAAAAGAAAAAAATAAGGGCTCACAGATCCATGTCACAGGTACCACCAGTCCTTCCTGTGTGCTGTATACAGCCGCATGCCACCCGCTGTGCCCCTCCAGTGCGGTGATGAGCTCCCTGGAAAGGACCAGATGATAAATGTTCTAGACTCTGCAGGCCCTGCTGGGTATGTCTGCGCTGCTTGTACCTTCCCCACTGGAACAGGAAACACCCGTGGAAAACACGTCATTACACAGAAGTGGGCTGTCGGCTGACTCTGGCCTTGGCTCTGTGGTGTTCTGTCTCAGTGACAAGCCCTGTCACTGTGGCTATGAGGCTGGTTTGCTTGCTTGCTTGCTTGCTTGCTTGCTTGCTTGCTTGCTCGCTCTGTGCGGCCCAGACTGTTCTAGAACCTGAGATCTTCTTGTTTTAGCCTGTCTCGTGCTGACATTACAGCCCTCAGCACCAGGCTTGGGCATAGTAATTTCATCTCGTAAAGAATTCATACATGGACCAGACCCTTCAAATCCAGTGTTTGAGGATGGCCCCAGGCTCTGGCTTCTCTACTACGGCCATTTCCCCACCAGTTGAGGATTGGCTGTCATGGCTTGTCCCCAGGCACATTGCTTTCTCCTCCTGGGCCCCCATTTAGGCTTCAAGTCTGAGCTGCTGCTGTCTACACTAATGCTGAGTTTTGGTTTCTGTTTTCTCTTCTGAGACAGGGTCTCATATAGCCCAGGCTGGACTGGAAATCACCATGTAACATAGGATGACCACGAACCTCTGATCCCTCCTGTGTCCACCTCTCAAGTGCTAGGATTACAAACATGATGACCACACCTGGTTTGCGCAGTGTGGGGATTGAATCCAATGCTTCACATGTGGTAGCCAAGCCCTCTGTCAATTGATCTACAACCCCACTTCCAACATCCTTTCTTAATGTCTGTTTTCTTTGTCCAGCCCCCTTTTCACTGCTTCTCCTATTCAAGCTCCTCTGGGCAACCTGGGTTGTTTTGCATTTTGCTGGGAAGGAGAGTTACCTCGTTCTCTTATGGTGAGCCTATCACATGGTATCTGACTTCAGCCCCAAGAGACTTTGGTCTCTCTTCATTATTTTTCTATGCCTGTTTGCCACACAGAGATTCGTTTTTCATATTTTTAACAATTTTAATATAGATAAATAAAGAATTTTCTATTTGTGGGGGGTGGAGAATGTGCTTTAAGGGCCACGGCACATAGTGGAGGTTAGAAGGAAACTGCCAGAGTCATTTCTCTTCTTCCACCATCTGGACCCAGGGACTGAACCCAGGTCTTCAGGTTTAGCAGCAATCAGCATAGATGCTGAACCATCTCAGCAGCTCACACAAAGATTCCCTGTGGATACAGTTCTTTGCATTAGGTTGCCCCTTATTAATTTATTTAGCAGGTTTTGTGGGGACTGTGTCCCAAAGTGAGTCCTCAACCCTGGAAAGAGTAAAGAACAAAATGACTATCATGAACATCGCCACTGCCCCTGCTGTGAGGGACACAAAATAGTGAGAGTTGTAATGTGTGGCCAAAAACGCAGCAAATATATAGTCTGCGGTGACAAAAGTCACAGAAGGCTTCACCGAGGATGTGGCCATTCACATAGCCCTTGATAAATATGCTTTAGATTCCTGCAGAAACAAGATGAGGTCTCATTAGTTCCTCTTCTCACTGCTGTGACCAAATTGCTGATAGGAAACAACCTAGGGAAGAGTTAGCACTCACAGATTGAGGGGACATATTCCATGGGGAGGTGTGGCCAAGGGCACTTAAATCAGCTCCTTACAGTGTTTCCACTGTCAGGAAGCAAGAGCTGACTGACAGGAAGTGGGGCGGAGCTATAAAAATCCCAAGACCTTCTCTCAGTGACTCCCTCCCTCCAGCGAGGACCACCTCCAGGAGGTTCCACAGCCCTCAAGAACAGCACCACTGACGGAGGGACCCTGTCTTCAAGCATGCCACTAACACATCAGTGGACCTGGCCTCCAGGTTCTCCCAGCATCCCTCAGTCCCTGCCTGTTGCAGGGTGTGACTGATATACCTATCCTCTACTCTGAACTCTTGAGCCTAACGGCTGGGCTGCCCTTCCTCCAGAGGCTCTTCCCTATAGAATTCAGACATTTTGGTTACTTGTTCTTAGTACTTTTGGCCTCCTGGCTGCTGCACCTGGTTCCCCGCTCTCCCCACACAGCCCAGCTCAGCCCAGACATGTCCTCTCTGGATTCTCCCACGTGTCCCTGCCTCTGACTGTGTTCTCCCTTTTAACTACAATCAACTTTCTCCTCCCCAATACCTAGGAGCAACCATGACATTTGCTTTCTTGTTGATTTCTTTCTTTCTTTCTTTCTCTCTCTCTCTCTTTCTTTCTCTTTCTCTCTCTCTCTCTCTCTCTCTCTCTCTTTCTTTCTTTCTTTCTTTCTTTCTTTCTTTCTTTCTTTCTTTCTTTTTTTCACTCATCCATGAGCCCGTGGAGGCATTTTATATTCAAGCCACAGCAGGATTGATAAGAATTAGCCAGAGCTGAGACAGGGACACACATGTTCTCAGCTGCACAGGAGACAGGCAGGGACACGCATGTTCTCAGCTGCACAGGAGACAGGCAGGGACACGCATGTTCTCAGCTGCACAGGAGACAGGCAGGGACACGCATGTTCTCAGCTGCACAGGAGACAGGCAGGGACACGCATGTTCTCAGCTGCACAGGAGACAGGCAGGGACACGCATGTTCTCAGCTGCACAGGAGACAGGCAGGGACACGCATGTTCTCAGCTGCACAGGAGACAGGCAGGGACACGCATGTTCTCAGCTGCACAGGAGACAGGCAGGGACACGCATGTTCTCAGCTGCACAGGAGACAGACAAGAGAACCATTGAGCCCTGTAGTTTCAGATCAACTTGAGCAACATAGCAAGACTTCATCACTTAAATTGTTTTTTTTTTTTAACTAAAACATAGGGTAGTGGTAGCACACGCCTTTAATCCCAGTACTAGGGAGTCAGAGGCAGGTCTCTGAGTTTGAGGCCAGCCTGGTCTATAGAGTGAGTTCCAGGACAGCTGAAAGCTTACACAGAGAAACCCTATCTAAAAAAAAAAAAAAAAAAAAAAAAACCACAAAGGGGGCGGGAAGAATTAACTTGATAAGGTTAAAAATCTAGACTAAAAACATCCATGTGCTTGATTGCTTCAGTGAAGCCAGAGATGGTTTGAAAGAGGGGAACGAGCCCATGGTATTCTCGGAAGGCAGGCTAGTGGAGGTCTGTAGGCTCTGCTGAGTGATCCAAACTTAGTGTAGGAAGGAATGGGAAGCCGCTTGTGTCTACAGGTTCCTAGTTCCATGTGTCTTAAAACCTTGATGTCCCCAAAAGACTGTGCTCTACAAATTCCTTGAGTCCACTTCCTGAAACACAGCTCAAACCACTTCTGTCTGTCCTCTGAGCTTAAAACCTCTATCCACACTGCTTCTGCTCGGACCAGTTCACCCTCCAGCTACCAGTTTCAACCAGTTTCTACTTGATGTATGTAAACAGTCTGCTCCAGCACGGTGATACACGTGTGATCTCTGTGACTAGGGAGGCCAACCAGCTAGGACTGTGCCAGAGACCCTCGAGAGAGAAGGGTAGGAGAGAAGAAAGGGGCAGGAAAGGGAGGAAGGAAGCTGTGCAGGACCCTGAAGGACCCTCCAGAGGCGTCTGCAGCCATCATCCAGCAAAGACTCACAGAGGACCGTAATCAAAGTGCATTCTGAGACCAAGAAGGAATAAATGTTTTTTAAAAGACAAAGAAGTCACTCCAAATCATCACCTTCTTTTCTTTTTTTAAAAGTGTTTTTTTTTTATTTGTCTTTCTATTTATTTTGGAGACAAGGTTTTACTATGTATCCCTGGCTATGCTTGAACTCACTATTTAAAACAGCCTGGCCTCTGGGCTAAGAAAGACCCTGGCTCTAAATAAGAACATAATAAATGTCTGTTACACTCTACAATAAGTTTTTTTCTTTGTAAAAGAGATTTTTTTTATATGTATAAATATTTTTGCCTGTGCCGTATTTATTTTGCTATGTCCATGCAATGCCCAGAAGAGGGCATCAGATCCCCTGGAGCTAGAGTTAATGTATAGTTGTGAAGAAACATCTTATAGGTGCTGAGAACCAAACCCGGGTCCTCTGGAAGAGCAGCCAGTGCTCTTAACCACTGAGCTGTCTCTCCAGCCCCTCCATTCCATAATAACGTATTTTTGTGCTACTTTTCTTTGCTTTCTGATTTCATCTAATGAATATGTATTTTTAATTAAAATATACACACATGTATTCACACCTTGTCATTGGAAAACAGGCCAACACCAATCTATGCAGAACCCATGAAAAAATAAGGACATTTTCTCCCATTATTCTGAAACGGGTTCTGCTGGGAACCTTCTGATGGACAGTGAGTGACCAGCAGCCAGCAAGTAGCTCAATTGAGCTGACCCTAAGAGTACAAAGAGCAGATGGTGTCTCATTGGTTAATAGTCCTGATTTTGCTACCTACCTTAGTTCTTTCGTGAATATCTTACCTTGGTTCCTCCCTCTTCCAGCCGAGCGGAAGCCCCCCCTCTTCAACATGAACGCCATGAGCGCCCTCTACCACATTGCCCAAAATGACTCCCCCACGCTACAGTCCAGAGAATGGTAAGACGTTGCCAAGAAATCACTGTGGATATCTGACATGCTTACTAAACTACATGTTACAGGTCTGCCCTAAAACACTATTGCATCCTTCCTTCCATCACAGCAATAGTAAGACTTATGTCCCACGAACAGTGTACCTTTGTATATGTATGCATGCACACACACACACACATGTACACATGCGCACACACAGGCACGCGCACACACACGCGCACACACATACACACACACATGCACACACATGCACATAGGCGCGCGCGCACGTGCACGCACACATGCACGCACACACATGTACACACAGGTGCGCACACACGTGCACACACATGTACACACACACACATGCTCACACACACACACTGGGAACATATGCCCTGCTACCTCCCTTCCACACCTCATCCCTTAGGTCCTGCTATCTTATCTGTAGTTCTTAGCAGCTGAGAGGCCCTGGCTGATATCATTGTCTCTGTGTTATCAGAACGGGCTGGGACAGAACATGTTACTCTCTGTCCAGAAGATGTGTCATTCACAGCCCAAAACCATGGCACGTTTGTAACTCTTGGGGCCACAAGAGTCACAGAGAATGAGCCATCTGACAAGAGTGGACACAAATGAAGCCTCCAAGAGAGGACTTAGTTTTATTCAGAAAGTGTGTTTCCAGGTTCTCTGCCCCCGTGCGCTTTGTTTACTCTTTAGAGGTCGCGCATTCTTTATTCCCACTTTGCTACTCCATGCAGAATGCGCATCAGGGGTGTGATATCTCTGATCACACACAAGTATGGTGTTTTTGTTTTCTGATCTAGTTTGTGATTTGGCCTATCCTCACTTATGGGTATGACTGCATCGAATAGCTGGGACAGTGTCCACCTCATTATCCAGAAGAATTCATTTTTACTGCCATAACTTGAAAATGGTCTAGGTCCCCTGATATTTCAAAATGTCATATGAAAAGGAATCTCCTGGCTGGGGAGATGGCCCAGTCAGCAAAGTCTCGTGTATACAAAAAGATGTGAATCCTATCTCCAGAACCAATGCAAAAGCTGGGCCCCAAAATTCTAGGGTGGGGAGATGAAGGAATCTCTGGGGTGCACTGGCCAGCTGGTCTAACCAAATCAGTGAGCTCCAGGTTCAGTGAGAGACCCTGCCTCAAAAATAAGGTGGAGGGTGGCTGTGAGAGACACTTGATATCAACCTCTGGCCTTTACACACATGCACAGACGCGAATGCACACACTCACACACACACACACATGTGCACACACTTACACACAGCATGCACGTACACAGTCTCCCAAGTTGCACAGAGCTTCCTCCCGTTCACTTTGCCTTCCGTATGCTGCGTGTCCCACGGTCCCTCACAACTCTCCTTGCTGTGTCCCCTCACACAGGACCGACTCCTTCAGGAGATTCGTTGATTACTGCTTGCAAAAAATACCTCAGGAGAGACCAGCTGCGGTGGAACTGTTACGGGTAATTTTTCTAGTTTCCATCTGTGCAGGGGCCACAAAGCGTGGCCATGGGGCAGTCGGTCAGTTACTCCATGGCCAAGCACTAATGAGCTGGCTTATGGCAAGTTACTAACTCAAAGATGAAAACAGGCATAAAAATGGGACGGTTCTCAGGATCCACGTCCTTCCTGCCGTTCCCCGCCGCTCCCATGGGTAGTGTTTGTCTCCCACCTTCCTGCTTTGTCTTAGTACGGTTTCTCCTCCCCGCACTGCTCCCTGCACTGCTTGCTGTCTCAGGGATTTGCTGACCGAACTTGAACTGAGCTCTCAGGATAATCTGGCCAAAACACCAGTGCCAACTCTGAAAGTCTCAGTTAGGTCAGCGTCAGCTCCAGGCAGTGAAGGTGTAGGGTGACAATCTAAAAACAGATGCTCGGGTCGTACAGTTGAGCTCCAAGAGGCCATGGTGGCAAGCCTGTGAACCTACCACATGCGCAGTCTGATCTTCTGATCCTCCTGTCTCTACCTCCCGGCACTGGTGTTGTAGGAATATACTATAACCACACCCAGCTCTGGAGGTAGAGGCAAGAGCATCAGTAGTTCAAGGCCAGCCTTGGCTACCTGAGAGCCTATCTCAAACAACAACAAAAAGTTTCCATTCTGTAATGTTTTTCTTTTACTTTTCTTTGACTTCTTTTTTTATGAATATGCACTGGTTTGATTTGAACCTCACAGTCCTGAGCCTATCTTTGCATGTTGCATGTTGATTTCACGTGATGTTGCTGTGGTTCATCAACATTTGTGTAGTAGATGGGAATCTGTCATAGTGTGAACATTTCCTGCTTGGCGTAGAATAATCCCGATCTCTACCCTTTTATGTGTGCATGCTTATTCAGTTCTGTTGCGTGTTTCACCTTCAGAATGGATTCTTTTATGAGCAGTTTTGTTTGTTGGTTTGTTTATGAAAAAACCCAGAAGGGTTGTATGACTCAAATGTATCAGGCCTAAAACAGTGGCAGCTGCGGGCCTGGAGAGACAGCTCAGCGGTTCAGAGTGCTGGCTGCTCTTGTGAGGATGGGGTTCAGTACCCAGTACCCACCCAGCAGCTCACAACCATCTGTGACTCCAGTTCCAGGGCATCCAGCACCCCCTTTTGGTCTCTGCAGGCACTGCACACACATGTAGTGCACAGACATACGTACGTGCAGGCAAAACACCCCACACACAAAGTAAGTTGTAAACATTCACACATACAAAATAAAAATAAATGCATTTTTGACTGGGGAGATGACCCTATAGTAAGAGCACTTGCTGTACAAGTGTGACGTCCCGAGTTCTGATCTCAGCACCCACATGAAAAGCAGGGCAGGGCTACCTGCACCTATAACCTCGGTGTTATTGGGGGCAGAGACAGGAGGGACACTAACCTACCTACTGACCAACCACCATCCTAGCTCCATATTTAATAAGAGACACTGTTTCAAAGGAATAATACAGGAAGTGGTGGAGCAAGACACCCGCATCCTCCCTAGCCTCCACCTGTGCACACATATCACACACACGGACACACAGAATGGTTCTTGTGTGACACTGCTGTGACGACAGGAGCAGTGGGCTACTCACCGCAGTCGGGATCTGAGGACAGATCAAAGTCCAGCTTGGTGAACCATGAGTTTTCCCTGGGTACTTACAGCAGCAGAAATGACTCAAAGACCGCGGCAACACCGAAGCCCACCCCAGCGCAGGTGACAGGTCACCAAAGCTCCATACCTGGAGCCTGCGGTACAGCCTACAGGCAACTCAACAGACTGGAGAGTGTCCTCTCCAGGTACCTCAACTGGTCTGAGAGTGACCCTCAGCGGTCCGTACTGTGGACATATGCTTGGGGAGGGAAGGCTAATGAATCTGGTCAGCTTCAGGGACTTCCTGAGGCCTTTGAGTTGTTTCCTCCCTGAGTTTAAGGAGCTTCCCTGTAGAATGGAGTGTTTCACCTCTGCTTAGAACATGCTGCTGTTCTTGGAAGACTTTAACCTAAGAGGAAGCAGCTATGCAGAGGGCTGATCCCAGGGCCTGGTGAGTGCTGGGAAAGTGAGCAGCTGTGCATGCTGGAAGTGGAAGCTATGCAGCCGCTCCCAGCCTCTACCCCCTTACATAGATCTTAGGTGGGAATGCACGCCACCAGACTGTCCTGGAGTCCTCGGCGCCAAGTGTGAGCATTTGAATTGTACTGCTTAGATTGATGAAAAAAAAATGTTTCTGGTTGTGGCTTTAGTGGTTTTTGGTCTTTTTGTTCTGGATTTTTTTATAGGATTTTTTCAACTTTGGGTTGTTTTCATTTGGTTTGGAGGTCATGGGTAATGTTAAAGGTCAAAGCCAGGCCCTCACCCCATAAGGCCAGCACTGTGTCTACAGAGCTGCACACACAGGCAAACACACACACACACATGCAAGCCCCTCTGGATATAGTTTTTTTTTAAGATTTATTTATTTATTTATTATGTATACAGTATTCTTGGTATTCTGTCTACGGGCCAGAAGAGGGCACCAGATCTCATTACAGATGGTTGTGAGCCACCATGTGGTTGCTGGGAATTGAACTCAGGACCTCTGGAAGAGCAGGCAGTGCTCTTAACCACTGAGCCATCTCTCCAGCCCCTGGGCCATCTCTCCAGCCCCTGAGCCATCTCTCCAGCTCCTGGATATAGCTTTAAGTTTTATTTCTCATCACTTAGACAAGTCTCTTCCCTAAGCTGCAGCGCCATTTCTGTCTCCTGCTCTATGTCCTCTCTGATCATGGCCACTTGTCTATTAGGTGTTGATTTTTTCCTTCACTAATGCATAATGAATCTTGGAAACATCTTTCTTTCTTTCTTTTACTCTAGCATTCTTTTTTAAATTAAAACATCTTTAATTGAAATAAAAGTGATTATATCACGTTCACCACATCCTGTCCTCCCACAAGCTTCCTCCCTCAAACCCCTCATGTTCCCCAACCTCAAGTTGACAGGCTTTTTTATTATTCTTATTACAGATGTATGTTGTAGATAGATGATAGATAGATAGATAGATAGATAGATAGATAGATAGATAGATAGATATGTGTGTGCGCACGCACACACAAATATATAAAAATATAGCCTGCTGAGTCTATTTTTGTTTGTGGTGTATAGTTTGCAGGCTGATCACTCTGCCTTAGACAACCACTGATGGACTCGTCCCCGGGAGAGGCTAATTCTCCTTCTCCCAGTAGTCAGCTGTTGCCTGCAGTTCTTTGTCCAGGGATGAGACCTCACGAGAGATTTCTCTCTTCCATGGTAGCATGTCCCTTCATATTGCCATTGTTCTGGTCTTGTCCGTGCAGCCTTTTCTAGGAGAGACTGTCTCACAAGAGACTTCCTGGTTGGTGTTCTGCCTCTTCCAGTCTTCCCCCCTCTCTTCCATGGTGTTCCCTGAGCCATAGATGCAGGAGCTGTGATGTGGATATAGAAGTTGGGACTTAGGTGCCCGTTTCTATGGATGTCTGCATTCTGTACAGTTGTAGTTTCCTGTGATGAGGGAGGGCACTCACCATTATCTGTGGCTACAAGGAGAAGATTTAGACTATGGTAAAGAAGTCTCGCTAGGACTTCATTACCCCCAAGCTAGGTTTCTAGCTCCAGGCATGGTTGCCCCCTGCCGAGTGGGCCTTAGGGCAAATTGGACAGCTGTTGGTTGCCACCAATGCGTGAGTGCCACTTCTTAGGCCATAAAGGTGTAATATCCTGCCACGCTGGTGATTGTCATGGTTCCTATGTGCTAAGTCATAGGTGCAGCTGGCTAGGCCTGTTTAATTGCTTCCCTCTGTTGGCACTTACATTGTAATTTCTGGAACCACAGAAGCTAGGTCACAGGAAAGAGACACTCAGTTCAGTTTCAGCTCAAATGACATGATTCCGGAGTCCTGAGTGTGTGGTGTCTTCAGCAATAGAGGTCTATCCTCAACCCTTGAGAGGCAACCTAGGGCTACGTATATAATCTATATTGTTTTGGGAGTCACTAAGACTACCCTGCTCGACCGTTATAAAGAAGGTTTCTTGTGCCTAATACTGGGACTTTTGTTAACCCCAGAATCAACTATAAAAATCAGTAGGCCTTTATGTCTACCAAGAACAAGCAGACTGAGGAAGAGATCATGGACACACTTCAAAAAATAACATCAAAAAAAGAGTTTCTGAGTAAACCTAACCAAGGATGTGAAAGACCTCTGCAATAAGAGCTTCGGGTCTCAGGACTAGAGAGGTGGCTGGACACATAGTTGAGAGTACAAGGTTCAGGAGCCGGGTGTGGTGGCACAGGCCTTAAGCTCGGCACTCAGGAGGCAGGCGCAGGCGGATCTCTGAGGTCGAGGCCAGCCTGGTCTACAAAGCAAGTCCTAGGATAATCAGAGATACACAGAGAAGCCCCGTCTTGAAAAATCAAAACAAAACAAAAAACCAAAAAAGATCATGAGCTGCTTTTCTAGAGGACCTGGGTTTGCTCCCCAGCATCCACATGGTGGTTCACAGCTGTCCCACTTAGTCCCCGACACATAAAATAAAGAAAAAAAAAACTTCAAATCTCTGAAAAAAGAAATTAAGAAAGACACTAGAAAATGCAGATATTTTTTGATAAGCCATCTTTTACTCATATTTTCTTCCTGGTATTAAAATGTCACATTTACATTGAATAAATATAGAACTAAGGTAAAAATTATCAAAATGTTTGAAAAGCACAATGTGATATGATAAATAGTGGCAAAATTAAAAGAAGAAATAAATAAAAAGAAGTGGAGAAAACTAGGACCAGGAAGCATTAATCAGTGTATTAATGTTCCCATTTTTCAGATAAAATATAGTGTTTTGATACAGGTAACCCCACTCTTTTAAGCCTTGTGTGATTTTCCTCTTTGTTTTTTTTAAATATTTATTTACTTATTTATTATGTATACAATATTCTGTCTGTATGCCTGAAGGCCAGAAGAGGGCGCCAGACCTCTTTACAGATGGTTGTGAGCCACCATGTGGTTGCTGGGAATGAACTCAGGACCTTTGGAAGAGCAGGCAATGCTCTTAATGGCTGAGCCATCTCTCCAGCCCCCCTCTTTATTTTTTGACATGTTTCATTACACTGACATGTTTAGACATATTTACCTTGAGAGAGAATTGTGCACATGAGCACGCGTGCCCCAGCACACGTCACCTGTTCTCTGCTCTTCCACTGTGTGAGTCCCAGCTGTCACACCCAGGTCATCATCAGTCCTGATGGCAGTCGTCTTTACCCATTGACCCATCTTGCTAATCCTCTCCTTAATTTAGCTACACTCATTTACTTACTGATTTGTTTATTTATTGAAGATCACATTTGTACCCAGGTTGTTTCATTTTTTTAATTTTTAAAATTAAAATATAATTATATAATTTCCCCTCTTCCCTTCCCTCCTTCCAGTCCTTGCCCTCCCAGGGTTTTCTCTCAAATTCATGAATCTCCTTAATTTTAAAGGAAGATTTAGGAACAGATAATGCTGGTAGTGAAAAAAATTATAACTCAAATGAAGCAATTACTTTATTGCACTCTCTTCTAATTCTGTTCAGTTCATGTACATCTTCGGCTTTATAGATTATACTTAAATTAGAATCTATGATATGGTTCCCATTTGAATTTTTTTTTAAAAAAAAAGTTTTTGTTCTGGGGTGGGGAGGAATTGATAAGACCTAAATTGACCTCCTAAATTTTACAATATTTTCTTCTAGATGATGGAATTTGGAATTCTCTTGTTTACTTTCCTTTTGCCATTTTTCTATATTATTTGAATCTTTAAACATTGTAAAGAACAATAAGGTTATTTTATTATTTTGTTGTTGTTTGAGACAGGGTCTCAATATGTAGCTTTGCTTGGCCAGGTACTCACTGTGTAGACTAGATTGGCCTTAAACTCACAGAGACCTTCCTGCCTCTGCCTCCCAAAGGCTGGGATTACAAACATGAGCCAGCCTTGTCTTTCAAATTATTCTCTTAAAGGACCTTTTGACTGCAGGGGTGTGGAGAGCAATGAGGGTATGAGCGTGCAGACAGAATATGAGCAAAACACAGGCATGACAGCTGCAGGACCAGGGCCAGCCATCCTCTAGATTGCGCTGTGCACAAGAAGGACCAGTCTGGAATTAAAGCAGGAGTCCAGTGAGACCTTCCTTACGCAGTAGACAGAGAGATGCACCTAAGGCATTGAGGGCCTCCGTGTTTCAGATGCATACTCAGGTGAGGGCTGACTCATCTCATAGCGTGAGGTCTGGGATGTTGGGACAGAGGTACCCCTCACATTCAACGTGTGACTCAGCATCGTCACTCTCAACCCCAGACACTCTCTCTGCCTTCTCCATAGCTTGTGTCCCTTGTCTTCTCTGGTGCAAAATGACCGCCACAACTCCAGGACTCAGGTCTTTATTCCAGACCAGGAAGGAGATCGTCGGGCAAAAGACAAAACACTTTTCTTTCCTTACACATCTTGCCTTTTGATCTCAAAAAGAAACCTCAGAAGCTTCTGCCTGTGTGTGCTCAGCTGCTGTTCACTACCAATAGTGGCAGAGGATGGGGCAGGGTGCAGCCTCTCAGAGACCCTGATCCCTTGCTTTTGTCTGTCCAGTTCTTTAGTGGGTGAGAGCCCCACAGGAGCCCTGGCCGCTGATAGACTGAAGAGCTGCCATGTTTTTTGTCTCAATCGTATGACCAGTAAGCCAGTCCATGCAGCATTCCTCACTGCGTGTCTGACAGAAAGAGAAAACAAGGCTGGTGAGAGGCAGAGGCTGAATGAAATGTGGCAGGGATAGTTCGTCCCCTCTCAGCTTTGGAAGGGACAGATCCGTCTATCGTTACTTACGGTTCTTGAGATTAGTGGTTTTTTGCGGATTTTGTTTGTTTTGTTTTAGGTGTATGATGGTCGCCTTCATGTATATATGTGCACTATGTGCACCCCATGACCACAAAGACCAGAAAAGGGCATCAGATCCCCTAGAACCGGAGTACAGATGGTTGTGAGCCATCGTGCGGATGCTGGGAACTGAACTCAGGTCCACTAGAACAGGAGCCGGTGCTCCCAACCACTAAGACATCTCTACAGTCCTAAGTTCTAGTGATTTTTTTATTACATTGTTTACGATAAAATAAATCTTAGGGGATAATATTATTCAAGAGCAAAGGGAATATTTTGTTAATTGATGTGACAATTGTGGAAATCAGTGTGGAGTTTCCTAAGAAAACTACAAACACCACCAATAACAAAAGGACTGTTTTTGAGCCAACATACCCTCCTCCAGGTTCATATCTATAAGAAATGGAATTCATTATTTTGTGAAGCTATCTGCATTCCATAAGTACTATAGCACTACCCATAGAAACCAAGGTATGGAAACAATCCCACATGTCCATCAATGGGATAAAAGATGAGGGAACTGTGATACACACATACACACACAGAGGAACACACACACAATACAGTTGCTTTTTTAGCCTGGGAATAGGAATTCCAGCCAGACATGGTGCTACACAACTGTAAGCTCAACACTTGGGAGTGGAGGCAGGAAATCAGAGGGCTACATAATGAGTTCGAGGCCAGCCTGGGCCACAGGAGACCCTATCTCAAAGGAGAAGAGAAGAGGAGAGAGAGAGAGAGATTCTATGATACGTGACAACATGGATGAATCTGTACGGCGTTCTACAAGTAAGAGAAACCAGATATACAGAGAAAGGCACCAAACAACATTGTGTACCTGCAGAATTTGCATGGCTTTTTAAAATCAAAGATACAGATTAAAAAGGAGAAAGATAGTTTCAGAGATGGAAATGAGATTTGGGCCTGATGGCGCAGTAGGGGCTTGCCACCAAGACTGAAGATCTGAGTTTAACCCTCAGGGCCCACATGGTAGGAGAAAACTGGCTCCAGCAGGTTGTCCTCTGGTCTGGACACTCGTGTGTACACATACAAATAAATATGTAAAAGAAAATTGGGAGGCTGAGGTTTCGGGCCCAGTGTTTTACTTATACAATATCCTCAATATTGAGACTTAAGGTCTGACCTGAAAAAAACCGTAGATGTCATGCAAATTTTGAAGACAGCGAGGTTTAGGCACCTTTGCTACATACAGGAGAATGGGAAATGATGGTGTAGTAACTGCCTTCTATTACTTCACCAAAGTAATCACCAAAGCATCACATTGTATACCATAAATATATATAATTAAAAAGAGAAACTGTCTTAGACAGAGTCTCATGGTGTAGCTCTGGCTGGCCTAGAACTCACTATGTAAACCAGATTGGCCTCCAACTCACAGAGACAGAGAGAGACCCCTTGCTTATGCTTCCCAAGTGTTGGGATTAAAATTGTTTACTACCCTGCTTAACAAAACAAAAACTAACAAACAAAAAGTTTCTTGTGGAGTCCTTAGAGCCAAGTCTGCAAAGAGGAGCTTGGGACAGAATGTAGAAGCATTGTTATCTTTTTAAGAGAGAGTCCCCATGAGGGACACCAGCCTCAAGATCACATTTAATTCTAAGGTCTGTGAACCTGTTCCCTCTTCCCTGCCTACTTATATGGATACATTGCTCATGAAGATAAGGCTTGCTCACCATCTATGTTTCCTCCCCTGTCAATCAGCACGACTTCATTCGGAGGGAGCGGCCACCACGGGTCCTCATTGACCTCATACAGAGGACAAAAGATGCTGTCCGAGAGTTGGACAACCTGCAATACAGAAAAATGAAGAAGATTCTCTTCCAGGAGACTCGAAATGGACCCTTGAATGAGTCACAAGAGGAAGAAGAGGTAGGTCCCCCCAGTTTCAGCTAGGACACTTTGGAGAATGGGGCAGAATAGGTGTTCTCTCCCCTGAGGAAGACTCGGAGGGACAGAGACACAAAGGCAGCAATTCTTACTAAGGCAGATGTGAAAAGAGCTTGGCGTCCAGCAGGGGTCAGGGGTATCATAGGGTGGAGTAGGCATTCATGAATGGGCACAGCATGAATTTTTAAATGTATTTTTATTTGAGAATTCCACACATGCATACAAAGCCTTTTGGTCGCATTCAGCCCCTGTTCCCCCTCCAGCTCTTTCAAGACCATCCTACCTACTCTTAGTTAGGGTTTCTGTTCCATAAAGAGACACCATGACCACGGCAACTCTTATAAAGGAAAGTATTTAATTGGGTATCTCGCTTACAGTTCAGAAGTTTAGTTCATAATCTTCATGGGGGAAGTATGGCAGTGTGCAGGCAGACAAGGTGCTAGAGCTGAGAGTCATCACATCTTGATCCAAAGGCAACAGGAAGTGAACCTACTCACTGAATGTGGCTTGAGCATAGGAGACCTCAAAGCTCACCTCCACAGTAGCACACTTCCTCCAACAAGACTACACCTACTCCATCAAGGCACACCTCCTAATAGTGCCACTCCCTTTGGGAGCCATTTTCTTTCAAAACACCACATTCCACTCCCTGGTCCCCAAAAACTTGTATCCATATAATAATGCAAAAATGCATTTGGTCCAGCTTCAAAAGTCCACATGGTCTATAACATTCTCAAACTTATTTAAAAATCTAAAGTTTAAAATCTCTTCTGAGACTTATGGAGATCTCTTAACTGTAATCCCCTGTAAAAATCAAAATCAAAAAGCAGATAACATACTTCCTACATATTAATGACACCAGATATACATTATCACTTCAAAACGTAGGGAAGAGAACATAGTGAGAAAATACAGGATCAAAGCAAGACCAAAACCAGCTGGGCAAACTCCAAACTCTGCATCTCTATGTCTGATATCAAAACACTCCTCAGATCTCCAACTCCTTCCAGGTCTGTGGACTGTAACATACTTCTGTCTCTTGGGCTGGTTCCACTCCATTAGCTACTCTCCTCAGCAGGTATCCCATGGCTCTGGCATCTCCAACATCTTGGGTTCTCCAAGGCAATCCAGGCTTCACCTTCACTCAATGGCCTCTCTAGGGCTCTGTTCAGGGACACGCTGACACATGCCTGGTCTCATCAGTGTTCCTTAGTTATGGAGGAAGATTTTATAATCCCTTTCTTCTATCCTTGAAGCCAGAACCATGTGGCCAAAGCTGCTTACAGAGGCTGGAAAATGGTCCCCTTGATCAATTAGATCTTTACCAGCTTCTGGTTTTCCATGATTTCCTGCACTGCCTAAGCTTGGCTGTTTAGGAACTTGCTCTGTAGACCAAGGTGACCTCAAACTCAGCTGCCAGCCTCAGCCTTGCCTTCCCAGTGATGAGATTAGAGACTGTACCACCACACCTGGCTCCAAGCTTTTCTTTAATTCCTTTTCACAAGTTGGAAATTTAGCTGGGTGGGATCTTGCCCTGAGGTCACCACTCCCTCTATTCCATTTCTTAATCCATTTATCTCCTTGAACACAGGATTTTAGCTCTAATTCTAATTCCTGGTGCCCCTTTTCTCATTTTATATTTTTATTTGCTCAGCTTGCTCCTTTTCATTATGAATCTTCATTAGGGTTAATACTAATAACCACATGACAAAGTGTACACTAGGCTGTTTTGAGATTTCCTCTGCCAGTGGAATTATTTCAGAACTCTTCACTTTAGCCTCGGGTAGACTCTTCATACAAGGACAAAAAGCAGCCACATTCTTAAGAAAATATCATAAGACCAGTCTCTAGGTCATACTAACATTCTTCTCTGAAACCTCTTGATCGTCACAGTTCAAATCATTCTCAGCACCATTATCTTTCATGTTCCTACTAGTATGGCCCATTAACCACTGCTTTCCTAGCCTAAAATACCAAAATCCAAATTCCTCCAAACAAACACATGGTTAGGCCTATCATAGCAGTACCCCAGTCTCTGGTACCAACTTCTGTCTTAGAATTTCTATTGCTGTAAAGAGATACCATGACCACAGCAACTCTTATGAAGGAAAATATTAAATTGAGGAGGTGATATACAGTTTCGGAGGTTTAGTCTACTAACATCATGGTGGGGAGCATGGAGGCATGCATGCAGACATGGTGCTGGAGAAGGAACTGCTGCATCTTGATATGCAGGCAACAGGAAGTAGACTGAGACACTGGGCTGTATCTTGAGCATATATAAGACTCAAAGCCCACCCCCTAGTGACACACTTCCTCCAGGGAGACCACACCTACTCCAACAAGGCCACACTTCCTAAGAGTGCCACTCCCTTTGGAGGCCATTTTCTTTCAAATCACCACACACCCCTAAATTCCCAATTTCACATCTCTCTCTCTTTTTTCCTTTTGATCTACTCCGTCTAATTAATGCTGCCTATGTATACATCAGTATAAGGTGATCCACTGGAGCTCATCAACCTTCCAGGGGTCACATCATAAAACTGACTCTTTCCCCCAGCAGCCTTCCGCTGTCAGTAACTCTCAGCTGGTGGTGAGGCTGTGCCCCTCCTCCATCCAGGGCTTGGTCCATTTTAGACTCAGGTAAGCTCTGTGCTTGGGAGGACCATCCTGGTTGCAGCCACCAGTCCACTCGTGAGTTAAGAGGTGAGAGTTGGGTCCCTAGGAATAGGAAAAGGTAGACTTGCTAACATGTGGCTCTCAGTGAAAGAGAAAGTGATGGAAGTGGGGTTTAAGGATAACAAGGAGGCCACTTGTTCGTTTCCCTGCCGCCCAACATCTCAGATCAGAAAGAACCACACAGAAACTATATTAATTAAATCACTGCTTGGCCTATTTGCTCTAGCTTCTTATTGGCTAGCTCTTACGTATTACGTTAACCCATCTCCGTTAATCTGTATATCGCCACAAGGCTGTGGCTTACCAGGTAAACTTCTGGTGTCTGACTCCTGAGGGGCTACATGTCTTCTCACTGACTCTGCCTTCTTTCTCCCAGCATTCAGTTTAGTTTTCCCTGCCTAGCTCTACTCTACCCCCCATCAGGCCAAGACAGTTTCTTTATTAACCAATGGTATTCACCGCATACAGAGGGGAATCCCACACCATAAGGGGACTAAAAACTTGAACATGTGTGGCCTGAAAGTGTGTGAGCTTCAGGGAATGGCTGGGCATGGCAGTACATGCCTACCACCCCAGCACTTAAAGGCAGAGGCAGGAGGATTGTGGATTTGGGGCCTGCTTGAGAGAATAAGGGTGGGTTGAGGTTATTCAGGGGTCTCTTGACACCATGTACACATGAGTTTTCAAAGGAAAGATGACTTTCTGGCCTTTCACCAGCTAAAAGAATTGGATGAGAGCCAGTTAGATGGTTCAGCTGACAAAGGTCTGTGCTGTCAGCCTGAGTTAGACCTCTCAGGCCCACATGCTGGAAGGAGAGAACAACTCCTGAAATTATCCTCTGACCCCCACAAGGCCACCATAGCGCATGTGCTGTGGCATGCGCATACACACGTGCACACATACATGCATACACACCCACGATAAACTTAGAAAAATAACCAAATAGTGAGGAAGTCAGTGTTATTTACACACCCACGATAAACTTAGAAAAATAACCAAATAGTGAGGAAGTCAGTGTTATTTTTTAACTTTCAATGAAACAATTATTTTATCAATAAAAAATTCAAAAAATAAAAATTGAACTATAAAAATCTCTTGATCAGTATAGACAATTAATATTCCACTAATTGAGAAATTGAATGCATTAAAATGTGACATATTAATAGTAGGGTGTGGGAGCATGAGTCTTTAATCCCAACACTAGGGAGGCAGAAGCAGGCTGATTTCTGTGCATTCAAGGCTAACTTGGTCTAAAGCTCAAGTTCCAGGCCAGCCCTGACTACATACTGAGGCCCTGTCTTCAAAACAAAAATGAAATATTGTCTACATTTTTTTTGTTTTTTGTTTTTTGAGACAGGGTTTCTCTATGGCTTTGAAGCCTGTCCTGGAACTAGCTCTGTAGACCAGGCTGGTCTCGAACTCACAGAGATCCGCCTGCCTCTGCCTCCCGAGTGCTGGGATTAAAGGCGTGCGCCACCATCACCCGGCTGTCTAGATTTTGTATCACTGAGTGATCACTTGTATCCTCATGTCTCCATGGCAATTTACTGTCTGTTTGTGTACAGTAGGGTTTGAAAATAGGGCTTCTTTGTAACTAAATTGACTTAGTGAATTTAATCCTGTTGGGGAGGAGCCTCTTGTGTGATCATAACTGCTGACTTCACACTTTCACCCCATCCACTGTTAGTCTCTGGCCTGACAGGAGTAGGTACCAATATTATTTCACAGAGATTCTTAATGAGATCACCGAGGAAATCATGACAGAGTTTCTTAAGGGAGACAGGATTTAACTACCTAGCTCGGACAGTAGATTTATCCCCCACCTCATGCAGTTATGCACTAAGGTCCTGCAGGGGAGCACGCACACCACTGTCCCCTCTAAAGAGCTTCTCCACTGTACGCCAGTTCAGGATCATCAGTTTGGTGTCCTCAGTGTCACCACTTGGCATTCCCAGAGAACCCGCCTGGACTCATGACATACTGGGAGCAATCCCACAGTGTCGTGGTCATGTGTGTTGGGGGAAGCCCTGGGATGGTAGCATTTGGAGACTTGAGACCCATAAGCAGAGAGGCCCCGGGGAGGCAGGAAGTGAGTGTGAGATGTCTGGTCATGGTAGAGTGTCCCCAAAGATCCTCCATTTAAAAGATGACATGCGAGGCATGGGGACCTCAGTTCCATCCCCAAAACCCATATTTTTTTTTTTTAAAGCCAGGAGTCTTAGCGCCTGTTTACAAATAGCTCTAGGGAGGCAGAAAACAGGAAGATCCTGGAGCTCATTGGCCAGCCAGTCTAACCTACTTAGTGAGCTCCAACCAGAGAGACCCTGTCACAAAATTCAAGGTGGATGGCTCTTTGTGATCAACACTCAGGGTTGACCTGTGTCTACTATGCATGTGTACACACACACACACACACACACATACACACACACACACTTGATCTTTGCACACCAACAAAAGAGCAGTTTGCTGCTGCAGATTTAATGCTCAGTGGCCCAGCCAGTAGGTCAGCACTTGATCTCCAGGTATTTTGGTTTTGAATCCCAGTGCCCATTTTTACAGGACAGTGAACACGGAAGCAATCTGAACAGGGAGGTGGACAGCTTGGGCAGCATCCACTCTATCCCCAGCGTGTCAGTGAGCACAGGCAGCCGGAGCAGCAGTGTGAACAGCATGCAGGAGGTCATGGACGAGAGCAGCTCTGAGCTCGTCATGATGCAGGAAGATGACGGCACTATCAACTCCGGCTCCTCCATGGTACACAAGAAGGTAGGTATCACAGGGCCCTCACAAGCCAGGGTCGGGTAGCCCCAGCAAAGCCAGGTCAGGACATGCTGCTTTCAGGAGGGTGGGTTTCCTCTTTGCAACCAAAGCAGGGGATGAAAAGAACAGGAAGAAGACTTCTGATGGATTGGCAGAAGACCCTGTTGGCTGCACCTCTCGGTTTCACCATCTCTCGTTGCTCTGATAGCTGGCACCATCCAGCAGAATGGTAAAGAAATTACTAATATTAATATACTGAGCATATTAGCACAGTGTCTAGAATCCTAGCCTCTGAAAGGCTGAGGCGGGGGATTGCCAGAAGTTCAAGACTGCCCTGTGGTACATTGAAAGTAGTAAGCCAACCTGGACTACAGAGTGAAATTCTGTCTCAAGGAAGAAGGAAGGAAGGAAAGAAGGAAGGAAGGAAAGAAAGAAAGAAAAGAAAAGAAAAACAAACAAAAAATGGACTGGAGAGATTGCTCAGAGGTTAAAAGTACTGATTACTCCTCCAGAGGACCTGGGTTTAATTCCCAGCACCAACATAGTAGTTCACAACCATCTGTAACTTTAATCAGGTGGTTCTGACACCTTCTTCTGGCCGCAGACACCAGACATGCACAATACATATGCAAGTAAAACACCTATACCCATAAATAAATAAATTTTTGAAAAAGAAAAAAGAAAGAAAGTTGAGTGTGGTGGCGCACGCCTTTAATCCCAGCACTCAGGAGGCAGAGGCAGGTGGATCTCTGTGAGTTCGAGGCCAGCCTGGTCTACATAGTGAGTTCCAGGACAGCTAGAGCTACACAGAGAAACCCTGCCTTGAAAGAAAAAAAAACAAAAGGAAGAAGAGGAGGGGGGCTGGAGAGATGGCTCAGAGGTAAAGAGCACTGACTGCTCTTCCAGAGGTCCTGAGTTCAATTCCCAGCAACCACATGGTGGCTCACAACCATCTATAATGAGATTTGGTGCCCTCTTCTGGCATACAAGCATACATAGAAGGAATGTTGTATATATAATAAATGAATAAATCTTTAAAAAAAAAGAAGAGGAGGAGGAAGAAGAAGAAGAGGAGGAGGAGAAGGAGGAGGAGGAGGAGGAAGGGAGGAAAAAAGGAAGGTCAAAGCTGTCCCTGGCGCCTCACAGAGGAAAGCAACTCATCCTTACAGAGGAAAAGACCCCCTGTAAAGCAGTGACCTCCACACCTCAGGCATTAGACTCAAGAGGCTAAGACTAGAGGATGGCAAGTCCAAGGCTTGTCAGGGCTACGGAGTGAGTGCCAAGATCAACAGCTTGCCTTGTCTCAAAATGAAAAGCCGAAGACAAAACAGCAACAGAATTTATTGTTTTTTCTCTTCTAAGGCTCTCTACCAGCTAACTACAGTTACAGAGTTTGTTTGTTTGTTTGTTTTGTGGGTAGGGCACACATGTGCATGATCAGAGCACATGGGGATCAGAGGAAAGCATGCAGAAGCTGATTCTGTCTTTCCCCCATGGGGCGTGGTGGCAGGCAAGCTAGCTTATCCTGTTGACTATTTTGACCTCTGAATGAATGGTTCTGATTAAGGATGTCTGTCCTAGTTTCTTTCTGTTGCTCTGATAAACTCCAAGACCCACAGCAATCTGGGGAGCTCTCAGATCACACCCCATCTCTGATGCAAGTCAGGGGAGGAACTCAAGAGCTGAACCTGGAGGCAAGAGCTGATGTGGGGACCACAAAAGGGTGCTGCTTACTGGCTTGCTCCCCATAACTTGCTCAGCCTGCTCTCTTATAGCATCCAGGACTACCAGCCCAGGACTGGCACTGCCCACAGTGGGCGGAGCCCTAATGCACAGACTTGTCTATAGGCCAGTCTGATGGGGGCGGTTTGTCAGTTGTTGTGGTGACAAAAACCTAGCCAGCAGGATGCTCATTTTATACAAACCTACCATAAAGTTAAAACTTTTAATGAAAACCGTTGAAGGTTTGCTTACTTCAGAGTCATTGTTCTGACTTGAGGTCAGCCTTCCACAGTAGGAAATTATAGAGAAAGGTCACTTGTCACTTAAGATTTTATTTATTTTATTTCATGTATATGAAGTGCCGCATGTATTGTCTGCATGCATGTATATATGTAACATGTGCATGCAGTACACATGGAAGCCAGATGCTTGACCCTCCTGGAACTGGAGTCGCAGGTCATTATGGATAATAGGAACAGAATAAGGGTCCTCTGCAAAAGCAGCGAGTGTTCTTAACCTTTTGTGCCCACACATGCTCACGCACACACGGTTATTTTTTTTTTTAAAGTATCTAAGCCATTTGTGTGTAGTGTTCTTGCAAAATTTGTTCTGGGTAACAGGAAGATTTACTCAACTAGGGAAACAATGGCTGTGTCCCCTCAGAGCTATCCAAGCTGGGCAAATTAGCCAGGGCTAGATGCTTGCTCCTGCCTGAGCCATCGAATGTGGACAAGGAGGGGCACGCACCAGCTGCACTCACTCACAATGGGCTCCGCTCCCACTGACACAAGAAAGAAGAAGACAACCCAGACTGTGATTTCCTGTAACAGTCCCGTTTGCCCGGGTTGTGTCCACAGTCTCAGGAAAGCCTGTTCTAGTCCTTGTCCCGTTGTCCTAATTGTTTTCTTTATAGTATCTGCCAGTGTATAAAATTACATTATGCACCAGATTTAGTGGAAGCCTTTCATCCCTCTGCCATCCCCGCATCCGAGAGGCTGCCATGGCACAGTCACGGGATCAAGTCCTGCCTGGCTGCACAGGAAGACCCCGTCTCAAAATCAGAGTGCTCACTGGCTAAGAGCACTGATTGCTGGGTTTGGATCCCAGCACCCACATGACAACTCACAACCATCTATAACTCCAGCTTCAGGGGATCCAACCACCTCTTCTGGACTTTAAGAGCGCCTTCACATACATAGTGCACAGAAACTCATACAAGCAAACACACATGAACAAAATCTAAAAAGAATAAGACAGAGCACTTAGATTACAGCTCAGTAGTGTATGCTTGCCTTGCATGTGCAAGGTCCTGGGTACAATCCCCAACATCAGAAAAATACATATTTATGTATTATAACATATATGTATATATGTATCAATCCAGCTCCAAGGAAAGTGGAGATCTTCTTCTGGCTTCTGAGGGCCGCAGCACACATGTGGCATGCGCAGGCACACACACCCCCACACACATAAATAAAACTGTCAATCCTTAGAACATGCACACATGTGTAATACATTAACTTATCTACCATCTATGAATGGAACGTAAATTTTCCCATTTGTCTGGGACAAGGTAGACTGTCCGTAAATGCATACCACGTGAGGGAGTAAGTGACAAGTTCAGAGCCAGACACACAACAGCTTACGGTCAGGGGTGTGAAACACAAATTCAAGGAGTAGACATCTCCAGTATCGCCTTTAAGGCTTGAAGAAGCTACCTGAGTAGAGTTTGTCTGCTAACACCTAAGAAGCAGTAACATGCTTGACGCCAAATACAAGAAAATCCTTACAACCAAGCAGAACGTGCGGTGCTCTGACCATAGGCAGAGGACAGATTCCTGTTCTGTGCAGAACGTGAGGTGCTCTGATCATAGGCAGAGGACAGATTCCTGTTCTGTGCAGATCGTGAGGTGCTCTGATCATAGGCAGAGGACAGATTCCTGTTCTGTGCAGAACGTGAGGTGCTCTGATCATAGGCAGAGGACAGATTCCTGTTCTGTGCAGAACGTGAGGTGCTCTGATCATAGGCAGAGGACAGATTCCTGTTCTGTGCAGATCGTGCGGTGCTCTGACCATAGGCAGAGGACAGATTCCCGATCTGTGCAGATCGTGCAGTGCTCTGATCATAGGCAGAGGACAGATTCCTGTTCTGTGCAGAACGTGAGGTGCTCTGATCATAGGCAGAGGACAGATTCCTGTTCTGTGCAGATCGTGCGGTGCTCTGATCATAGGCAGAGGACAGATTCCTGTTCTGTGCAGAACGTGAGGTGCTCTGATCATAGGCAGAGGACAGATTCCTGTTCTGTGCAGATCGTGCGGTGCTCTGATCATAGGCAGAGGACAGATTCCTGTTCTGTGCAGAACGTGAGGTGCTCTGATCATAGGCAGAGGACAGATTCCTGTTCTGTGCAGATCGTGCGGTGCTCTGACCATAGGCAGAGGACAGATTCCTGTTCTGTGCAGAACGTGCAGTGCTCTGATCATAGGCAGAGGACAGATTCCCGATCTGTGCAGATCGTGCAGTGCTCTGATCATAGGCAGAGGACAGATTCCTGTTCTGTGCAGAACGTGCAGTGCTCTGATCATAGGCAGAGGACAGATTCCTGTTCTGTGCAGAACGTGCAGTGCTCTGATCATAGGCAGAGGACAGATTCCTGTTCTGTGCAGATCGTGCGGTGCTCTGATCATAGGCAGAGGACAGATTCCTGTTCTGTGCAGAACGTGCAGTGCTCTGATCATAGGCAGAGGACAGATTCCTGTTCTGTGCAGAACGTGCAGTGCTCTGATCATAGGCAGAGGACAGATTCCTGTTCTGTGCAGAACGTGCAGTGCTCTGATCATAGGCAGAGGACAGATTCCTGTTCTGTGCAGATCGTGCGGTGCTCTGATCATAGGCAGAGGACAGATTCCTGTTCTGTGCAGAACGTGAGGTGCTCTGATCATAGGCAGAGGACAGATTCCTGTTCTGTGCAGATCGTGCGGTGCTCTGACCATAGGCAGAGGACAGATTCCCGATCTGTGCAGATCGTGCAGTGCTCTGATCATAGGCAGAGGACAGATTCCTGTTCTGTGCAGAACGTGAGGTGCTCTGATCATAGGCAGAGGACAGATTCCTGTTCTGTGCAGAACGTGCAGTGCTCTGATCATAGGCAGAGGACAGATTCCTGTTCTGTGCAGATCGTGCGGTGCTCTGACCATAGGCAGAGGACAGATTCCTGTTCTGTGCAGAACGTGAGGTGCTCTGATCATAGGCAGAGGACAGATTCCTGTTCTGTGCAGATCGTGCGGTGCTCTGATCATAGGCAGAGGACAGATTCCTGTTCTGTGCAGAACGTGAGGTGCTCTGATCATAGGCAGAGGACAGATTCCTGTTCTGTGCAGATCGTGCGGTGCTCTGATCATAGGCAGAGGACAGATTCCTGTTCTGTGCAGAACGTGAGGTGCTCTGATCATAGGCAGAGGACAGATTCCTGTTCTGTGCAGATCGTGCGGTGCTCTGACCATAGGCAGAGGACAGATTCCTGTTCTGTGCAGAACGTGCAGTGCTCTGATCATAGGCAGAGGACAGATTCCCGATCTGTGCAGATCGTGCAGTGCTCTGATCATAGGCAGAGGACAGATTCCTGTTCTGTGCAGAACGTGCAGTGCTCTGATCATAGGCAGAGGACAGATTCCTGTTCTGTGCAGAACGTGCAGTGCTCTGATCATAGGCAGAGGACAGATTCCTGTTCTGTGCAGATCGTGCGGTGCTCTGATCATAGGCAGAGGACAGATTCCTGTTCTGTGCAGAACGTGCAGTGCTCTGATCATAGGCAGAGGACAGATTCCTGTTCTGTGCAGAACGTGCAGTGCTCTGATCATAGGCAGAGGACAGATTCCTGTTCTGTGCAGAACGTGCAGTGCTCTGATCATAGGCAGAGGACAGATTCCTGTTCTGTGCAGATCGTGCGGTGCTCTGATCATAGGCAGAGGACAGATTCCTGTTCTGTGCAGAACGTGAGGTGCTCTGATCATAGGCAGAGGACAGATTCCTGTTCTGTGCAGATCGTGCGGTGCTCTGACCATAGGCAGAGGACAGATTCCCGATCTGTGCAGATCGTGCAGTGCTCTGATCATAGGCAGAGGACAGATTCCTGTTCTGTGCAGAACGTGAGGTGCTCTGATCATAGGCAGAGGACAGATTCCTGTTCTGTGCAGAACGTGCAGTGCTCTGATCATAGGCAGAGGACAGATTCCCGATCTGTGCAGATCGTGCAGTGCTCTGATCATAGGCAGAGGACAGATTCCTGTTCTGTGCAGATCGTGCGGTGCTCTGACCATAGGCAGAGGACAGATTCCCGATCTGTGCAGATCGTGCAGTGCTCTGATCATAGGCAGAGGACAGATTCCTGTTCTGTGCAGATCGTGCGGTGCTCTGATCATAGGCAGAGGACAGATTCCTGTTCTGTGCAGATCGTGCGGTGCTCTGACCATAGGCAGAGGACAGATTCCCGATCTGTGCAGATCGTGCAGTGCTCTGATCATAGGCAGAGGACAGATTCCTGTTCTGTGCAGAACGTGCAGTGCTCTGATCATAGGCAGAGGACAGATTCCTGTTCTGTGCAGAACGTGAGGTGCTCTGATCATAGGCAGAGGACAGATTCCTGTTCTGTGCAGAACGTGCAGTGCTCTGATCATAGGCAGAGGACAGATTCCTGTTCTGTGCAGATCGTGCGGTGCTCTGACCATAGGCAGAGGACAGATTCCCGATCTGTGCAGATCGTGCAGTGCTCTGATCATAGGCAGAGGACAGATTCCTGTTCTGTGCAGAACGTGCAGTGCTCTGATCATAGGCAGAGGACAGATTCCCGATCTGTGCAGATCGTGCAGTGCTCTGATCATAGGCAGAGGACAGATTCCCATTCTGTGCTGCACTTGATCTTGGCCAGAGGTCGAAAAGTGACCCACCTGTCATCTTGGAAGATGACCATCCTATCAAACTCACGTTTTAAAAATTCCTAAATATGCATTGATTATAGTTTCATTATTTACATATGCACATGTATTTAAATACATGCAAATGAATCTCAAGAATAGGATGTTAAAACTATGAATTCCAATTCATTTTAATTGTTGGTAAAACAATTGAAAAACTCAAAATTTAAAAGGTTGTTTACTGGCCACGAGAATATTTGTGTCACTTCTAGTAATTGATCACTTCTTTAGTATACCCTGCTTTAGTATATATTCTCTGGACTCCTTTTCCTGTGCAAAGTAATGGATTTTTACTCATATGTGTCACTAATATGTTCTGGTCTTTTGTGTCCCATGTAGAACCTATGTACAGGCCATGGGTGTAAACTCATTCCTGTGAAATTTACTATATATGTCTGTGTGTGCATGTGCACATGTGCGCCGCGCACCAGAACGCATATGTGGAGGTCAAAGGACAGGTTTCCGTCAGTTCTCCCCTTCCACCATGTGGGTCATCAGGCTCAGCAGCAAGTGCCTTTACCTGCAGAGCCATCCCACCAACCCTGTTGCCCTCTTTGAAAACCAGAGAACAGCTTTCCCCAATGTTTTGAGAGGGTAGGGTGTCCTCAGTGCCCTTTGCTCCTTAGCTGGGCTGTTCTGCGGTGCAGAGGGCCCGCGTCGCCGCTGCTGCTTCCTCTCACGTGCAGCAGAGAGGAAAGGAAGGAATGACGCTGCAGGAGTGTCCTGCAGTCATGGCTTTGTCCTCAGCCTGCTCCTCGCCATCTTCCCTCCCTAGCTTTCTGGTTCAGATCCACCTTTCCCTTCCAGCTTCATCTAGCAGCCTCAGAAACCAGGCCTGGTGGCGCGCGTGCTTTTAATCCCAGCACTGGGGAGGCTGAGGCCTGGGGATCTCTGTGAGTCTGAAGCCAGCTTGCTTTACATACTGAGTTCCAGGCAAGTGCGGGCTACACAGAGAGACCTGTGTCTCAACAGAGCAAGCGTGGTATTTTGAAGTGAGCAGATGAGGCACGGTGAGCTTGCTGGCCCCTCGTCCACAGACAGGTCAGCGAGGGTACCTGTAGAGACCCGGTCAGAGAAAAGCTGCTTCGGGTCACACCCATGGGTTGTGTCACCTGGGTCACCATGTAGAGCTCCTGGCACAACAAAGTAACAGACTTCAATGAATTACAAATATGAATTCTGTTAAATAACCCAAGAGAAAACGTCATTTTCTCATAATCTCCTCAGACATATCCTAGACATGTGGTCATGAGGTAGTTCTGTCCTGGGTAAAGCTTCCGTCTAAATAAAAGCAGTGTCTTAGGGGTGCAAATGTAGTTCCATTGATGGAGTGCTTACCAGCAAGCACAGATCCCCAGGATCCATTGCCAGCTCATACGTGTCATCTTGGAAGGGGTAGTGGCAGAGACAGGAGAATCCCAGGGTTTGCTGGCTGCCCCATCTGAATGCCTAGGTCAGCGAGAGACCCTGCCTCAAAAACCACGGTTGGAAACAATAGAGGAAGACACCACTGTTGACCTCTGGCTTCCATGCGTGCTGGCATGCAACACGCACACACACACATGCACGCACATGCATACACACATGCACACACACACACACATGCGCACACACATGGTAATTCCAGGACATAAGTGTTCCTCTTGTGTGATATATTTCACTTTTTTATATAAAAATGTAATTCTTTTTTTTAAAAAAAAGGCAATGGTGTAATTTTTACCTGCCTGTAATTTTAATACTCAGGATGCTGAGGCAGGAAGATTGCAGATTCAAGCCAGACCGAGACACAAAGCAAAAAATTTAATAAACCATACAATTTAAGGAAAAGCAAATTTGTCGCATAGACTGTAAGAGGGCACTGAGCAGGCAGTAGCTGGAATTCTGCCCACAGGTCAACATCAGTTTTTTTTAATCTGAGGAAATATTTCTGTTGTGTTTTCCAATGAGCACACGTGTAGATTTGCCAGATTAAAATACATGGACTTAAAATGGGCCCCTAATCCCAAAGAAATTTCAAGGCACTATTTCATGTGTTGCTGAATAATAATAGCCCATTACTTTTTATTTATTTAGTGTACTTGCACATGTGTGTATGTGTGTGTGCCACAGTGTTTGTTAAGCACAAGTTTTGACACTTGGGAGGCAAGTACCACTCCCCACTGAGCCTGCCTCTCCAGCCCCAACAATGGCATTTTAAAGGTAAATCCCCACCAAGACACATATTTGGTCTTGGTAGAGCACAGCGTGGTGTTTGCCCTTCGTCTCACAGAAACATTCCTCAGAGACGGCAGCCCTCAGCCACTCATGGGCGCTAGCCGGCTCTCACTGCTACTGCGTTAACTGACCCTTCAGTGGCTACTCCGAAATCGTGCCCAACTCAGAAACTGTGAGCACCACATACAGCAGGTAAACCCTGCGGGCCTGAGACTTGAAGGGACAGCGAAGGTGACGCACCGCTGTGTTTGGGTTTCAGGTCCCAAGACACATTCTCCTTATTTTTAAATAGCTCATTAATTGGATTGGGGAACTTCACCCTTTTTTAATCCAGTGAGATCGAATGTTTACACATTTTTTTCCTTGGGCCTGGGAATGTCATTCAGTGTTAAAGCGAATGGTTGCCCAAAAAGACAAAATACAATTGAAAGCCAGATATAGTGGCCACCCCTTTAATCCCAGGACTCAGCAGAGGAGGATGGATCTCTGAGTTCCAGGCCAGTCATAGCAAGACCTTGTCTCAAAATAAGTAAATAAATAAAATATAAACAAACAGACTTCCTTCCCTGCTGCGCCGAAAGTGGGCGTGGCCTGTGTTAGGATGGCTCACGGCCCTGACCTGTGGCCGCTCTCATACTAGATCAGAGATGGTGACCTAGTGCCAAGCCACCCAGCAAATCTAAGACTTCTCTTCCAAACAGTGGGGCCAGTGTGCTGGCTCAGTGGGTAAGAGCACTGGCTGCCAAGCCTGACGACCTGAGTTCAGTCCCCGGGGCCCACAGTGTGGAAGGCGAGAACTGACTCCTGAAGTTGCCCTCTGACCTTACACACGTGCCATAGCATGTACACACACACACACACACACGTAAATAAATAAATAAATAAATGTAATTCTTAAAAGGAGGTAAGGATAAAGCAAAGGTTCACATATGTTTTAGATAAAGGAATTTGTATTTAAAGTAAATTAAAATTCTGGACCTTGTCTTTGAGCAAAAGTGACATCCTAGCTTTTTTTTCTCTTTCACACTGTGCGCAGCACTTCTAGCACATACATTGGTGGGTTATTTAACGTGTCAATAACCATAAAAAGTGATGTCAGATTTTAGCTTTCAGAATGTATTCCAATTTCCATACATTTAGCACACACATAAAAAAATCTGTGACTTTTAATTTGATAATCAGGGTCCTAAACCTAAAATATTTTGCTTGTTTGGTTGCAGATTTTTTATTTATAATTTTTTGTTTGCTTGTTTTGTTTTGTTGAGTTAGAGGCTTACTAATGTAGCTCAGGCTGGCCCCAAACTACCCTGTCTCCTTAACCTCCTGAATGCTGGGATTATAGGCACAAACATCACCACACCCTGGGATCTAGTTTTATTACATATGGACATATGTGAACGGTTTTTGTTTTGTTTTGTGATGTGAGCGCGTGAAGTCACCACCACTTGAATGTCACTGCTTCCACCACTTACCCCAGGTTCTCTCTCAGTGGAACTTCTTAATTGTCACCAAAACCAGGTGGCATCAGAAAGTTCCATGCTTCTCTGAAGCTGTTGTGTTAAGTAAGTTCGATTTTTCATTAGTACATACATGAAGAGAAGGAGCCTGAGGCCCACTGCAGGGTCCCAGTCACATGCTTTTGTGCCATACGAAGTTCAGACTTCCCAGGAAGTAATGCGAAATAATTTAAAATGATCCTTCAAGCATTTTTACATAAGTTTTAAAATATCCATGTTAATGGGTTTTTTTTTTAAATTATTTCAGGAGAGGTCGGGGCTCTCACTACACTACCCACAGTGACCTCAAACTTGCAATTTCTCCCACTTCCCTAGTGTGTTGGAGTGCGGGTGTGTGTGTGTGTGTTGGGTGGCAATTGTAGGTGTACACAACTTACCCCGCTTAAGAAACACATTGTTTTTTCATTTATTTATTATTGTTGTGGCTTTTTACATCAAAACCTGGTTATAACATTTCATGTCCCTCAAAAAAAAATCTACACATTTTGATTTTTTTGAAAATTTCAGAGATAAAGGTTTGTATTTTCTGATTCTCTTTGGATCTTGCTTTGTAATGAAGGGAAGGGCAATTACATGGTTTTTAAATTTTTGAGGTACTCCTGGAGAAAATGCAAACCAGTTGTTTCTCCTAAAACGCTGGGGAATAAGAAATTGATTTCTCCTCCCCCATCTGAGCATGAGCTATTTAAAAGCCCCCCACCATTGAACATGATTTTGAACTACAGATTGCCAGAGTACTATGGGGGGGAGAAAATTTTCTAAAGGTTGCTGACTGACTGACCAGCTCATCTTGTACAGAGGGCGGGCCATCCTCTGAAAACATTTTCCCTTTCCAAATCATTTCAGTTGCATTTAAGGAACATCCATTATTATCCATCCAGGGCATGTTATTTTTTTTTCCACGGGGCGTTAAAATGAGATTAATCATCTTTGGCCATCAAGAAAGCACAGAACTCGATTAAATCAGTCAAGGACATTAAATCCCAGCCTCGCTCAGTCTGCTGGCATGCCAGTTGAGGGACCATTTGTGAAAGTATCATTTGGTTTGGAATTGTATGCCTGTCTCTTTAAATCTAAAAAAAAAAAAAGAAAGAAAAAAATCCTTTCAGAAGCTGTAGAGAGAAGGTGCTAGAACTGTGTACGATCATGACTGGAAAGCAGGATCCCTCAGTGACTGCCGAATCTTCCCAGCACAAGACAGAGAGGCGGCTCGCCACAAGCCTCCCCTGATCGCCCCCACCCCCAGAAGAAGGATGACCCCACCGACCAGCTCACAGATCCAATTCAATTGACAACGCAGCTCTTTCAGGGGAATGAGGCGGAGGCTCGCTTTTATGTTAAAAGCCACCAGCATCCTCCCCGCCAGACATGGACATGACATTTTTAAAGGAATTATCTGGTCACCGCGTTTTAAGCAGACTGTGCTGAAGCGTCCGTCCGCGCCATTCTCTCTCCTCTTCCTTTTCGCTTTTGCATATATGTAATTCCGGAGGTAAAGGGGGGAAAAAGCCTGCCAGGGAGTCAGAAGGCATCCCACGAGCGATCAGCTGACATTCCTAACCGAAGGCTGCAATGTGTTGCTTATTCATTTTATACCGTGGGAGCTGCGGGGACTAGCAGAGAGCTGAACTATGCATTTCAAACAGCGGTGCTTGTTCAGAAAGAGGGGTGAGAGAGAGGCAGCCGGCGAGGAAAGAGCGCAGCTGGACTTTCTCCTTCTCTTCATCCATTTCTGCAGGATCATGTATTCGTAAGGGATGAGGCGGGCCACGGCGATCCCAGGCCTGAGCCGCGGCCTACCCAGTCAGTTCAGAGCCGGGCCCTCCACTATCGGAACCGAGAGCGCTTTGCCACGATCAAATCCGCGTCTTTGGTAAGCCGATACTGCTCTCCCCACCTTCCCTGTCTTCCCCTCCTCCCTGTCTGGCAGCCTCTGGCCCTCCCTGAGCCTCCCTCAGCTTCATGGATGGGAGGAAAAGCAGCCAGAGATGTTGTCTCCCTCCAAATAATTTTATTCATTTTAGGGGGAAAAAAAATCTGTTGGCATAGCAACCTGATCTCAGATGTTTAGCATTGTCTATTGCATAAAAAAAAACCTTTGTGTGTGTGTGTGTGTGTGTGTGTGTGTGTGTGTGTCTGTGTGTGTCTGTGTGTATGCTGTATATGCAAAATATAAGGCTTTGGAATGAGTTGCTGGCATGAACAATTTTTTTTAAGCGATCTCTGTTTTAATCAAAATAAATAATGCTAAAAATATTTTTTCAGGGTATGGATGTGTGCAGGGCACTATGCTTCTTTTTATATAGGTGCATGTGTGTCTATGATACACACACACGTCAAAAGGTAAAACACGATTTAAAATTTTATATATATATATATATATATATATATATATATATATATATATATATATATATATATAGTTGCCGGCCACCATCTGTAATTGTAGAAAAATCAAACACTTGCTTCCCAAGGATAGTCCACTGGTTCGTTCTGATTCATTCATTTATTTATTGCAATGGTGGTAGTGGCCGAGCTTCCCCCATTTAACCCCTGAAGAATTTCCTGAGAGCCATAAAGCAAGGAGGCCTTTGTAGCGGGGGCTGGCAGCAGCTGTGGGAGCTGAGGGGCTGTCGGATTCCTCAGCTTTTCTACTACCGCGAATGTGATTGCCGGGTGCCCTTGTAGTAGCAAAAGGGGTGTGCGCAGGAAGACTTAGTTTTCATGCCTCCTCCCCTTGGCCCCCCACGCGTGCGCGTGCGCGCTGTCACATACACACACACACACACACACACACACACACACGCACGCACATCCCCCCTCCATTTCATCCTTAGCATTTGGACCTCTCTGCTTTTCCACCTGAATCTCACTTCTCAGGCAGGAAAATTATTGAAATATTAGTTGTTTTGCCCAAATGGATGTTAGAGGTCACATGAGCGGGAAGAGTTACTGTACACTGCTTGGCCGTTACATCCAGAACCCATGATGACATCATCCAAGGCCGACCCAGAAATAATCATTTTTTCTTGTCCTATTTTTCAAACCTGATTTCTACTTTTATCCCCCCACCCCATCAAGTCTGTTTTTAAAGGCTCCAGCGATGTTTGAAATTGAGAAGAATTATAGTCTTTGAGAGAGCAAATAGAAGGAAAATGGAGGTGAAAGCAGCAGTCTATTGCTCATGCCTATTCCGTGTCAGAAAAAAAAATCACAGTTTAACATAGTCTGTTCATAAAGAATCCCACTCCCGAGTTCTTTTATGTTGAAGTTTCTTGTAAGCTCTTTAATGGGCAATTTTTCATCTGATAGGAGATCTCAAAATGTCCACTCTGTGGCTGCTGATGCTTGGTAAGCATCTCGGAAACCTGCCTGTGAATTCGATAGAACATGGTGGGGCTGTCAGTAGTGGCCTCCGTGCCACAGTGTCTGACAAGAAACCTGTGACTGCTCACCACAGGCTGCTGTGGGCTCGTCCCTTCAGCCCCCACCTGCTCCGGAGGAGCCCTAGCAGCAGGGGCAGGCGCTGCAGGGAGGCGGACCCTCGCCCCAGCGGTTCCCCCATTGTGGGACAGATATCTGCTTTCCCTCAAACCACGCCCTCCTTCCCACATCATAGATTCATGACTCTCTCCTCCCGCCCTTCATTACTACAGCCATGCCGGTAGAGTCTCATGCCAGCCGCTCAGCATGGGCTTCAGCCGTCACAGCCGCCTTCTCAGTGGCTAATAGAAGCGGCTTCCCTGCCAGGCCACTTCAGGCTGTGGGCAGAGCCCTCGGAAGCCTCCCTGAAGCCTACAGGCTTCAGAGTAACCCAACCCACATCCCGTGCAGGGAACCGCTGGAGTCCATCCCTCTGGGGGACTTCTGATTCGTCAAGAGGTCTCTACTCCAATACCTACTGAGAGACCCAGAGGCCTGGGTTTGGGTGGGGCGGCTGGTCTTCTAGGACACAGAGACCGGTGCGCAGGCTCTCCAGATGGGGCGCTCTCAGAGTCATGATGGTATCCTTGGAAGTTCTTCTGAGGATCTGGTAAATTTTGAGAATAAATGAATGAAGGGCAGATGGGGTCTGGCATTGGATGGTTGCGTCCGTGCCCCATTTGCGGCCATCTAACTATTGGCTGTTTTCTATCATCAAGTTCTTCAATCCTGCTCCCCACCAAATGGTCTCAGACACTCAACCCAAGGACTGCCCAAGCCATGCCACTAGAATATTGGGAAGAAGTGTGTGATTTTAGAAAACGGATGACACGTCCTGTTTCATTTTGTTCTGTTCTGGTTTTTATGGATCCCATTCAATTGAAAAGGCCTAGGGTGGTGTAGACAGCCTTTAGTGAAGGGCAGGGTAATGGGACGGTGGAGATCCTGTCACCAGTCAAGTCCCAGGCCAGACTGACAGCTGATGGCAATCCTAGATTGATGGTTGATGTGCCAACTGTTTGTTCATTGGCTGGTTTGGGTTGTGCCCTTTCTCCATGGTTTCCCTCCCGGTAGAGATGCTGACGAGTCACAGAGATATCTGGAGGTCATCAGCAAAGAGCACAGGAACACACAGACTCACTTTTCCATTACGAACTCAATAAATGACAAGAACATTTTTCACCTGACTCGCAAACTATCGCCAACACTTGCCACTTCTCAGATGGGTCTTACGGACCCACCTTTCCCACAGAAACCCAAAGGAGGCCCTTGCTGGACACCGCATCCTCTCAGTATAGCTCTCTCTGTTGAGTCTCTGAATGAGGCCTTTGATGGCCACGAGCTGTAGGCTCTTGCTACTGGGGGCGTGGTTCTCTGGACACCTTAAAGCAGAATGTTCCGGGTTCCACATGCTGCTGCTCTATTGCATGTGGAACAAAGGAAAAGCAAGCCCTTGGTGGAGCTTTAGAACACAGCTTCTTCATTAGAGCCCCCATGGGTAGCCTTTACTGGCTTCATGTAGACCTAGGAAAAGGAAGAGAACGTCATAGCGTCTGCCTTTCTCTTACCTTCTGTGAGGAAGTGTGGCTTGAGCTGGTCTGTCGCCTAGAGGAAGACAGTTTATATCATCCTTCAGGATTGTCTCTCTGAGTCCTTGGCCCGTTGAGATGGACTTTTCTTGAGTCTCACTGCCAGTGGGCGGAAGGCCCAGTGTTTTTGCGTTCTGACCCATGAGAGCCATTCTGGCTCGTTTGGATATTTGATATCACTTCTTCTTCAGATGTTGTGGTGTTCCGGTTCACTGGCAGCTTCCGTAGTAAACGGTGGTACAGAGAGCATCAAGGTCATGGGTGTCTACCAGATGGCTCATTCGTGCCTATGAAAGGAAGTCTTGCTGGCAAGAAATGGTCTGGCTGCACAAGCGAGTTTGTAACAGACCACACACTAGGGAGAGAGCGTAAAAAGAAAATTTAGTTTGAGGTCACCAGAAAAGCATGGAAGAGAAACGGTTGTTCCATCCCTGTAATACAGGTTCTCTCACTTGGCCTTATCAGATGGAGAAGAAAAAGAGGTGAGGGGGCGGGGCCAGGGGGAATCTGTGTTTGGAATTTTTGAAGCGCTTCTGTTGAACTCACCATGTGACATCTGAATGAGTGTGGTCATAAGAAGAAAGATGTTACTGCCTCGGCAGGGAACACTTCTGTGGCTCCTCTCAGGAGCCCAATGCTAAGTCTTTGAAAATGTCTCCTTCAGGACAGTGCAGCAGAGGATGCTTTATCAATACACTGCAGATCCTGAGGCTGGGGAGATGGCTCAGTCAATGAGGTTCCGATTCCCAGCACCCATGTGAATAGCCACCTGTAACTGTGGGGTGGGGCAAGGCAGGCACAAAAGTAGGGGGCGGGGGCGTGGCAGGTTGGGGGGGCAGATCCCTGGAGCTCATTGGCCGGTCAGCCTAGCTGAATTAATGAGTTCATCCTCCCAAAATAAGGTGGAATAAGATTGAGAATGACACCTAAATGTTGACCTCTGACCTCCATACACATGTGCACTCACATGTACATATCACACACACATGTGCACACATAAATATTGCATACTTCTTTCCATTACCTGCCGTCTTACTAAGATATTTGCTGACCCCAGTTTCTTTCACCTGTGCTCTCTGTCAACCAATATGCCCAGCCCACATGACCACGCACTCAGTCAACACAGTTGAATGAGTGAATGAATGGCGTCTCCACAGCCACTGCCACATGAGGATTTGGATTGAGAAGTGGGTGTTTTAGCTAGGTGTGGTAGTATACACCTATGACTCCCTGACATTGGAAACAGCCAGAAAGAGGTCAAGTTCAAGGCCAGTTTGGGCTACTTAATGAGACCCTAGCTCCCTCTTTTAAAAAACAATCAGAAAAGTATGTGTCACTTATTCTGTGTGTGTGTGTGTGTGTGTGTGTGAGAGAGAGAGAGAGAGAGAGAGAGAGAGAGAGAGAGAGAGAGAGAGAGAGAGAGAGAGAGAGAGCGCAGAGATCTGGTATCGCTCAGCTGTTAGTGGAGAACTTAAAACACCTTTCCCTTTCCCTTGGGTGCTCTGAAGTGTGCCATGTCAAGTCTCTGCAGCCAACATGAGGCGCTCGCCATTTTCTCTCTGAGAACAGAGGTGACCACTTGCTCTTCTCCTAAGGGAGAATGAATCCTGTTCATGGGCTTTGGCGATTCAAGCGCCTGCTGTTCAGTAGGTTACTGTGCCTTCATGCTTGTCCACGGTAGGCGTGTTCAGTAGGTTACTGTGACTTCATGCTTGTCCACGGTAGGCGTGTTCAGTAGGTTACTGTGACTTCATGCTTGTCCACGGTAGGCGTGTTCAGTAGGTTACTGTACCTTCATGCTTGTCCACGGTAGGCGTGTTCAGTAGGTTACTGTGACTTCATGCTTGTCCACGGTAGGCGTGTTCAGTAGGTTACTGTACCTTCATGCTTGTCCACGGTAGGCGTGTTCAGTAGGTTACTGTGACTTCATGCTTGTCCACGGTAGGCGTGTTCAGTAGGTTACTGTGCCTTCATGCTTGTCCATGGTAGGCGTGTTCAGTAGGTTACTGTGCCTTCATGCTTGTCCACGGTAGGCGTGTTCAGTAGGTTACTGTGACTTCATGCTTGTCCACGGTAGGTGTGTTCTGGCCTGGAGATTAAGTGGTTTGCTTCAGAGCCAGGTCTCCTAGTGTTAAACAGGGTCACGTTGAGCAACTGAACTCCCTTTAGAAGGTGTTGCAGGCCTCCTGTGTGTCGTCCGTAGCTGCTGCTTATTTATTATGTTGTATATACGCCAGGTCTGTGAGATGAACAGTGATTGTGACTCAGAAATTATGTGTGGTCTGGGAGTGTAGCTCAGGGGGAGATAGACAGACTTAATCATGGCAGGGTACTGGCTTAGAAGCCAGGGCTCATTCATGCTAAGCACACATGTGTTCTCTCATATTTCCCCCTTAAAGCTCACAAGCTCGCCATGGGCAATTGCATTGTTAAACGTCTTTTCTCACCAGGCTTGGTGGTATATGCACATCTTTAATCCCAGCACTCGGGGGACAGAGACAAGCAGTCTCTGTGAGTTCTACGCCAGCCTGGTCTACAGAGTGAGGCCCTATCTGAGAATGAAAATGAGATGAAGCCCTTTCTCTCCTCTCCACTTGTTAAAAGCTAGACCTGTCCCACCAGAAGCAGAGGCAAGGAGAGAGATTCCCCCAGGGCTGGCAGGAGAAGGAAGGAGAGCATCAGGGTCATTCATGTTCCCTTGAGTCGGAGACCCCGAGTCCTTTGACACATGTCACCTTACCCAGTCGGCCACACTGAAGACAACTGGACTCACCCCTCTTTCCCTAAGGAAGCATCCAAAGACTTGAAGAGGTCAAGTCTTTGTCCAAGGTCAGAGGTGTAGTTGGAACAGAGTGGGTACTTTCCCCGGGCAGCCCAAGGCGTGGCACCATGGAACTTCCGACTTGAACTTGGTCCCTTGTGAAGCTATAGTCGCCACATCTCCACAGCTTCTCTGCACATTCACACTTGCTCAGTGTGTGACTCAGACTTACCGTTCTCCCCAGCTTTGAATTTGGGGAGCTGTGTTGACTCCTTTGGTATCTTTCTAACAGAAAATGACCACTATTTCTCTGCCTTGATGATGGAGCCCCTCAGGCAGTTCAAGAACCATGAGCCCTTGATTCTGATCCCCACAATGTATAAGAATTAAAAAGGTAGCCGTGTGTGTTGGTGCAAGCCTTTAATTCCAGCACTCTGGAGGCAGTCTACATAGTGAATTCCAGGCCAATCAGAGCTATGTGGTGATATCCCATCTCAAAAGAAAAACTAGAGAGAGAGAATGAATATCAGGGTGTAGCCTGTAGCCTCAGAACTGAGAGGCGGAGGAGAGAATGTAACAAGTCTGGGACCTGATGAGGCTACCTAGTGAGGCCCTAGCTGGAGGCTGAAGAGTTGGCTCCATCACCAGAACCCAATGTAAAAGGCCAGGTCCAATGGCATGTGCCTGTAACCTCAGCCCAGCAGGGTAACAACAGGGAGGGCCATGACGTTCTTTGGCCAGCCAGTCTAGCAGAGTTGATGAGCTTCAGGCTCACTGAGAGACCCTGTCTGAGATTTAGGAGAGATATCCAGTGTCCACCTCCCCCCCAGCCTCTACACACTTGAGCAGGCAGGTGTGCTCACAAGCCTGTGTTCACACCGTACTAACAGGTACACCCATCACACCACACACACACACACACATACACACACACACACAAATCTGAAAGATAAATTATAAAGTATACAAAATTATCAGCTTTTTAATATGTAAGTTATTTTTCTTTCATGTTCATTGGTGTTTGGCCTGCATGTATGCCTGTATGAAAGTGTCAGATGCCCTGGAGCTGGAGTTACAGACAGGTGTGAACTGCCGTGTGGGTGATGGGACTTGAACTCAGGTCCTCTGCAAGAGCAGCCAGTGTCCTCAACCGCTGAGTCATCTCTCCAGTCCCAAATTACCAGCTTTTTAAATTCTGTTGACCAAACAGCATATTTGTCGAGACACCTAGTGTAAACAGTGAAGTGAGAACGGATAATATAATTAACAAGTGTTTAATGTATTCCATATTAAATTTCACAAATGACCACTGCTTTGATTTAAGCTTGTCTGTCTACCTTGAGCATGGAAGGATGAAACTTAGTATCTGTTGGTGGCTCACACCTGCTAACCTCCTACTAGGGAGTTAGAGGTCACCCTGAGCTCTAGAGAGAGACCTCACTGCAAACACCATCTTCATGTGGGCCCAGGAAGACCATCCGAAAGGCAGGAAGTTTGCTGGTGACAAATGGAAGGTTGTGTTTGGAGTCTGCGGAAGGCGATTATCCTAGCCATGGGGAGCGCTGGAAAGCAAAAGCTGCCCTCCTGGAAGACAGCCAGGTACAAGGAGGGCATGCTGGGCTCTCAGTTGTCTTTGTCACACATTTGAGCCAGGTGTGAGAAGACAGGCAGTGGGGCCACCCTATTTGCAGGGACCCAGGCCCTGGTAAGACGGGAAAATGTCCCTTGCCTCCTTCCCAGTCCGTCATGAGGCCCAGGGCTTTCTCAGCTGTGGGCAGTTCATGTGCAGGGTTTAGATGCACCGTGAGGGTGTTAGACGAGGCCCTGCCTCCCCTCTGGGAATCTCATTAGAGAGGGAATTCCAGAGGACTGAGGATGACTCAGTGGGTAGAGTGCCTGCTGCTAAGCTCAGATCCTGGCACCCATCTGAAAGCCAGGCACTGAGGTGTGTGCCTGTGATCTCAGCACACTGGGGAGGTAGAGACCAAAGGATTCCCAGGCCTCCCTGCTGAGCCAACCTAGCCAAAATAGTGAGCTCCAGGCTGAGTGAGGGACCCTCTCTCAAAAAATACGGTGGAAAATGATAGAGGAAGCCCCCCCTCCCCGTCAGCCTCTGGCCTCCACACCCACACTCATGGGTGAGCGTGCCTCCACACACACGAGGGAATACCAGAAACAAGTGAATATCTGGGTAAAATGTGCCTACCTGGAAATGGCCACCATACTGTCATATTTGTGTGTGGAAGAAAATTTTGATTTCAAAAGAGGCTGTTCTTGTTTTGTTTTTCCCTAAAGTTGTCCTTGTATATGATATGAGCATATGGGATCGAAACTTATACACATATCTCAGACTACTTCTGTGTTTCCCTCTACCCAGATATAAATACATTTAAGGAAATAATAATGGGACTAGGTATAGACAGGCTTGTAATCCTAGTGCTTGGGAAACGGAGGCAGAAGGCTCGCCGTGAAGGTCAGGGTCCCTGGAATATACAGGGATACCCTGTCTCATATATATATATAATCTGTGGATTTAGTTCAATGGTAGAGAACAGGCTAGTGTCTCAGTCCCAGAACTGGGGTGGTGGGAGGGGAGCAAACACACAGTCCATGTGGAGCCAGGCATTGTGGCACATACCTGTTGTCCCACCACGTGGGAGGCTGACACAGGAGGATGCATAAAGGGCAGGCTAGCATTGAAAACCCCTAAGTTTCTTTTCCAGTACCCAAAATATAAATAATTAAATAATAAAGAAACAACAAATAAATAAATGCTCACTTAGTGCTGTAGTGACAAAACACGTCACTCGCGTCTTTTGGAGTCCCAGAGGGCTTTGGGGTGATGCTGTCCTGCTCTCAGTCCTGGAGAGGAATGTCCTTCCAAGTGAGGCGTGCATGAAACCACGTGTTCCCTCAGCTCGGAAGGTTTCCAGTCCAGTCTCAGCACAGTCCTCCCTCTACGACAGTGGTCCCCAGCCTTCCGTTATAACCCTGCAGCCCTTTAATACAGTTCCTCATGTCGTGGTGACCCCAACCACAACATTACCTTCTTTGCTTCTTCATAACTGTAACTTTGCTACTGTTATGAATCATAGCATAAATATCTGATTGCAGGAGAGCTGATATGTGACCCCTGCGGGGTCGCCATCCACAGGTTGAGAACTGCTGCTCTGTGGTGGGGACCCAGTGGAGAGTGCAGGGACACCCTTCTGACAAGAGCAGAGGCGCCCCGCGCCATCCAGGAAACACAGTTTGAGCTACAGACTGCAGGGTATTAATAGCTGTGTGGGATTTCCCAGGGAAACTTGTTTTGGGGGTGAAGTGGGGAGTGGGCTCATTCCCCAGGGGAGTAGCCAGGTGAAAAACAAAGCAAGATGCTGAAATCCAAGGGCTTTTCTAAAACAGGGAAGAGGAGAAGGGAGCGCTTGGCGGCTCCATGGGGGGAGGGAGATGAAAAGCTATCTGTGGAGGCTGGAAAATCCCAGAAAGGTCAAAGGAGGAGACAAGAGATGCCCAGGCTGCTGCAGGCTCCTCTGGCAGCCTTAGGCTTGCTGGACATTGGATTGGAATGAAATACGGAAATGTAATCCTGTGAAGCTCACAGAAACACTTTCTCCTTTTCAGGAGGAAATTGTGCCTTGTGGGCAACTCTTTTAGGGATGGGGCGAAGAGAGACACAGGGTTTAAAAACTTCATCTGTGTCTGTCTGTCTCCCTATTAGGATGATCCTTTGAAAAAGCACAGCCTCTCAACCTCTCACCTGGAAGGGTCCCACCATCCTGGGGGATTTCACAAAGTGTGTGTGTGTGTGTGTGTGTGTGTGTGTGTGTGTGTGTGTGTCTGTTTATATGAATGACTGTTAAAAATATATGAATGACCTCCATCAAGTCTCAATTTCTTTATTAAATGAAAGCCATAACACCTTCCTTGTGAGTGTGTAAAAGAGTGTGCAAACAAGATGTTTTGAGGATGACAGTGTCCAGCAGAGCCCCAACTCCAGATCAGCATCAGGGGCTTGGAAGCCACAGGCTGATGAAGATGCCAGTGTCACAGGGCACTCTGTACTTGAAAGTCCACCTTTGGTCCGCTGGGTGACCCGAGCTCTGTCCCTGTCGCCTGCCAGGTTACACGGCAGATCCACGAGCATGAGCAGGAGAACGAGTTGCGGGAACAGATGTCAGGTTATAAGCGGATGCGGCGCCAGCACCAGAAGCAGCTGATCGCCCTGGAGAACAAGCTGAAGGCTGAGATGGATGAGCACCGCCTCAAACTCCAGAAGGAGGTGGAGACGCATGCCAACAACTCGTCCATCGAGCTGGAGAAGCTGGCCAAGAAGCAAGTGGCTACCATTGAAAAGGAGGTCAGTGTGCAGGCACCCTCAGGTGCTGCAGGGTGTAGGGGGCGGGGTGGGGAGGGCAGGAGTGGGGGGAGCACCCTAAGGTGCTGCAGGGTGTAGGAGGCAGGGTGGAGAGGACAAGGGAGGGGGAAACACCCTCAGGTGCTGCCAACCCTAGCCAGTCCCAACCAATGGCAGAGTCAGCAGGGGGAGGGAATAGCAGGGGGCACTGTTGCTAGGTTGGGGTCCTACCAGAAATCACCATGGAAGGTGAAATTGGCAGGTGATTTTACTCTTACGTGTTGGGAGCAGGGCTCCCTCCACAGTGGCCAGGGAACCAGTCAAGGGAAGCAAAAGTGCCACCACTGTCTTTGAGGACCATACATAGCTCAGGTCTGTCTGTGCCTGTGATGCCCCAGTGCTCCTCAAGCAGCCCCACTAGTGGGGAACAGCCCTGCTTGTAGCTGCTACTGTACCAGCCACCGGCCACAGGGAATCTGGCTGTGATTTGGGTTTCCTGAGGAAAGATCTCTCTTCTTCATCCAGGTCCTTAACCAATGCAATTATTTTAGTGATTTTTTTTTTTTTTTTGGTTGTGCTGGCGATGTGTGCTCACCTGAGATTCACTCTCGGGCTCTCTAAACTAATTTGAAAAACATTCTCTCTAGATGTGTATGAATGCCCAAAGATTTGGGTGCCAGGACAGGAGGAGTCCAAGTTCAAGCCCTTCCTAACTTATATCATGGTACTCTGTCACATAAAAGGAAAGGATAAAGTGATAGACAAAGAAGCAAGAAAATGTTTTTATTACTATTATATGTTTCATATTAGGAGGGAGTGACAGTCACACATGCCTGTAATCCTACCGAAAAGGTAGAGGAAGGGTGGAAAGAGGCAGATACTTGGGACCTACTGGCCAGTCAGTTTAGCCTAATCGACGCTAAACCTCAGGCCAATGAGAAACCTTGTCTCAGAAACCAAAGTGATGGGTGGGGCTGAGCGGTGGTGGAGCACACCTTTAATCCGAGCACTCGGGAGGCAGAGGCAAGCGGATCTCTGTGAGTCAGAGGCCTGCTGGTCTACAAGAGCTAGTTCCAGGACAGGCTCCATAGCTACCCTGTCTCAAAAACAAACAAACAAACAAACAAAAAGTGATGGGTGAGGTGAGGAGTTGGGTGAGGAGAGGGATAGCTCAATGAATAAGAGCACCTACCATGCAAGCATGGAGACCTGAATTCGCATCCCAGTGCCCTCCATGGGTATGGTTGTGTGCATGCCTGTAACTCCACTGTGTTAGGGATAGAGACAAGAAGATCACTGGAGTTCGCTGGGCACTAGCCTAGTTTCAGATTCAGCAAGAGAGCATGTCTCAAACCAGTAAGACAGAGAGTGGGGTATCCCTGAGTGTGTGCACATGTGCACACAAGCACCCCCGTGCACACACACCACATTCACACAATGCATAAATAAAAATAGAAGGAAATACATGGATGGGTGGTGGGTGGGTGGATGGATAGATGGATAGATGGATGGATGGGTGGATGGATGGATGGATGGGTGGATGGATGGACGGACAGATAGTAAGGTGTGTGGCCCTCAAGGAATAACACCTGAGACTGGCCGCTAGTGTCCACGTACATCCACACACATCCACACACACACATACACACAGAGGTACATTTCTGGTCCACCTGCATATTTTCCCTATCATTGGGAATGTATTTTTAAGATGCAGAAAAGCTACAGAGGCATATCTTTTTGTTTGTTTGTTTGTTGTTTGTAGAAAGGGTTTCACTGTGTAACATCCCTGGCTGTCTTGGAACTTGCTGTGTAGACCAGGCTGGTCTTGAACTCAGAGATCTACCTGCCTGCCTCTGCCTCCCGAGGGCTGGGATTAAAAGCATGCACCACCACCCGGCTTGGAAGGCATAACTTTAGATAGTCTTTCAGTCTCTGCCCAGGGGAGCCATTACTTGGTACTCGTGGACAGCTGAGTCTCTGAAGCTCAGACTGACCTTGTCCACCTCTGTTATCTTCTCAGGCGAAGGTAGCCGCAGCGGATGAGAAGAAGTTCCAGCAGCAGATCCTGGCCCAGCAGAAGAAGGACTTGACAACTTTCTTAGAGAGTCAAAAGAAGCAGTACAAGATTTGTAAGGAAAAAATTAAGGAGGTAAGGTGTCCGTGCCCGCGGTCACCCGCTGCACTGTGAACTGAGAGCTTGGGGTGGCCTGTCTTGCACTAAGATCAGCATTTGACTGAATCCAGCAGTTCTGACTTCTGGTTAGAGTTGTTGGAAGAATGATTAAAGCCAAGGGTCTCCATCCTCCTGTCTCCACCAGGCCTGGAGTGGAGTTTGAAAATTCACCTTTCCTACGAATCCCACGGGGCATCAATGTCGCTGAGCCTGGGGCTGCATTCCAACCTGTTCTCTACACATTGGCCAAAGAAAGAGTTTTAAACCATTTGAAACCCATCTCATCCTTTGAGAAAGTCCACCATCTTCCCATGGTTCTCAGAGAAGGCTGAAGTTCTAAAGACCCCACATGGTTGACCACCAACCTCCCCGATGCCTCTGTGCCTTCCACACCCCAGCCTACTCAAGGCTACTGCGTCTCCATTGCTGCCCGTCAGTTCCTCAGATGGAGAGTGCTCTCTCTGCTGAGACGTCTCTACCCCATCTGCAGTTCTGCACAGTTCATTCCTTCTCCTTGTAAGAGTTAGGATTCATTATTGAAATCCTAACTCCAATATTATTTTCCCGGGCAAGCTTTTCCTAACTGCCTTGGCCAAGATACACTTCTCCCGTCCCACAAAACTAGAATTTTTAGTAATTTTTCAAGGTCCTTACTTAGCTGTTAACACCACAAAAGCAGAGAGCATGTCTGTTGTTGCCCAAGACTATCTGCTACGTGAGTAGATGATCCTAGAACGTTTGGTTGAAAAGCATAGATGGACATGAGAGAATCCCCAGAGGAGCTCCACTTTCATCTGAGAGCTTAGTCTGCCTCATTCTCCTTTCCCCGTATTGGCCGGAGGGTTTCCCATGCTTCTGTGCTCTTCCTCTCTCCTACGGTGGAGGACTCCTCTGCGGGCTTCCTGGCCGTAGTAAGGTTTAATAGAGTGCAGTCCGGGCCACTGTCCCAGTGAAGTCATGCACGGGTGAAGGGCGCAGGGTCTAGTGAGGGATCTGGGAGGGCAGGGTATCCGGGGGATCTCAGGCCTTGCCCAAGTAAGGCTCTGCTGCAGCTGATCCACTCTGGCTGAAGGCCAGGCGTCTCTGGCTCTCTGAGTTCTAGAAACTAAAGGGTTGATAGAAATAGCCCAGTGAAGGAGAGGCTCCTTTCATTTGTATTTTTCTTTTGTGATCAACAGGATAGAGCTAGGTCTTGCAGGTTGCTTTGTTTTCAGTAGGAAACTTTGCTATTTCCCTCAACTCCAAACGCCCTGTCTTTATAAACTCCACATGTTCATCCCTGCTCCAGAGGCTGTCATTTAGGAGCGTGACTACCATCTTGGGCCTTTGTAACACCAGGATGTCGGGGATCAACTGACAGACCTTTAAAAGATTCTCCACAAAACACACACTTCTGACCCACACCCAACCCAGTCTTCAGGTTAGCTTTGGGTCACCATACTTAGATAACATAGAAGGTTTCGGCCTTTTGCTGGAGAAAAGCAGGCCCCAAGTCAATCTGAGGTGGCCTCAGCCACTTATGAGTAGAGCATGCTCGTCATGTGTGTTTAGATACCTCGGGATTTCACCTGCGGACCAATCACAGGGAGATGGGAAGGACATTAGTTAGTAATCCAGTCTTGACATTGGAGTGACTTTTTATGGTCACATTTTAGGTGTGCAAACTTGGGGCCCATGCTGGACCTAGAGGTGAGATCATGGCATAGAGAGACAGACACACCATCTAGCTCTCTCTCACCGGTTTTCCCTGATTACAAGGACTTACTGGCTAAGGGCAAACTAATCTAAATACTGGTGGCTCATGACAAACACTAAGAAAAACAAATGGTTTCAGAAGTATGAGGGTTCACCAAACATAGGTCGGGCTCCTTGGGGTGAACACGCTGTGCTCTTCCCAGAAGTATCCTCTTGCCCCCACAGACACACACACTAGCATCCCGGCTCTTCAGCTGAGACTTCCTATGCACACACTGGCATCCCGGCTCTTCAGCTGAGATTCCCTATGTGTGGCTTCCTCACCCTCTGATCCCAAATGGAGCACAGTTCTCTCTCTCCTGGAACTCCAATTAGCGACATCGGCAGTGTCCCTTCCTAACTCGAAACCAATGACTGCTCTTGTAGTCTTCTGCCTCCTTCTTGTTCCAAGTCACTCTGTTCCCCCAACTCGACCTTACAGGAGATTCCTAGCTGCCTGCACAGACATGGTCCCGGTCCTGCCTCTGCCCTGCTCCCCAGATGGCAGCCAGCATCCACTTTCTCACTATGTCACGCCACACACAGAACAGCTATTTTTCCTAGGCTGTGGGTCATTGGCGGACTTGGGATCTAGCATGTCTGAGTCCCTGGGCTCAACCTAGGACTAAACAAAACCCTTATCTGAACTTGGTCTACGTGTTCATTGGCCTGGCCAGCCTCATGGCCTGTGAGACCCCACGGGCCATTGCCCCCTCTTACCTCTTGACCGAATTATTTCCAACCCATGCGAGAGTTTTTCACAGGCTGTTCCTCCGTCAGAAATATTCTCCTTTCTTCTCCTGCTTAACTCCCACCAATTCTTTCCAATGTCAGCGTAGTTGTTACTGAGGTCAAACACTCTGAGGACCCCACCCCTCCCTTGAAGGCAGTGTCTGACGGTCGCTTCAGTTCCTCTCCACACAGCTCTTAAATCTGGTGTTGTCGGGGTGTCCAGCCCTTGAGTGTCGAGCCACCATGACCTCTTGCTCACCTGCCCCCTACTAATCCTGTGGTCAGGGCTTAGAGCTGTTGGTTGATGACTGAATAAATGATCTCCGAAAGTGAGACACCACACCGAGGCAAATTCAAGTACTCCTCTCACTTAACACTCAAGTAATTGGGGAGAAGACAAATGGGGGTGTGTACCACAGAGCCTTTCTGTGCTGAGGTCCACACACACCGTCTACAAGAGTTAACCAGTGCCGTCCAGTTTGATGGACCTGGATATGTTTATGTTGTTGTTTTCAGGAAATGAACGAGGACCATAGCACACCCAAGAAGGAGAAGCAGGAACGGATATCGAAGCATAAAGAAAACCTGCAGCATACGCAGGCTGAGGAGGAAGCCCACCTGCTCACCCAACAGAGACTGTACTACGACAGAAACTGCCGCTTCTTCAAGCGGAAGATAATGATCAAGCGCCATGAGGTGGAACAGCAGAACATTCGGGAGGTATCTGTCACACCAAGGCGTCTGAGGGGCAGCGGGGGTCCGTCTCCTCCATTCCAGTGCCCTTAGCCATTAGCACAAACAAGCGTGTCAGGGAATGAAGGTACCTGCAGTAGGGGAGAGCCATTTCCGCATTTCTGCATTTCTGATTGGCCTTAAACAGGTGCAAAGCTGGGCTAGAATAAAGGTGTGCGAGCATTCTGCCACACGGAGCAGGCGTGAGAGAGAGGAAAGTTTCCACTTCTGGCCTGCTTCTGCAAGAAGTACTTACCTGGCCTGTGAGGCTCGGCATCATCACGTTCACGCTGTCATCGAATGCCTACAGTAGGCCTCCTTCATGCCAGGCTCTGTGGCAGACACCAGGGCTACCAAGCAACACCTGACTGCCAAAGTCAATCTCCAGCCTGAGTGGCAGTGGCAGGCTGAGAAGGGGGCTTGGAGGAGACCTCAAGGGCAGCCAGAGGTGGTCCGGGTGTGCGGAAGGCGGCCTGGGAACAAGGGGAGCTGGCTGGAGCAGGCTACACGCCTGGTTTAAAGTGAGGCCTTCAGACTACCCTGAAGGCAGTGTGAGCCCATCAGAGGGGTTGTGTGAGGCAGGGGAGCAACCCAGCAAGCACTAGCTTTGCTCTGAAGACCCAGAGCATCAGTGTCTATTACCAGACTATGCGGGTAAGAGGAAGAGAGCAGGGAGGGAAGCAGCCATCTTCCCCATGAGCCGAGGTGGCAGCACAGAAAGGGAGGTCATAGCAGAGTGGCCGGCTGCTGCTAATTCCTAACAGTGTCCCATGGGGATTTCAAAACAGAGGAGTCTGGAAGCAGTCTCTTGGTTTCTACTCAAGACACTGAGGCAGGATCACAAGTTTGAGGCTAGCCTGAGCTACATCTCAGAAATAATGATGATGGGGTTAGGGAGGAGGCTTAGTCAGTGAAGTGCTTGCCACACAAATGTCAGAACCTGGGTTCTCAGCACCAAAGCAAAACTCCAGGTGCTGCAGTGTGCATCTGTAATCCCTGCACTGGAGAGGTGGAGACAGAAGGATACTTGGGGCTTGCTGTCCCTTCAGCCTAGGCTAATCAGGGAGCTCTAGGTTCAGTGAGGAACCCTGCCTGAAAATATAAAGTGGATAGAGATTGAGGAAAACACGCAAAGTCACCTTCTGGACTCCACACACATGCAAATGCTCACACACACATACACACAATCATAACAATAATGGCAATAATAATTATTATAGTAATAACTGTCAGTCTTTCAGTTAGGGACATTAGATAAGCGTGATGGGCCTCACTGAGACAGAGGATATAGAAGAAGACATGTCAATCTGTCAGAAAAGTATTAATAATCTGAGAAGATACAACACTGAGCCATTGGTAAAAATACTGATGGTCGCAGGGCATTGGTGGCGCACGCCTGTAATCCCAGTACTTGGAAGGCAGAGGTAGGCAGATCTCAGTGAGTTCAAGGCCAGCCTGGTCTACATTTCAGGACAGCCAGGACTGTTACACAGAGAAATCCTGTCTCAAAAAACAAAACCAAAACTACTGATGGTTCATAAAAACCCAGTGTTAACATGAAAGAGGGAAGCAATCTCTTCAAATACCATCAACATAAGAGCAACTAGGGAAAGTGTTTCAGAAAACCTCTTTTGTTCTGTGTTCTGAGACAAGCTCTCCTTCTGTGGGCAAGCTGAGCTGAACTGTCCATCCTCCTGCCTCCTGAGTGCTGGGCTCCCAGGCAGGCTGTGTGTGTGTTCTGACATCTGGGAAGGAGGAACTAGTGAGCCCTTCTGACCAGGGCAGGGGTTTCATAAACAGTAGACCAGAGGTGAGCATCGTTTGGAGCGATCCACAGGTTGATGAGAATGAGGTCCACCACAGCAATGGAAGTGGGTTCAAAGATGAAAAGAGGGGTCTCGATACCGTGACAGTGTGGGGCGCTCTGCTGGACCAGAGCCCCTACACAGAGACACACAGTGGAGCTGTAGTATTGGTGTGTCAGGGGTACGAGCAAATAAAGGAGAAATGAGACAGACTTATTACGGAGATAATAACAACACAAATATTTGAGAAAAGCTGCTTAGAGGGAAGAGACTAGAAGCAAAGAAATCAAGTGTAGGAAATTGGTGTGGACAACATGGTGGTGGGTACAACCGGCAGCTGGGTCTGAACCATGACTTCAGACAGAGTAAATGGGACTTGAACTGCTCAGTTGGCAGAATGTCTGCTTAGAATGGCAGAACCCTAAATCCCACCTCCAGCACCACGCAAACTGGGTATGATGGTTCACATCTGCAAGCCCAGTACTCGGACATATGAGGCCAGCAGAGCTACAGGAAACCCTGACTTCAAAAGAAAAGAGGCACCAGAGCAGTGGTGGGCACACCTTTCATCCCAGCACTTGGGAGGCAGAAGCAGGTGGAGCTCCGTGAGTTCAAGGTGTCAGCCTGGTCTACAGAGTGAGTTCCAGGACAGCCAGGGCTGTTAAACAGAGAACCCCTGTCTCAGAAACCTAAATAAAGAAAAGAAATAAGAACCAACAGGTCGGGCTGGAGAGATGGCTCAGAGGTTAGGAGCATTGCCTGCTCTTCCAAAGGTCCTGAGTTCAATTCCCAGCAACCACATGGTGACTCACAACCATCTGTAATGAGGTCTGATGCCCTCTTCTGGCCTGCAGACATACATGCAGACAGAATATTGTATACATAATAAATAAATAAATATTAAAAAAAAAGAACCAACAGGTCTTGGCAGTCGATGAGAGGAGAGATGGAGGTAGAGTCAAAATTGCTTTCCGATCTGAGACTTGGGACACTAAGGTCTAGCTAGAGACAGAAGCTTTAAGAGAAGGTTTTGGTAAGCAATTATCTTAGCAGTGAATATCCCAGACCTGTCAGAACTGAAAATGAAATGCGGGAGAAGCTCAGGGGGTAAAGCCCTTACTGTGCAAGCCTGGACCCCAGTGCAGATCCCCAGTGCCCACAGGGAGCAGAGCTCACAGTGCACACACATCTGGAATCCACATGCTCCTCAGCAGTGGTTTTACAGCAAGGGAGACAGACAGGAGAACCCTGGACCGCCACATACGTGCATGGCATGACATGCCCCTACATTCAATACACCACGCATACATACACATATACACACAGACATGCATACACATCAGACACATATACACATGCCATGTACACACACACATGGTTTTGTAAAATAATAAAAATAAAAATCCCTATAGCTGGTTAGAAATAAGATACTTTTTTATCTGACAATTACTGTTATTCCAATAGCAGATATTTAGGAAAATTTCAAGGCCATGGGGTCAGTTATTATTAATAAAAGTTATAGAAAGTAGCTACTCCCCAATATGATTTTTTTTCCTTAGGACAGGATTTCTCTATATAACAGCCATAGCTGTCCTGGAACTAGCTTTGTAGATCAGGCTGACCTCAAACTCACAGAGATCCACCTGCCTCTGCCTCCCGAGTGCTACCTGGCTCCCAACATGATTTTAAAAAACTATTTTCATAAAGTTATGGCTCAGTGATTAAGAGCATTCATGATTCTTGCAATAGACCTGGGTTCAGTTCCCAGCACTCATATGGTTGTTCACAACCGCCTGTAACTCCAGTTCCATGGAATCCTATGCCCTCTGCTGGCCTCCAAGGACACCGCACAGAACAACACACACACACACATACACACACACACACAAACATACACAACCAGCTGAACAAAGAGTAGCCCTCGAGAATATTTTTCTTAAGGGTTCATAGTCTCCTGCTTTGGCCTTATCCTAGAACCACTTTCATGAAAGCATTCAGTGCTTTCCTGTTTACAAAAGCAGCAAGAACATGAAAAACAGAAGCAGGAAGTGTGATATGAAATGTTATTTTTAATTATGGGATAGAAGTTGTCTACATTTAATGTATATAGCTTGATGCCTTGACATAGTATTCATTGTGAAATTATCATATTTGAGTTTATTGTCATATCCATCAGCCCCACATAGTTTCTGCTTGTATGTGTATGTTGTATGCAATGTGTACATACATTATTTGCATGTATGTATGCATATGTCTTTGTGCATGCATGTTCATTCACTATGTGTGTCTGTATCATGTATATGCGTATATTATATGCAAGTGTATTTGTGTATATGCATGCATTATGTGTAAGTGTATATGCATGCATTATACACGTGTGTATGCATGTACTATGTGCAAGTATATATGTGTGTATGCATGTATTATGTGCAAGGGTATATTCCTGCTTGAGTGAGGAGATTTCTCTCCCAAATATAAGCTTGCCATGCAAGCTATTGTCATCATGCTGTCCTTTTAGATTTCCAGAAATTACTCATCTGACATAATGAAAATTGGGTGCCCTTTTGATCAATATCACACTTTCTTCGTGATCTCATATCACCCAGTTTCTACCCCCAAAAGCCAACCATTCATTTAGCATATATTATTCTAGAGCCCCCCACCCCTGTTTCTCATGTATGATTTTAACTCTGTGGCATCATCTGCAAGCAATAGATGCAAACTCTGCCTGGGTTGGGCATGGTAATGAAATTTTTCAAGATTTTTTTATTTTTAGTGTATGCATATGGATGTGTTTTATCTGCATGTGAAAGAGGCGAGAACGTGGTGGTAGATCCCTCTAGAACTGGAATGATAGGCGATTGCTAGCCACCTCATGGGTGCTGGAAACCCAATCCAGGCAAGAGCTATGCTCCTCTAGGCACTGCCATGGCTATAGCTCTTCAACCCTGTTAATGTATATTTCTGTATCAAACCCAGTTGCTAGGAGAGAGAGAACTTGAGCGGTAATGTGCCTGTCCTTAACGGAACAGCCTGATTCCAGCAAACCTTCTCAAAGCAGAAGAGGAAGGCCAGAGTGGGGAGAGTGCAGAAATATCAGATGTCCACCATACTTGTTTGCCTTTCTCCATTTACCATGAAACATGTAGAGTGCTGCCCGCTCTGCACAGCATCACGGGAGTCACCCATAGTCACTGATCCGTACCTAGGGCATCTGTGGAAATGTGACTGTCAACGCCACCAACCACAGACAGCATGTTTGTCTGTAAGTGTTTTTAGTGTCTGCAGGTGTGGTAGACAGCTTACCTAGCATGCATGGGGCCATGAGCTCAATCCGCAGCACTGCAGAAATGTCATTCAGTAGTATTTCAATGCATGCATATTTTCATAGATATCTCTCAGAGGTGGGACCTCTGGATCAAAGTTTTAGTTACATATCACAAAGGGCCAGCAAAACAGCTCAGGAGGTAAAGGTGTGTCTTAGGGTTCCTATTGTTTTGAAAAAACAGCATGGCCAAAATCAAGTTGGGGAGCAAAGGGTTTATTTGGCTTACACTTCCAGATCACTGTTCTTCACTGAAGGAAGTCAGGGCAGGAACTCAAACAGGGCAGGATTCCGGAGGCAGGGGCTGATGCAGAGGCCATGGAGAATGCTGCTTACTGTCTTGTTGCCCCTGGCTTGCTCATCCTACTTTCTTGTAGATCCCTGGACCAGCAGCCCAGGGATGGGACCACCCACCGTGGGCTGGGTCCTCTCCCTTTGATCACTAAATGAGAAAATGCCTTACAGGTGGATCTCAAGGAGGCGTTTTCTCAGCTGAGGCTCTTTCCTCTGGTGACTCTAGCTTGTGCCGAGCAGACACGCAAAACCACCCAATCTAAGGCGCTTGCTGCAAAGTCTGCTGACCTTACTCTGATCCTTGAGAACCACACACGCCCACACATGTACACTCATAAAGTAATAAAACTTAAAAACAGACGGACGGACAGATAGACAGATACCACCGAGTCACCCTCTTAGGAGTCTGTAGCGCCCCCAGCAAGCCTAACTTCCTCACGCCTGCCTGAACTGACTCTGGGGACTCTTAGCTCATAAAGCCTCTGTAAAGGAGCAGGAGCACCAGTGTCTGGTGGAGCCTTCCTAGCCCCGCCCGAGAACCAGGACTAAGAGATGCTGAATATGCAGTCCAGCAGCAGCACCATTGTGAAACATGAATTCCAAGCCGCTGTAGTGGCCACACCAGTAATTTCAGCTTCCAGAAGGCCGAGGCAGGAGAATCCTAAATTGGAAAGCCAGCCTGGACAACTTACAAGTCCCTGTCTCAAAACACTACCTGTAAAGGGTTGGGGATTATCTCCCTGCCTGGCAAAAGAAAGCCAGTGTCTCTGGCTCCCCTCCCCCAGGGCATGTGAAGCTCGTGGGCACATGCGGGCGGGGTCACCAATGCCATCAGCTCATTTTGTTGATTTTATACATGCCACAGACATGCATGACTCTAAAATACAGTATGTCATTAGTGTCTAGAGCATTCTAACCCAGACTGGAAAAGTAGAGTATAGGAAAATTCACTTCCTTGGGATATTTTCTCACAGAAAATGTTGCAAACCAGAAAAACAGAATTCTAGCCTTTATTCAACTTCACAGAAGTTGTCTATGATCTTAGACCTTTGGCTCCCCGGAGCCTCACCGTTACATAGGAAAGTCTTTATAAGGAGCCCTTAGGGTGGTGGCGCACGCCTTTGTCCCAACATTCATAAGGCAGAAGCAGGCAGAACTCTGAGTTTGAGCCCAGCTTGGTCTACATAGAGAGTTCCAGACCATCTATACTGCCAAAAATAAATAAATAAACAAAAATCTTTGCAAGGTTTTCACCTTACAGAAGTGCACTTAGAGTTGGGTGAGCTGTATGAGATGATTTTGGTTTTTTTTGGGGGGGAGGGGTTAAATGATCTCTCTGTGTAGCTTTTTAAGCCTATCCTGAAACTCACTTTGTAGACCAAGCTGGCCTTGAACTCACAGAGATCTGCTTGCCTCTGCCTCCCACGTGCTGGGATTAAATTGAGAAGTGGTATGGTGTTGCATACCTGAAGTCCTCATTACCTGGAAGGCTGAGGCAGGAGGATCACTGGGTGGAGGAGTTGGAAACCAGCCTGGGCATTATAGCAAGACTCTCACAAAAAAGGAAAAAACTGAAAGCACATTGCATGCTGTCAAGTAGGCATGCCCTGGACTCAGGGTAAGATCGATATGGAACAAGACAGACACAAAAGGGCTTCCTGTGGCTTGGACTATTATAGGCAGTTGACCATCTTATACCTCAATAGCTCAGATATGGGATTTATGATAAAGGGAGCAGCCTAGAAATCGCTTTTGGTATCATAGTTAAATTTTCTAAATAATTTGTAAAACTAAATCTAAACTACTCTATGCCAGTTATTCATTTCTTTCTTTGTTTTTTTTTTTTTTTTTTTTTTTTTTTTTATTTTCGAGACAGGGTTTCTCCATAGCTTTTGGTTCCTGTCCTGGAACTTGCTCTTGTAGACCAGGCTGGCCTCGAACACACAGAGACCCGCCTGCCTCTGCCTGCCCAGTTATTCATTTCAAGTATAGAAAAACAATGAGACATGGTTACATTCTGAAACGTTTTTTAGGGTCTGTCATATCATCTTCACAAGCCTTATTTGTGCTGGGTGGGAAGACCCTGAGTTTATGCCTGAAGAAACCGACGTGTGCGTTAAGGGGCTTCCCTGTGTAGGAAGCTTGCCAAAGCCACAGACAGCGAATCACCAAAAGGACCAAGGCTAACTCTCACCTGAGCTTTGTTTGGATGACTCCCAAACTGTTAGCATTGGTCAGCAGCCACTGTGTAGCTCAGTGTAAATAACTCAACCTAGAGCACCCCATGCAGGTGTCCCTCGGCACCCGCAGTGCCCCGTGCAGGTGTCCCTTAGTCCCAGAGCCATTTTACTCAAGAAGTGAAACCACTGATAGTACTTGCTTGGTGTCTTTTATTTCCAGTCTGTGAGCAACTTGAGCTCAACTTGGGCTTCTGGAGTTAATGTGGAATTGTAAGCTCAGCGCTGTGACTCAGGTAACTGAGGGACAGGGACCTTCACCCTCTTATGGAGCTTTCCTTGACCTGACAGTCTGACATGTGGGAGCAGCCACTTTCCTGTGGTACCACCCGAGTACCTCTCACTAGTCTTTGAAAGAAGACACTTAGTCAGGGCTGGAGGTGTCGCTCAGTGGTTAAGAGCACACACCAGAGAACCTGGGTTCAATTCCCAGCACCCACGTGTTGGCTCAAACCATCTGTAACTCCAGTTCCTTCTGGCCCCTTACATCACTCATGTGGTGCATTTTACATACAATGTAGGCAGAGCACTCTTAGACATAAAAATAATTCTTTTCAGAAGAAGAGTTCGCTGGTTCTTGTAAAGAGGCAGAAACAAAACAGTAGAAAGAAAAGTGTGGAAGCTGGCAGAGTTTGCTTTCATGAATTGAAACATTTAAACCATGTTTACACTGTATCTACTCCTGCATTAAACACCGAGCCCCAGGGATGCCCTTGTTCCAGTTCCACGGGTTGTGGGATGTCAGTATCTGACACATAGCACGTGTATAATGATGCTTGCTGGCTGAGTCACTGAGCGCTCTGCGGTGATGCTCTGGTGCTCGGGGCCATGGGGGGTGTGTGCAGGGTGCTTGCAAGAGCCTATCCACACCTGCTTCTGGCACCCTGGGAACACAAATGCCTCAGATCTCACCCTCCCTGGCCCTGAGAGAGGCTGGGCACCCAGCTGTTCCCCTGCCAAGTCCAGCGGCAAGCTTTCTTCCCCAAAACTTCATAAAGCATTCTTTCTGGAACGCCACTTCCCAGCCCTGACTGTCCCTTTGAAATCTGTACAGTGCCTGATTCCCGGCGCTGGTTAACAATCTCCTGCTTGCCTGTTACCTGGAATTTATTTGAGTTGGCTTCAGTTCAGACCAGGAGAGCTACTGTCGAAATACCAGGAAAAGGGCCAGTCAGATGCAATAGCAGCTGCCACAGCCACCCACGCCTTTAATCCCAGCACTCAGGCAGCAGAAGCAGGCAGATCTCTGGGAGTTTGAGGCCAGTCTGGTCTAAGTGGCAAGTTCTAGGTCAGCCTAGGCTACCTAGTGAAACTCTGTCTCACAAATTAAAAAAGAAAAAAAGAAATGAAATGAACAAACAGACTTCAGTAGCAGTTACTACAGCTGGACATAGAGATGGGCTGAAATGCAGCCAGCACTTGGGCACTAAACACTCGCTGCATCCATTCTCTCTCCCTCTCTCCCCCTGTCCTTCTCTCCCTCCTTCCCTCCCCCTCCCCCTGTCGCCCTCTTCCCTCGCTTCTGAAGTCTAGCTTTATCTAAGCATCGCAGCAGATGGCATCCCATAGTTGCATGTGTGCCAACACTGCAGCCACCACAGAGACAACTGGCCCTGAGTCACAGCCCCACATTCCTAGGAGAGAAAATAGACTGGCCTGAATTAGGCCTTCCATCCACCTTGGATGCAGTCAGCTGTGAGACCGGCACCTGAGTCACCATTAGTGTGGCTCCAAGTCGAGGGCAGCAGCCACCACTTAGTAGTGAAGACTGGCATAAATCCAGGGCTTGACTAGTGCATTGAGGAGCTAGCCTCAAAGGGCTGGGAATGTAGCTCAGTGGTAGCCTAGCATGTGCAAGGATCTGGGTTCAAAACCCGGGTCCTGAAGTTCAGTTTGGAGTAAGAGACGAAAATCGTCTCGAGTTAGTGGGTAAAAACTTTTTACTTGACCTTTTTTTCCCCTAGTGGGTCCTTCCCCACTATCCCAGGAAGGGAGGAAAAGGGAATCAGATGGGCATGGATAGAACTAAGGAGCGGTCTGAGGATGTGGCTGAGTGAAAGAGCATTTACCTACCATGTGCAAGGTTCTGGGTTCAGTCTCCAATGCCTCAGGAGAAGGAAGGGAGGATAAGAGGGCAGGCAGGAAGGCATAGAACTGAAAACCCCAAGTGTTAGCTCTGCAAATGGTCGGCCTGCCTGCTGTGGGAAGGACAGGAGAGAGGGAAGGGGTGTCCTCTGGTTCCTCCCAGCATGTCTAAATGCCGCTTTTAAAAAATAGATAATTTGGCCTACTTCTGTTATGTGCAAAAATAGGGTATTTCCCCAGAAGTTGAGGGCAATGCAGACATTCCCAGTTTAGTTCTCAACACTGTCCGCACAGCAGAGTTCCCTGGAGATCTTGACATTGGTCGCATAACAAGAGTCACCTGGAGAAAGCTTTATAAAGGAAATGAATTGGGGGGTAGAGGGGTGGTCCCAAACAATTGTCAGAATTTGAGGGTGTGTTTCCTTATGATTCCAATGAGTAGCCAGCATGGGAACCCCTAGCTTGACCACACCAAAGCCTCGCACAATCGAAGTGCGACAGGAGCAACCAGAGGAATTAGTCCTATTTCGCAGACAGTGCTTTCTGAAGCTGGCAAGTTTCCATTTGTGAGCTGGCCTCACCACAGGACACAGAGCTCTAGGGACTGCCCCTCTGATCTCAGTAAGTCATGCTGCAAACACTCATGGACTTAATTAAGAGCCGTCCCTCACCATGTTTGTGTCCCTTCCTGTCCCCTCCACTCATCTCTCTCCGTTCATCTTCTGCTCCTGGATGCAGGAACTAAATAAGAAGCGGACGCAGAAGGAAATGGAGCACGCCATGCTGATCCGGCACGACGAGTCCACCCGAGAGCTGGAGTACAGACAGCTGCACACGCTGCAGAAGCTCCGCATGGATCTGATCCGGCTACAGCACCAGACGGAGCTGGAGAACCAGCTGGAGTACAATAAGAGGCGGGAGCGGGAGCTGCACCGGAAGCATGTCATGGAGCTTCGGCAACAGCCGAAAAACTTAAAGGTAAGAGGACATCAGCACACTCCGAACCCACCGTGCATCCTCACACAGGTGGGCCCGTCTGTGTCACACCCCAGAATCAGAATCTCTAAGCGTGGTGTCCAGGGCTCCTTCTGCAAGCTGCGAAGCTGCTTTGGAACCCTCTAAGCTGCAGGGTCCTTGCTCCAAGGAGTGCTGGCCTCCAGAACACTGGGCTACTCTACTTGCAGCCTGTCCACAAAACTTCTGACTGCTTGACTCCACAAGGATGCAGCCTTGGGCCATGCAGCCTTAAGTCTAAAGACACCTCTCAGCCTATGAAGCGGGGGGGGGGGGGGGGGGGGGGGGGGGGGCAGTAGGAGTGTGCTGCTCCAGCTTCCTAGCGAATCCTCAAGGGTCCCAGCAGAGTGCCATTTGGGGGTCTTGGTCCTCCCTGTAGTTCAGGATGTCGCTTACCTGAGCCATTGGTCACCCACCACCTTTGAAAGGCAGTGAGAAAGGGCTGGAGAGATGGCTCAGTGGTTAAGAGCACTGGCTGCTCTTCTAGAGGACCTGGGTTTGATTCTCAGCGCCCACACAGCAGCTCACAACCATCTGCAACTCTAGTTCCAGGGAATCAAGACCTCTTCTGGCCTCCAAGGCCACTAGATACCCATGTAGTACACAGACACATTCAGATAAAATACTCCTAACATATAAAATAAAACTAAAAACTGTAAAGTGAACAAGGACAGCTCAGAAAATGGTCCTGTCAATGAAGGGTTTGCTTTGCAAGTACAAAGACCTGAGTTCTGTCCCCTAGAATAGTGGTTCTCAACCTGTGGATCATGACCCCCATGAAGGTCAAATGTCCCTTTCCCAGGGGTCGCCTAAGACCATCAGAAAGCATGGATACTTACAGTACTATTCATAATAGTAGCAAAAATAATTTTATGGTTGGGGTCACCACACCATGAGGAACCGTGTTAAAGAGTGGCAGCGTTAGGAAGATTGAGAAGCACTGCCCATGAACCTATGTTTTTAAAGAATAAAAGGTTGGGGGCTGAAGAGATGGCTCAGAGGTCAAGAGCATTTCCTGCTCTTCCAAAGGTCCTGAGTTCAATTCCCAGCAACCACATGGTGGCTCACAACCATCTGTAATGGGGTCTGGTGCCTTCTTTTGGCCTGCAGGCATACACAAAGACAGAATATTGTATACATAATAAATAAATTTTTTAAAAAAAAAGAAGAAAAGGTTGGGCTGGGCATAGTGGTGCACACAGAGAGGTAGACAGGGGCACTTAAGACCAGCCTGAGCTACATAGTGAGTTCCGGGCTGGTCAGAGCTATACAGTAAGACCCTGTGACACCAAAAAAAGTAAGAGGAGGAAAAAAATCAACAAAAAACAATGTGTGTGACCCCAGCCTTCTGGGAAGCTTCCTGGTGCTGGTTGGCCACTCACCTAGCCTGCTTAGTCTCAGGCTTTTTTTTTTACCAGACACCGTCTCAAAGATAGATAGATAGAAGCCGGGCGGTGGTGGCGCATGCCTTTAATCCCAGCACTTGGGAGGCAGAGGCAGGCGGATCTCTGTGAGTTCGAGACCAGCCTGGTCTACAAGAGCTAGTTCCAGGACAGGCTCCAAAGCTACAGAGAAACCCTGTCTCAAAAAACCAAAAAAAAAAAAAAGATAGATAGATAGATAGATAGATAGATAGATAGATAGATAGATAAAAAGAATATGGATGGCATCTGAGGTAGATGCCCACGGTTGTCCTCTGACCTCCATGAACACAGGTGCTCCTAGGGAAAGTGGATAGAGAACTGTCCATGGTCCTAGCCCAGTCACTGATGAAGCCGTAATGGTAACAAGGTTGCTGCACAAATAAAGGCTACAAAGCCAGGATGCAAGCTGCCCTTGGTCACATTGGCACATGTCCCTTCGAGGCAAACCCTAGCCACACCCACGACCCCTGCCACCAGAAGTCCAAGTGACCTGTGACTGCAGAGTGGCCTGCGCATGCTCCTCTTCCCGCTCCCCAGAGTACACATTTGGCATCCACCCCTGAAAGCACCCTCTAATGGAGTCAGAGCTCCAGGGCCACTCTTCTCCTTCAGCTTCTGCTGAAGTCTCGTAGGGATGGGTTAGGGTATGAGGCGCTGTTCAGGTGTGCAGAAGACGTTCTGAGCCAGGGCAGTGGGAGCTGACTGTAGAGCCTCGTCCCCTTTCTCACCTGGAAAAGAAGGGATATTGTGCACACATGGAGGTGTACGCGCTCACCTTGAGGAAGGAAAACACAGCAAACAATAGGAGGTGCTGCAGACCAGGAAGAGACTGGGGAAATAACTGCCAACCCGCTAACAAGTCTCATACTCCACAGTCTACTGTGAATCTAGTTCCCCGTTATAATCTGTTTCCCTAAAGCCATTCTTCAAATCAGAATCATTTCCATCCATGTCCTGTTAAAAAAGAAAGAAAGAAAGAAAGAAAGAAAGAAAGAAAGAAAGAAAGAAAGAAAGAAAGGAAGAACCAGAGGGCTGGTAGTCTTCCCTCACATCATGCGTTGTCCTGTCAGTCTCTGGACTGATGGCTGTCATGGGGCGTCCATGCGTGGTCTGTGTCATGTGTCCAAGCATGTGGACTGACCTGTTTCTCTTTCTCTCTATTGCGTGTTCCCGGGCAGGCCATGGAAATGCAGATTAAGAAGCAGTTTCAGGACACTTGCAAGGTACAGACCAAGCAGTACAAAGCACTCAAGAACCACCAGTTGGAAGTCACTCCAAAGAATGAGCACAAAACAATCCTAAAGACGCTGAAAGACGAGCAGACGAGAAAACTGGCCATCTTGGCAGAGCAGTATGAACAGAGCATTAATGAGATGATGGCCTCGCAGGCGGTAAGTGGGGAGGGTTGTTGCCACAGCGTCAAGAGCTTTCGGGATTTCAAGAAAATGCAAGATCCGGCTTTCATTCCCAAGCACCTTCTGGGATATATTGGTTTAGGATATATTGGTGGCTTCTTTTCCTGCCCGAGGAACGGAGGAAAAAGACAACGCCGAGTACAGCCAAGGCCATGCGGATACTCGCTGGAATGCGTCTTCTCAGATGGAGCTGAAGGAGCAGTGGCAGTCCAGCCGGGGGGCACACAGGGAGGGCGAGATGGGATGGATGCCGCGCACGTGTATATGCTTCTTCACCAGAAGTTTACCAGTCACCACCCCAACTAATGTCAGGCATGGCATGGCCCTGCTGCCTCAGTGCCCACGGTCAAGTGAGGGGAGACACACACACACACAGACATATTTGCTAAACAAACTCTGGCCAGGCCTCTGCAGGCAGCGCTGCACTGAGCCCAGAGACAGGGGAACCAGCTAGATGGGTCTCATGCTGTGTCAGGAAGGCTGGGAAGTCAGATCACTGAGTGGTAATAGCCAAGCACACTGAGTACTTAGTTATCAGGGTACCCAAGGCCTTGGAAGAACAAGGAGGAACAGGGAAGCTGGCCTAGAGATCCCTAGGGAAGAAAAAGGAAGCTGTCGAAATACATGGTTCTGTATAGGCCAAGTCCAGACAAGGAGAGTGTGCACCTGGGGCTCAGAGCTAGAGGGCAAGCCTGGGGTTCAAGAAGGAGGACTGGGTTGGGAGCCGTGGTGGACACCTGTGATCCCAGCATTCGGAAGACTAAGGCAGCAGGAGTGGGACAGCCTGGACTACCAGCAAGACCCAGTCTGGCAAAACAAAGGCGGGGGACCACTTGCAACAGGGCCCCCAGCCCTGAAAAGAAGGGAAGGAGGAGGGCAGGGAAAGAAGAAGGGAGGAAGGGGTAAAAGGAAAGAGGAAGAGAAGAGGGAAGAAAGAAATAGGGAGGGGAGGGCCCCCCATGTACCCCTCCTGACTTATTCCCAGGCTAGTCTCTCCTGGTTCTCCACTGGATCCCAGGATCCCAAAGGATGTTGGTAGATTAGGAAATGGGTCTGTCAGGGAACTGAATGACATCATCCCACCATGACCAGCACTGATAGCCACTGGTTTACTAAACAGAAACATTAGTTCTACCTGAGGTTGCACTCTGCAAAGATTCAGAAGCTCCACAGGCCTGAGAACGAATGGCCAGCCTGACCACCTGCCACAGCTGGAGAGTCACACATGGGGATAGAGGTGAGGGTCAGAACCTCCAGGCAGGAGGTGAGCTGTCGCTCTACGAGAGGCCTCGGGTGACCAGTGTGCAGTTGCTGTGAGTCCTGGGGTCCACACAGTACAAGAGGGTTGTGGAGGGCAGGCACATGGATGTGGTGAAGGCTAGGCAGGGTTTGGAGAACACTTGGGGGGCAGCAGAGAGAATTGAGTTTCAAAGGGGAGTTCCCAGGAGACCGGGAGAGCTGAGGGAAGAGGGTGCACTCTCGGATGCCGGGCACAGTGATTGAGTAAGGTGGCCCTGAGCCCTGTATCCATGTGGAGAGATGCAGACCCTAAAATCTGCAGGTCAGAAGGGATGCCAGGATTAAAGACAAAGGGTCCCATGCCTTTGCCTTGTGGGGGCAGCTATAACAGTCAGGAGTTAGTAAATCTACCAGGGCCATGTGCGGGGTAGTTTGAGAAGCAGGCTGGGGACAGGATCTGGTAGCCATCCGTGTTTGAAGGCTGTGTGAAGGGTAGACATAGATCAAAGAGGATGAGAACCCAAAGATCAGGAGAGTCCGGGAGAGAGCAAGTCACAGATGGCAGAGCAAAGCTTCCCACCATTGGGTTCAAATGTGCAGGAGCCATGAGAGCAGCAAACCTCAGCGACCTCCCCGCTTTGGATAGTGGCTTTAGCCATGAGGCACAACAGTGAGACTTGGAGGTGTCCTTCCACTTCAAAGGGATGTGGCTGCAGCTTGGTGGGCAGAGTGCTTGCCTAGCACGTGTGAGGCCCTGGGTCTGATCCTCCACAGTGCATAAACCAGCATGGTGTCACCTACCTAGGATCCTGGCACCTGGGAGATGGAGCAGGAGGATCAGAAGTTCAAAGCCGTCCTCAACCACATAGCAAGTTCGAGGCCAGCCTGGGCTACATGAGACCCTGTCTCAAAAATAAAGAGTGCCCATAAAAAGAAATCCTCTCCCATCCTCATCAGTAGAGGCAGATAGACGTGCAGCAAGCCGAGGGGACAATGAAGCTCCCAGCAGTAGAAGAGGCTCGGGCATGTTCTTAGCTGGTGCTGCCACACTCTTCACACCGTCCTTCCGTCCGTCCGACCAGTGATTGTGACGTCCGCAGCATGCTCCAGGCATCCCTGGAGGGGATGACCCTCATTCCCTGACCAGTTCTCCAGGGGCAGCGGAGGAAGCAGAATCAAAAGGGGGCTGCCAGACATGGAGTCGGGCAGAGAAGCGAGGAGGCAGCAGTGGAACCAGAAGGGCTAGCCTGGTCTGGAGGCGGCAGGAGTGGGAGAACCATAGCCCATCTGAAGAATTCAGAGACCTCAGTTCTGCTGGAGTGTGGAGAGCTGGGGATCGTGCCTGGGAATAAGACAGGAGGGTTGCACAGGGGCCAGGTCATAGTCGGGCCTACAGACCTCAGCACAGTGTCACTAAAGCGTAGGGATCTGGTGGCCTTTTATTGCTGTTTGGGAGCCATCCCTCAGAGACACGTGGAGAATGCCCTGAGAGATGGCAAGAGCGATGGGCGACCGCTGTGGTGCTTTTGCTCTTGCTTGGCCACAGGGATTGATGGCTACACCGGAGATGTAATACTGGGGTGAGGGGAGAGGGGGCCATGTTTGAGAGGCAGGTTAGAGGTTCAGGGAGTGTACTTGGTGGCAGGACCAAGATGCTGAGTAAGAATTTAAAAAGGATTTAAGTCTCTGGGTTGAGCTTAATGGTAGGTGACAGTGGCAGTTTGTTAAAAAGACAGTGGGGCAGGTTGAGGAAGGGAAGCAGGAAGGGAGAGTTTGTAGTGGTCACATGAAACTCAGGCTCTGGGAAACCGCCCAGGCCAATCTGTCCAGCAGATAAACAGAGAGAGAAAACTGGAGAACTTACCTCCCCAGGGAAGTCTGGTGTGCCAGCATGTGCCCAAGAGAGACTTGGAGTAGACAGGAGCCCTTGGGAGGAGCAGTTAGAGGGGGCGTGGGCTAAGGCTCTGGAACACCCACATTTCCTGAGGTCCTGCTTGTCAGGGTTGAGCTGGGAAGGCAGAGCGGGGAGAAAAACATAGAAGTCGGGGACAATGGCCGGGCTAGAGCAAGGAATTGCAAGAAAGGCCACACGGCTTGCTGGGAGGTGAGGTCACGTGGGGATCTCACAAAGATGATCAGAAACCAAGCATGAGGGTTGTAAGTGGGGGACGATGCTCCAAAGGAGAGAGTCAAGGAGAAAGAAAGGCAGTGGGGAAAGTACCAGGTAGGAAGCCTGTCCTGGTTTTTGTTTGTTTTGGTTTGAGGCAGGGTCTCTTGCAGCCCAGGCTAGCCTCAACCTCACTATGTGACCAGGGTTGACTTTGAATCCTCCTGCCTCCCCAGGTCCCACGCACTGGGGTTACAGACATTCGTGGCCACAGCCTGTTCATTCAGGACTGGAGATGGAACCAGGGCTTCAGGCCACCCCATAATCACTCTAGCTACCCAGCCACAGCCGAGCCCGGCTCTTGTCCCGTTAGCTCTTGTCACACACAGCACCTGCAGCACAGCCTGGCTCTGCAGCAAGGGCTAGTGAACATGTTGTGTGAGTCGGTAGGCATGGGGGAAGGAAAGTAGGCTAAGGCAGAGCAGTGTCCTCTCTCTTGGAACAGGGAGGAGGGGACTCTGAGTATGGCCACCACAGCTGTTCACCCCGCCTGGCCTTGGGCCACAAGTAAGGCTAATCCCTCCTTTACCTGGGCGAACCAGAGGCTCGCTGAAGGGAGCCATTCACATTAGCTGCTGCTTAGGACAAGAGCTGGCTTGTAAATTTTTCTGTAAAGGGACAAGTCATAAATGTGAGAAGCTGCGTGGACCATGAGGTGTCCGTCCCAGTAGCCAGCTCACCTCTGCAGACCCAGGCAGAAATGACGTGTGTACATGTGCGTGCATGTGTGCGTGTATATGAGAGAGAGAGAGCTTGCACGCCCTAGTAAAGGTTTATTTATAAAGAGCCACAGCCTAGGGGCTGTAGCCTTCCAGTCTCCAGCGTTGCAGGGAGGGGCCACAGCTTGGGTGCAGGTTGTACACTAGTTCACCACTAAAGTTACACTGCACACTCACTCCCTTGCCTCCTCTTCTCTGTGAGCCACTGTAGGAAGCAAGCGTGATATTCACCACATTATTATAAACCTCAGAGTGCATTTGCATGTGTGACTGCAGGTGATAAACTCCAACATCTGCAACTCCTGTGGTTTCTAGCACTTGGACTTGGATGATCAGAGCTGGCACAGGACATGGTTTGAGGATAGCTAAATGCCGGAGACAAAAGAAACTGTAGGCTGGGGCTGTAGCTCAGGAGGTAGAGGGCTGGTCTAGCACCCATAATCCCAGCGTGGCAGTGCACACCCATAATCCCAGCATGTCAGCATACACCTTAATCCCTTCGTGGTAGTGCACACCTGTAATCCCTGCATGGCGGTGCACACCTGTAATCCCTGCATGGCAGTACACACCTGTAATCCCTGCATGGCAGCACACACCTGTAATCCCTGCATGGCAGCACACACCTGTAATCCCTGCATGGCAGCACACACCTGTAATCCCTGCATGGCAGCACACACCTGTAATCCCTGCATGGCAGCACACACCTGTAATCCCTGCATGGCAGCGCACACCTGTAATCCCTGCATGGCAGCACACACCTGTAATCCCTGCATAGCGGTACACACCTGTAATCCCTGCATGGCGGTGCACACCTGTAATCCCTGCATGGCGGTGCACACCTGTAATCCCTGCATGGCAGTACACACCTGTAATCCCTGCATAGCAGTACACACCTGTAATTCCTGCATGGCAGCGCACACCTGTAATCCCTGCATGGCGGTGCACACCTGTAATTCCTGCATGGCAGTACACACCTGTAATCCCTGCATAGCAGTACACACCTGTAATTCCTGCATGGCAGCGCACACCTGTAATCCCTGCATAGCAGTACACACCTGTAATTCCTGCATGGCAGTACACACCTGTAATCCCTGCGTGGCGGTGCACACACCTGTAATTCCTGCATGGCGGCGCACACCTGTAATCCCTGCATAGCAGTACACACCTGTAATTCCTGCATGGCAGCGCACACCTGTAATCCCTGCATGGCAGCACACACCTGTAATCCCTGCATAGCGGTACACACCTGTAATCCCTGCATGGCAGTACACACCTGTAATCCCTGCATGGCAGCGCACACCTGTAATCCTTGCATGGTGGTGCACACCTGTAATCCCTGCATGGCAGTACACACCTGTAATCTCTGCGTGGCAGTACACACCTGTAATCCCTGCGTGGCAGTGCACACCTGTAATCTCTGCGTGGCAGTACACACCTGTAATCCCTGCATGGCAGTGCACACCTGTAATCCCTGCATGGCGGTGCACACACCTGTAATCCCTGCGTGGCAGGGCACACCTGTAATCCCTGCGTGGCAGTGCACACTAGCCCTTGGGAGGTAGAGGCAGGAGGATCAGACAATCAAGGTCATCCTTGGCTGCACGGCAGGTTCTGGCTCCAGTGTGGTCTGCGCGAGACCCTGTGTCAGAGGGAGACACTTCAAGGGTCTAAACTGCCCACTGGCAGTCTGAAGTCTCGGCCGCTCATTCGGGGCTCATGGCAGCTAATGTGTGAACATAGGAGATGAGTGGGCTGTCATTTTCTTTTATGGTCAGGAACCTCTCAGATCAGGAGAACATCCATAGCAGTCCTCACGGGGAGCCACGGGACATTTCAACACCACCTGTAAACTATTCTGACTGTGGGCTGACGATGTGTGTGCACAGCCCTGCCTATGTCCGCAGTGGAAGAAAACGGCCCGTCCTCGCTAGCAGAGTCTAATATTGACTGCTTAGGGTGTGACTCAGAAAGCACACTTTCCCTTAACTCCATGGCATGTTTCCCACAGAAGGACTAAGGATGGCAGTCCACAAGTAGTTTGAACATTTCCAAAGTCACTTCCTGCTGCAGACAGGGGTATACTGTCAGTTGTCACAGGCAGAGATCAGGTGGAGATGCTGCTGGGGAAATCGCCTGTATGGAGAGGGGCGGAGAGACTCAGGGGTGGGGACATACCCAGGCCTAGGACAGAGGACTGGCCTGTGCCATGCTCATGGTCTGACACAGGAGCCATTTGACCTCAGGCCCTTGTTCTTCTAGAAGCAGGTGGACTTGGCCCATCTGTACATAAGATCTAGCTGTCTGGGTACAAACAGTAAAGTTGAGGCGCACAGCTGGGAGCAGAGGGAACTGGGCCAGGATGCAGAGTCTACATCTCATTGCTGTGAAGCAAAATCCATCTCCAGAGATTATGAGCTGCTCTCAAGGAGTGAGATTTTTGAACCCATGGGGTTCTGGGTTGGCAGTGACAAAGATGCCATGTGTAGCCACAGCCTGGCCAGCATGGTTTGTTTGCTATAACAGCTACAATGGCATGGTCTTCACGCTGTATGAATTATTGTTGAATTCACTTCTATAGCACTAACTGGGTCATGATTTTATAGTTAAAGGTGTTTAAATATGGACAGTCTTGTCAAAACCAAAAAATTGTAATAGCTGCTGTTTATCGGACATTGTAGTATGTGTGGGGTCTTAGGATTGGGATCCTATATGAATGCTTTCATTTGAAGTTTATGCCAATCTTAATGGGAATTATTGTTTCCTTGAAAAAAAGAAAAAGAAATGAGACCAAAGGAGGCTGAATAATTATTGACAAAATGCCACCCTGGAGTGAAAGAGCCAGGCTTCAGGGTCAGCAGTTTACCTCCAGAGTGCACAGACTTAGCCTCTAGAGTAGGCAGCCTTCCTGGGCTCTGGGGCCTGCACTGAAGGAAGGGTGGCCACCCGGGTAGACTCCACTGGCTGTGATCCAAATTGCAGTATCCATCGAGTTTCTGTCCTTCCACCTAAGTCAGAGCAAGGAAACCCTTTTCAATTGTCCCGAGTGGTGCGCGCGGACTGCTGTGTGCATATAGACATATTCAGTGTGTGTCTTCTGTATCCATAGTTACGGCTAGATGAGGCGCAAGAGGCAGAGTGCCAGGCCCTGAGACTACAGCTCCAGCAGGAGATGGAGCTGCTCAATGCCTACCAGAGCAAAATCAAGATGCAGACGGAGGCCCAGCACGAGCGGGAACTGCAGAAGCTAGAGCAGAGGGTGTCTCTGCGCAGAGCGCATCTTGAGCAGAAGGTAGGGAGTTTCTGGGGAGCCACGGGTGGGGCTGCAGTGGGGAAGGGTCACAGTTTTGTGTGGATCCCTCCTAGTGACCCGGGATCAGACTGTCAGTTTACCCCTGGTACCCAAGAGAGTCAGATATTACCTCCAGGCCTGGGACATGATGGCTTGGGAAGGTTATCCAACCATCTGAGGTTCTGCTTAGGAAGCCCGCCATCTTAACCAGCTAGGTGACATCACTTACTTAAGAACTATGGGATGCTAACACGGCTGCCCAGGGGCCTAAAATAATCATATAAGATTGGAATTTTTTTCAGTAAAAGGAATTACCCACAGGATTCTTTAAGAAATAAAATGAGGTGCTGGAGAGATGGCTCAGAAGAGCACTTGCTGCTCTTCCAGAGGACCAGGGTTCAGGTCCTAGAACCCACATGACAGCTCACAACCTTCTGTGACTCCAGCTTCAGAGTATTTAACACCCTCTTCTGGCCTCCACAGACACTACATTCATATGTATATACCTAACACAAGCCGGTCGGTGGTGGCTCACGCCCTTAATCCCAGCACTTGGGAGGCCGAGGCAGGCAGATCTCTGAGTTCGAGGCCAACCTGGTCTACAAGAGCTAGTTCCAGGATAGACTCCAAAGCTACAGAGAAACCCTGTCTCAAACAAACAAACAAAAAATACTTAAACACAGACTCACATAGACATAAATAATTAAGTAAAAATAATTTTTTTAAAAAAGAGGGGAAACAAAGATAGGTTGCTATTGCCACATATAGTAAATGTTACCCCCTTGAATTACGGCGGGCTGTAGACAGTGTTATAGGGAGAGTCACACGGAGACTGTGTCATGAAGCATCTCAAGCCTGGGGCTGAGAGGAGTGACACCAGACATTGTCTCCTGGCTTCCACGAAACATGTACACGGATGCACATGTGCACATGCACGCAAAGCATCTCAGGGCCTGAGGAGATGACTCAGCAGGAAGGAGCTTGCTGTGAGAGCATGGGGACACGGCATTTCAAGCTGGTGACCTCTCTCTGCTCAACCTGTTACCCCTGCTTTCTCTGTCCCCGCAGCAACACTGTAGCCTGCTCTCCTGGCCACTGTTCCACAATCAAATTCCTAGGATGCAGGAGGCCCCATCCGGCCACTGCAAAGTCACAGGGAGGATGCCCAGGCTCAGATAGCAGCACCACCTCTATCCCCAGCCCCACCCACCCACACCCATGAGTACCCCAACTCCCAGCCCTAGCAAGTGTGAGACACTGGGCTCCTGGCTCTCAGGTCTAGGCTGTTCCCCACTCCCGTGTGTGTGTGTGTGTGTGTGTGTGTGTGTGTGTGTGTGTGTGTGCTTGCACACCTGGTGGGGGTCCCTCGTGGTTGTGGAGCGAGTGTTGGCACTGAGCCCCTCTTCTGTGCTGGGTGCAGATTGAAGAGGAGCTGGCCGCCCTGCAGAAGGAACGCAGTGAGAGGATCAAGATTCTCCTGGAAAGACAAGAGCGAGAGACGGAGACTTTTGACATGGAGAGCCTCAGAATGGGATTTGGGAATTTGGTGACATTAGATTTTCCTAAGGAGGACTATAGATGAGATTAAATTTTTTTGCCATTTACAAAAAAAAAACGAAAAAAAGAAAACAAAAAAATTCAGACCTTACAAAACTACATTCCCCATTTTAACGGGCGTTGCTCTCACTTCACACTCTCTCTCTCTCTCCCTCTCTCTCTTTCTCTCTCTCTTCCTGACATCGTGTCGGACTAGTGCCTGTTTACTCTTACTCCATCAGGGGCCCTTTCCTCCCCCACATCAACTGTCAGTGCTGGCCGGCCCGGCCGCCCCTACTGTCCACCCCCCACACCCAGCACCGGTGTGGCCCACAGAGGTTCTGGTGAAAACCTTGCAAGTGGCTTTAGGGTCAATCAACAAACGGCGATGGAACACAGATGTATATTGCTCTAAGCAATCTCTCATTGTCACCAACCAGTGAAAGTAAAGCAAAAAAAGAAAAACTAAAGAAAACTAAATAAATACTACATGCCAAGGGGGAGAGAGACACAAAATCCGCAGCCTTACACCTTAACCAGCTGCTGCATAATTTTATTTTATTTTATTTTTTTGGTATTTATTCATCAGGAATTAAAAAAAAACAAAGTTTTATTAAAGATTGAAAATTTGATACATTTTACAGGAACTAATTGTGATGTACATATGAAGTGGTAACATATTATTACTATTTTGGGGCCGGGGTGGGTGGGCGGGGTGAAGAGAGCTTGTGATTTTTAAGAACCTGCCGGCGAGCGTTTGCCTTGCCGTCAGCCTGGTCTACTGTATCCCGGCATCCTCTGCTGTTGCAGACGGTGCGAATACATGTCCGGAACTCACAGAATCCCAGTAGCACAAAATTGGGCTTTGGCAAATCATGTATTTTGTGTATAGAGGGAATCTAAGGAGAGGAATTGCTTATTTTCATATTGTATTTTAACTGTTTCTCTGATCAAAATTTTTTTACTTCCTCCTCCTGTTCCTCCCCCACCCACGCCCACCTCCCCGCGGTTTCCAGTTCAGTCTCTGGAGTTCAATGTCTTTTCAGTCGGATCATCTCCGTTTATTTCTCCTTCCCCTCCCCACGCCCCCTATCTTTGGTCATAAATATTGCATTATCCATCCTTTCAAACTGTGTATTTTCTTACAATAAAAAATGATGAAGAAAAAAAGGCTTTACTCCTTTTGCATGCACCTTAAAAAAAAACAAAACCACTTAAACATTTTTCAGGTTCCAAGGGAGAGCATGGTTAACTGTCAGGGCTTTTACTTATATTTGTAAATAAAAGTGTTCGTCACATTGCCTGGCTGTGTTCTTGTAGCAGGATTTCCATTCTAGGTGCCTCTGGGGATGACTCTAGGGCTGAGTCCTGGAACGGTGCTCCAGGGCTTCCAGAAGGATGCTGAGGGGAAGCCGAAATTTCAGTTTCTTCTGGACCGAGATGGAGGTACGGTGTTTGACATGCTCACTGGGTCCCTAGCCATAGGAGTACAAGCCACATGGGATCACAGGCAAGAGGACTGGACCCCACAAAGAAGAGCAAGCAGTGGAGGAGGCATGGGAGCACTCTCCCTGGACACTGTCCTACTGTAGCGCAGACTTCATCCCTTCCGGTCTCCTTTGACTAAAGGAACTGTGTAGTGAAGAGGGAACTTCCAGTAGTCTTCCCCTGTTGCCTTAGCCCTGCAAGCCTTGCATGTTGAAATGGGATTTTGGCTTTCCTGTTATTATTGTTTCTGTTTTTTGTTGTTGTTTGTTTTTGGTTTTCCCATTTTGGTGTTTTTCTGGAACTCACCACATAAACTGGCTTGGCCTCAAACTCACAGAGATCCTTCTGCCTCTGCCCCAAGACCTCCCCAGAGTGCTGAGATTATAGGCCTGTGTCGTCACACCCAGCCCTGTTTTGTATTTTCCTAATGAGCTGAAAGTTGGGCTGCTTAGCCAAGCTAAGGTCACAAGCGGTTTTCAATCCTTCAGGGCTGGGGACTAAGTTCAGCCTCCTAATGCACTAGGTCAGCACTAGAGCACTAAGCCTGCCCCAGCCCCTGTCCCAGCCCCTGCCCCAGCCCCTGTGCCAGCCCCTACTCCTGCCCCAGCCCGCCTCAGCTCCTGTCCCAGCTCCTGCCCTAGCCTCTGTCCCAGCCCCTGCTCCTGCCCCAGCTTCTGCCCCAGCTCCCGTCCCAGCCTCATCTCCTGCCCCAGCTCCCGTCCCAGCCCCATCTCCTGCCCCAGCTCCTGCCTCAGCTCCTGCCTCAGCACCTGCCCCTACCCTAGCCCCAGCTCCTGCCAACACTGCTTTTTTGAATGAGGACCTGAGGAGCATTCTTGGAGCCTAAGAGAGTGAGTAATGAAGAACATCTGTAACCTGTCGGTCTCACTGTGACAAGTGTAAAATTACAAATAGTTACTAATTATCTCCTCCATGAAGCCATAGTAACAGCTGCCAAGTTGACCATAGTGTTTATGTTTTAGGAGCCTGGCACAGTGGTGCACGTTTTTAATCCCAGCATTTAGGAGGCAGAGGAGGGCAGATCTCTGAGTTCCAGGACAGCCAAGGTTTAACAGGTTACACAGAGAAACCCTGCCTCAGAAAAACCAAAATCAACAATCCAGGTATATAAGAAACATAAGGATGGGGCAAAGAGCCAGTGTCCTCCTTTCCAGTGTGGAGTAAACTCCCCTGGGTTTTAAAAGGCTTGTGTAACAGGTTTATGGGCTGGCAAGATGGCTGAGTGGGTAAAAGGTGCTTGTTGCCAAACCTGATAACAGGGCTTCGAACCCTGGAGCCCACCTGATGAAAGACAACCCCACTCCTGCAAGCTGCCCTCTGGCCTCTACATGTGCATCATGGCATGTGCACACACATGTGCACACCCAAAGCAAATTTTTAAAAACTGAGTTGTCATACATATAGCTAAGGCATACCTGGTAAAAAGCCTTGCCCTGTGATTATTGTGGCTGTTTACCGATTGCCTATCCCAGACACCTGAGATGTGTCAACGTGCCCCACAGGTGACATTCAGATTAGTGCTGAGGATACGTGACTGGTCATGAAGCCTATGGACACAGAAGTCCATGTAAAAGAGGCAGGAGCAGATCGGACCGAAGCCAGCCTGGGCTAGCAGAAGCCAATCTGGCCAGAGCCAACCTGAGCTATGCTCTTAGACTCCATCTCAAAACAGAGAGAAAATAAATAAACAAGGTCCCTAAACCTAAGAACCCCTTCTCAGTCATCCAGGAGAGTTCAGGACACATGAACTATCCTCCGCTGCTGGGCATCTCGGTTTCCTAGTGTTGTTCGGTAGGCGTTTTGTTTTGTTTTCCTCTCGTGCTGGGGGAAAAACCGAGGGCCTTGCATACCTTCTGTAAGCACTCTACCACTGAGCCATGCCTCCACAGGGCACATTCGCAGTCCTTGACTTTCTGAAGGGTACTACCTCCTAAACATGAAATTTAAATACATACATACATATAACACACACACACACACAGCTCCAGAGAACCCTTTCCATAGGCACATATACCAGCACACAGAAACACACCCATACCTAGACATATTTTTAAATAACCTTTTTAAAAACCAATTTAAAAAATACTCTGCATACAGAGGCTAAAGATGTCAGTCAGCTGACAGGGCACCTGCTGACCACGCACAGACCCTGGATTCCACTCCCAGCACTGCATGAACCCGTGCTGTGCATTCACCTGCAGTCCCAGCAGCAGAGGAGCTGGAGGAGAGGAAGTTTGAGTCTCAGGCCATCTTGAGAGATGTAACACCCTGCCTTAGAAAGGAAGGGAGGAAGGGAGGGGGAGGGAAGAAAAAAGAAGGAAGGAAAGAAAAGAGGAAGGAAAGAAGACAAAAGGAAGGGACGAAGGGAGGGGGAGGGAAGAAAAAAGAAGGAAGGAAAGAAAAGAGGAAAGAAAGAAAGAAAAAGGAAGAAAGGAAGGAATGAGAAAGGAAGGAAAGAGAAAACAGAAAGAAAGGAAGAAAGAAAGAAAGAAAGAAAGAAAGAAAGAAAGAAAGAAAGAAAGAAAGAAAAGAAAAAAGGAAGGAAGGCAGGCAGGCTATAAGTGCACACATCTTTAACTGGCAATGGAAAGATAGAAACACAGCCACAGCGCCATGGGAATACCTAGCCCACTCAGTTACTGTAAGGGTCATCAGTGTCAGCAGAGAGAGCAGAAAAATGAGTGTGTGAAGGGCCAGATCTGGAAGTGCCCGGCAAGTTCAAGGGACTAAGAGACACTCTCTCAAAGTAGGAGCTGAGTGAGTGAGAGCAGGAGTCAAGAGGCTTGCGGGAATCCGTTTACAAAAGGCTCCCAGACCTGTGGGCTCTATCTGTAAGTCACGCAGGAATTTCCAATCAACAGCAAGGCTGCCTGACTTTGCACCGGTATCAAGACGGGCTTCAACCACATGCAGCTGGGCATAAACACTGACGAGATATTAGCCCGGCTTTTGATAGATGACCTCTGTTTACTAGAGGTGAATTGAGAAATTCCACGTTGGTTGCCGTAGCAGATGTTCCCTTCTACATAAGGTCAGAGTGCTAGGCACGTCCCAGATTCCACCCTTAGAAATACTACTGGGCCGGCTGTGAGCGGGCGGGCTGTGGGCGGGCCGGCTATGGGCAAGCAAGACGGTTGGCTCAGCAACAAAGAGCTTGCTCTGCAAACCTGGTGATGAGTTCAATACCTGAACAGGTAGGAGAGAACCAACTCCGCCAAGTCGTCCACTGACCACACCCACACGTTATGCATGCATGTGCAAACTCACACAGACACACACAATAACTGGATAAAATTTCAAGTAATCCTGGACTGCGAGCCTGGCCGCACGCTGAGGCACCTGTTGTGATAGCTGATATTACCACAGGACCTGGAATCATCCAGCGAAGAGACCAGCCTCTGGGCACGCCTGTGACAGATCACCTAGATTAACTAAGATCCACAGCAATTGTGGGTGTCACCCTGCCACGGGCTGGGGTCCTGAAGTGAGCAGAAAGGAGGAAGTGGGCCGAGCACCAGCATTCATCTTTCTCAGCTTCCTGCCAGCAGATGTCAGGAAACAACTGCTTCCCTCCCCCGCCACGGTGGACTGCACCCCAAACTGCTGTCACTAGTACTCCCGTGTCACTCCAAGCCCTTATATTACACTCTTTGGGATGGCTGTGATCAGAGAACTGCCCTGAACCTCTGGACTTTGTTCGTGCATGTCCATCAGGTCCAGTTTAATCATTTATTACATTTTTTTAAAGATTTTTTTTTTTTTATGTATACAGGTGCTTGCCTGCATGTATGCCTGCAGACCAGAAGAGGGCATCGGATTGTGAGCTGCCCTGTGGTTGCTGGGAACTGAACCCAGGACCTCTGGAAGAGCAGCCAGTGCTCTTGCACTGAGCCATCTCTGCAGCCCCGTTTGTTGCATCTTTTGTGTATGTTGCATGCTCACGTGTGCCACAAAGGTCACACACGATCCGGAGGACAACCGTGGAGAGTCTGTTCTTTCCTCCCACAGTGTGGGTGCCCTCCACGTCAGATTTGGTGGCAGTGACTTTACCTACTAAGCCATACTGCTGGCCCACGTCCACACGTTTAGACAAGGAAGCAGAGGACGACCTCGCCCTGATTACCACTCTTTAAAGAACAAAGCATCTTGCAATTGGTGATAGAAAATCACATGAAAAATCATGTAAGAGGAAAAACTAGTACATGATTTTAAATATACATAAATACCAAGTCAAAATGTTTGAAGTTCAGTAAAACTGTCCGGATTTGTGGAGAAGGAACTCACACACCACTACTGTCTTCCTGGAGGGTATTCTGCATGTATCAGAACTGAAAAGGTGCAGGCCTGTGGAAACAATTGTTGCAATATTAGGAATTCCCCCCTAACTTGCCAAAGCACTTCCTACACGTATGAAGGGCGTTTGCCAAAGCGCTATTTACAACAGCAAATGAACAGAAATAAATGAAACCACACAAACAAAATCATACAGTGGTGTGAACATCTGTAATATGAAGTATCTGGTCACAATGTAAGCTACACACCTGGAGAACCACTGCATAAACTAGTGTGTTTGGAAAAATATGTGTCTGGGGTCGGTGAGATGGCTTAGCGGATAAAGGTACTTGCCACCAACCCTGACGGTCTGAGTTTGATCCCAGGACCCACAGAGTAGGAAGAATCACCTCCCACAAATTGTACTCTAATCTTCACGTGCTGTAGTACACGCGTGTGTGCATCTACCCAGTAGATGATAGATGGACAAATGGATGAATAAAATAATTTATTATTTTAAAGAAAAGGCTGGAGAGAAGGCTCACTGGTTAGGAGTGCACCCTGCTCTTGCAGAGGACCTGAGTCCAGTTCCCAACACCAAGATTAGGTGGGGCACAACCACCTGCAACTCCAGCTCTAGGACCTGATGCCCTCTTCTGGACTCCACAGGCACCTGCATACACACACACACACACACACACACACACACACACACACACACACTTAAAATATTTTTTAAAAAAATTTTGAGCAGGGTCTGGTGGCACACACCGTTAATCCCAGCACTCGGGAAGCACAGGCAGGCAGATCTCTGAGATCAAGGCCATCATGGTCTAAGAGCAAGTTTCAGGACAGCCAGGGCTGTTAGAGAAAGCCTGTCTCAAAAACAGAACAACAAAACATTTTGTTACATAAGTACCTAACAGTGTTTACCAGTGTACATGCCAAGACTTTTAAGGATAGAAAGATAAGGTATGTTTTGTTTCTTCTGGAAGAGAGCCTAGGCCAGGGATTACCATCAAGACACCCTGCTGAGATGGAAGGCACTTTCTTTCCACACTCTGTTGGGAGCACACTTGTGTGTGTAGTGTGTTTTTCAGTGCTGGGATCAAACCAGGGGGTGTACACATGTACATTCAGAGTGCATGTCTACTCTACCACTGAGCTCCGCCCCAACCCTATCATTCATTTTTTTAAGATTTATTAATTATGTATACAGCATTCTGTCTGTATGTGTGCTGCAGGCCAGAAGAAACCAGATCTCATTACAGATGGTTGTGAGCAACCATGAGGTTACTGGGAATTGAACTCAGGACCTCTAGAAGAAGCAGTTGGTGTTCTTAACCTCTGAGCCATCTCTCGAGCCCCCCCCATCATCCATTTTTATAACTTTTATCAACTTTAAATATACATTTTCCACAAAAATCTACCTATCTTATCCACCCAGAAGCTATCAGGACATGTTGTCAACATTTGTCAAAGGAAGAACTAGGAGGTGGGCTAGGCCTGTAATTCCAGACAGAGGGAGGATTGTGAGTTCAAGGCCCGCCTGAGGTATGCTGTAAGGCTTTCTCACCATACAATAAAACCTCAGACCCTTCCCCATGAGCCCAATTCACAGTGACAGGAACCTCTGACACTGGGAGTCTCCTCCGCCTGGCCCTGACCCCTCTGTGGATGACCCATGGGGGAGGGGTAAGTTTCCACAACACTGACAGCCTTTTACCACAGCAAAGGAAGGCTCGTGGACAATGTGGGCAGTGCAGAGGAGCCATAGGGCACATCCCTGGCACCTAAGGAAGCAATGGGCTGTTCAGAATTTGACCAGGGTCTCCCACGATTCTTTGCCCAGATAGGAGTGCTGTTTTGGAAGGGCTGTGAACTTTTCAGAGTTGGCTTCTGGCTGGAGGAAGTGAGAGTTCCAGCCCAGCTGGTTCCACCTCATGCTCTTGGCTCTGCTAGAATGTGAATCCCTTTACCAGACAGTGCCACCACCTCAGCCCAAGCCACCTGGCTACGCATCTCCTGCTGTGACAGACCCAAGTAAAAGCCAAAACAAACCTCTTGCTGATCAAGTCTGTCACAAGGGTACAAAAGTAGTAAGGGTATTCGACCTTGAAGAACTGGTCCAGAGCAAAGGTGCTTCTAGGCCTGAAGCAAGCCAGCTGATTTCTCTTTCAGTACGTTTTAAAATTATACATATGTTTGGGTGTCCGCGGTGCCAAGGTGCATGTATTGAAGTCAGATTGCAACTGGCTGCGGTCAGTTTTCTCCTTCCGCCTCTGGGTCCTGGGGTCAGCCTTTACCTGCTAGGTCACCTCTGTGACCTTTTTTTATATGGCCCAAGCTGTCTCCAAACTCACACAGTCCTCCTGCCTCAGCCTCTCAAATACTGGGGATACAGGTCTGATCCACCATTCCCAGGCCTGCCTGAAGCCTGGGAGTTTGGTTTTTTTGTTAAGACAAGATCTCATTATGGAGACCAGGCCGGCCTAGAACTCAGAGCTCTCCCTACCTCTGCCTCCCAAGTGCTGGGACAAAAGGTGTGCGCCACCACTCCTGACTCTCCCTCCTCCATAAGCATTGCCCCCACTGCCCATTATAAGGGAGGAGGTGGCAGAAACTCCCTGTGGCCAGATGGCACGCTGCTTGCCTCAGAGGGCTCCTCCGCCCATGCACAGTGGAGAAAATACCCGGATGCCTGAATTCAATGCCTTTATTTTTATTTGATGATGTACAGACAAGATTAACACACCTAGCAACTCCAGGAACTTTTGCTCATACTACTGAGAAGCAAGGCTTAGCCCTCTCTCTGGGGCCTTGCCTCAGCACAGTAGCCCTGTTCTTTAGAGCTACAGGACACCAACACCTGTGCAGCCGCCTGCCCTAGCTGAGATGGAAGCCTTGTGTTGTCCCAGTTGGGGACAGAACTTCAAAAACACATCTCAGAAGATGCTACCATGCCTGGTTCTGGGCGAGTCCTTGTCAAACCACGTACAGACAACACCAGCCCTCACCCTCACATGGGGCAGAGTGTCTTTACTTTCCAGAGTTGCAAATCTTTAACAACACAAGCACTCCATCAGAACGCCAAACACCCCCTAGATGGAGACTAAATTCGAGCAAACATAAACCTGGATACGATTATTAGAATCCTAAGGATGGGCAGCGGGAAGTCACCCTACACCTCTATCCTAGCACAGCTCAGGACTCCCTGCAAGGGGGTAGAAAGGAAGGAGGAGAAACAGCATGCTTTGTACAACTTGACAATACTGTGGGGGTCCCCAGGACCTCTGGCCTCCACAGCTCCTCTATTTCCCAGAGAGCTGCTCATACAGCTTGGGCACGTAGTCATCCCACTCTGCCTGGTAACATGTGCCCGCCACTGGGGCTCCCAGGTGATACTTCTTGCGGAAGGCCGCCACCTTGAACTTGCCGCGATGATCTCCTGACCTGTTGCTGAGGATGGGTTCGTCACAGTTCAGTGGCTTGTCCTGTTCGTACACCAGCCAGACGTAGCGGTGGAGGCCTGCAGGAGAGGCAAGCATCACCCAGACAGTAAGTTTGGGGTGGGGATGCACCGCAGTTGGGAATGCTCTTGCCTAACATACACACATCCCCGGCTTGGTTCTCTACACAGCACAACATAAACAGAGTGGAACAGTGGCCACTTGATTAGGATTTGTGTTCAGGGCCATCCCCAAGTACTCCTAAAGTTCAAGGCTGGCATGGGCTGCAGGAAACTGTGTCAAAATCCTATGGTTTCAATCACTTTTTGAAAAGCTATTTATGTGTATGAGGATGATAACAACAGAAGTGGCCATCATCCAGATTACTGGACAAAGAGGCCACAGTATGCCACCTGTCACAAAAGCATCAATGACCTGCCAGGGTCTGCAAAGACTTCACAGACTCACAAGAACTTCACACGAGCTGATCAGAGTGTAGAACATCCACTTTGGAGAACTCCAGGCAACTCGTAGACCTAGGATATCGACCTAAGAGTGATGGAGCCCGGCCAAGAACAGCCAGAAGGCACACAGAGGCTCTGCTCACAGCACCCACATCCTGGCCACAGCCCAAGTGCCAGCAAGAGGAAGGCTGAGCCACGAGGCACGCGGGCACAGGGAATACTAATTAACGAAAGGAAATGAACTGGAAACCAGAACAGAATGACTCTTGTCCCGCATGCTCTGCCCATGAGAAGTGTGGTGACCAAAACAACTCATGGAGGCAGACGGCAGAAAATCCTGGGAGCCACAGGAACAAGGCCACCTCTAAGAACACTGGGGTGACAGGAAGAGATCCCATCTTTCTGGAGTGTCCAGATGTGTGTGCCTCAATTCCACTGCCCGAAACTTCACGATCCATCAGTTTATTCTGCAAGCTAAACTTCAAACCTCCCCCGTCTCCCAGAGCTGCTGGGGTTTCTAGTCTTTAAAACAGAGCACAGCTCCTACCCGAGAGACTCGCTTTACTCCCAGCGTCTCCCGTCTATAATTAAATCACCTGCTTTTGTTGGTGCCCTGGAGAACCTTAAGAGTCCCCAGGAAATCCGCTTCTTTACTCTCTGTTAGGAACAAGCGGGAGGCCTTTAAGCCACCTGGAGGCTGCTGGGCCAGCGGCCACACTGTGAGCCATGAGCAGTGGTCCTTGTCCTTACTGGGTACTCATTATTCCAGTCAGTGCTGAGGGCAGAACAATGCACAAACGTTCGCACTCTGCCACGCATCAGCCATCATCACCATGGCCTCGTTCCAGCGAATGGGAACACCGTGTAACAGGCAACAGGCAGTAACCGTGTCTCCCACCAGCTCCGGGGGTGTTTGTGCGAGTTAGGGAACTTCAATGTCGGAGATGAATCTCACTGACTCACACTGTCCGTGTAAACACACAAGTGTCATCAATGTGGGTCACTACAGTGTGCGTGCATGTGTGTGCATGTGTGTCCAATGTGGATCACTACAGTGTGTGTGCATGGGTGTCATCAATGTGGCTCGCTAGCCTTCCAAGCCTTTTCAAGGTACCCAACCACATTTGCGGAAGAAAGAGAGAGTTATAAAGAAGTCTTCGGGCATTTATGTGAAAACAGTGATCACTTCCTGTTTATAGAATCAGAAACTCCCAAGATCAGACAAAGCAGAGCTTAGACAGAGACCAGAGGGGCTCAACTTTGCCCACATCTGGCCCGCCAAACCCCACTCTGAGCTTCCACAGCACTGCCTGCTCTCTGTGCCCCTGCCTGTTGGAGGCATTTGACAGCCCAGTGCCAGAGAGCTTGCCTAAAGTGCCGGAGGGCCCTGGCTTCGGTTTTTCAGGACCACCAAAAATCACATTCTGATGCAGCTCTCTAGAGTCCAACAGTAGCTCCACAGAGGGCACACCCAGTCAGAACCCCACAAGCCCACAGACTGGAGACAGCACTGGAAAGGACTGGCCCAAAGGGGAAAGCAAGCAGACTTGTGTCTCCCTCAGGGAGAGGCTTGGAAACAAACTGGGCCAGCGGCAACCTGACAGAGTCCCCCCATCCCCTGCCTCCTCTCACACCCTTCCCCTGAAGCAGCCTTGACTGACCTGTGCCACTGGGAGGCCCAGAGCCCACGTAATCGGAGAGGACCTTGCCGCTGCTGATGTCATTGCCCTTCATGTTGACCACCAGAAAATGGTGCCACTCCCTGGAGAGAGAGAACGAGGGACTCTGAGCGCCTGGAGACAGGTATGCACCAAGCACCTGCTCCACACTGAACCACGAAGGCAGGTGATACAGTCGGAAAGCATATCCGAGCGAGAGAGCTGGACGCCTAGAGAAGCCATCTATGAAGCTGGCGATCTGGCTCAGGTGGGCTTTCCTAACCAGCACTACAACCATGCTATAATCCCAGCCGGTCTATGTGTCCCTGCCTAACAAGGGACTTCTGCCAAACACGTCACACCTGGATGACTGCCTCTCACCATCTTTTCCTCAACTTGCCTGAATTTGGGGTCCTTCCTGCTGGGAGCATCTGGGTCGGTGAGGACCAGGGTGTAGAGTTTCCCTGGGTCAAGGCCATCCCACGAAATGCTGCTGGGCCTATTCTGAACCTGTAAGAAGGAACCAGTTTGAGGTTAAAAACTCAAAAATGCTCTCAAGCTCAGTATTTACAGCCTTATACCCCTAAAAGGTAAACCATGAGGACTAGTTTTTACTGACTTCTTTTACTAAAGATACATATTAAAATAGATGTATTTTAATCTATTGGAAGTTCCCAAGTATAGCCCTACTAAAAGCCCGAATCTTGGGGCTGGAGAGACATCAAGAACTCTTGCAAAGGACAGATAATTCCCAGCACCCACGTGGGGGCGGGGGTGCAACAACAGATTAATGGAAGTTCCTGAGTATGACCTCGACTAAAAGCCTGGACCTTGGGGCTGGAAGAGACAGTTCAGTCATTAAGAACTCTTGCAAAGGACCACACTCCCAACACCCGTGGGGGGTGGGGAGGATGGTCCTTAACAGCCAGCAACTCCAGCTTCAGGGGACCTGATGCCTCTTCGGGCCTCCACAACTCCCTGCTCTCACTCACATATACATAAATAAAAATAAAACAAATCTTAAAAAGCCAGAAAAAAAAAACTGATGTGGCGCATGCCTTTAATGCCCAGCACTTGGGAGGCAGAATCAGGCGGATCTCCTGTGAGTTCGAGGACAGCTTGGTCACGTAGTGAGTTCCATTCCAGGCCAGTCAGAGCTACACCAGTGAGATCCTCCCTCTCCCTCTCCCTCTCCCTCTCCCTCTCCCTCTCCCTCTCCCCCTCCCCCTCCCCCTCCCCCTCCCCCTCCCCCTCCCCCTCTCTCTCTCTCGACACGCACGCACGAACACACACCAGCCTTAGCAACACTATCTCCACGTTATTAACCGTGCCACTAGGTCCTCCTCCACGTTACTGGGGTCCTGAGCCACCATGTCTTTGAATACAGTAGCCAGCTGATGTGTAATCTGCCTTCACTGAACAAGTTCAAGAGCTCAGAAAACAACAGCTCCCAAGGACACGTACAAAGTTTGGGACAATGGAGACCGGCCAGGCCTCCCAATGGAAACTTCCAAGTCACCATCCCGAACCCTGGGCTCTAAATACACAAAGGGAAGAGTTAAAGCTACTTTCTCTGAGCTTGGAGCCGCTGCTGGGCTTCAGCATCCCACCTCCACCCCAACAGCAAATCAGGCAATGGGAAGGCGCTGGCCCTGGAGCCCTGCACAGTGCAGGCCGCTCTCTGGGGTGGGGTGGCTCCAAGTTCTGGACTGTTAACAGAGGTTACATAAGGCGCCTCCGGCTACCGGGTGGGACTCCTGTGGCATAGTTGGGGATACAGAGGTTGAGCCCGGAGGCCCCGGGAGCGAGGCCTGCTCCGTCCCGCTGCTCCCGGGCCTCCCCCTCCCCAGGCCTGCGCGTACCTGGGTGGGCGTCAGCACTTTGCCCAGCTCGTCCACCTCCACCCCGGCGTAGGCGACCCGCAGCGCGTGCTGGGGACGCTCGTCCACCTCCTGCAGGCTCAGCGGCCCGGACCACTGGCTGATGTCGGCGGGCATGGCGACAATGAGGACGAGGACTCACGCGCTGTCCCGAGTGCCGCGAACCCAGGGCGCTTGCGCAATTAGCCTCCGCCACTCGACCAATCGCAAGCCAGGCCGCGCCTCTCGCCCTCTGATTGGCTGATACGAAACTGGGCGGTCTAAGGACCCCTCCGGCGCCTGTTGGGCTGTGCGTTCAACACTGCGGTTTAAATTGTTTTTGCGGCTTCTCCTTTCACTTGAAGGACTTTTAGCCCCATTTCGCAATTTCCAGTGATAAGGCCTTGCTTTTTTTTCTTGAATTTCTTAAAACGAGCGTGATTTCTTCCCTGCATTATCTTTTGTTGTTGTTTTAAAAGCTTTTTAAATGCCACCAAAGTTCAGCCCTGGGGAAATCAATTAATGTGTTGGATTTATCTGCAGAATGTGGATGACCCCCAAAGCAGCCAGACTCAAAGTTCTGCACGCAGCACAGATGATGACCTCCCCATCCCCCCATAAATGTCCACATTGGAACCTCCCTTCAATAAACCTTCCAGCCTGAGTGCCCGCAAGTAAGTCCAGAATTGCATACAAATGACTGGAAGAAGTGGCTGGATCTTGGTTGAGAGGCTTAAAAGACAACCCTCGCCCCCAAGAGAAACTATCTACAGTCTGCAAGCCCCTTGCCAAGTAGCAACAACTGAGCTCCTGAAAAATGACGGCTGCTTTTCTCAGACCGGAACAAGTCCTCCTACGGACAGTGTGGCTTAACAAGACAAAATGGAATTCAGGTTGCTAATCAGAAAGAAAGCCTCAGAATGTGGCTATTTCCTGGGTGGCTTCCAGGTCATCCCATGGGCCTTGAAAGAGAGAAATGGAAAGCGGGATCGAGAAGACCAGACTGAGAAGAGTAAGCAAAGGTGGACCAGTCATCGCCGGCTTTGCAGTTAGGGCAGCCTCCAAAGCACGGAAGCTGTCAGAAAATGCATGGGCCTCCAGAAGGATGCAGATGTGAGGAGGATTTGATTGCAACCCACCTTTCCTAGGGGAATTTTTATATTGTGTATCTAATAGGCTGTAGGGGGGCGCTCTGTCCTCCATGGAGGACATGATCACTGGTTTTTCCCCCCCCTACTTATTTATTAATTATGTGTGTGTGCAGGGGCGGGGAGTGGGTATTGAACATTCTTGCCCCAAGTCCAAGTATAGAGGTCAGAGGAAAATTGTGGAAGTCCGTAGTTCATTCTCTCATGTTCCACCATGTGGTGTCAGGGATGGAGCTTCGTTCATCAGGATTGACTGGCAGCAAGCACCTTTACCACTAAGACACACACACACACACACACACACACACACACACACCCTTGATATTTTGAACAGAGAAGCTGTGGTGACCCACAAGAGAACCTCTGATATAAGATCCTATTAACATTGCCTCCTGGAAAGGATGGGAGAATCTGTGGGCTCTCAAGGCTCCTACGTAAGAAAGATTAAAAAATAAATTAGAAATTTTTTAATGGAAATTCATGCAACATATACTACTCACTTAAGAATGCGTATATGTGTCTGCATGCTTTTTCTCTTAGCTTTCTCTCACACTGCTATGGCAAATTACTACATCCCCAAGTACAGGCCATCGTGGTGGGAATACATAGTGACAAGAGACATCCAGTCACATTGCACCTGCAGTTGAGAAGCAGAGAGTGGGAAATGCTGGCATTCAACTCACTTTCTTCTTTTTATGCAGTCCAGGATGACAATCCATAGGACAGTGCACCCATAGTTAGTGTGGGCGGGTCTTCCCACCTCAGTTTACCCAGTCTGGAAGCAGCTTCACAGTAATACCCAGAGGTTTGTTTGACTCCAGCATCTTCCTAAACCCCATCCCCTTGACAGTCAACACTACCCACCACATCCTCTTGAGTCCACTCTGAACACTTGTGGTGGTTTGAATGTAATTGGCCCCCATAATCTCATAGGGAGTGGCACTATTGTGTGGCTCTGTTGGAGTGCCTGGCCTGGTTGGAGGAAGTGTGTCACTGTTGGGGCGGGCTTTGAGGTTTCCTATGCTCAAGAGACCACCCAGTGTCTCAGTCGACTTCCTGTTGTCTTCTGATCAAGATGCAGCCAGCACCACATCTGCCTACATAACGCCATGCTCCCTGTCATGATGACAATGGACTGAACCTCTGAAACTGTAAGCAAGCCATCTCAATTAGATGTTTTCCTTCATAAGAGTTGCTGTGTTGTATAAATAATAAATAAATAAATATTTAAAAAAGGGGGGGGGGGCTGGAGAGATGGCTCAGTGGTTAAGAGCATTGCCTGCTCTTCCAAAGGTCCTGAGTTCAATTCCCAGCAACCACATGGTGGCTCACAACCATCTGTAATGAGGTCTGGTGTCCTCTTCTGGCCTGTAGGAATACACGCAGACAGGATATTGTATACATAATAAATAAATAAATATTAAAAAAAAAAGAGTTGCTGTGGTCGTGGTGTCTTTTCACAGCAATAGAAACTCTAAGACAACATCCCAGGGCATATGTGTTGCCCGGGGAAGCCAGAATAGGGTGTCAGATTCCCTGGAACTTGAGTTACGGGCAATTGTCAGCCTCTGAAATGGGTGCTAGGAACTGACCCTCTGTAAGTGCAGCTACTGCCCTGACTTAACTGCTAAGCCATCCTTTGGGCCCCTAAAATGTGTAGGACCTTGGGATTGTTTTGATTACTGAGTGAGCGGGAAGTTCGCTGATATGGTTGGCAGCAGAGCAGCTTCCTTCCAGAGTGCTGCTTCTGTGAGCAAAGGGCTTAGAGGAAACCAAAGCTCTGTGTCCTGTGGCTGTGGTCTGCAATCAGAAGCTGCCACTGTGAGGCACAGAGGGCTTGAGGAAGTGACTTCAGGGGCACACAGGAGCTGACTGCTGACCAAGGACCCAGCTAAGGTGTGGTTTGGAAACTGTCTGGTCTCCGAGATTCCTGTTTCTTGCGATTACTTTGTGTGTGTGTGTGTGTGTGTGTGTGTGTGTGTGTGTGTGTGTGTGTGTCCTTAATAATCTCAAAACTGCTGAAACATACCTCATACTCTCATTAGCACCTTAAAAAAGAAAATTCCTCAAGGGGGCTGGAGATACGGCTCAGAGGTTAAAAGTACTCACTGCAGCACGCCGCTACTGCCAGCAGAAGAGACGACTGCAACAGGATCCTTCTCAGAACACCCTTTATTGGAGCACTTACACTTAAGGTTTGAAAGAGGCAAGAAGACCCCGTTCCCGTGGAAGCAGAAGAATATATACGGTGCCAGACAAAGCCCTGACGTGTCATCAACCCAATGGCTCAGGCCAGAATGGAGCGATAAACGTGCTAAATAATGATTGGCCAGATCGGATGGCCAGATTGAAAGACTCCCTGCGCTGGAGGGGGGAGCTCGCGCGCACGCGCACAAGTTCTCTCAAGTTTGACGTGGAACAGCAAACGGCGCCCAGGCTCCGTGCCCACGACATGACAGCGCCATGGTGCGTGCTACATCTGACAGCGCCATGGTGCGCGCTACAACTCACTGATCTTCCAGAGGTCCTGAGTTCAATTCCCAGCAAACACATGGTGGCTCACTACTATCTGTAATGAGACCTGGTGCCGCCTTCTGGCCTATATCATACAGGGAAACAGAACACTGTATATATAATTAATAAATAAATTTTTAAAATAAATCCTTCTTTTAGAATTTTTTAAGATTTATTTATTATGTATACAGTGTTCTGTCTGCATGTATGGCTGCATGTCAGAAGAGGGCACCAGATCTCATTACAGATGGTTGTGAGCCACCATGTGGTTTCTGGGAATTGAACTCAGGACCTCTGGGGATAACAGCCTGTCTTCTTAACCACTGAGCCATCTCTCCAGCCCCAAAACAAATTCTTAAAAAGAGTCAGGTAATATATGTTTCTCTTTGAGACAAGATCTCATGTAGCCCAGGCTGGCCTTAAACTCACTACATAACACAGTAAGGATTTCTTTTTTCCTTTGTTTCTTTTGTTTGTTTTGTTTTGTTTTTTCGAGACAGTGTTTCTCTGTGAAAGAGTCCTGGCTGTCCTGGAACTCACTCTGTAGACCAGGTTGGCCTCAAACTCACAGAGATCTGCTTGCCTCTGCCTCCCGAGTGCTGGGATTAAAGGTGTGCACCACCACTGCCCAGTCATGGCCTCTCTCTCTCTCTCTCTCTCTCTCTCTCTCTCTCTCTCTCTCTCTCTCTCTCTCTCTCTGGTTTTGGTTGGGTTTTTGTTGTTGTTGTTTGGTTGGTTGGTTGGTTTTTTTTCGAGACAGGGTTTCTCTGTAGCTTTGGAGCCTATCCTGGAACTAGCTCTTGTAGACCAGGCTGGCCTCGAACTCATAGAAATCCACCTGCCTCTGCCTCCTGAGTGCTAGGATTAAAGGTTTGCGCCACCACTGCCCAGCATGTTAACTCTCATAAAGAAAAGATATGTTACTGGGGTGACTTACAGTTCCGAGGCTCAGTCCATTACATCATGGTGCCACATGGTGTCATGCAGGCAGACATGATGTTGAAGAAGGAACTGGGAATCCTACATCTTTACCTGCAGGTAACAGGAAGTGCTCTGAAACACTCGGCATGGCTTGAACATATATGAGACTTCAAAGTCCACCCCACAGTGACACATTCTGAAGGGCTGTCTCTCCTTGTCTTGACAATGTTTGGCAGGCACTTTCTTTTGTGTCCTGCTTGTTCAATTAGGACAACAGACTGTCAGCAGATGAGGCAAGAACATGTTCTTGTCCAGTGGCTTACTTTTGCCACAAAGAAAGTAAACTCTATGTGGAGTTTCTTTGATGCCCATTATCTTCTCTGAAGTAGATTGGTGCTGCCAGGAACAGACATGTCTCATTGTCATAAAAAAAGAACCTAGGTTATTAAAACATTTAAAATGCCACATTCTGTAGATCTCTGAAGTGTTTGAAGATGACCTGTCTTTCTAAAATATCTTTCTTTGACTTTGAAAACACACCTAATGTGACTACAAGTTTGACTATAATAGATGACTAATTTCCTGTATTTCCTTATTATCCTAAACAGTTTGTAATAATAATTTTCAAGGACTAGAAATTTGCATTACTTTGTTAAATGAGTTGTATAGATACAATACCTTGAAAAAGAGTAGAAATATATGTTCAGTATGTTCTACAAATCCAATATAAAACATTTAAAAATAGTAGTTGATTTTAAAAAGTAGATTTCATAATCTACTATTTTATCTTATTATATAAATATATCCTCCCTTTTTTCCTTTCAGAGTAGATTCAATAATCTACCCCTTTATCCTATCATATCTTTTCAGGATCCAATAAAGATACTGTCACCCCCAGACAGCAGGAAGTAAAATTAAGAATATGATGCCCACATTCCCAAGAGGTGGGGTGGGTGGTTTTTGCTCATTCAATGGATTATGGATATTTGACATTGTTTAGGGGGTTAGTTACAAGTTATTATTGGTAATGGTCAGGGGAAAAAAAGCCAAACAAAGGAAATTAGATTCAAAGTTCTTGTTTTGAAAAGAAAACAGAGGTAGCTATATCGATTTTTTTTTTGTCCAGTCTATATATAATGGGAAAGTGCAGGGCTTGTTTCAAATCCTGGCTAGAGTGAATAGTCTGCTAGGCTGGATCATCTCATTTAGTCACCTCAAAATTATTTTGGTTTTTTTCAAGACAGGGTTTCTCTGTACCTTTGGAACCTATCCTGGAACTAATTCTTGTAGACCAGGCTGGCCTCGAACTCACAGAGATCCATCTGCCTCTGCCTCCTGAGTGCTGGAATTAGAGGTATGTGCCACCACTGCCCAGAATGTTAACTCTCAAAATGGAAAAACATGTAACTGGGGAGGCTTTACAGTTCAGAGGCTCAGTCCACTATCATTATGGTGCCACATCTGTAGTTCCAAGCCGATTCTTAAATGGTATTTTATAGCTTAGTGTTGTTATCATACTCCTGGTGGAACCATCAATGTGGGGCCTCCTCCTCCTTCTGGAGACTTCAAAGGTTGCTGTTAGGCATGCTCATGGCTCACTGCAGAAAACTGATAGAAATTCAATCCCTAGCTCAGTTGGTAGTGCATGACACTCTTAATCTCAGGGTTGAGGGTTCAAGCCCCACATTGAATGCCAAATGTATCAATGATTAATAAAAATCCAGAGACAGAAATTGGGGTTCAACCTGAAGTTCAAAAAAGCAAAACAGCCAGCCACTAGCTCTTACCTCTACCTTAGTCCAAAATGGTGATCCTGCCTCCAGGAATCTCAGAGTGAGACTGTGTTTGAAAGCTGTCTCCCCCTGTTTTATATTTCTCCCTAGTGCCGGGATTAAAGGCGTGCACCACTACCACTTGGTTTCTATGGCAAACTAGGGTGGCTACTAGGATTAAAGGTGTGTGTCCCCACTGCCTGGTCTGTAAGGCTGATCAGTGCGAGTGTTTTACTCTCTGATCTTCAGGCAAGATTTTATTTATTAAAACACAAATGAAATATCACTACCGACACACTTCCTCCAACAAGGCCATAACTACTCCAACGAAACCACACCTAATAATGCTACTCCCTTTGATCATATGGGAGTCAATTACATTCAAACTACCACAGTAGCCTAGGCGGCCCTCTTGATCCTTCTCCTGTTCAGTTGGTTGTTCAGATACCAGACAGCTCAGCTCTTTCCTGAGCTCAGTCCCCAGCCTCAGTGGGCCCCTTAGAGCAGTGGTTCTCAGCCTTCCTAATACTGCGACACTTTAATACATCATATTGTGGTGACCCCCAACCATAAAATTATTTTTATTGCTACTTCATAATTACTGTAAATATCTGTGTTTTCCAATGGTCTCAAGCAACTCCTGTGAAAAGGTCAGACCCCAAAGGGTCTCAACCCATAAATTAGGAACGTTTCCCACTCTCTTGGGAGGCCCTGGGTCAGCAGAAGACCCAGAGCTGTCGTGGCCAAACTACTGAGCCACAGACATGGAGAGAGGCAAATCTGTGTTGTCTCAAGACTCAAAGTTCCCAGCACCACCCCCACAATGATGTGGACAAGGTCTCACTATGTAGCCTTGGCCAGCTAGTAACTCACTTTATAGACCACGCTGGCCTTGAACTCACAGAGCTCCATCTACTTCATCTCTCAAGTACATGAATTAAAGATATGTGTCACCATTCCTGGCTTCTTTGGGTTTTTTTTTAAAGATTTATTTATTTTTTAAGCATACAATGCTGGCAAGGAAGGCACCAGGTCTCATTACAGATGGCTGTGAGCCACCATGTGGTTGCTGGGAATTGAACTCGGGACCTCCAGAAGAACAGCCAGTGCTCTTCCCCTCTGAGCCATCTCTCCAGCCCCTGGGTTTTTTTTTTTTAAGATACATTTGTTTATCTATTTATGTGTATGGGAGCAGCAAGTGGGGAGTGGAGTGGTCAGGGGACAACCCGCACGAGTTGATTCTGTTCTTTTTCCCTATGGGTCCGGGAATCAGACACAGGTAGTCAGGCTTAGCAGTCTTTACCCACTGAGCCATCTTGCTGGTCCCTCTTTTGGAAGCTTTTTTTTTTTTGAAAAGTATAGTCTTGCTGTCTAGCCCAGGCTAACCTAGGACTCACAATCCCCCTGCCTCAGCCTCTAGCACCAGGCCAGACCACTGTAACACTGACCATGCCTGGCTATTTTCCTGTCCTGACAGCTTCGTGGAGCATGGATAAGGCCCACACTGTTGCAGACGTCCAACTCAACTGAAGGGGCAAAAATTTACGCCATGTCTGTGAACACCATGCCCAGATGCATGGTTAATAAAAATTGCATACAATATTGGTCACTTGATTAAAACAAACTCCATCTGTACATATCAAAACCTTACGAGTTTGCTAGAACATTCTGTGTTCCCTCCGGAAATTAAACACCTGGATTTATCAAAACTCAGCCACCTTTGGATTTACTATGACCTCTTAGACCGGTTTGAATGGGTGAGGGGACACTGTAATTAAAATCGGTCCAGAAGTTCAAAGTTGAGTAAACAGAGACATCTGGAAACACACGGGAGAGCCCAGTCGGTTCCTCAGAGCAGTGACAAAGTCCTCAGAGGACACGTGGGATTGTTCAGGGATAGTCTGCTCTTGTTAGCCTGGTCTGCGGTCACATGAGTTCGTTCATGGTTAGGAGTTGCGGCAGAGGCCGGTGGTTCTCAGGCTCCCAAGTGCTGTGACCCTTTAATGCCGTTCCCCGTGCTGTGGTGACCCCCAAGCATAACGTTATTTTCATTGTGTTGGACTATATATCCAAACATCAGGGAGGAGTTGCTCCAGACACCACTCACACATGCGCATTGATACAAAAGCAAGAGGATTTTTATTCTGTTATGACAGGGCCCTTCAGGTTCAGGATATGAAGGACCTCCAATAGCTGTTATAGTCCATCTTTTAAAGCAAAAAGCCACAGACACAGGGGGGGGGGGACCTGTAGGTTGTTTTCCAACTTATTGGATTGGCTTATTCAAAGGGTTACTAGCAGTAATTGGTCTATTCCAGGGCAGGAGAATAGCTGCATGGTCAGGTAGATAAGGGAGAGCATCTCTGTGGTCTTCCTGACCTTGTTCTAGTGACTAAATCAATACATCAGGAACCGAGTCAACATCTGTGGGTTGTCTTTGCCTCAATTCCCAGAATGGAGTTACATTTGAAGATTATTCACAAGGACACAGGAGGATAAGCAGTCCAGTGTGAGTGTGTGTGTGTGTGTGTATGCGTGCGCACACGCAGCGCACGACTGTCCCTTTTCCAAGATAGAGTGAGTGTAAGGTTTTAGAAAAATGTCTTAGGGTTGAGGGGGTTTAGAAATGCATCCGAGTCTTTCATTTGCTACTTCATAACTGTAATTTTGCTGCTGTTGTGGATCATAAGGCAAAGATCTGGTACACAGGTTATCTACTGTAAGACCCATGAAAGGGTCAGTTGCCCCCACAGGTTGAGAACCACCGCTTTAAACGCAAGTAATTGGTGACTCGATGCGCGCACGTGCGCGCAGGGGAGGGGGATGGGGGAGTGGGGGTGGGGGGTGGGAGGCAGAGACAGGCAGATCTCTGTGAGTTCAAGACCAGCCTGGTCTACAAGAGCTAGTTCCAGGACAGGCTCCAAAACCACAGAGAAACCCTGTCTCGAAAAAGCAAAAAAAAAAAAAAAAAAAAGATTTCCACTTAGTCGTCTTTGGCGGGCTGTAGGAGGTGACACTGCGACATTGCTTTTCTAGAGGGCCCAGCACCCATATCAGGTGGCTAATAGCCGCCGGTAACCCGGCTCCAGAGCGCCTGACACCTTGCTGTGTTCCGGCCCTTCCTGGGCACCCACATTCATGCAGACACAGTCAAATTAAAAGTAAACTCTTTCCTGCTCTTGAGAGTCAATTAGGCAAGCCACAATGCAGTCAGGAGGTCTCGGAGAACAAGGCATCGTTTTGTGTAAAATTTTGGGTCTAATGTCAGTGTTAATGGCGGATGAAGTGCAGTCTCTCAAACCACTTAAATCTTTTATCCTTTTCTTTTGCTGCGTCCCCTCTGCATTCAAAAACAAGATACCTCACAGAGCTAGGAGGTGGTGGCGCACACCTTTAATCCCAGCACTTGGGAGGCAGAGGCAGGTGGATCTCTGTGAGTTCAGTTCAAGGCCAGCCTGGTCTACAGACTGAGTTCCAGGACAGCCAGAACTATGTAGGGAAACCCTGTCCTAAATAAAACGAAAAAATAGAAAAAGGGGAGGAGAAGAAAGAAAGAGAGAGTAAAAGAAACTCAGACATTAGAATCTCAGTCAAGTACTGGGGGTAGCTCAATGGTGTAGGATTTGCCCAGCATCTGTGATGGCCTAGATTCTGTCTCTGGCACTGCGCTTACTTAGGTAATTTAAAATTCTAGTAGCTATATGTCAAAGGCTAAAAAGAAACAGGTACGATTAATTTCAATAATATATTTAAACCAATAATCCAATTATCATTTTCTTACATATAATTACTTTTCAAGCTGAGAAAAGTAGACTTTAATTAGATAACTTATTTATTTGTGTATTTAGACTTTTTTCTATTTTTTCCTTTTTATTTGGGATGGGGTAGGGATCTATTTGAGACAGAGTCTCACTATATATCTCTAGCTGATTGGAACTCACACAAATCCACCTGCCTCTATCTCCAGAGTGCTGGGATTAAAGGTATGTGTCACCACACCTGGCCTTCATTTGAATTTTTTGTTTTTGACTTTTTTTTTTAATTGTTACCGGGCAGTGGTGGCATATCAGACAGCGATGGTGGGCGCCTTTAACCAGCACTCTGAAGGCAGAGGCAGGTGGATCCTTGTGAGTTCGAGGCCAGCCTGGTTTACAGAGTAAGTGAGTTCCAGGACAGGCTCCAACCCTGTCTCGAGAAATCAAAGACAACAACAACAACAACAAAAATCGCTACATTTATTCATTTATCTGTGTGCATGCAAGCACGCATAATTGTACCTGTACATCAGTCAGATGACAACTTTCAGGAATAAGTTGTCTCCTACCAGGAGAGTCTCAACTCAGGTTGTCAGACTTGAGAGTCAACATCTTTACCAGATCACCAGCCCTTTTCGTTGTTGTTTTGAGATGGAGTCTCTTTATCCCAGGTTGGACTTGAACTTGGGATGCAGCCAAGATGACCCTGACCTTCAGATCCTCCCTGAAAAGTGCAGAGTCATATCTATGCAAGTGATAAGTGCCCATTACACCCCGATTATACGATTCTGAGGTCATAGGTGCCTGTTACATCCTGGTTATGCAGTACATGGGGTCAGAGGTGCCCATTACACCCCACTCCACCGGGCTTACGCAGTGCTGGGAGTGGAAGACAGGATGTGGTTGCCGGCTAAAAGCAAGTACTCTGCCTGCTGAGCTATATCCCTGGGCTTTTAAGGTCTTCTCTGAAACATGCGGCAATTCCTGGGATGGGGAGGTGGGAGCTTGGCTTGCACACAGCTGCTGGAGAGAAAACTTAGGGGCCGACTTGGCAGGATCTATGGAAACTCCCAACATGGTTGCTTGTACCCGGTGACATCTCATCTGAGAATCTGCCGGTGTCCACATCGTGAAATATACATTGTTCTTTGTCCCATAATTCCTGAGATCATTGGGCTTTCAGAGTGACAAGTGTATTTTTTTTTTTTTTTAGTTGGTTGGCTGGTAATTCCTGGTGCAAGCCAGAGACCAAAGGAATGTTAGAAGGCGTGGACTTACACCCTTAGCTCCCTGTGGAGGGGAAATAGGTGGAAGGTAATCAATTGTGTGTTCAGGGAAGCGTCCAAAAGAAAAGGGAACGAGCCGAGGCTTAAGTCAGATGACCTCCGGTGGCATCTAGGGAGGACATGGGAGTGCTGCCATGGTTCTTAGGTGCCAGTAGAGGTCTGGGGGTGTAGGGCGGTCCGAAGCACTAGAAAGAGAGCCTCCACTTTGGTGGGTGCTGAAAAGTTGGGGTGGGGCGGGTTTTCCCCGCCTGTAGCTAATGTCAGAATTGCAAAGTTGGAGTCAGGCGCCTGCTGCGGGAATGACTGATTGATCGATCCTGTGTGGGGAAAGACGCTGCATGTTCAGCCACAGATGAGAATCTAGGAGAGACTAAAATGGGCCTTCTTTCCTCTCCACACTTGGTGTGGCTCCAGAAGCCGTACTGTAAACACTAGAGTTGAAATGTCCACTGCGTGCGGGGCAAACTAGAGGACCGTGAAGCTCCGCAACGGAAAAACACGTAGCCGGCACAGAGCACTGGCTGGACCACGCAAGTTGTGCTAGGGCGGTGGTGCGCGCCTTTAATCCCAGCATTCAAGAGGCAGAGGAAGGTGGATCTCTCTGAGTTCGAGGCCAGCCTGACCTACATACAGATAGAGTTCCAGGACAGCCAGGACTACACAGAGAAACCCTGTCTCAAAAACTTAAATAATTAACTGAAGAAAGAAAATATAAAAACTGTTTCCCTGGGCAGTGGTGGCACACACCTTTGATCTCAGCAGCTGGAAGGCAGAGGCAGGCAGATCTCAGTGAGTTCAAGGCCAGCCTGGTCTACCAAGTGAGTTCCAGGACAGCCAGGACTGTTGCACAGAGAAACCCTGTCTCGAAACATCAAGATAAATAAATAAATAAAAAGAAAGAAAGAAAAAAGGGAAAATAGAAAAAAAAAACTGTGTTTTTCACGTATTTGATCCTAGCAATGAAAACAAACAAACAAACAAAAAACCAGAATTTCTCACCCTTTGGAAGGAATCAATTAAAATATGAGGGGGAGTTTTAAGAAGGTAAGTTGGGGGCAAACAGATCACATTTGGGGGTGAATGTCTTTATTCCCACAGCTAACACTGCACAGAACACTGTCTCCAGTGCTCACAGACAGGACGGCCTTCCTTAGATTACCCAGAGGAATTGCTCCATGGTGTCCCAGCTCCACACAATACATCAGGGACTATGTGATACATTTTATACAATCAGGGCCAGGACTGCCAGGACTGTGGGTGAGTCTTAGCTTTGCCCCTGAGCTGTGACCCTGGGCTTGTCCCCGCTCCTCTGGACCGCAGTGGCTTTTGGCTGAACTGAAATCTCTAAAATTCTTTTGAGTTCCAAGCGACTTTTGTGATTACTATTATCTAGATGGCCTTGGCTGGGGGTAGCGGTTAGGGGGTAGAGGATCCAAAGTCCAGTTAGGGCTGAGGGCGCCACCTGGTGACCAAGTTTGTAAGTACAATTGTCCATTATTTCTTGTTTAATCTCTGTTCCTCTCCTCCCCTCCTCTGATGGTTAGTCTTGGTTGTCAGCTTCGCATGGCCTCAAAACTGAGAAGAACTTTCCTCATTTGTGGGCCCATCTGCCGGGCATTTTCTCAGTTGTTAACTGATGTAGGAGGACTCAGCCCACTGTGGTCCGTGCCATCCCTAGGCACTCGGCCCAGGCAAACTAAACAGAATCTGCACTAAACTGCCGATTCCTGCCTTGGTTTCTCTCTGTGATGAACTTCAAAGTGTAAACTGAAAGAAATCCTTTCTCCCCATTTTGTCTTTGGTCATAACGTTTATCAGAGCAAACAAAGAACACCAGAACACTTCCTTTTCTTTTATTATCATTGTATCATTGAAACTGATTAAGTAGCTTGTGTTGGCCTCAAATTACTGATTTTCGTGCCTCAGCCTCCCAAGCTCTGGACAGTGTGTTCATCAGGTTTAGCTCAAACAATGTGTCTATAATCCCAGGTTAGACCTACGGACTGGTTTTTGTTATTTTGTTGTTTCCTGTGTGTTTTTTAAGCTTCTTAAAATATATATGTTTTAAGTGTATCTTTCCTTGTTTTCTTAAAGGCTTGTGTGTGTGTGTGTGTGTGTGTGTGTGGGTGTGGGTGTGTGGGTGTGTGTGTGTGCCAGAAGCGGTGTGTTCTGATCCTCTGGAGCTGAGTTGGGGTTGGGGGGGGGGTGTAAAGAGCAGCCTGGTCTGAGTGCTGGTAGCCAATCTTGGGTCCTCTGGAAAAGCAGCAGTGTCTGCTCTAAACCACTGAGACCTGTCCCTATCCAATTATTTTATTGTAGTGGAGAGTGAATCCAAAACCTTACATATGTTACTAAATTGCAACCCCAACCCTTTTTAAATTGTTGATATTTTTTTTGGTTGTTTTTGTTCTTTTTTTCCAAGACAGGGTTTCTCTGTTGTATTCTTGCTGTCCTGAAACTCCCTCTTGGCCTTGAACTTTAGAGATCCCTCAGCCTCTGTCTCCTGAGTGCTGGGATTAAAGGCCTGTGACATTACTCTGGCCTTTACATTGCTATTTTGAAACAGGGCCTTGCAATGTAGCCCCTGGCTGGCCTCAAACTTGGAATCCTCCTGCTTCAGCCACCATCTGGAGTTGCAGGGGTGCACCGCCACTCCAGCCCTGAGAGTGTGGAACGATGCATATTCTCCTGTAACTAGGGGATGTAGCTTTCATCCCCAAACCCTTCCATACTGGGGTTTATCAACTACTTCTTGAGGTCAGATATAGCAACCGACAGCTACAGTCTCAGGTAGTACTTGAGAGTCTGAGGCAGGAGGATTATTTGAGCCCATGAGTTTGAGGCCAACTTGGTCAACATAGTAAGACCCTCAGTCAAATTAAAACAAAACAAAAACAGGCCTGGAGAGATGGCTCAGCAGTTAAGTACTTGGCTCCCAGCATTCGCAACGGCCTGGTATTCCAGCTCAGGGGGATCAGACCACACCTCTGTAGAAACTTGTACACACTTAAAAATAAGTATTTTTCAGAAAAGAAAAAAAAAACCATTTAAACCCAGGTAGTGATGGCTCATATCTTTACTTCCAGCAGTTGGAAGGCAGAGGCAGGCAGATCTCTTGAGTTCAAGGCCAACCTGGTCTATAGGGCGAGTTCTACAGCTAGGGCTACACAGAGAAACCCTGTCTTGGAAAAAAAAATTAAAAACAAAACAAGAACAAAATTCCATTTCTTCATAAAGAAAACTATCAGAACCCTTTATAAACTTGGGTATGAGTTTCTGATGATTTGGGGTTTATTTCTACTCCCCGTGCCTCCATTTCTTTATCTGTAGAATGGGGACACAAACCCGGAGGGGAGTTAAAAGCTGGAACAGCTCGTGCCGCTGTGCCCGGTGACAGCAAATTCTACCTTCTTGCTCCTGCCAGTTCTTCTACTGCGGTAGCGGAATCCCTGACGATCTGTCAGTTATTATGCGAAAGAAGCAGGTTTGGCTCACAGTTCTTACGCTTGACAAACCCAAGAACACGGGCCAGCATCCAGAGGCTTCTGTCCCCTCTCAGAACGCTGGAGGAGTGACTGTGTGGGAAAGAGCAGAGGGACTTGAGGGCTGTGGGCGGGACTGAGGGCTGTGGGCGGGACTTGAGGGCTGTGGGCGGGGCTGAGGCTTGGTCACTAGGGGGCTTACTGCCCCCCACCATCCCCGTAGCTACTGGGTGCAGAGGTGTAGCTTTCCAGCAGGGAAGAGGTAGGGTAAAGAGAAATTCAAGGTCATCCGTACTACACAGCCGGTTTAAGCTAGCTTGGGCCACAGGCCAGACAGGGAGAGGAAGGAAGAGATGGGGGTAGGGAGGAGGTAGAGAAAGTGTACCCAAGAATAGACTCATTGTATAGCAACCTCGAGCTAACTATCCCTGCCTAGTCTGTGACTTATCTACTCTAGTTACCTCAGTTCCTCCCATTAAAACAACACTAGGAATTAAGGTTTCTAGATACAAACTTTGGGGGACGTATTGTTGCTATGAGCGATGTGGGCGCATGAAGGCCAAGGTTAGCATCAGGAGCCTTCCTGCTGAGCAGGGTCTCTCACTTGAACTTAGAGCTTGCTGTTACAGGCTGGTCTAGCTAGCCAGCTCGCTTCCGGAGTTCCTTGTCTCAAATAAAATAAAAAATCTTAAAGAAGAATGAGCGGCCAGGCAGTGGTGGTACACGCCTTTAATCCCAGCACTCGGGAGACAGAGGCAGGAGGATCTCCAAGTTCTCAGCCAGCCTGGTCTGCGGAGTGAGTTCCAGGACAGCTAGGGCTTCTCAGGGAAACTCTGTCTCAAATTTTTTTTATTCTATTATGTGTATGACTGTCTGTCTGCTTTATGTGTGTATGTCCATGCATGTATGTGCCTGGTATACTTGGAGGCCAGAAGAGGACATCAGATTCGTTATTATAGGAGCTACGGGTGGTTGTGAGTCACCATGTAGATTCTGGCTGACAACCAAACCACAAGCACCCTTAGCCTCTGAGCCAGCCTTGGTCTTGGGATTCTTAAGGCAGGATTTTCTGTAGACAGGCTGGTCTTGAACTTGTTATGTAGCCCAGGATGAGTTTTCCCACCTGATCCTCTTGCCTCCACTTGCCAAACGCTGGGGTGAGAGGAGCGAGCTACCACGGCAAGCTCTGTGTGCTAGGGTTTTAGTTAAGCAGAGTTGGGTGTGGTAACACAGGCCTTTAGTCCCAGCTCTCTGAACTCTGAGTGTGCAGTCAGCTTGGCCTACATAGTAAGTTCCATGTCACCAAGGGTTGCATAGCGAGATGCTGTTCCAAAAGCAAAAACATAATTTAAAGGGGGGGGGGGACAGCAAATGTCCCTCAAGAAATAAGGGTGTGCACAGAGAGTGAAGTAAGCATTGCACTTTATAAGCACTGTATCCTAAGTGGAAAATGCAATGTCTATAGTAAAACAGGTGGAAATGGAATGTCTAATAAAAATATTTAAATTGGCAAAAAAAAAGAAAGAAGGGCGTCAACCGTAGGAAAACACTTCTCTCCCAATGTTCTCAAGACAGCCCTGATTTTATTGTTAGAAATATCTCATTTTCATTTGTGCATGTGTGTGTGTGTGTGTGTGTGTGTGTGTGTGTGTTTGCATTTCTTGCAACTGCCCTGGGGCCAGAGCTAGTGGAGCCCCTGGAGCTGGGGTTCCAGACTGCTGTGCGACACCCAGCCAGGGCACTGGGATCCTCTGAAAGAGCAACATGTTTTGATCTTAGCAGCTGAGCCATCTCTCTGTGTAGCCATGAATCTTACCGTGTTCTTTCCTCCTCTTTTCCAGGTGCTGGGACTACCTCCCTCCCCACCCACTCCCACCCCTGACACATGTTAGATGTAAGAAAAATGAGGCAGACAAACTTGATCTCACCACTACTGGAACAGCGAGGGGCCCACCGTTTCAGAGGGATGAAGGTTGCTAGGCACTTGGAGGAGTTGGAGAACATGTGTGCATACATAGGTAGCTCCCAGGGAGTCCCAGCGGCTGGCTGTTCTGCATCATGGCTGGGAGCAGGGTGGGTTGTTTCCCACACAGCATGTTGTTTCTACAGTTGGGGCTGAATGGCCGGGCTGAGGCTAAGCCCCTGTATCTGGATTGGGACCACTGCCCAGTATAACCTGACTCCATCCTTCATGACCCGAGGCTATTACTTAGCGTACCCCAACTCTGGAAGGGTAGAAAGAAGGGAGAGGGGCCAGAGTTTCAGGGCAGGGGACTTCTTCCATCTGGAGGGGACAAGGGGACAATGGTGAAAGGGACATGTGAGGTGGGATAGGGGTTGGTAGTTTTCAGTCGGGGGGAATTCAGGGACCCCCACCCCCCCCGGGGCAGTGAAGGCTTGTAGTTTTTTTGCTGGAGGAACATGGTGTGACAGTTTGAGAAGGCAGGGACCAAAGATAAAGTTGATAAATTCATACTGACTGGGCCAGCCAGTGCGGTGTTCCACAATCCCCCAAGCAGTCCAGACGGCCTTCCAGAAAGTACTGTCTGTTTTGTTTTGGACTCTTTCTAATACTCATTTGGCAGTCTCCGGGACTAGGCCAGATTGGTTTGCAGTAAAAATAACATTCTTCCCCTAGGAAGACATAGAAGCCTCCCTGTTGGCAGACATTACGTCTGAGGTTTGGGAGGACCACCACAGCCAGGGAATCCTTTTGATTTTAGGGTAACTAGGCTTTCTTGTACCAAGGTCGGGTCTTCCATAACCTGGTGGAATTGACTGTGTCCTTCTTGTTGGAGTCCTATTGCTGTTGTGGGCCCAGGAGGCTACTGTAGGGTGAGATCCATCGGGAGGGCTTAATGGGACCTTTCGTTTGGATATGAGGGGAAGTTCAGTAATTAAAACACGTGAATCTGAGAACAGTCGGGGGAAACGAACAATCCAAGGGAGGAGGAGCCAGAGTGGGTAGAACTAGAAGCCCCTACATAGGAGGAAGCTTGAGGCTGAATTTTCCTCTGGTCCTGTGTCTTTGGGTCCCATCTCACACCAGTTAGGACATGGACGCAGCACGGCTGGAGGAGAAGGGCACGGATGACGTCCCCAGGGGTACTCAGGTCTAGCATGCAGTACTGAGGCAGTCAGAGAATGGAGCTGGTCCTGAGAGACATGAAGCTGGCCTGAGATTTCTCTACGGTGTCTGAGAGATGGTGAGACGGCTTCAACTGATGGAGAGAAAAGGCTTTAGTTCTGCTAAAGACCTGGAACTCACACGATAGACCAGGCTGGCCTCAACTTCACAGAAATCCACCTGCCTCTGCCTCCTGAGTGCTGGGATTAAAGGCATGCATGTGCCACCACCAACCAGCGGCTCCAGCTAAATGTTTTAGTTCTGAGTCCTGAACCAAGGTCCAGAGTGGCAAAAATAGGAACAAGTTGGATGAAGTTGGGTTCCCGCTTCAGAGGTCACCTGCACTGCGTTGAACAGTTTAGGGTACAGATTTCCTTCCGAACTGTCGAAAGGGACATTATGAAAAGGACACAGTTAAGAGTGCCTCAGAGGAGGGTACTGGTATCCATGGGGTCCAAGAAGACCCAACAGATAGCAGGAATCCAAAGCCAGAGTCAGGAGGTGAGTGACGGCAAACCTGTGAGAAACGGGAAGAGACAGCACTCACGTGGGTTTTGTTTAATAAGGTTAAAAACAATTGTACAACTGATGGAGGAAGGTCATTGGTTAAAATAAAAGAAGCTGCTTGGCTCTCATTGGTTAGGAGATAGGAGGAGTAAACAGAACAGAATGCCGGGAGGAAGAGGAAGTGAGGTCAGACCCGACAGCTCTCCTCTCGGGAGCAGAGGAGAGATGCCATGCTCCTGGCTCCTGGGCAGACACACGCGATGAAGCTCTGAACTAGAATCTTCCCGGTAAGACCGGTGCTCACAGATTGTTAGAGATGGGTTGATTGGGATATCAGAATTAGCCAGTAAGGGCTAGAGCTAAGGGCCAAGCAGTGATTAAAAGAATACAGTGTCCGTGTAATTATTTCGGGGCATAAGCTAGCCGGGCAGGCGGCTGGGGTTTTGGGGACATAGCCCCGCCGCCGTCCTTATTACTACATACAACTGGCTAGACCATGCACCGGAGTCCTGGAGGAGACTGTGATGAGCAGTTTGCAACATCAGACTCCTGCCTGAGGAACAAGCATCTGGAAGCTTCGTAAAAGAAGTCAGGTAAAGTCAGCATCTCGTTGACAACGTAAAAAAGACCTAAAATCCTAGTTTTTTTTAAAAAAAATATTTATTTATTTATTATGTATACAATATTCTGTCTGTATGCCTGCAGGCCAGAAGAGGGCACCAGACCTCATTAGAGATGGTTGTGAGCCACCATGTGGTTGCCGGGAATTGAACTCAGGACCTCTGGAAGAGCAGTCAGTGCTCATAACCTCTGAGCCATCTCTCCAACCCCCAGTAAGTAACTCTTATAAGATTAGGATTTTATAATTCTATCCCCGTTAAAGATTTTGAGCCTTAAAAGTTATCATTTTGAGCCAGGCAATTAGACACGCACCATTAATCCCAGCATTTGGGAGCCAGAAGCAGGCAGATCTCTGAGTTCCAGGCCAATTTGGTCTACAGAGCGAGTTCCAGGACAGACGCGTTACAGAGAAAAAGCCTGTCTTGAAAAACAAACAAACAAACAAAACAAAAGTTATAATTTTGAATTGAAGCTCTTTTAGTACTAAAATAAACTTTAAACCATTCAGTCTATGGAAAGAATGGGAACCTCATTTCCCAAGCCTTTTATAGTGAGTGTACTTTTATAAAAGATAAAAATTTTGTATATGATTTAGTTTTTCCAAATAGCTAAAGTTTAACTAAGTTAGAAAAGACATAAGTGATTGGATATACATAAGACAGAAGTGATTGGACATACATCTTTAAGTGGGATTTTGTTAGCATGAGTGGACCATTATAATCTTGGGAATTTAGATACATCATGTTGTTCCAAATTACGATTGTCTGTATATGGACTTTCAACTATTAACTTTTTTGGTTGTTGCAGATTTTGAATTAAAAAAAAACAACAACAAGAAAGTGGGGGTGGGGTGGTGGTATTCAGAGAGCTAAACGTTTGTTATTACATACGTATGCACACACACACATACACACACACAAACACACATCAACCGGGTGCTGGTGGCACAGGCACCAACACTTGAGAGGCAGAGGAAGAATTCCAAGTTTGGTGCCAGCTTGGTCTACAGAGTAACTTCCAGGACAGCCAGGGTTATGCAGAGAAACCCTGTCTTGAAAAAAACAAAAACAAACAAACAAACAAAAAACCAAATCTATGATGTTGGAGTTATTATTGCGAGATTTTAGACAAAGGGTCCCTTTTCACTTCTTCAAGTATGAGCATCCTGTTAGCTGGCTTTATTATGTGCCCGTCACAGACTCAGGGAGCCGCCCTAACCCAGGACTGCGACCTTGGAGGAAACTATAAAATAAACACACTTGGGTCTGGAGCCGGCAGGCCAAATCCATCTGCAGAAACAGCTCTGCAGTGAAGTGTTATTATCCACATCCAAAAGCTACAGATTGAAGCCAGGAAACTACATCTCCATAGGTGGTTTGTATTTGTCTGTAGATGGGGCAGGCAACCGGAAAAGCCCAACAAGTAGACGTAAGAGCAAGAGGAAGTGGGGCAGAAACAAAGGAAGACCAAAGGCACGTGCTAAAGATGCCCTAAAAACAAAAATACCACCGTATCTCAGGGAAAACAGGCTGGGAGGGGCAGTAGAAACTGCGGGCACCAGGACACACTCGTGAGTGGGAGCTGAGTGGCAGGGGTGAGATGGTGCGGGCAGCGGCGGGGCTACGTGAGGGAGGGGCCTCAATCCATTGGCCGGTACATTTGCACAAACTGTCTAGGTCTGTAGGTCTGTGAAATCATCAAAATTTACCCGGGCATCGGTGGTGCCGCAGGGCTTTAATCCCGACCTGGGAGCCAGAGGCAGGTGGATCCCTGAGTGTGAGGCCAGCCTGATCTACAGAGCACACTCCAGGACAGCTAAATCTGTCTCAACAAAAACTAAAAACAACAACAAAAAAAGGAGGAGGAAGAAGAACCTTTAGCATTTGTTTAAATGATTTGGTTTAAACTTGAAATGACAGGCAGAACTGGTGGAGAATCCCACACCCACACACCATGGGGAAAGATGAAAAAAAAAAGTGCCCAGGCTCAGAACACTCACAAAGTCAGTTGAACCCGAGAAGTTCCCCGAATCTCCAAGACTTCCTGATTTGGAGAAGGAGTGAGAAGCTTCCAGGATTTCTGGGGTTTGGGTGGGCGCCTCTGAGTTAAACCCTGAGGAAGGGTTACCTTGTTCTGTAGAATTTGGGTGCGTGATGGCAGTGATCAAATTGTGAAAGGGAGAGGAAGGGACAGAGGAAGATGGTTGGGGAGGACTAGGAAGAGTCGAGCTGGGTGTACACAGGGCATCAATAAAGCCCTGGAACCAAAGTTCCGTCCGTGGGACTTGCTTGCACTACTTACTCTCGGAGGCAGAGGCCGCAAAAGACCAAAGGTCTCGGTCAGACTGGCGGCTCTTTGGCCTGTATAGCAAGCTTAGAGGGTGTCCATTGTAGGAGCCAGCCATGATGAGTTAAATAGAAACAGACAACCCAAAGGAAGTTCTTTACTTCCAACCATTATCACCGGCCAGTGCAGGATTTATCCATTGATGAGTTTAATGGAGGCCTGAGTCTCAGTAGTTTACCCTGAAGCAATACTTGGTTGCTGGAAGGACCATAACCAGAGACTGCCCAGGTACCAACCAGGAACACACCATCCAAAGGAAATGGCTAAGGTTTCAACTGTTGTAGATAAGCTCACTGCCAGTACACATTCACCAGGACACCCTTAGACAAATGTCAGCCAATCAGAGGTCCTGAACCTTAGAAACCCCTCACCCCCACCTTTACTACTATAAAAACCCAACTCTAACAGAGCTCGGGGCTCTGTGTTTATTCAAATATGATGGACATGCTGAGAGACTGAGTTTGCAAACTTGTATAAAATAAAGACTCTTTACTTTTACGTACGGGACTCGGTCTCCTTGTTGGTTTTTGGGGGACTTCGTGGATCTGGGCATAACATCCATGTCCCCAGAGGAATGTCCCCAGGGAAGAAGGACCCTAAAAGGATCTCAGGTTTCTGCAACAGATGTAAGAAATCAAGGCAGAGAGGCAGACAGATTGGAACTCAGCAAGCAGAGAAGGCGTTACTGGGACAACTGGGGGCCTCAACCTCTCCCAGGGATGAAGGCTGAGTGCTTCTAGAGGGACTGGGGGCAGGCTACTATGTATACATAGGGAGCTATCAGGAGTTACAGCTCTTTTTTCTGTGGTTTGACAGGGAGCAGAGTGGGTCCTTTTCCACACAGGGCTTCTGCAGGTGGAGCCAAACAATCTGACTGGAGCCAAGGAACCCCTGATGGTTAGGGGCTATTTCTCAGTTCAGCCTGACTCAGTTCCTCATGACCAGAGGCTATTAGCCAATGCTAGCCAAGTGCTCCAACACTGACTCCAGCCCACGGAGCTCTATCTCCACAGATTAAGACACAGGTCAAGCTACATGTCCCAGTTCTTAGCAAAAATAACACTGTCTTGGCCACAAATATATGCAAATAGTTGAGTATCTATTTAAGTGCAGGAGACAGGAACCAAGGTTACCCCTTGATCCTCTGACCCGCAGGTCCCTTTTTTGAGGGCTACTTGGAGTTACCTCATCCAGACAAAAAGGAACCTTCTTAGTTGCGGGGCTCAGGAGAGTGAATGCGTGTGGTTTATTATCTCCCAGAACCTGCTTGGCTGCTCTCACCTGCTGGTGTAGCTGGCTCACCCACTTCTGAGCAGCTTCCCGGGTCTGCTTCTCTGGGAACCCGGACAGCCATCTTCCTGTTCCTCTGAGAGTAGCAATTTCACTGTCTAAGGGGTAGATCTTCCTTCCAAGTCCCGTGGGTTTCAGAGCCACAGAAATTCACCATCCCGGTCTCTGGTCCTGAGAGGCTGAGTTCAGGTTGTGAACGGCAAGCTCATTTGAAAACTCCCGTTTCCCCTCCCACCCTACCAGCCTCTCTTCTTGGATGCTTTCCTGCTTATCTGCCTTTTAGTTTCTCCAGGTTCCAGGCAGCTGCAGCAACAGGCTTCTCCCCAGGCTGATCCTCACGGGCTTCTCTCCGCCCCGCCCCCAGAGAGCCCCAGGGCAGACCTCTAGGTTGTTGCTAGGATCCATCTCTCAGTCACCTCTAGGGACAAGCGGAGTAGGGCAGAAATAACTGGCACAACACCGGCTCGCCTGAGTTTTCAACGACCCAGACGGCTGACGCAATCTCCACGAAGCAACCGGAACCCGGTCAGTTCCTACCCGCCTCTCCCGCCGCGGTATCAAGGACTAGGGGTGTGGCTCAGTGGTAGAGCACCTGCCCAGCATGCTGGAGTCCCTGGCATCCTTTCCCAAGCACCTCAAGAAACAAGCAAAAACGAGGCAGCAGCCTGAGACCTGGGTTCAAATTGTGGCCCTTCTATTTACTTCTGTTATGAGGTCTCTTGGAATCACCTGGAAAGTGGGGGTGGCAATGTCCACCTCTTTGGGGAGCCAAATGCCAGCGAGTGACTAGGAGCTAGACAGGCAGGCGGACAGACAGGGAAATTCTGCTTAACAGACAGTGGAGATCCAAAGCTTTCTCACCCTCATGGCCGAGATAACAGCCTGGAAGTCTTTTCCTCCTGCCAGCAGGGCCTGCGATGGCTGTTTGTGTCATGTGACAAAGTTCCTGCGGAGCTGCCACCCAAGATCTACTCACTCCAGATAGGGAACCCAGGGAACCCACAACAGACCAAAGTCCAATCTGGTGAACCAAAGAGTTTTATTGGGGTTACTCACAGGAGTGTGGGTGAGAGGTTACTTACAAGAATGGAAATGAGTCAAAGACACCTGTATCATCGAAGCCTGTCCCAGCGTGGGTGACACCTGGACACATCCTGGATCACACTGTACATCCGGCCCAAGGGGTTGGACTTCGGTATCCCTGAGCCCTCTCTCCGCTCTGTGGGGACGCTCCCCACACCTTGCCGCCCTGTGGGGACACACTCTCTACGCCTTGCTGTGTGCTTCTTCACCTTGTGAGATTGTTGTGATCCAGCTGCCCTCACTCCTCCTGACTGCCAGCAGAACGTCCTTGTGGTCTGCAATTGACATGGATGTTTGTGTTCTTTCTGGCCGGTGGGTCTCCACAGAAGGAATAGAGGTATAAAAGGTTGCTGGGCAAAATAAAGGTTGCTGTTCTTCCACCTGAAAAGAAGCCTCCCTATCTCAATCCCGGCACCCCCCCCCCCCCCCCCCAGTCTCGGCTCTCCAGGCTGCGCTGGCTGCAGCAAGATTTTTCCTGCCTTTTAATTCGTTGATTGGTGGTGGTGAGGAGGACCCAAAGCAGACAAGACCAGCCATGTGTAGCAATTTAGACAGGTGTACCTCCTCATTTTTAATTTCTTTTATCTTATTCTTTTTTTACTAGTGTATACGAGTTACTATACACATAGACACGAAGGTGCCCTGGGAGACCAGAAGAAGGGATCCGAGTCCCCAGAGCTGGAGTTACTGGCAGTTGTACGCTGCCTAATGTGGTGCTGAAACTAAACGCAGGTTCTCTGCAAAAGCAGTAAGCACTCTTGGCTGCTGGATCATCTTTCCAGGTCCCCACTGTCCATATTTGATTGTGAGATTTAGGGTCTTGGCTCAGATGAGATTCCTATGACAATGCTCAATTTTGTCTATCAAAATGTTGTTTGATTACTTTGGGGTAAGTCAAGGCACTTTGTCCTTATATAGCCCCTTGAGGGTCTCTTACTGTTGCCTCTGTCCTGCCCAAGTCCCCATGGGAAACCTTAACTGTCCAGTGAGTCTTCTTGGCTGGGCATGTCAGGCCAAGGTGTTTCCCAACACTATCCCTGACCCTAATCCGAAGGGGTGGCTGTTTCCTCTCCATGACGCCCAAGTATCCAGACCTCTATCCCCATGGCCTTAGGTGTCATGGAAGAAGTGACAGCGTTGGAACTTGGTTGAACAGGATCTGGAGGCAGATAAGTGAAATCTAGCCCTGGTTTTACCAACAATCAACTTGTCTTGGAGAGCAGCGCGAGGGAGTAATATAATGGACTGCCCTCAGTAGAAAGGGGCCACAAGGTATTTCAGGTCCAAGGGTTGTGTAGGAACTTTGTGGTTGAATCAGCAAGTTCTGAAATTCCCCTTCCTGGGCACCATCAAGGTTCCAGAACATTCCAGACTCTTAGCCAAAACATTGCTGGGCAATGCTTCTACCCACCGACAGCTTGTTGACTCCAGGCCAGAAAGTTTGCCTGTAGAGCCCAAGAAACATCAAAACCAATTAACATAGCCAGGCACGGAGTGGCATGGTGGACCCTTGTAATCTCAGCACTTGGAAAGCTGAGGCAGGAGGATCGCCTCAAAATAGAAGGCTGAGGGGCTGGAGAGATGGCTCAGAGGATAAGAGCACTGGCTGCTCTTCCGGAGGTCCCGAGTTCAATTCCCAGCAACCACATGGTGGCTCACAACCATCTGTAATGAGACCTGGTGCCTTCCTTGCCAGCATTGTATGCTTAATAAATAAATAAATCTAAAAAAAAATCCTTTAAAAAAATAGAAGGCTGAGTGACATGGTGTGCCCAACAATAATACACATCCATTTAATACATAAGGGGTGGGGACGAGGTGTGTGGTCCTGGGGATAACAACAGGAAGTTGGGGTCAACAAGATAAACACCTTCTGTTTACAGATTCCAAGGCATTTCTCTCTAGGACGCCCCATGGGGGTGGGGGTGGGGAGCCTTTCAGAACAGAACCAGCGATTTTTATTTCAAATTTAGCTTTTCCCCATATTTTACTTCTGTTTTGGGGTGCTGGGATGGAAGGTGCTGGCGCTGTACCACTGAGCATCATCCTCAGCTCTCCCAATATTTTTTTTATAAGGGCTGGGAGAGCTGAAGCTGAGGGACGCCCACCTCCCGGAGCCCACAACGAAGATTCCACGGCGCCTACTACATCCTTGTTTTGAACGCGGAGTTTCTTCTCCCAGAGCTGTTTCAAGGGCAGATATCCTCCCGAGGGCCCAGCAGTGGCGGTGTCCACCGGATCACAGAAGTGGGACGCCAGAAAGCTGATCCCGGAAATGTGCTTCGGGGATCTGCCAGGATGGGAGGGTGGGGAAAGTAAAAGGAACGTGCGTGGGAGCACCTGAAAACAAAACTCTCACTTCCCGTGTGGTCGCGACCCAAGTTCATTCGAGAACCAGAGTCTCGTGGTTGCTTTTGGCCGGACGGTTGAGGGATCGTCTTTCCCTGGGCTCTGAGCGATGGCGGCGCTGTGGTCCGCCCCTGCACCCGAGAACCTAGATGACAAGCGCGATAAAGCTGCAGGGCTGGGACGGCGCCCGGTGCCCCGCAGCCCGCGCGCAGTTCACAGGCCGGGAGCGCGTCCCGCACTGGCGGGTCGGAGCTCGGGGCCGCCTCCTTCCAGGCCCCGAGGGACTGGGATCGTCGCACAAGGCCCTCCTCCCGGCCAAGGTGGAGGAAGTTGCCGGAGAGGCGGGAGGGGGCCCGCGCCTGTTGTTTTCCGCCAGCCGGGCGGGCTGGGCGCAGGGGCGGGGCGCGTGCCCCAGAGGCGATCGCCCGGGCTCGGCCGCAGCATCCTAGTTGGGGAGCCCCTTGCAGCGGGCCCGGGAGCCCCAAGAGCCCCGCACACCCAGAGCCCTGCGCTTCCCGGGCCGTAGATCTCTGGCGCGATGACCGGGCTATGCGTCCTGCTGTGCCTCGGGGCGCTTCTGGCCCTCCAGGGCTCCGCAGGTAAGGGACCCGCCACCCCCAGCATGGAGACTCGAAAGCTCCGCGCTCACGTGCGGCAGGGCCCACCGAGGGGCACGTGGAGGGGAAACTGGTGGTTTTATTTATTTATTTTTCCCTTTCCCTTTCGTTCCTAACTCTGCGTTCTGGTTTTGCCCGCGGCGCCGGCGCACCCCAGTGTAAGCTTCCATTGGTGTCCGGCTCCCCGCCTCTCCCAGGTTGACCTGGGCTTACACCTGTAACGTGTGGAGTTGTTTCCCCACACCCTCCTCATTGAGTGAATCTACCTGTGTAGACCCGTGCGTTCCAAGCCGCGCCGTCCTCTTCTCCTCTTCTACTCTTTTTTCTGTTTTCTTTTTGCTTTTTCTTTGAAATCATTTCAGGCTTGACCAAAAATTCCTAATATACCTCATTTACCCCGTGCTGTTGTCAAAAGAAAAAAAAAAAAGCGCGCGGGTCGCGGGGAGGATTGTTTAGTAAAATATGTAGACGGTTGGGAAAGGATGTTTGAGTTTTAACTCGCCAGCGAATTCGTGTCAACTGTGTGCAGAAATGTTTGGCGGGAAATGGGGGGGGGGGCAGGCAAACGAAGCCAAGGGGTGAGTAATTCCCCAAGATGCTTGGGAAATGCTATTTTTTTGTGCATGTCCCGGGTCCACCCCATCCTCCTGCTATCCTTGTTGTAAGAGGTAAGCTATTATACCTGAGCTCCATAGCAGCAAGCAGCAGAAGTTCCTAATTATGATGCCCTTTCTATGTACTTATTTTCATTTGCTTTTAATTGTCATATAAAATCAGCAACATTGTCTGGAACCTATGTTTCTGGTATGTATGGAAAACTCAAAAGGTTTCACAGCACAGGGTCGGCTCTCCCACCTGGGACTGGGCAGTAAGGCATCTTCCGCGTTATTTAGCACACACGACCCCAGATTGGTTACACTTTCTCTTGTTGTGTTATCCCCTTATGGTCATGGATTTCGTTTTCTTTTTCTTTATTTCTTTTGTCATTTTCTATGGGTGATGCATATGTTCTAGGTAGCCACACCACCAGCTCCAGTTATGGTCAGTTCCTGATGGCTTTTCTGGACATTAGGGGTCACTGTCAATCTTCTGTCCTGGAGCTGGAAGGAGCCTGAATGTTCATTCATACTGGCATGAAGTTGCTATCAGAATGATCGGTCGCTTCTTCCCACTTGGAGACCTCCCTCTGCGGCTACGTCCTCTTAACATGCTTGAGTCGTGGTCTCACTGGATAGTTCTGGTCGGTTTCAGATTTGTCTTCCTCTCATTCCAGAGTCCCCAGTGCCAGGTTCTAGGCATGTGCCACCACCCCCGACTTTCTGCTCAATAATTGCTATGCCCAGACACTCAGGCTGGCTCTACCTGTGTGTGTTTGAGACGCCCAGGGGTTGTGCCTACTTCAGTTGTTTCTTTTTCAAGTTGAGAGGTAGGACAGGTGTCTTCCTTCCGACTCTTACCTACACATGAGATTGATGCTTCAGTGTCACCTAGAGGGTTCCTGGGAAAAGACGAGTGTTTGGGTATGCCTCTGGCTGTGTAATGAGGATAGCATCAAGATGAGCATGGGGCTGGAGGAATAGCCTGGTAGTGGAGTCCTGCTTATTTCTCTCCCTTCTTTGTTACATAATGTGAATTTAAGGTCATCCCCCCCACCCCCCGCGCCAACAAAGCATCTGCAGCAATGAATGTTGCTGAGCAGCGCAAGCATTCATTACTTTGATTTTTAGTTTTTTTATTTCATTTTATTTTTCTGTGTGTGTGGGTATGTGTGTTCCATGGCATGTGTGGAGGTCAGAGGACAACTTTGGGGGGCAGTTCTCGCCTTCCACTGTGTGGGTTCCTGGAATGAGGTTTGATGTTGAGTACCTTTACCCACTGAGTCCCCTCATCTTACTCTGTCCAAAGTATGAGACTCAAGTAAATCCTTCTGACCTGGAGAACTCCCAGCTGTGACTGTCCTGCATCTCTGTGGACACGTGTGGAGCCCTGAGCGTCAACAGGGTAATGAGGATGTGTGTGACCAGCACATGTGTGGAACTGATGTGTCTTCAGGAGCCTCCCTCTCCTTGTCCGTGACAGACATCACCAGTCGATGACTCTGCAGCCGCATCACTGATTAGATGATTTCTAAGGCCATATTTAGCTTCAGGTGTTACAGGCAGTGGAGTGGGCAGAGCCAGGGGAAAAGCAGCCAGGCTGCCGTCTTTCTTGGAGAAGACAGGAGCTCCCGTGTCGAGGTTAAAATTGCATGAAGGCTGTTCCAGGCTAACAGTCCCTTATTCCTTGGCTGAGGACTGCGAAGGGGCAGCTGTTGGTCTGATAGAACTCTACAGTGCATCTTTCCATGATGGAAGTCACCAAGTGAGAGCCTGGGTTGGTAGCCTAGTCATTTGAAAATGATGTGCTTTCTCTCTATATGTGTCTCTCTGTCTCTCTCTCTCTCTGTCTCTCTGTCTCTCTCTCACACACACACCCTCCCTTTTAAGTCAGGGTCTTTTCATAGCTCAGGCTGGCTTTGAACTTGATCTTCCTGCCTCAGCAGGATTGCAGGCGTGTGTGACACCAGGCTCAGCTGTAACAGAGTGTTGACTTCGTAAATTATCACTTTCAAGTGTTTCTTGCTGTTTGAGGGTGTCTAGCATCAGCTGATTCTCTGCCTCACAGACACTGGCCTACTCCCCCCCCCCCCCCCGCAGTCTTTTTCTGGTCTGAAAGCCTTTCAGGAGTGCTGCAACCAGGATGGACAGACTGGGGGGGGGACTTCTTCTTTTTTAATATTTATTTAACTTTATGTGCATTTATTTGGTGTGAAGGTATCAGATTTCTCTAGAACTGGAGTTACAGACAGTTGTGAACTGCCATGTGGGTGTTGGGAATTGAACCGGCAACCTCTGGGAGAGCAGCCAGTGCTCTTAACCACTGAGCCATCTCAGGACTTCTTGTGGCCTGGTCCAACTTCAGTCTTTTGAAAGGAGCCTTTTCTTATCCCAGGAGGGACAGCAGCTCAGACACCCATGGCGAGGTTGCCAAGAAGGAGGTGGCAGTTCTTTTTTTAATAACAGTTTTATTGAGATATAATCGAATACCATAAAATCTACCCTTTGGCTGGGGACGTAGTTCAGTTGGTAGAGTGCTTGTCTGATGTGGGAGAAACCCTGGATCCCAGCTCCCCATGAAACCCAACATGGTAGCGGCGCGTGTCTGGGGAAGTGGATGTAGGAGGGTCCTGATTTTGTGGTTATCCTAAGCTATGCAGGAGGTCAAGGCAGCTTGGACTGCTTGAGGCCCTGTCATAATAAAGTATAATACAGAACAAAATAAAAACCACTCTGTTGGGCCAGCGACGTGACTCACTGGGCAGAGAGCTTGCTGAGGAGGTGACATAAGTTCCCTCCTGGGCACCCTCCCCGCTGTGGTAGAAGGAGAGACCACACTCCTGAAAGTTGCCCTCTGACCCCCCCACCCTCGTGTACTGGATGATATGGGGCACAGCAACTGTGCCGGCCCCTCATTAGTTACCTCCAGGACATTTTTAATCAGCCCAGCAGGTTCTGCCCAAATTCCTGTCCCTGTGGCCTCTCTAGAATGGGGTGTTGATTGTGGAAAGTGCTGGAATAGTCTCAGTAAAAATATACTGCATTTTCTGGACGGTGGTGGCACACACCTTCAATTCCAGCATTTGGGAGGCAGAGGCAGGTGGATCTCTGAGTTCGAGGCCAGCCTGGTCTACAGAGAAAGTTCCAGGACAGCCAGGGCTACATAGAGAAACCCTGTCTCGAGAAAAACACCAAAATTAATTAATTAATTAATTGGACTGCATTTGTTCCTTGTTCCGCACTGTCTTAACTCCCTGATCAGCTGTCGCTTGCCCTTCAGCCTTGAACAGGCGTTGGAATCCTCCACAGAGGGCTGGCCTCTCCTGGTTCTGATTGAGATGGTTTCGGGGTGCTGACAATTTGTCTTTCTGACAAAGCTGTCACTTAGGGTCCAAGCATTTTCTCACCCTCCCCCACCGTGTTTCCTTGAGTCAGGGTCTCACTATGTAGCCCGCACTAACACCTAATGTTTGACCTTCCTACCTCTGCCTCTGAGTGTTGAGACCCCCATATGGCTGTCATCACATCTGGCTTTGGTCTTTCTGGGCATTTGAATTTGCTGTTCCCTCTGCCTGGGACTCTGGCTCCTTCTGCATCCATCCCGTGCCTACTTGTCCATCAGGTCCCGCTCTGCTTCCTGAAGGAAGTCTTACCTGGCACATCCCTAGCTGCCTTGGGAGCCCTTCCTGTCTCCCTGCCCCTCACCTCTACCCACCTTGCCAGTTGTGTGTGTGTTTTCCCACTAGCCTGTGAACTGAGTGGTTCTCCTCTATCACCGGCAGATCCACAGAGCCCAGCACAGGACTGGCCTCCCAGTGCCTGCACAGTATGTGCTGCCAGCCCATTCATTCCTGCATGGTGCTGCCCGAAGTGATTAACTCCACGGGGAGGGAGACCAGCAGGTCTCATCCCCACCCCTACCCCATCTGGGTGTCTAGGCAACAAGATGGCTGCCTGAGGCCGTGTGATTGAGGACTAACAGACGGCCACGTGGAGAGGGCGATGCTTACTGCTCAGTACCGCTGGTGTGATTGGATAGGCAGTTCTGCTGATCTGGCCTGGGTCCTCACATGTGAGGATGATATGCCCAAAGGCTGATCTAGGCACTTGCAGCTGGAACCTCTGAGCCCCTCGGCTCTGCCCCATGTAGGGGTCATGCTCACACTGCAGCTGGAGCTACACCTGTCCTCGTGGACAGCAGAGCATGAGAAAGGATCCCTCTGAGGTCATGGTGTCCCCCACGCCCATGGGTTTCATTTCTGTTACTGGGTAAAGTACCCGATATAATCAACTGAAAGGGTGGGAAGAGTTTGTTTTGTCTCACAGTTCCCGAGGGGTGCAGTCCATCATGATAGAGAAGGCTTGGCGGCAGGAGCTTCAGGCCATCCATCCCCTTTCAGGGGCCTCCATCCAGAAGCAGAGAGAAAACAGAAACCTTGATGTGGCCAGGCTCAGTAACCCTCAGAGCCCACCGCCAGGGACTTACTCCTCCAGCGCAGCTCCACCCCCTGAAGGGTGCAAACAGTGCCACCAGCTGGGGCCATGAGACTGTGGGGGACATTTTACATTCAAACCACAACACCGCTGCTGAACATGTTTAATAAAATAGCTGCAGATTTGGCTCGGGTTTGTTATGCCCAAGTTCTGTCCCCAAATGAATTTAGGGAGCCGGATTTCCAATACAAATTACATGAGGGTTTTTAATATTCAAACTCAGGTTTGGACCAACACCTTTCCAGAGCCCCAGTATGGGGGGGGGTGCAGAAAGTGTGGCAGGGAGCCCTGGGAGGGTAGAACTTTTTTTTTTTTTAAATATTTATTTATTATGTATACAATATTCTGTCCGTGTGTATGTCTGCAGGCCAGAAGAGGGCACCAGACCTCATTACAGATGGTTGTGAGCCACTATGTGGTTGCTGGGAATTGAACTCAGGACCTATGGAAGAGCAGGCAATGCTCTTAACCGCTGAGCCATCTCTCCAGCCCGAGGGTAGAACTTTTAAAGGGGAAATGTATCAGGGGGGTTCATGTCCTGTCGTCTTGGGACTGGGTAAGGAGGGCATAGGGTAAGGTAGTTTCTGAAACCATTGGTCAGTTTTTGGACGTGAAAACCTAACAAAGTGCCATAATTACCGACAAAGTATCTTTAAGGACAGGATGCCTCTTGGGAGCATCTGAACCTCCTTACATTTTATGGCCCTGCTCCTTAGCTCCTTAATTGGCTATTTTTAAAGGTGTCTTTTCAGATTTCTGCTATTGCTGCATAGTTCTGGAGCTGAGATCTGTGTGCTGCGCCCCCCCCCCCCCAGCACTGTATGACATGTGGGACGGCGTGTAATCCCAGCATTTGGGAGGTGGGGACAGAAGTTCAGGGTCTGTGCTTGAGTAGTGTTCTGCAGAGCTCAGGGCCAGTCTGGGCTGCGTGAGACCCCACCTCACATGCGCGCTCACGCATGTGAGCTCAAGGCCAGTCTGGGCTGCGTGAGACCCCACCTCACACGCGTGTGAGCAAAGGCCAGTCTGGGCTGCGTGAGACCCCACCTCACATGCGTGTGAGCAAAGGCCAGTCTGGGCTGCGTGAGACCCTACCTCACACGCGTGTGAGCAAAGGCCAGTCTGATCGCCACATGCTATTAAAGAAGAAAATCCTACTGTTTTCAAAGGGTTGTTGCCCACCAGCCAGAAAAGGTGTTAACACTTAACCTTCCCTTACAGACCTAGGTGCTGTGGCCATCGTCGAGGTTCATGAGAACGTCACTCTACACTGTGGCAACGTGACAGGACCCAGGGGCCCAGTGACCTGGTACCGGAACGACTCAGAGCCCGTTTTCCTACTGTCCTCCAATTCTAGCCTCCCTCCAGCCTCGCTGCGCTTCTCTCTAGAGGATGCAGGTGCCCTGCACGTGGAGGCACTGAGCCTGGAGGATGATGGCAACTACACCTGCCAGGAGGTTCTGAATGAGACCCGCTGGTTCCCTGTGTGGCTGCGGGTGGCCAGTAAGTGGGACTGGAAGGGACGGGCTTGGGGAACAGTGAGAGCCTGGGGAAGAGGTCACCGTCAGCGTGGGCTTGAGTGATAGATGATTTTAATCTGGGTAAATTGGAGGCCAGCCTGAACTCCATAGAGAAACCCTGTCTCAGAACAAAACAAAAGGAGAAACTGCAGCCAGGGTTGTCCTCTGTCCATCACACGCATGCGCACACACCTGCAAACAAATGCACAAACGTCCCTGAAATCAAGTGAGACTTTGTACTCCCTGAACACATCTGATGCAGCTCAGACTGTGGGAAGTCCTTCGCTGGGAAATGTAGGCCTGTGGGTAACACAGTTGTCCACAAGAAGTGGGGGCGATGCCCTGAGACTCACCTGCAGCAGAGCCTTCTGGGAAAGAGTCCTGAACCATAGACCCTTCCAGACCCTCCTTGCTTGCTCCTCATTGGCCACTGAGGAAGACCCTGGCATTGAAGGGGACTTGGCTTCCTTTTGCCCAGGGGGTTTGGGGGTGTTGAGTGTGTCCCGTTCTACATCCCTGGAAGGGCCTGGTGCCGCCTGTCCTCAGCAGTCCACACGCCTGAGCTGAGATCTAGGCCCTGCTGGCTCCTGGCTCCTCATAGTTCAGGGCTGAGGTGGAGTTCAGCTGCGCCCGATGCACTGATAAGGTAAACTGGCCGCAGTTGACTCGACCTTGGCCATGCGCTTGGGGTCTGCTGCTTACAAAGGTGACCGGTTTCCCGTGGGAAAAAAATGCATCCCAAGGTCCTAGCAATCAGCACATCCAGGCCTTTTCTTCCTGCCTCCCTCTGATCTTGCATCCTCCCTCCCCATATTTCTTTTTGGAGGCGGAGGGTTGTGGAGATAGACAGGTTCTCACTGTGAAGATTAGGCTGGCCTTGTATTCACAGAGATCTGCCTGCCTCTTTCCTTTATGAGACAGTCTTGTTAAGTAGCCCCAGCTGGCTTAGGAGTAGAATGCTTACTTAGCAAGAGTAAGAACATGGGTTTTGATCTTTTATCCAAAAAAGGGGAAGGAAGGAGAAGTGGGAGAGAGGGAAAGAGAAATGAATTTACTTATGGGTGATCCTAGCACTCTGGAGGGAGAGGTGGGACTATCGTGAATTCTAGGTTATCCTTGGCTACATAGCGAAGTGGAGGCCAGCCTGTGCTACTTGAGACTCCAGTCTTGGAAAACAACAAAACAACAACAACAAAAACAAAAACCCCACAAAACACAACAGCAACAATAAAATCCCTTGTAGCAATCCTCCTGCCTGTCTTCCCAGCGCTTGGGTCACAGTTTCTGTCTGGGTGTTTGAATGGGACTCGGCGAGAGTCAGGCCCTGGGTTTTCTTTATCATTTCACTTTGGTAACTTGGTCATGTTTGTGTGTGTACGCCATCTTAAGGAGAAACATTTGCAAATATTCTAACATGGCCTTGGGGACCAGGGAGGAAAAGTCCCAAGCTGTTCCAGGCTGAACAGGTTCTTATCTGTAGGTGACCTTGGTTATCCAGGACGCCTGCCACAGGGGCACACGTGCCTCTGTCCAGCTGTGTCTAGGTTGGGAGGTTTCTGTCACCAGTGTCCCCTGTTCCCCAGTGGGAGTCAGTTTTCTGTAGGCTATGGTGGGAGGGATTTAGCCCACCTGGTGTGGGCACCACAGGAGGCTGTCACCCATCACTCCCACCCAAAGAGTATGTAGTGTTATGTTCTGCTAAGGGTGAGGCTAAGACTGAGCACGTGGCTCAGTGTGTGGAGTTCTTAGCTCACATACATGAAGCCTTGGGTTCTTTTCAAAAGTACAGAAAAGCTAGGTGTGGTGATCGCTGCACTCAGGAGGGAGAAGGTCAGATTAGACATTCAAGGGTTTCCTTGGCTAGGGAGTTCATAGCTAGCCCTGCCTTTGAAAAATAAAAATGAATGGGCGTGGAGACATAAATCAGCCACTAAGAGCACTGGTTGCTCTTGGAGGGGACTCGGGTTTGGCTCCCAGCACCTGCATGGTGGCTAAGAACCGTTTGTAACTCCAGTTCCAGGCGACCTGATAACTGCATTAGGCATGCACGAGGCACACCTACACACATGCAGAAAAACCACCATACACGTAAAGTAAAAGCAAACAAGTAGTGAAGTAAATAAGGTCAGATGAAGAGTGGGGCCATAGTCGTCTTAGGACTCTGTTACTCTGATCCGAAGGGTCCAGAAGTCCTCTAGCAATATTCCAGGACTGTTGAAGCCGTTAACTTAATGTCCCCATTCGCTCCTGGCTCCACATGGACGCGGGACGGGGTGGGCCAGCTGAGTGCTTGCTCTCTGTAAGGCTGGAGGGGTGGTGAAGGTGGCTCAGGTCTCAACTAGTCCTGCAGCTGAGTGAGGAGGCCGAAGAGCATCCCATGAAAAATCCAAGTCAGTTCAGGGTACACTGGGCAAGGCTCACCCTGGGTCTAGTTTTCTCAAGCCGAGCAAGCAGTTGCAATGGGTCATTGGAACTGATTGGCAGGAGGACAATGAGGAAACAGGCTTGTATCAACTGCCAATCCCCCTTGGCAGTCGGCTGGGGTTGGGGGCTAGGTCATGGTCCTAGCATCCTGTATATCTTGCAGTCTCAGTGACCTTCCCTCAGAGGATGCCTCAGGGACGGTCCATGCTCCCTGAACTGAGCGTCTGTAATACAGTCCTGCTCGTTGACGAGTGCCGAGAGGAAGTAGTGGTCCCCTCATGCTCAAGGTTTGATTAACTTGGGTGTCTTGGGGTTTCTACTGCTGTGAAGAGACACCATGACAACTCTTAGAAGTCACCATTTCATTGGGTGTCTTACAGTTCAAAGGTTTAGTCCATTGTCATCACAATGGGACAGGGCAGTTTGCAGGCTGGCATAGTGCTGGAGATGCTGAGAGTTCTGCCTCTGGAGCCACAGGCAACAGGAAGTGAACGGAGACATTGGCTGTATCTTGAGCATGGGAGACCTCAAAGCTGGCTCCCACAGTGACACTTCCCCAACAAGTCCACACTACTCTAACAAGGCCACATCTCCTAATAGTGCCATTCCCAATATTTTATGGGGGCCATTTACATTCACACTACCACACTTGGGTTTGAAGTGCACACGGGTGCTTAGAAGAAGCCGTAGGGAGAGATTGGGCTTTGGACTTAGGATTCATTCCCTGGGGTCTGGGATGAAAGCTGGCTGGCTGCCACATCAGTGAAAGTAGTATTTAAGGAACTTGGGTGTGGTGTCACAGGTCCATAATTTTAGCGGGGGGGGGGGGAATCAAAAGTTCAAGGTCATCCTTGGCTAGGATGCTAGTTTGGGGCCAGCCTGGGCTACCTGAGAAAACCAATAAAAGCAGCAACAAAAGCATGGTGTAAGGGTTGGGGTGTGGCTCAGTGGTGAACTGCTTGCCTATCCTCACCCGGTGAGACCCTGCATCAAAAAACAAAAGATTATGTGTATGCCATAAAGGAAAAAAAAAAGGATGTCTGTGGAGAGCAGAAGAAGGCTTCAGAGCCAGGGAGCTGGTCCTTTCAGGCAGCTGGGAGCCATCCGGCTTGGGTGCTGAGGACAATACTCAGGTCCTCTGCAAAGGCAGCTGCTGCCTCTAACCCTTGAGCTGTCTCTCCAGGGCTGGTTTTTCCTTTAATATTTTTAAACTATATTTTATTTGTTTTTTTACTTCTTTTTTGGGGGGCAGGTTTCAAGACATGGTTTCTCTGTAGGTCTTGCTGTCCTGGAACTCACCGTAGACCAGGCTGGCCTCAACTCAAAGAGATCAACCTTCCTCTGCCTCCTGAGTGCTGGGAGTAAAGATGTGCACCACCACTGCCTGGCTCTGCTTTTTACATTTTTAATTTAGTGTGTGTGTGTGTGTGTGTGTGTGAGAGAGAGAGAGAGAGAGAGAGAGAGAGAGAGAGAGAGAGAGAGAGCGAGCGCGCTAGAGCTAGCTCTCATGTGCTGGGGTGTTTGTGTGGAGGTCAGAGGACACCTTGGGGCCTGCTCCCTCCTCCCACTCTGTGGGTCTGGATGTCACACTCAGGTTGGAAGGCTCGACGGCAAGCATCTTTTCTTGCTTGCACTTTTTAAAGGTTGATTTATTTATTTGTGCATGGCGGTGTGGGTCTATACCTGTCAGGGGCTAGAAGACAGCTCGGGATTCTGTTCTCCACTTCCCTGTGTTGGTCAGGGTCGCTTTGAGGTGTCCAGCTGCACTGTACGACTCGCTTCCCAGAGTTTCTCTGGCTTCTGCCTTCCATCTCAGCACAGGAACAGTGGGAGGCTCACACCACCACATCCACCTTGTACAGGGATTCTGGGAATCAGACTCCAGAATTCAGGTCTGCACGGCTAGTGCCTTTGTGTGCTGAGCCATCTCCCACCCTATATGATCCTCCCGCCTGACTCCTGTTCAGTGATTCTCGGCAGCAAATTCTACGTCTTGTTCATTATCCTGTTCAAAAGCCCTTCCCAGCTACTTTCTTGGGATGCACCCTGTCCAGGCCAGGCCACCAGGACTTGGGAGACCAGGGGTGTGAGATTGCCAGTCCCTGGTGTTGGTCACCAGTACCTCAGTACTCCAGCTGAACCCTGTTTAGTTGGAAGGCTGCCAGGGGAAGACCTGTTGGGCTGCATACCTGATGGACTAGCCAGCATTGGTGAATGGAGCATTCAGGCACCTCCCAGGCCACCACCAAGTCTCCCCAAATCCTTGAGGGGTGGGCAGTATGGTTCCCAAGGAGCTACCTGACAGGATGTTGTCCTGGTCCAGGTGTAGAAGAAAGCACATTTGTAATCCCAGCATCCGGAGGCTGAGGCAGGAGGAACTCAAGATCGAGGCTAGCCTGGGCTACTTAGGTCCTGAGGAAAAGTACTTTCCACTGGAGGGCTGCATAGGAAAATCTTTGCATCCCACAGATGATTTTCTGTTCCCCACTGACCTATTTCTGAATTAAACTCCACAGCCGGAGATGAATGAATTCCTTTGCTGAAGTTCCAGCCTGCCTGGGCTGTTTCCTAAGAGAGAGCTCTCTGAAGAGAGGCCGTGAGCAGCCACTAGCTGTACCCACTAATGTCTTTCAATTGGCAAACTAATTTATGTTTCTTTTCTTCCCCTTTCTTTTTAATAATTTTTGTTTGTTTTTGAGCAGGGTCTCCTTATGTAGCCCTGCCTGGCCTACAACTCTGTGTAGACTAGGCTGACCCTGAATTGACAGAGATCCACCTACTTCTGCCTCCTGAGGACTGGGATGAAAGGTTTCTCTCCCTCTATGCTCATCTTCCCCCTCCTCCTTCCTGTCCCCCCTTCCTCCCCTCTCCTCCTTCCCACGCCATCACATTGATGGTGCTCAGCCATTGAACCCAGAACCTTGTACCCACTAAACACACAGTGCACCTCTGCGCTGCTTCCCCAGCAGGGAGCTGTGCTCTTTTTTTTTTACCAAGGGGAGCTTGGCATCTTGGATGCACTGGGTACCACCTTGCAGGGCATTTTGGGGGTCAAGACAGTTCAAGTCTGGGTGGGGTGCAAAGCCCTGAGTTTGATACCCAGTCTTGAAGAGAATGAGAAGTTCAGAAATTAAAGTGAACTAAGATGGGGTCCACACTATAAACCGTGCTGGGTGTTCCGTTTTATAAACTCTGCCCCTGCAGTGGGGATACTGTCATCACCCCCATTTCACAGAGGGGGAAACTGAGGCTAAACAAGGATGAGTAAGTTGCCTGAAACTACACAGTTGGAGTTGAGTCAGGCCCGAAGCAGTTGTTTCCTGTCAGCCTGGTGTGTATGTGTGTTGGGGCAGGGGGACCTGGACGATTGGGGTGTTGACAAGACCAGCCTCAGGTTCGCGGATACTCTAGGGCAACTCCCAGGAGTTCGGCAGGTCCAGTGGTTAGAGAGAAAGCAGCCGCTCTCCAGAGCCAGCGCGATTGAGGAGAAAGACCTAGAGCTTTCTGTGGGCTCTGGTCTACCCACACACAGTAGAATTCCAGCTTCCCTGAGGAGAGCCAGTGTCCTCTAAACCACTCACTGTGCTAGGCTGAGACCTGGCGAGCCGTGGTGACAGGTTTGGGGAATGGTGGAAACCGCTCTGACGGCTGGGTTTAGGTCGTTTTGGGTTGGGACCCTCAGTAGGGAAGCAGTTGAGCAGCTGTGGACTTGATGTGGTTTTTGTTGATGTTTGCTGCAAGTGCTCATAACCGCTAGTCCCTTGGCAGGAAGGGTTTTTTGTTGTTTTTTGAAATTCAGTGTTATAAATTTATTTTTAATTTATTTTATGCATATGGGTGTTTTGCCTGTGGAGGTCAGAAGAGGGCATCAGATCTCCTGGAACTGTGTTAAAGACAGTTAATGAGCGACCATGTGGGTCTGGGTATCCAGCTCAGGTGCTCCGGAAGAGAAGTTTGTAGGCTTCACTGTTGAACTGAGCTTTGGCTGTAGTCCCTCTTTTTCATTTTTGTTTTCTGGAGACAGGGCCTCATTATGTAGCACTGGCTGTCTTGGAATTCTCTGTGTAGACTTGGCTGGCCTGGAACTCACAGGTTGTATCTGCCTCCTGATTGGGGGATTTAAAGGTCTTCAGTGCTACGTCTGACAAGATTTATTTCGTGCGCGTGTGTGCGCGCATGCGCACGCACAGGGGCTCAGAGAAGACTGAATCCTCTGGACCTGGCGTTGGGGAAAATTGTGAGCCGCTGGGCACAGGTCCTGGGACTGTAACTTGGTTCCTCTGTAAGAGCGGCAAGCACTTACCCTCTGGGACGTCCCAGCCACTTGCAGTGTTTCTACACCAACGCTTGGGAAGAGGAAGCGGGAGGATTGGAAGTTGTTCAAGGTAGGGCTGCAGTGTTGCTCAGTTGCTAGAGTTCGCGTAGCATCATGAAACCTGGGTTTGATGCCCAGCACCACATAAACCAGGCACAGTATCACCTGTGACCACAGCACAGGAGAGGTGAAGACAGGGATCGGAGGCTCAGGGTCATCCCCAGCTACATAATTTGAGGCCAGCCTGGGCTACATGTCGTAAAAGCAAACACAAAAACCCCAAAACAAATGGCAGGTCCTTTAAGGAAATTCTTCCCGATCCACAGTCAACGTCATACAGCTGTCCAAGATCAAACAAGTGGGGGGGTCTGAGGACACTTAGCAGACTGTCCTTGCTGTCCGGTTCCTTTAGAGGTGTTGATTTCAAACCCCACAGTGTTGATTTATACCAGTTCTCCCCATCATTCCCAGGCGGCCCCAATCAGATTGTGGTGAACATCTCAGCCACAGGTGCCCTCCCCAATGGCACCTTGTATGCAGCCAAGGGCTCCCAGGTGGACTTCAGCTGCCACAGTGCCTCCCGGCCTCCGCCTGAGGTGGAGTGGTGCTTCCAGGCCCGCATCTCGGAGGTCTTCGGAAGGAACCTGACGGCCAACAGCTTCACGCTGCTGCAGATGTCCCAGAACCTCCAAGGCAACTACACCTGCTCGGCCACCAACGTGCTCAGCGGCAGACAGCGAAAGGTGACCACCGAGCTCCTGGTCTACTGTGCGTAAGCGGCACGCCCCTCCGTAACCCTGTCTGTATCTTCTCTGAGCTTTCATACCGTTCCTTCCTGCCTTGCAGTTTCCTCCACACTATGGCTTGTGGTGCATTTTAGAGTCTCATTTCTTTTGGGGGCTGTATAACGCTCTAGTGCATGTCCATGCTCAGATCCTAGCATGCTTCATTGCATGTTTCAACATGCATGCACATACCTGGACTGTCAGGTGAGGCCCATTGCTTCTGGGAGCTTGTTTTTGTTTTAAATTTTATTTGTTATTGTGTATACAGTATTCTTTTTTGTTGTTGTTGTTGTTGTTGTTTTGTTTTTTGAGACAGGGTTTCTCTGTGGCTTTGGAGCCTGGCCTGGAACTAGCTCTGTAGACCAGGCTGGACTCAAACTCACAGAGATCCGCCTGCCTCTGCCTCCCGAGTGCTGGGATTAAAGGCGTGCGCCACCACCGCCCGGCTGTATACAGTATTCTGCCTGCATGTATGCTGCAGGTCAGAAGAAGGCACCAGATCTCATTACAGATGGTTGTGAGCCACCATGTGGTTGCTGGGAATTGAACTCAGGACCTTTGGAAGAGCAGCCAGTGCTCTTAATCTCTGAGCCATCTCTGCAGCTCCTAGGAGCTTCTTCTTGTCTGGGATGTAGCAGAGTCCTCTAAGTCACAGAAGGACGCTAATATAGAGCTTTTTTAAATAGTGGGGAAAGTATTTAATGTTTCAAAATACGTGAAGGCTGGTCATGGTGGCTCATGCCTGCCGTCCTAGCACTCGGAAAGCTGAGGCAGGAGGACTATGATGAGTCTCTGCAACAAAGTGACTGTCTCAGAAAAAAATTGTGCTGGGGATACAACTGTTGGTGAAGCGTCTGCCACACGAGCATGAAAATGGAATTGAATCCCCAGCACCCACAAAAAAAAAGCAGGACATGGCAGCCTGTACCTGCAATCCCAGTGCTGAGGAGGCAAAGATTGAGGACCACTGGAGCCCACTAGACAGCCAGCCTAGCCTGCTGGGCAAGTTCCAGGCCAGAGAAAGACCCTGCCTCAAAAATTAAGGTGGTTATGTAAGGAACAACATCTAAGGTTGACCTCTGGTCTTCACATGCCCCTGTACACATGTACACGCACACATGTGCATGCACACACGTGCATTCATCACACAAAAGGGCACAACTCATTGGCTTGAGTGTGCTGTGCATTTATCACCTTTAGCAGGTTCTGTGTTAGTCAGCTTTTCGGTACTATCATAAATGGCCCGACACAATAAGCTTATAAAGAAAAAAGGTTTCTTTTGCCTCACAGATGTAAGGGGTTCCAGCCTGTGACTGTTTGGCCACACACGACATGTCATGAAGGAAGCACATTGCAAAGGGACTCATTCACTTCACAGCTTGGTGGAAGAAAGAGGTGGCTAGAGTTCCACACTCCCCTCTGAGGGCACACCCACAATGACTCTAAACCTCTCTCAGTAAGGTCTCGTCCCTAGGAGGCCTGAACCTCATCCGGCAGCTGTTCCTCCTCTACTCAGTTCTGAAAACCCTGATCCCTGGGTTTATCTATTTTTCACACGTGTGTGCATCTGTGATGGCACATGCATGCCATGTGGAAGTCCAAGGACGACTTGGAAGATTCTGCTCCTGTAGAAAGAGGCTTCTCGTTTGTTCCTGGCTGCTCAGACCTGAAATAATTACACAAAACTGTATTAATTAAAACACTGCTTGGCCAATCAATTAAGCATATTGCTAGCTAGCTGTTTTATATTTTACCAGAAGCTCATGGTTTACCAGTAAAGTTCTGGGGCACATGTGTCTGTCTCCTCCAGTGGCTCCATGGCGTCTCACTGACTCCATCTTCTTTCTCCCAGCATTCAGTTTAGTTTTCCCACCTAGATGAACTCTGCCCTATCACACGGGCCAAAGCTGCTTCTTTATTCATTAACCAATAAAAGCGACACATATACAGAAGGACCTCCTACATCATGTACCCTTCTGGTACCCACTTGGATTTCAGGGATCAAATCACTTCCTCAGGCTTAGCCACAAGCACCTTCACCTACTGGGCCATCTCTCCAGCCCTTCCATCTACTGACTGTCCTCTTCTTTTTAGCTTGCCTGCATTTTTGTATTTGCACTGTGTGCCTGTCTGGTGCCCAGGAAGGCCAGAAGAGGGCGCTATATCCCCTGAAATCGGAGTTACAGACAGTTGTAAACTGCCATGTGGACACTAGGAATCAAACTCTGGTCCTCTTCAAGAGCAGGCAGTGCTCTTAATTACTGAGTCATCTCTCCAGCCATGTGACTGTTGTTCCCTTCATCTTTATCTCAGATGCCTTTGGTACTAGTTAATTCCCAAACAATAGGATTGAACCAATTAATCTTTGGCTCCCACCTTAATACAGGTGTTTGGAATTTTTAAACAGTATATTTATTTATTTACTTTTTTTCCCTTTTAAGACAGAGTCTCTCTATTTAGCCCTAGTTGGCCTGGAACTTGCTAGACAGACCAGGCTGGTCTTGAGTTCACAGAGATCCACTTGTTTCTGCTGTTGAATGCTAGGATCAAGTGTTTGCACTACCAGGACTGGCTCATTATTTGTTAATATATGTTTATGTGTGTGCACATGCTACCACACACGTCAGGGTTAGAGAATAACCTGCAGGAGTCATTTTCTTTCCTTCTACCACGTGGGTCCCAGAGATCTGATTCTGGGTGTCAGGCATGGCAGGCTAGTCATTGAGTCTCTTGCCAGTTCAAATTCTGAATATTCTTTTTTTTTAATTTATTTTTTTTATGTGCATTGGTGTTTTGTTTGTCTGTGTATGTATGTCTACGTGAGGGTGTTGGAACTGGAGTTACGGACAGTTGTGAGCTGCTATGTATGTGGGTGCTGGGAATTGAACCTGGATCCTCCAGAGAAGCCAGTGCTCATAAACACCAAGGCATTGTCTCCAGCCCTATATTTTTATGAGTAGGTTTTCACAGCGTAGCCTTCTGTCTGGTTTCTGTCCCTTCGTGTAGCGTGTTCATCTACACTGCATCATGCAGCATCCATGCTTCATTCTTGCTCATAGGCCAAGCTGGTCTTGAACTCACTTTTCATGGTTGAATCATGATCCAATGTATGAAAATACCACAACTTACTTATCATGTGTCCCATCTGTCCATCCATCTTTCTGTAAACCCTGTGGGTGTCCCAGCCCACTCTTGTTACCAACAGCAAGAATCCAAAGTGTATCTCGCTACACCCCACTGGCTGTGTGCTTTCTCACGAGTGGTTATTAGTAATGTAGAAACTGTGTCTTTCAGGCTGCAGTGACGATGGCTTGGTGATCAAGCATGCTTGCTCCATCATCATGAGGGTCAGAGTTTGGGTGCCAGCATCAGACGTAACAAACCTGGCACCTGACACGTGAGGAAGGCAGAGGAGGCAGGAGGATTTCTGAGGAGCACACTGACACACATAAGTAATGTAAATCTTTATATGTGTGTGCTTACAACTTCACACAGGTACGGTAGCTCTGAGCATCGCTATGTTTGTTCCCAGTAATTTTTCCTATAGGTGGGTGCACTATTTCCACCCACTCATAGAAGATCCAAAGTTCTGGGCTGCAGAGATGGCTCAGCAGTTAGGAGTACTGACTGCTCTTCCAGAGGACCCAGGTTCGGTTCCCAGCAACCACATGGCAGCTCACAACTGTCTGTAACTCCAGTTCCAGGGAACCCAAAACTCATGGCAAAACATTAATGCACATAAAATGAACTTAAAAAATCCAAAATTTTTGTTCGTTTTTAATTTTTTATTGGTGTTTTGCTTGCACGTATACCTGTGTGTGTCTCCCAAGTGTTAGTATTACAGACAAATACCACCATGACTGTTTTGTGTTGAGGATCGAACCGTAGTGTGCTATGCATTGTACTATTTGAGCTACACCCTTCAGCCCAGAAGGTGCTCTCTGAAGATAGACTAGCTGGCTTTGATGGCTCTCTGAGACCCTGGTTCTGTAACACGCGTGCACACACACTCACATGCACCCACTGCAGTGCCATATGAGATGAAGCATGTTTCTCTGCCTTCTCTGCTCTTTTGCAGGGCCCCCTCCGTCGGTGTTCTTGCACACACACACACACACACACACACCACCTGCACCCGCTGCCTTGCCATCTGACTCTGTCTGAGATGAAGCACTCTCCTCCTCTGCTCTTTTGCAGGGCCCCCTCCGTCAGCTCCTCAGTGCTCAGTGGAGGTGTCTTCAGAATCGGCTACCCTGGAACTCACCTGTAATTGGGATGGGGGCTACCCTGATCCGACCTTCCTGTGGACGGAAGAACCGGGAGGGGTGGTCGTGGGAGATTCAAAGCTGCAGACACTGAGCCCATCCCAGCTGTCTGAGGGCAAGAAGTTCAAATGCGTTGGGAGCCACATAGTGGGACCAGCGTCGGAAGCCAGCTGTGTGGTACAGATCTGTGAGTCTGGCTCGCTTTGTCCCGGGGTTGGGGTTCACCTGCCTGCCTTTCTTCTCAAAGAGTCCTTTGATGGAAGTCCTGTGAGAGTCTCAGTGTTGGAGTGCCCAGACCCCTCCCCCACCTCTCCTTGTGCCTCGTGGCTGTTCCCATTGGAGTTTAACCATGCCTGGCTTAGGTTCTTCCTCACTGAAACTGTTCTTGTGCTCTCCTTTCTAGTCTCTTGGTACGGCACAGTGCACGGATGGATGGGGTGCCTCTGTTTATCTTCTTTATTATGTAACCGAGGCTCCTGGCCCCCATACTCGGCTTAGACAATACCATTTGTTGCCTGAGGAAGTCTGGTAGGGTGCAGTTCTCTTCTCAAGAATGTGCTGGGGCGGGGTCTCAGCCAGAAGACTCAGAAGTCAGGGTGCTGAATGGATGAGAAGATACACTCCACAGGAGCCAATTTCGCATACAGGGCGAGCTGTCTCCTCCCCACATGGGACCACCCCCCTCTGTGGGGCTCCAGCATGTGTCTCAGTGTCCAACCCTCTGTGGGGCTCCAGCATGTGTCTCAGTGTCCACCCCTCTGTGGGGCTCCAGCATGTGTCTCAGTGTCCAACCCTCTGTGGGGCTCCAGCATGTGTCTCAGTGTCCACCCCTCTGTGGGGCTCCAGCATGTGTCTCAGTGTCCACCCCCCTCTGTGGGGCTCCAGCATGTGTCTCAGTGTCCAACCCTCTGTGGGGCTCCAGCATGTGTCTCAGTGTCCACCCCTCTGTGGGGCTCCAGCATGTGTCTCAGTGTCCACCCCCCTCTGTGGGGCTCCAGCATGTGTCTCAGTGTCCACCCCCCTCTGTGGGGCTCCAGCATGTGTCTCAGTGTCCACCCCCCTCTGTGGGGCTCCAGCATGTGTCTCAGTGTCCACCCCCCCCTCTGTGGGGCTCCAGCATGTGTCTCAGTGTGTCCACCCCTCTGTGGGGCTCCAGCATGTGTCTCAGTGTCCACCCCCCTCTGTGGGGCTCCAGCATGTGTCTCAGTGTCCAACCCTCTGTGGGGCTCCAGCATGTGTCTCAGTGTCCACCCCCCTCTGTGGGGCTCCAGCATGTGTCTCAGTGTCCACCCCCCCCTCTGTGGGGCTCCAGCATGTGTCTCAGTGTGTCCACCCCTCTGTGGGGCTCCAGCATGTGTCTCAGTGTCCACCCCCCTCTGTGGGGCTCCAGCATGTGTCTCAGTGTCCAACCCTCTGTGGGGCTCCAGCATGTGTCTCAGTGTCCACCCCTCTGTGGGGCTCCAGCATGTGTCTCAGTGTCCACCCCCCTCTGTGGGGCTCCAGCATGTGTCTCAGTGTCCACCCCCCTCTGTGGGGCTCCAGCATGTGTCTCAGTGTCCACCCCCCTCTGTGGGGCTCCAGCATGTGTCTCAGTGTCCACCCCCCCCTCTGTGGGGCTCCAGCATGTGTCTCAGTGTGTCCACCCCTCTGTGGGGCTCCAGCATGTGTCTCAGTGTCCACCCCCCTCTGTGGGGCTCCAGCATGTGTCTCAGTGTCCAACCCTCTGTGGGGCTCCAGCATGTGTCTCAGTGTCCACCCCCCTCTGTGGGGCTCCAGCATGTGTCTCAGTGTCCACCCCCCTCTGTGGGGCTCCAGCATGTGTCTCAGTGTCCACCCCCCTCTGTGGGGCTCCAGCATGTGTCTCAGTGTGTCCACCCCCCCCTCTGTGGGGCTCCAGCATGTGTCTCAGTGTCCACCCCCCCCCTCTGTGGGGCTCCAGCATGTGTCTCAGTGTCCACCCCCCCCCTCTGTGGGGCTCCAGCATGTGTCTCAGTGTCCACCCCCCCCCTGTGGGGCTCCAGCATGTGTCTCAGTGTTTACCCCCCTCTGTGGGGCTCCAGCATGTGTCTCAGTGTCCACCCCTCTGTGGGGCTCCAGCATGTGTCTCAGTGTCCACCCCTCTGTGGGGCTCCAGCATGTGTCTCAGTGTTTACCCCCCTCTGTGGGGCTCCAGCATGTGTCTCAGTGTCCACCCCTCTGTGGGGCTCCAGCATGTGTCTCAGTGTCCACCCCCCCCCTCTGTGGGGCTCCAGCATGTGTCTCAGTGTGTCCACCACCCACTTTGCTGAGAGACCCAGTGATAGAAGAGGGGCTAAGCCGGGCAGGAGTGACCCTTTCTTCGTAGGACCTAGCCTTTGGAGTTGCTTGGTCTGTCTTCTGGAACATTCTATCTCTTAGCAACATTCCTGAAGCCCATGCTCAAGGGGAGTGGGGAGAATCATCAGGCTCCCTGTTCTCTTTTGGTTTTGTCCAGTAGATGAAACCCCAGCTCTCCCACACAGAGGTCCTTCCACTGACACCCCCACCCCTGTCCCAGCCCCAAACCCTGTCTCTTGAGAGCTTAAAAGGAAACCAAGGCTAAGGGTAGAACAGCCCTTGCTTAGTCTGAGTGAGGCCATGGATTCTGTGCCCAGCACCCGCTGCACTTTCTTCCCCCCAAAAAAGAGGGGCTTGCTATATTATCAGGTTGGTTCTGAGTTCCTGGGCTCAAGTGCCTCCCAGCCTCAACCTCCAAAACAGTGGGACCACAGACAAGAGCCGCCATTGTCTGCTGCAGGTCCATTTGTTGAAGAAGGTAGTTTATACTTGGGGTGAAGGACCACCCTTGCCCACCCATCAGGTGAAGGCCCCCACATCCGTTTCACTGGTGATCTCCATGCGCCCCAATCTTTTGTAATCTTTCCCCCCTCTCCTAGTCCATTGCATCCTCTCAGATAAACTCTTTGGTTTTTTGAGACAGGGTTTCTCTGTGTAGCTCTGGCTGTCCTGGAACTGCTCTGTAGACCAGGCTGGCCTTGAACTCAGAGATCCACCTGCCTCTGCCTCCTGAGCGGGACATGGTAGCATATGCCTTTAAAGCCAACCACTTGGGAGGCAGAGGCAAGTAGATATACGAGTTCCAGGCCAGCCTGTTCTACATAGTAAATTCCAGGCTAGCCAGGGGCTACATAGTGAGACCCTGTCTCAAACAAAACAAACCAAAAAAGGAAGGGAGGGAGGGAAAGAGGGAAGGAGGGAAAGATGGAGGGAAAGAAAGATGGCTCAGTGGTTAAGAGTGCTTTCTGCTCATAGAGGATCCAAACCCTTTGTAAGGTTCCAGATCCCAGCCCATTTGTCAGGTGACTTAAAATTCCAGAGGAATCTGATGCCTCTGGCCTTTGATAGCACTCGTATATAAGCACATATCCCCCACTACCCCCTCCCCCGCCCCAACCATGCACATACCACATACACATAATTAAAAATAAAAGTTCACACTCCAAACAGAAGAGGGAATCTGGGTGTGGTAACATGCTCATAATCCTTACACTAAGGGGAGGGTAAAGGCAAGGAGTAGGCGTTCAAAGCCAGCCTCAGTTACATAGCAAGTTTCAAGGAACACCCTGAGCTACATGAACCCTGTTTCAAAAAACAAAACCTCACAGAACCACCTGCAGTGAAAGAAGGTTGGGCTCACTGAAGCATCCAAAAGGAGCCAGCTCTGTTAGCGCCCTGACTTTTAGCTCTGTCATAGAGCTTGGGTCTCGGGGTCCCTGGTCGTCAGCCTGTTTGGGTTCACCAGAGCTGATTTGGTGTTGCCTGGAAAACCTCACAACCCAGCAGTCTTCCGAGTCCTAGGAAAAGTGGGACAGTGGTCACCCTGTGTCCTCTCATTTAACTTGTGTGACTGAGCAGGCTGTGTTAGCACTCAGGCGGTAGTGGTGCACGCCTTTAATCCCAGCGCAAAAGGATCTCTGAGTTCGAGAACAACCTGGTCTACAGAGTGAGCTTCACGACAGGCTCCATAGCTACTGGGAAACCCTGTCTCAAAAAAAAACCAAAACAAACAAAATAAGGCAAGCCCTTCTTGCCCGTCTCTGCTCTCACCCAGAGGCCGCCTCTGCTTCTCCCTGCCTTTCTTTCACGTGAGCTCTGTTGCATGGTGTGACGTTGTGATACCCCCTGGCTCCCACCCGCCAAGGTTGCCTTCCACTGTTAAACTATTAGACGTCTCTTGGCTTTCTTCGTGCCTTACTTTTCTTCTCTACAAAATGGGAATAATCTTGAGACTCTTTTGAGACTGAGTTGGGCTCTTTGTACACAGTAAGTACCCAATAGGAGGCAGGCTTTATCCAGAGGACCAGGCAAGATGTGGGAATTAGGAGCATTGGTTGTTTCGGTGGGTAAAATAGGCCATGGCTTGAATCTCCTGAAACATTTGCCTCTGTTTACCCTCTTCCCACCCCCAGCGAGCCCCTCACTTGTTTCTCAGCCTATGAAAACTTGCTTCATGGGGGGCAACGTGACGCTCACCTGCCAAGTGACAGGCGCCAACCCATCTGCCAAGATCCAGTGGCTGAGGAACCTCACACAGCCCAAGGGGGCCATCCAGCCCAGCGATCACTATCACATTACCCAGCATGGCCAGGGCTCGTCCCTCACCATCTACAACTGCTCCCAGGACCTGGATGAGGGCTTCTACTTCTGCCGGGCCGAGAACCTTGTGGGGGTGAGGGCTGTAGACATCTGGCTGAGTGTGAAAGGTAGGTGCCGAGGGTGGCCCTGAAAACTTAAGAGCCTCAGAGCACCTGACACCACTGAGGGGGGAGGCCTCGGGGCCTCCCTTCACGTAGGCCATGGCCAATTGAAGACGCCATATCCATTTGCCTATGGCTTGACAAGGTGGCTGAGAAAATTAGCATCCGATCCCGGAAGCACTGACGTATGCCTAGGACACAGAACAATTTGCTCCTGTCTCTCACTGAAGATGTGTGTGAGAGCATGCATATATAACTATGCATGCACATATGTGTACACTCACCCATGTGTATAGTGAATTGTAACAGGAAAGTGAATTCATAGTTCTATTTATAATGTATATGGAACTCCCTGTGGGGGCAGGGCAAGTCCTAGAAGTCATTATTAACAATTTTTATATATGAAGACACAAAAGCCCAGGGTCCCATCTCCTTCACCCTGTAAACTGGGTGTGGTGGCACCTGCCTGAAATCCCAGCATTCGGGAGGTGGAGGTTCAAGGTCATCCCACTGATGGAGCCTGTTTGCCACAGCTCTAACTCCCACCCTCACTTGCTGTGGCCTTGGCGACAGTCCCGACGTCTGCCCCACACAGCGCCCCTTAACTTTGCAGTCCTCTTTCATGCCGCTGCTTCTTGACTTCTGAAAGTATCTCCGCCTGAGGCTGGTTTTGGAGTGGTCACAGGGACATGAACCAAGACAGGCCAAGAAGCAGATTGGGGCTGAAGAGGGGAGGTTTTGTATGACCAAATGAAAGAGCTTGAGGTGTGATCTCTTTACAGAACCTCTGAATGTCGGGGGCATCGTGGCGACGGTGGTGAGCCTCCTCCTGCTGGGACTGGCTATTGTTGCAGGGCTTATGCTGTATTATAGTCCTGTGTTCTGCTGGAAAGGTAAGAGCCCCTTGGTCCCCCTGCTTCTCTTTCAGACTTCAAAAAAAAGCTGTGGGTGGGCTGGAGAGATGGCTCAGCAGTTAGGAGAACTGCCTGCTCTTCCAGAGGACCCAGGTTCAATTCCCAGCAACCACATGGCAGGTCACAGTTGTCTGATGCTTCAGTTTCAGGGGATCCAGTGCCCTCTTTTGGTCTCCTTGGATACCAGGCATGTATGTGGTACACAGACATATATGCAGGCAAACACTCATATCCATAAAAATAAATAATAATTTAAAAAGCTGTGTGTAGGAAGAAAACTCCATGCCCAGCTTCCATTTATTGCCTTAGCCTATAGTGCTTCATTGTAGCAATGTGTATAATAATGAGGTCCCTAAGTATCATCCCCACACATTCAGAATGTTTCTCACTTGTTCATCTTTTATCAGTGTTAGTTTTTTTAAAAAAATCTTTAATTATATATTTATTATTTTCTCTGTGTATATGTTGTATGCACAGGAATGTGTGGGTGTAAGCACCCACGTGTGTCTATGTAGAAGTCAGCAGACCCTGGGGTGGCTTCTGTAGGGTAAAAGGGCCAGCCAAAGAAGCCCACCCTGGCTCTGAAAACAGAGCCAGCCAAAGAAATTCTTTAGCCCCAGACCCAGAACCAAAGAAATACACCATGACCCTGAAACCTGGGCCAAAGAAACACACTTTGGCCCTAGAGTCAGAGTCAGTGAAAGAAATATGCCCTGGCCTCAAAACCAGAGCCAAAAAGCTAAAAAAAGACCAGAAAAAGAAACAGAGATTGGCCCTGAAACCAAGCTACTCGGATGTAACCAATTCCCACCCTGCAAATGTTCTCCCTGGAAAAACTCTGCCCCTAAGAAGCCCTGTATAAGCCCTGTGCCTGTTCAGTTTGCTGCTGCTCTTTTTCCACCCTGGTAGAGGCAGCCACTCTCCTGGATTCTTCCCTCCCAAGAAATCTCTTGAATGAAGTTTGGGTGAAGACCTTCTTTGGTGGGAGCAGAGACAGCTGAGGGGGGCAGTAACACTTTCACTGGGGAAACTTTCCCCTAGCAGAGTGGAGTTGTTACACTTCCCGGCCCCAAGCTGAACTGTAACAATTTCAGCAGAGCTGTTACATTGGGGAAACCTTCCTTAGAGCAGAGCTGTGAGCTGTTGCTCTCTGTGACCGGTGCTATTCCCTGGCTCCTGACTGCCAGAGTGCTCTCCCATCCCAGCTGTAACACTCAGTATTTCCTGGCCCCGGCTGCCAGAATACATTTCCATCCAAGCTGTAGCCCTTAGTATTCCTTGGCTCCCAACTGCCGGGATCCCTTTCCATCAGAGCTGCAAGGCTTACAACCTCCTCTATCACTCTGCCTCACTGGCTTGGGACAGGGTCTCCATGTACTGGATGCTCTCTTCCCTTTGGCTAGGCTGTCTGACCAGCAAGCTCTTAGGCTCCACCTTTCTCTCCCCACCTAGTGTTGGGGTTCTGGGTACATACAACCATGCATCTGAATTTGACCTCAGGTCCTCATACTATTGAGTCATCTCCTCAGCCATTGCTGGTTTGATTGACAGCTCTGATGAGACTTAAATGATGCACATGATGCTTAATTTTGTTTCTTTTCTCTCTTCAGCAGGGAGCACTTTCAGGTGAGTGTTCTTAGGGCTCTAATCCAAAGCCCACTGCCATCATTTCTTATCACTGCTGCTTTCATAAGAACAATAATAGTTACTCTGATAGGACCAACCATGTCCCTGACCTTGGGCTTCCCTAGGCATTGTGGGAAACTCCCCATCTTGGTGACATCCTGAGGTGGGTGTGTACATGTGTCTGTTTTACTGATGAGAAGGTGGAGAGACCCAATGGAGTGATTAGGATCTGCCAGTGAATCCAGGAAGCAGATGGTAGGGTCTGCCCTCTGACCTGGGTCTGATGGATTCCAGAGTCCTGTGCTCCATTACAGTGGCAACCTATGGGTTGGGCATGATGAAACATGTGTGTACCCATGAGCCAGGTTACCCAGGCATTTGCTTTATTTCATTTTCTAAAAAGAGCAAAAGGAAGACCAAGTCTTAAGCTCATGGAATGTGTTAGAAGACAAGTTTCAACATGCCCAGAAGTCCCCACCGTCACACGAGAGGGAAAAGTAAACAAATAGAATTTGTATATTTTACTTCCCAAGGTGATGCTGGGCAGTAGAAAAAATTCTTCTTTATGATCTGTAGAAAGTAGGTCTTTTTTTTTTTTTCATATTTCTCACAATGGAGTCTCATTGTTCCAGAACCATCTTTCATGGGAAACCATTCACTTTGCCACTCTGTTGTTGAGGGCCACTGTCCCAGCAAATTTATCATTCCCAGGCTTTTTCACAAGGCGATACCAGTGTGGCATTGTGGAAAGTTACTGGAACCGTGACCCCGGGCCCCAGTTGCTGTTCCCAGTTTCTGTATGGAATATTCCTGATCCTCTGAGCCTTTGTCCCCTCCATGCATCTCACCGAGGGTGTGAGGAGGGTGAATTGTGGGTGCAGTGGTGGTTGTCGTGGGTAGCTAAAGTATACCTTCCCTCTGTAAGAAGCGTGTAGGTGGGTGAGGCAGGCTGCGGCACAGTGAGCCAAGCGCAGTCCCACACCAAGTTGTTGGGCATAGAACTCAGATGCAGGTAGAGAGTAGAAGACCCAACCAGACGATCAGGAGAGATCTTCAAGAGTGAGACAGAAATAAGGGCATTTTAGGACAGAACCAGCTTTGTTTTTATTTTCCTTTTTTTTTTTTTCTTTAGAGAAGGTTCCTAGGTATCCTGGGCTGGCTTCAAATTCACTATGGTGACCAAAGATGACTTTGAACTTTGGATCCTCATGTGCCCACCTCCCAAGTGCTGGAACTGTGGGCATACCCCACAATGCATACATACTAGGCAAGCACTCCAGCTACTGAGCTACACTCCCAGCTCAGAATGCAGCATTGCTACACCCCCAGTGTTGAGAAACACAGTGCCAGATGCCCAGGACAGCATATAAACAAATACCTTACAAAAGATATGGCCACAATCTTTCACCAACTGTGGCTGCATCTCTTCCTGAAGTTACAACCTCACTCTCATGACCAAGCCATGCTGACTGCGTGAAGAGGACTGCAAGGAGTCTGGTGGTGTCTGGGGCTTGAGTTGAGATAGATGACATCCTGATTATTTTTTTCTCCTTTGGAAATTAGGGGGCAGGACATGGGTGACGTCATGGTTTTGGTGGATTCCGAAGGGGAAGACGAGGAGGAGGAGGAGGAGGAGGAGGACAGGGAAGACATTGGGGAGGAAGAGCAGGAGACAAATGAGAGCGAGGAGTTGCCGAAAAAGACGTACAAGCATGGACACATCCACAGAGTGACTGCACTGGTCAATGGGAACTTAGACCGCATGGGGAACGGACTCCAGGAGCTGCACGGTAAGCTTGCCTGCCTTCTAGATGCTCAGACCCGTGGCATCAGCTTCCTGGGAGGTGTCTCTGAGGAGCAGGAAGTGAGCTAGCTCAGGTTTAGTCTAGAACCTGAAACTCCATGCTAGGTTGAGTACTCCATCCCCAAAACAAAGCATGTCACAGCCTGATGTGTCAGCGTAGTTGAGCTTTATCTCATGCCTGAGATTATTTTAAATGTTGTATAAAATGAGGCTGGCAAGATGGCTAAACGGGTAAATGTTCTTGCTGCCAGGCCTCGGCGACCTGAGTTCAGCCTCTAGTACAAAGAGTGGATTCACCCCTCAGAGTTGTCCTCTGACTGACTTCCACCCACCCCCACTAAATAACCCATAAAATTTTTTGCAATTACCTACAAATGACCTATTTAAGGAAACTATAAAATAATCAGAGTTCATGTTTAGACTTGGGCCCCCATCCCATGGATTCTCATTCTATACATGCAAATTACCCACAATGTGAAGTCCATATCACTTCTGGTCCCGAGCATTTAGTGTAAGATTATCAACATGTATTAACTACCAGCACAGAGAAGAAACATCCAACAAAGTACGTGGGGGAAGACACAGTATGGGGATTGTTGAATAGGAAAGAAAGCCCTGTATTATCCGTGAGTGGGTAGCTAGCTAAGACCAGCAGGCTAAATGCATAAAAATCGGGGTGGGGGAGGAATTAAAATGGAAGTAAAATTTACCTAGTTCTGAGAGAAAGACCACGGAGTGCTGTGCTCAAGTTCTGATGGTTGGTTGGTACATTTAAAAATCCTGAGACCAGCAGGCGGTGGTGGCTCACACCTTTAGTCCCAGTACTGGGGAGTCAGAGGCTGGCGGATCTCTGTGAGTTTAGAGAGACCCTGAAAAACAAACAGAAATCTCAAGACCTTGAAAGAAGACCAGAGCTGGGAGGGGTAGTTTGGTTGGGGGCCCTGTGTGGAAGAAGTGGCCCTGAGGCAGATCTCCCAGGGCAGTTGAGGAGAGAGGTCATTTGTGCTTGAGGCAGGAGCTTGTTGAGTGACAAGCATCGGGCTTTGTCTAGGTTCTGAATTCAGAGAACAGGTGTGGTTGTGCTGGCCAGCACTTGGGAAACAGAGGCAGGAGGATCAAAAATTGAATTATCCTTGGCTACATAGTGAGTTTGGGACCAGTCTGGGCTACATGAGACCCTGTCTCCAACAACACAAACTAGAACAAAGGAGATTGTTATGTACCCTACCTCCTCCATAAAATCCAATTCTGTGGCTCACAAGTCACCAACATGACAGGAGACAGATGGTAAAACCCCCCTTGATGTTGAGATATTTGGTTCCATCTCTTTTGCCCCTGAACAGATGACGGTGATGAAGAGCTAAGTGACACTGTTCAGGAGGAAGACAAGCCCGTTTGATGAAGATAGTTCACTGTTAATGGGTCGTGCAAGTTCATTCCGTCTTGACTGCCCTCTCCCTGCCGCCTGGGAGCTTGCATTATGACCGCTGGGCTTTCCCAGCATAGGCTGTCATCTCTCCTCCCATCTTCTCCCACTGACTTCATGTGATGTGAAAGGCACTTGGAAGGAGCAGCTCATGAAGGGCAAAGCTACAGTGGTGTCTAAGGTGCCCCTTTGCTGTGACACCCAGCTCTACCCATGTTAATTCACTGGGACAGACACTGATGGGGGGCACTCACTTGGTGTCTGTGCGCCATGCCACTATTCAGGGTGTGCAACCAGCTTGCCCAATACAAAGGGGAATGTGGTGGTGGGGCTTTTTTTTTTAAAGTCACTCTTGAGGTGAGGAGCCAGGCCCTTTCCAGAGAGGAGGCAGCTGAATTAGACAAAGGGGGTCACACAATGAGGCTTCTTTCTTGTTGCTTCCCCATCTAGAACAACCATGAAACAGTACCACTTCTGAAGCTCCTGAGAACGAAGGAGATAGTAGTATAGGGTGTAAAGGTGTTTGGAGGATGCTCAGTAGAGTTGCTGTTGGGGCCAGCTCTGCCCACCCCAGCTATTCTTTTTGTCCTAGAGAGGGACACACACCGTTCCTTCTAGCCTTCTGTGTCACAGAAGTGGGAATGTATGTTCTCTTCCTACTTACTAGGATGATGCGCTGATTGAAGACAGTAAATTTCAAAAGAAAATAGTGGGTGATGAGTTTAGCTCGGGACAGCTAAGTTCTGGGGATTTTTTAAAAATTTCATCTAAATATTATGAAGTCAGGGATCTTCTAAAGGTGCAATAGGTATGTGCTAGCTATGAGAAATCTGACTTGGAATTTGCACTCTGTACTTGTGCACATCCTGCCAGACAGGACAAGGTCTAGGGCTTTAAGGACTTTGTAACTCCGGGACCCAGGAGTCCTGAGGAGCTGGTTAGCAGAAATACTGCAAGGTGCAGGAGGGGCTGGCTGCTCTGAACTGAAGCCACTGCCTGTGTGGCCAGTCTGAGCTCCGGGAAGTTCAGCTGGCTCTGAATTTGAGTCCTTGGGAATGGCGGTGAAGAAGTGCAGTTCTCTTGCTTCATGATCCATGGTACCTCATGCACTGGATCACTCCAGTCTGTCATTTCACGATGGGATACTCAGGGTGCCTTCAGTCCTAGAAGCTGGCCTCTCCTTTGTGGTCTGATGATAGAACTTCTGAGTTTCTGTGACTCAGAGGCAACTTTAAAAGAGGAGACGCTAGCTAGAGGGGAAGTTGTAGCTGGGAACATGGTGAATGTTTTGCCAGATTCCCCGGGTGCTTCCCACAGCTTCCTCTTCTGCACACACCTGGCAGTAGGAAATATTTGAGGGTTTTCCACCAGCAAATGGGAGCTTCAAGGGCTTGGTGCCAAATGCTGTTATGAAGCCCTGACCAGTTATCATTGTCACTTTTATTATCAGCCTGTGTGCACATTTATAAAATGGCAAATCAATTAATAGCCAGGCACTAAAGGGCTTCATGTTTGAAGGATTTGTGAAAAATTGGAGACCTCACCCCCTTCTTCCTTAACACAATCCATACCCAGATCTCAAGGCATATGGACAATGGGTTACAGACTTTGTATGGGGAAGTCCATTTTGTGCATTGACCTTAACAAACAAACAAACAAACAAACAAACGTATCTGCAAGTATCAGTTAACTCAGGAGATCCATTTGAACCAGGAAGAACACCCCTTCAGGGTTGCTGAAATCACACTGATCCCTCAACCCCAGCAGACATGGAGAGGGCTCTGCAGCCCTGTGCTTTGGCATTGGCTCCACTCCTCACAGTTGTAGGAGCATGGGACTGTCATCCTTGGTGGGTACAACTTTGTACTCTAAGTGCCAATCAAATCTCTCAACACAGGACTTGCCAGCTGAAAAAAAAAAACAAACTGGAGGTGGCTTTGTGTGGTTGATCTTACCATTCAATAGGGGAAATTTGAAAAAAAAAATCAGTTTTAAGGTCATGAATTTTAAAGGATTTGGAATAAAGTTATTTTTTAAACAGATACTTCAGTGATCTTGATTTACACCTGACAAGTAAAGGATTGGGGGTTAGTTGTGCCCATAATCCCTGCACTTGGGAAGCTGAGGCAGGTTTGCTATGAGCTTGTGTCCAGTTTGGGCTACAGAAAGAGACTTTGTCTCAAAAAAAAAAAAAATCAATCAGGGCTCAACCCATAAAGGCATTTATTTGCAAGCCTGACAGAGAAAACCTAGTCCCAAAAGTTGTCCTCCGATGTCCCCATGCACACCATGGATTCCCTCACTTAGCTGCATACAAACACAAAATAAAGGAAAACCAAGGAAGAACAAAAATGACCTGGAAAAGAGCCAAGAAAGGTTGTTTCGTTTTTGTCATTCTTCCCACTTGACTTTCCATGACTTGTACACAGTGAATACTAAGTACAGGAAAGGGTGTGGCTTGCTGACAGAATGTTTACATGGGGGAGGTCCTAGGTTCAGTCTCCAGCACCTCAAAATAAAGACAAGAAAAACATTAAAATGAGAACCTAAAGACACCAAGAAATGGATATTTGAATGGAGAGATGGCTTAGTTTACTGAGAACCGGCTGCTCTTTGAGAGGATCTGGGTTCAATTCCCAGTACCCACGTCAGAGCTCATAATGTGTGTCAATCAGTTCCAGGGAATCCAACGTCCTCTTCTGGTCTACTTGGACACCAGGCACGCATGTGCAGACACAAGCAGGCAAAACACCACACAAACACATAATAAAATAACCATCTGGGAACGGTACCTTTGGCCTCCACAAGGATGTGTATTCTCACACGCAAGAATGAAAAGGAAATGGTAGAACTGGAGGAAACAAGGCAGGTTAAAGAGAACTGGAAGAGTAGTGGAAATGAGTCTGAAGAGTAGAACTGGGATCTAAGGAGATGGGAAGGACATCAGGGACAAAGAAAAAATGCCTTAGGGTGGAAGGGGGGCTGGTAAGAAAAAAAGGATGAGAGGGACAGGCAGTAGAAAACAAGAGGGAGGATGGATGGATGTGTCGGTGGTGGTTGTGGTCCTCAAACAGACAACTGGTAAACGGCGGGTTATTCCAGGAGACTGGGGAGAAATGGGTCATAGATGACAGTGTGCCCCGACTAAAAGGTAAGTCAAAGAGAAGCTTACAAAGGAAGAAGGCAGACAAGGTTTCGGACTCACAAAGCCTGTTAGAGCAACTTCTAAACCCACCATTTTTCCTTCCCCCGGCTCCACAATAAAAGAACCATGTGACTCAAATGGAAAGGAAATCGGGAGATTGAACTTTGAGAAAAGTCCAGTCTGGGAACAGGAAAAGGGACTTGAGCGACCCTGAGAGTGGGGGTGGTGACAGGGCACTACCTGGGACAACAATTAGAGCCCAAACGAGAAAACCCAAGGCCAGCTAACTGCAGGGACTAAAGCAACTACCCCTAATCCCACTTTCCTCTCAGCCAGTCAAGTTCGCGCCTGCTCCCTACCCTCCCAACCCCGCCGTTCAGGCCTTTGCCCTGGCCAGGGGTCCTTTAGCACCAGTCCCCCCGCCACACACACACCCCCCGTATCCGTCCGCCCTGCCCCAGCCCCCGGTCCCGGGTCCCTTCACCCTGCCTTCCCGCCTGCCTAACATTCCCACAGTCCCGGGTCCCTTTAGCTCGACGCTCCCCCCACTCCTACCCCCACCCCCGTCGCCGCCGCATTCCTTTCAGCTCTGCGTCAGTCCCCTGTCCCTGCGTTCCCTCCCGGCCTCACGCCCCCCCCCCCCGGCCTCGAGTCCCTTAACCCGGTGGTTCCCTAGCCCTGCGTCCCCTCAGCTCAACCTTCCCCCTGCCCGCGTCCCCTGCGCTGTGTTCCCCCTGCCCCGAGTCCTCTCCGCTCCACGTCCCTCAGCCCTACTTACCCCCCTCCCCGTAGCCTCGCGTCCCCTCCACTCAGCGTTTCCCGAGCCCCGCGTCCCCTCAGCTCAGGGTCCCCTGCGCTCAGCACTCCCCCTGCCCGCGTCCCCTGCGCTCAGCGTTCCCCCTGCCCCGCGTCCCCTGCGCTCAGCGTTCCCCCAGCCTCACGTTCCCCTCAGTCCCGCCGGCCCACCCGACGCCCCCGCAGCCTTGCGATCCCCTGCGCGCTCCCGGCCCCGCCCCCGCCGGCCGCCATGTGACGGGAAGCAGCTGATGGCCTCTGCGGGCAGCAGCAGCGGCGGCGGCGGGGAGGGGGCGGGCGGCGCGGAATGAAGGCCCGTGGCCCTGGGGGCTGAGGCTCCCGCCGCCGCCTGGCGCGGCCCGCGCGTCCTCATGGAGGCCGGAGGTGAGTACCGCGGCGGCGGGAGCGGCGGCAGGGCGGGGACCGAGGCGGGAGCTCAGCTTTGTTTCACTTTCGCTGTCAGCGGCGCCCGCCGTCCCCCGCTCGGCCGCAGGGACCGGAGAGGGCGGCTGACAGACTGGCCGGGTTCTCGAGCTCATGCCGAGGGTGCTGGGCCCGGGTCGCCTGCGGCCGTGGCCTCTCTGTCCGCCACGGCTCGGGAGGTAGCAGCGGCCGCTGGGTGGGTGCCTGGGAACGGGGTTGGGCCCCGGACGCTGCCCCGCGGTGACACGTAGGACCCGACACCCTGGTGTGTGAGGTTCAGTCCTGGCTCTGCCTTGGTCCACAGCTGTCACCATGAAAGCTGGAAAAGAGAGAGCTTGGGATGAACTTCCTGACCGCCTGGAGAGCGCAGAGTGGCTCAGGAACGCTAGACCTACAGTCCCCGGGGCTTCTCCCTAAAGTGGCATGCATTTTGGGGAGAGAGGGTCTATTACCAGACCCCAGGGTCCCCAAATACCCGGGTTTAAAGGCAGCTTCGGTAGGGCAGTCCTAGGAGTCAAGGCCTAGGGCTCAGACTTGCTCCAGTGAAGTTCAAGCTTCACCTAGGTCTGCAGGACTCGGATGCGCCCCAGGGCTTGCAGTGCTGGGTGGGATGTTTGATAGGCGGGTATTCCCTGGGGTGGTGTCCCCTTTGCTTTTAGGAAATGACATTTCTTTGTTTGCAGTAGCCAGGCTTTCGGGGATAGGTGTCGCCTGCAGCTCTTCTCCTGGTTTCTATCTAGATAGATAAAGCCTTTGAGTTATCTTCCTCACAGAATTCTGTTTAAATGGCCTCTACTGTTTTCTTCTTGAATCTTTTTATAGCTTCCGCTCTCTTTTCCATTGATGCCTTCTAGTTAAATCTCAAAGCAATCTGTGACCAGACTCCCTCTTCTTAACAGGAATCTGTTCGAGAGCAGTTTTTCCCTGAGTGATTGACAGCTGTGTGTAGGGGTGTGGGCAGAGCTGGTGAGAGCTGCCAAGCTACTGCTAAAATGGCCAGACACTAGGCCTGAGTTTTACCCTCTTTTCAGACTGAATAAGGCTATTGTAAAGGGATTACAATAGAAAACAGTGGAATAGTGGTTAGAATTACTCTTATTAACTCAACAAATATTTGTGGACTGTCTCCTATGTGCCGGGCACCTTCTAGTTCATTTTTGGCCCATAGAAATAGAATAGCAATATGTAATTTAAATGTAGTAGCCATCACTCCCACTAAGTTTTTACAATCTGGTGTGTATTTTACTCTTTTTAAAAACTATTCTTAGCTGGAAAGTGGTGGCGTACGCTTTTAATCCCAGCACTTGGGAGGCAGAGGCAGGCGGATCTCTGTGAGTTTGAGGCCATCTGGTCTACGAGAGCTAGTTCCAGGACAGGCTCTAAAGCTACTGAGCAACCCTGTCTTGACAAACCAAAAAACACAACGACAACAATAAAAAACTAATTCTTAGATTTATTCATCTTTTATGTATATGAGTGTTTTGCCTGCATGTATGTCTGTGTACCATGCATATGCCTGGTGCCTGAAGAGGCCAGAAGAGGAAATCAGATCCCCTGGAATAGGAGTTACAGACAATTGTAAGCCACCATGTGGGTGCTGGAAGTCGAACCCAGGTCCTCTGCTAGAGTAACAAGTGCCCTTAACTGCTGAGCCATCTCTCCAGCTCTATTCTTAACAACCCTCCTACACTTCATTGGTCAGTAACTGCTTGTGACTAGGGACTATTGACAGATAGGCAAGGAGGATTGAGGAGAGATCGGTCACAAATACTACCCAGAAAACCCTAGTGTACAGAAAACTAAAGAAAGGTGATTTAGTCACCTTGGTGAGTCAGGAATGTCACCAAGAAGGTGATGTGGACACAGCCCTGCTTATTATGAGGGAGCAGCCTAGTCATGCAAAGTTCCCAAGGCAGGAAGGAGCACAAAGCTTGCTGCCAGCTGGGTTCCTGGCTCCACCTCAGTTAAAGCAAGGCTCCTTATGCCGTGCCAAGAAGCTGATGAGAGGTGTCTTTCCATTCTGCCTGACTGTCTGTACATCCCCTTGTTTGGTTGGAAAGCCTGGAAGGGGGTGGGGTAAGGTAACGCTGGTTAAAGGTTACTGAACTTTGGTTCCCTAGGATGGTGACTACAGTTAATAACACTGCTAGGGTTTTGGAAATTGCTGACAGGTCTTTGAAAGAAATGCTAAGAATATGAAGGTGTGCATATGCTCATTAGCTCGACAGACCCCTCCCCCACTACCCGTGTCTCTGAGTATCAGTTTATCTGTCACATGATATCCAGTAAGTATGTATTGCATATCAGTCGGATAACCCCCCCTGCCCCCCCCCACACGTCCAACCAAAGAGGGTCAAGAGGGTCATGCAGGTATAATCTCAGATGGAGCTGGATCTTTCCAGTCTTTCGTTTGTTTTGAAGTTCTACGCTAATTATGGTTTTGTTTTCTAGTAGCCAAGTTTAGGCTGGGCCCAGACTTGAAGACACAGTTACCGGTTTCTTCTTTTAGGTTCTAGATTCCTAACCTGAAATAGCAAGAGATGAAACCCCCAAATCCCAGAAATAGAGTATGAATTCTGGGCAGGGCTAGGGTTTAGGAAGAATTTCAAGTGAATAATGGCACAATCGTCTTGATATTCTAAGGGGTCTCATTTCCTCTATATTTAAAGTGGTCTGACTTGTCTGTCTGTCACCGAGTGTCTCCTGGTAGCCTGACTGTGGCTTCAGGAACAAGCATACGAGGTTGCTGCTGGAGCAGACCTCCTAGTGATGAGGACATAGTGAGGTTGGGGGTCAAAGTGTAGGTGAGGTGCAGCCATGGAGTGGCACTCCTGTGGAGGGAAAGGCTGGTGTAGAGTCCTGAGGTTGGGACTTACCAGAGAGGCAGAGGGCCAGGCGGGACCTGGGACTTGAGGGCAGTATATTTGGTTTGGTTGATTATAAGGGTAACTGAAACCAGAAGCTAAGAAGCAAGGAGAATGGACGAGTAGGAGCCAGAGAACAGTTAGAAGACTGCCTATAAGCCAGACAACAGGCAGTCCTGCAGAGTCCAGTAGTAGCCATGAGATGGGAAGGAGGATTTGATGAGGCTTTTGGAGACAGACTTGATTGAACTTAACAGTGAATTTGGTCTGGGCAGAGAGAAGTCAAGGCTGGGCCCTTCTATGTTGTGTGGTGCACCAGCATATAGAAGAGTAGAAGCTGTGTGTCAGGGAGGGTGAGGCAAGCGTGAATAGTATAGAATGGCGGCGGGCTCCCCGGCTCATCACCATTCATTTCCTGAAGATAATGCTCATGCGGACATGCTGCATACGCCAGAGGATTCCGGACACAAACCCATACAGCTTTCTAGGAGGAATAATCTGAGTTTGTATATAGAGCAGTTTAGACCCAATGTATTAAAACCTACATCTCACATAGAACCTCAGCAATGAGTTTTTTCTTCAGAAAGCTAAGATACAATGCATTAAAATTCTATCAGAAGACTGAATTTTCAGCAACATCCATATTTTATAAAACAAGGTGCATCTTTGGGTCCAGCGAGATGGCTCAGTGGGATTTTAAAAGTACTTGCCACAAAAATTTTAAGCCCTCAAGCCCATGATGGAAGGAGAGAGAACTGGCTTCTGAGAATTGTTGTCTGACCTCCTGCACACGCCCTATGGCATTCCTGTGTGAGCACCACACATATACAAAGATTCTTAAAGAGATACATTTATGTATTTCCTATTGTACATATAGCAGAAAATGCTTGTTTTTTATGTGAATCATTATTGCCTCTGTTTCACTGATACCGCCATGCTAACCATGGACGGACTGCGTTAGCACTATGTGTCACTGAGGAAAGAGACAGCCCCTCTTTCTAGCAAAGTTTCTCTTGTAAGGTGTATGCCAGCTGCTTTGAGGCCCAAATATAAAAAAAAAAAAACATGTAAAAGCAGGTTTTTAAATATATGAAATACAGCTTGTTTAAATTAGTTTCTATGGAGTCTGGACAGGTAGCACAGTGGTTATGAGCGCTGGCTCAGTTGGGCAGTGGTAGCACACACCTTCAGTCCTGACGCTCAGGAGACCCAGGCGGATCTCTGAGTTTTTGGACAGATTGGTACAGAGTGAGTTCTAGGACAGCCAAGGACTACAAAGACAAACCTTGTCTCAAAAAACAAAACCCAAACTGTTCTGGCAGAAGCCCCACCCCAGTCCCTGGTATCCATATATTCAAAGAGTCTGGAATGTTCCTGTGGAAGCTCCACCCTAACCCCCCTTCCCTGTCTCTCTCCCCAAACACAACTCCTCCCCCAGAGATGCTCAAGACCACTCCCATAGGGCATTTAAACCACCCCCCCCCAAACAAAACAGACACGAGGTTTTTGTGTTTTTTTTTTTTTTTTTTTTTTTTTTGGTCTCTTTCCCTGTCTCCTCTCTGAGGGGCCGGAAAATCATCAGGGAGCCTTTTACCCATTAAACCTGAGCTTTTTCGAATTGGGTTTGATTTGGTCTGATTTGGATTGCTGCGTTGGCAGAGAGGCTTATGGGGCGCAGAAGCTTTTCACAAACAAAACACTGGCTGCTCTTTTAGAGAGAGGATCCAGGTTTGATTCCCAGCACCCGCATTGTGGCTTACAACTATTTGTAACTACAATTCCAGGGCATCCAACTTCCTTTTCTGACCTTTGTGGGCGTTGCATACATATGACACCCACACCCACACAGCTAAAACATTTATACACATAAGTAACTTATAAAAATTAAGTTACTGAGCCAGGCGATGGTGGCGCACGCCTTTAATCCCAGCACTTGGGAGGCAGAGGCAGGCAGATCTCTGTGAGTTTGAGACCAGCCTGGTCTACAAGAGCTAGTTCCAGGACAGGCTCCAAAGCCACAGAGAAACCCTGTCTCGGAAAAAAAAAAATTAAGTTACTGTTTATCTAATAACACCTACAAAAGCTTCAAATCCCAGAACTTTTGAAGTGGAATGAGCACAAAGGTAGTCATGGTGTTGAAACCTCTTCCGGCCTCTGATTTAGAAGTCAGCTGTGGAGTTTCTTCACTGGTTCACTCTGAAGAGAACAACAGGAGGTGGGGTTGGGTTGAACAAACACTGCCCACTTTGAGGAGGTGCAGCAGCCCCTGGAGAGGGGGTGCAGTCATTTCACTGTGGGAAATGCTCAGGTGCTGGTATACAAGGGATTGAAATAGGTTTGGCTAGGGGTGCTGCCTGACAGTAGACCTTGGTGTGAGTCTTTGAAGCAGAAAATGAACAGGCTGTGAATGGAAAGGGCTTGTTCTCTGCAGGGCAAGGAACAACATAGGAAGTAGCTTGATAGAGGGCTTAGTGCAGGAGTGTGGTGGCAGACCTCCGTGGCAGACCTTGGAATATATCGGCTGTGTTTTCATAGGGTGTTTGGAGGGTCCCTGGGGGCACAAGAATGAATCAGTAGTAACTTGGAGCAGGTTAAGCTGGGCCTAAGGCTCCTGGTTCCTTTTGACGGGGATCTTAAAGGCATTCATTGGCTGGAGTCAGGCACAGTTGCTTCTCACTTTCTTCCTGCTTAGGCATTCACAGGAAAATGAGGCCTCATTCACCAGGTCCACCACACCGGGTTGGTTACCGTGAGTCATGCAATGGGGAGGGTTGCCACTGAGTAACAACAGTGGAATGCAGCCTGTGGCTACTGTTACTGCCCTAGGTCATTTGAACGACTACTCTCTCCCACCTAGTCTTGGGCAGACAGCAGCTTCCCTAGTCTGGTAGTGAGGCTGAAGTATGACGTCTCCTTCCCCAGAGGAACCGCTGCTGCTGGCTGAACTCAAGCCTGGACGTCCCCATCAGTTTGACTGGAAGTCAAGCTGTGAGACCTGGAGTGTGGCCTTCTCCCCAGATGGTTCCTGGTTTGCCTGGTCTCAAGGACACTGCGTGGTCAAGCTGGTCCCCTGGCCTTTAGAAGAGCAGTTGTAAGTCCTCTTTGTACCCTGGGGAATGAGGGAGGTCCCTGGCGAGTCATGGGGTGCTTTCCCAAGTTGGTTCCTGCTCTTTGGGGTCTTTTCCAAAAACAGGTGAGCAAAGAAAGGCTAAACAGCTGAGGACTTGATCACGGAGCCCAAAGCCCCCATTCTGTTAGTACAGAAGCCAGGTCTCTAGAGTGTGTTGGCCTTATACTCACTTTTTTGGCAGTTTTATTGCGGTAGAGGGGACACCCATCCAGTTTGTACATTTGAAGTACACAGCACTGCTGTGCTCTGTGATGTATTCTTGTAATCACAGTGCTCGGGAGAGGGAGGCCAGGGCTCCCAGTCCAAGGATATCTTGCACGAGTTGGGGAGACGGTCTCAAAAGAAAAACTAAAAAATAAGGAGAGTGCACAGTGCAGCGGCTTTAGCGTTTGCACTGAGATGTGTGCCTGTCACCACAGTCAACTCTAGAGCATTGTCATTTCCTCGGGAAGACACCTCTGCCCTTCCTCTTGGGCTCTGGTCGGGCGACCACTGTGGATTCCACCTGTCATGAATGCTTCTTCCTGGGATCTTTGTGCATGCGTGTGAACACAGTTCCCGCATAGTGCTTTATGGTTCATGCTGTGTGCCACTGCTCATGGTGGATGTTAGGTTTTGTCTTCACTCTCGGACTTTTGTGAACAGTTTTGCTCTAAATGTTTCTGGACACATTGTATGGCTGTGTACGTCCAGGGTCGGACTGAGAGAGTGGCCGGCTGTTTTCCAAAGAGGTGGTAGTGGTTTCCATTTCCCCAGCAGAGTCTTCGGGTTTGAAATTCTCTACATCCTTGGTACACTTAACACTTGTCCTTGTTTTGTTCCAGCCGGCACTCCTGGTGTGAGGTGGGGTCTGGTTTGCATTTCCTTCCTGGCTGCTGCTGTTGAGCGTTTTTTCTTTGCTAATGAATCTCTGAGTCCTTCCTTCTCAGGAATGCCTTCTCAGATCTTTGGCCATTTTCTAACTGGGTCTTTGTTTCCTTTTTGTTTGTTTGTTCCTTTGTGTTCTTTTTTTCTTTCTTTTTTCTGTTTTTCTTTGTTGTTTGGTTTTTTTGTTTGTTTGTTTTTTGATGTTGTTTTGGGACGTGGTTTCTGTGTGTGTCTTTGGAGTCTGTCCTCGAACTCCCTTTGTTAGACCAGACTGGCCTTCCTTGAGCTCACAGAGATCCGCCTGCCTCTGCCTCCGGAGTACTAGGATTAAAGGCATGTGCCAGCACCTAGTTTATAGTTTCCTAGGCAGAGGTTTCTCTTGGGATAGAGGGGTTTCGGAGTCTAAATGTCCTGAGCTCTTAGTTGATGTAATAATTCCCATCTGTCCTGGGGTCACTGCGTCTCCGCATTTCTTTATTCACCCAGCATGTGTGTATGTATGTTTGTATGTATGTATGTACGTCTTGCAGATCTTCACTGGGCACTGAGCTAGAGGTGGAGGACACTGACTAAGGCTATCAGTTTGTTTTGGGGGCTTTCGGTGTCTCATAAGTAATGGGCTAGATTTCAGCTTGTATACCTTTGTGGGAAATATGCTGCCTCAATAATGGTAATGCCACCAAGAGTCCTTGTCCTATGCCGCCTGCACTGCTGGGGAGGAAGGTGTGATTTACCCAATTCTCAAGAATCCTTGGAATGTCCAGAGTGGAGGCCTCTGAAGTGACTGGTGGTAGGCTGCCTCCTATGTGGGTGGCTTCAGGAGGGGGACTGGTGGCCCTCAGTGATTTCCAGTTCCTGCTTAATGTCTAGGTAGGGGAACATCAAGGTCATTCACTGCTCTGAAGAAAGTGTTCTATTTCTAAGGAAACTGCAAGAGAGACTCTTTGTATCTAGCTCTGAGTCTAGGGTAAACTGCTGTCTGAAAGTCTTTGTTGTTTTGCTTTTGTGTTTGTTTTCCTCCAGGGCACTCTTTCGCAGGTATATACATTGTTGTAGGTAAATACCCCTCCCTTGATGAGTACGAAAACCCGAAGAGGGGGCTGGAGAGATGGCTCAGTGGTTAAGAGCATTGCCTGTTCTTCCAAAGGTCCTGAGTTCAATTCCCAGCAACCACATGGTGGCTCACAACCATCTGTAAAGAGGTCTGGTGCCCTCTTCTGGCCTGCAGGCATACACACAGACAGAATATTGTATACATAATAAATAAATTAAATAAATATTTAAAAAAAAAAAAGAAAACCGGAAGAGGTGTTCCAATGTCAGTTCTTTTCCTTGTCATTTACCAAAGCAAGAAAAGGATTTACTAGTGTGCTAAGTGAGAGAGTACTTATTTGTGGGAAATCACAGATTTTGAGGAATGATAATCTGGTGCAGTACAAGCAGATGGCTTCTTTTTAAAACAGCAGGCAGAGCAGCAGGGCAGTAGACTGTCATCACAAGTGCTTGTGAAGCCGAGGCAGGAAAGCAGCCCAAGCAGCTTAGCAAGACTCAAAAGTAGGGTGAAGCTCAGCAGTGGGGCTTCTTTCTGAATGTGAGGCTCTGGGTTCCATCCCTTCTGGAAACAATACAGACAGCAAAACCACACAGACGGTGGTGCAGTACATATGCAGTCATGGTGTGCAGTGGCGTGTGTAGAACAGTGGTGTGACATGACACATGTAACTTAGTTAGAAGTGAACACACAGCCATTTGTGTGCTGTGTTTACTGTGGTTAAAGTGTGCTTGGACTGTGAGTCGTTTGGTCCTTGCTGGACCTTGGACCAGGCCTTTGGTGCAAGTGTCCTTACACAGAGCTATGTGCCCAGTCTGAGTAACATTGATTATTTGTTTCATTTCTGGATCACCATTGTTTCTTATGTTTTATAAGTTAAAATAATTGTTACTGGTAGTATTTGTATTCTTATTAGGGGTTTTGACCTTTGTCTACTTATTTATTCATTTTTTGGCAGAGCTAGTGATATAAGGTAGGACCTTGCCTGTGTGAAAAAAGTGTTCTGTAATTGAGCTACATGCCCAGCCCAGAACAGGCTCTCTGTGTAGCCCTGGCTGTCCTGGAACTTGCTATACAAACCAGGCAGGCCTTGAACTCCCAGAGATCCCAAAAGCATAAGCTGTTACTCATTTTTTTCCCTTAAATCCTGTTAGCTGGGCATAGTGAAACACTCTTTTCTTTTTTAGATTTGTTTATTATGTATGCAGTGTTGTGCCTGACAAGGCCAGACAAGGGCACCAGATCTCATTACGGATGGTTGTGAGCCACCATGTGGATGATGGGAATTGAACTTGGGACCTTTGGAAGAGCAGCCAGTACTCTTAACCACTGAGCCATCTCTTCAGCCAGTGAAATACTCCTTTAGTCCTAGCACTGGATAGGCAGAGGCAAGTGGTCTACATAGTGACTTCCAGGATAGCCAGAGCTATAAAATAGAGAGATCCTGTCTAAAAAAAAAAAATCCATTGAGTGACTACCTGGTCAACTATTAATCATAGGCACCACTCTCAAGAATAAAGATCTTAGAAATTGTTTAAACAGTTAGGTGTGTGCATGTGTGCGTCTGCACACGTGTGGAAGCCAAGGGACAGTTTGTAGGCATCAGTTCTCTCCTTCCGCCATGTGGGCCCCAGGCATCGAGCTAGGACTGTCAGTGCCTGCCCTGCTGAGCCATCCCACCTGCCCAGATCTCAGAAACTTTCATTCAGGAAGCCAGGTTCTGCTAGAGTCCACTCAGTTAGCCCCTCTTCTCAGTGTGCGTTCTGCTGCCCCTCCCCTTCCAGAGTCTCTCTTCTGGGGGTCGCTCAGAGCACTTTTTGAGCACTGGGCTAGGATACCTGTGGTGTGGACTTGAATTCCAGCTCTACTCCCCTCTTGTGACCCAGTGAGATTTATTCCTCTGAAGTCTCACTGTGTTCCCATGCCACTCCTCCATGCCTTGCTCAGTGAAGAAAGAGCCTGTGTGTGTATGTCAGTGAGACTGTACTGCTTCTGATGTTGTGACTCTTCTAGTTTATGTGGGATACTTTAGGGTCCCCAAGGAGAAACTGCGAAGTTCTCAAGGGCATGATCAGTATAACCCTATTGTTGAGCCATACATGACTTTCCCTTTCCAGAAAAGCCCAACATATTAAATGAAATCAAATAACACATAGTTTCTTATCCCTTTGAGTGAAGGGGCACAGAGGTGCCCTTCATTCAGATATAGAAATAAGAGTTGTGCTTTTGAAAAACTGGAGGTTCGAAGCTGTTTCATTCCTCCTGTGCCTTGTTCATTTTCCTCTTTAGAGACAAAGTCTCCCTGTGTGGTCCACACTGATCTCGAACTACTGATCCTCCTCCATGTACCTCCTAAATGCTAGGCTCACAGGTGCAGGACCACCCACCTAGCACTGTGGCTTCTTTTCTTTCTCTTGTTTTTGTTCTTCAGTCAGGGTTTCTCTACGTAGCCCTGGCTATCCTGTAGACCAGGCTGACCTTGAATTCAGAGATCTGTCTGCCTCTGCCTCCTAAGTGCTGAGATTAAAGGTGTGCACCATGGCTTTTGTGGCCTGTTTTTAATTCTACCCCAAGATGACAACCTGGTCCCTGTGTCAGGCTCAGGCAGGTGTGAAAAGTATAGACAGTACAGTGAGCAGGAGTGTGTGCGTTGATCAGGACCAGTAGAGACCCTAACGAGATGACATTCGGCCATTTGGATCAGAGGTAACAGGCACTTTGATTTTGGTGTCTGCATCCCAGGATGATAAGATGCTTCTCACATCTGGGAGCTGAAAAACACGGTGTTGAGGTGCCTGATTGTTTAACAGCACCAGAATCCTACATTGCCTTTTCCTTCATCTTACCAATGCTGTTTTTATCCGGAACAGCAGCATTCTTTCTCCAGATAATGACTGGTTGGGCTCTGTGGGTCAGCTCTATCCTGACTGGCTCCTTCAGTATTGTGCTCTACACAGAAATGAGGGAGTCAGGGTTCCAACAAAACCTCTATTTTTTTTTTGTTTTAATTGATTTTATTGAGCGCTACATTTTTCTCTTCTCCCCTCCCTGCCTCTTCCCTCCCTTTCAGCCCTCTTCCAAGGTCCCCACGCTCCCAATTTACTCAGGAGATCTTGTCTTTTTCTACTTCCCCTATAGATTAGATCCATGTATGTCTCTTTTAGAGTCCTCATTGTTGTCTAGGTTCTCTGGGATTGTGATTTGTAGGTTGGTTTTCTTTGCTTTATGTTTAAAAACCACTTATGAGGGCTGGAGAGATGGCTCAGTGGTTAAGAGCTTTGCCTGCTCTTCCAAAGGTCCTGAGTTCAATTCCCGACAACCACATGTGCTCAAACCATCTGTAATGAGATTTAGTGCCCTCTTCTGGCCTGCAGGGATACATGCAGGCAGAACACTGAATACATAATAAATCTTTTTTAAAAACCACTTATAAGTGAGTACATATGATATTTGCCTTTCTGGGTCTGGGTTACTTCACTCAATATGATGTTTTCTAGCTCCATCCATTTGCCTGCAAATTTCAAGACGGCATTTTTTTTTCTGCTGTGTAGTACTCCTTTGTGTAAATATACCACATTTTCCTTATCCAGTCTTTGGTTGAGGGGCATTTAGGTTGTTTCCAGGTTCTGGCTATGACAAATAATGCTTCTGTGAACATAGTTGAGCACATGTCCTTGTGGTACGATTGAGCATCCTTTGGATATATACCCAAAAGTGGTATTGCTGGGTCCTGAGGAAGCTTGTTTCCTAATTTTCTGAGAAACCGCCATGCTGATATCCAAAGAGGCTGTACCAGTTTGCACTCCAACCAGCAATGCAGGAGTGTTCCCTTTACCCCACAACCTCTCCAGCATAAGTTGTCATCAGTGTTTTTGATCTTGGCCATTCTTACAGGTGTGTAAGATGGAAAATCAGAATTGTTTTGATTTGCATTTCTCTGATGACTAAGGATCAAAATCTCTATTTTTAAAGCCTGTCATTTGACTGGAATGAACTAGCCTCACCTCTTAGGATGCAGAGACAGGCATATCTCTGAGTTCCAGGCCAGCCAGGGCTATATAGTAAGACCGTGTTTCAAAAAGCAAACAAATCCTGTCATTTTCTACAATGTCGGTAAACCTAGAAGACATCATAAAAAGTAAAATAAGCCGCAGGCCTTCATGTGTGGAATCTAAAGAAGAATCGCCTGCTAGAGGGCAGGAGTACAGTGCGGCTACCGAGGGCGAGAGTGGTGTGTGGTTGGATGTTGGCAAGGCTGCAGAGCCCCCGGGTGGGGGGGGGAGTGTGTGAGAGGCTCACCCTTGTCTCTATACATTACACATGCACACCACCATGTTGTACATTGTAAATATATACAGTTTTGTCAACATACTGTGACATTTTTTAAAACAAATGACAAAAGAATTGTTGAGCAAAAGCAGACAGTGCTGCCCTGGGTGTATTCTGCTGCCCTCCGATTTAGGCTGGAGAGCCTCCATTTCTCCAAATGAGCTTGATACAATTTTTAACATATTGCACTACACGATTGACAGAACTGTGGTTTAATGGATCTTTTCAGGGCACATGAGAATATAGCAATTCAGTCACATGTGTTGTTAGGTATAGAATTCCTCATGAAATACATCTGAGCTTGCCTTGGGATCTGGGGTCCTCATCTGGTTTCCCCAATTGACTGTACAAAAACTGTCAACATCGCTCAGAAGAGTGGGTCTTCCTGTCTGCTGGTCATGTACACTGTGGAATAGTAAACACGTTTTAAGACCCAACCCTAGAGCGTCTACTTCACCTATGCCATTGTGATAGTATTGGGTCCAGTGTGGAGAGGACCTTGTGTCTGAGACCTGAGCTTCACTTTCCTGGACTTGTTTCCCAGTAGAATGTGAAAGGTCATGGCTGGGCTGGGCTGAGAGGTCCAGGGCAATGCCATCTGTGCAGTGCTGTGGCTACCTATTCTACTGATGGGTCACAGCTAGATGTGCTGCCAGGAGTGCAGTGAGGGCAGACATGGGTATGCACTACATGGGCTATAATGGCAAAAGAGAGTTCACTCCTGGGGATTTCTGAGTTGTAGATGGGGCCTTGTTGAGCAGGAAAGCGGCAGATGGAGAGTCTCCATGTTCTAATTCTGTCTGTCCTGGTTTTAACCCCTCGCAGTGCCTTGCATACTTTCTCAGAGGGAAAAGTGTTTGTTTCTCTCCAGGACCCAAACCCACGAGAACTTGCTGAGCAGCGTGTGCTTGCTGGAGCCTCTGTGGTCTACTTACTTATCCCACAAGGCAGGGTGCCCCATTGCAGGGAGCTGCAAGTTGGATGGGCCAAAGCAATGAAGCCTCTGTCCCATGAATTTCAAAAGGAAGTAAACCAGAATTCACCGAATGCCAAAAGTGGCTTCTAGGAATTGAGTCTCGATAGCATGTTGGTTGACATGGTTACAATTGTAGATTCATTCAGAAAATGTCTGCTTTGCCCAGCATTCCTAAAGGATTCGAAGCCAAAAGCCGGACCAGCAAAAATGATTCAAAAGGACGAGGCAGCCTGAAGGAGAAGACACTGGACTGTGGTCAGATTGTATGGGGGTTGGCCTTCAGCCCGTGGCCCTCACCACCCAGCAGGAAACTCTGGGCACGCCACCATCCCCAGGTGCCAGATGTTTCTTGCCTGATCCTGGCCACGGGTCTCAATGACGGACAGATCAAGATTTGGGAGGTGCAGACAGGTAGGTGTTTCTGGTTAGTAAGGGCCAGGGCGGTGTGCTCATGACATGCGGTCAGGCCCATAGGCTCCATCGACCACCAAGCTGAGGAGAGTGGGCAGTGACTACCCAGTCTGCTTCGCCTTACACTGACCAAGGGCTTCTGCTCCCTCCAGGGCTCCTGCTTCTGAATCTTTCTGGCCACCAAGATGTCGTGAGAGATCTGAGTTTCACACCCAGTGGAAGTTTGATTTTGGTCTCTGCATCCCGGGATAAGACTCTTCGAATCTGGGACCTGAATAAACATGGTAGGAGAGGCGCCTGAGGCACTTGCTTTCCTCATCTCACCAATGCCATTTTATTTAGAGTTGTGTTCCTTCTCCTTCTTACCCAACAAGTCTTTCAAAGATGTTCTTTTTGTCACCCGGTGTTCCCAAAGTACTGAGTTAAAGATACCTTAGCACCAAAAGTTCACTGTATGTTCTCCTGTAGGGGCAGGTTCTAGACCCCCAGGACACCAACACCAGAGAGTACTTGTGCCTCTTATATAAACTGCCATAGACTGTGCCCAGAACTCACACATACGCCCTACTGTAAGCCATCTCTAGAGGACTCCTGATCCCTAATGTGGGCAGTGCTCCGAAAACAGTTGTTACACTGTCTTGTTTAGGCAGCACTGACAAGATTTTATCCTCAATACAGATAGTCTTTCTTAAAATTCTAATTTATTATTGTCTTTGGGGAGCATAACACATGCCACAGCATGGAGGTCAGACTGCAGGAGTGAGTTCTCTCCTTCTAGCCATTTGTGGGGAAATGATGGCAATAAAGTCTTCTTCCCTCTGTCACCATTCAGGGGTCAACACCAGAGCTGTATGGAACTGTCCCCTGTACACAGCTATCTCAAATAGAATGCCATAAAAAATGACCACCTTCAGAGAGACAAGTACTCTAAGCTGAGATCCTACTTCACAAAGACACCTTTTCTTTCAGGAAGCCCCCCAACTGGACTCCAGACCATGGCCTCCCAGCCAGAGGAGGCATTCTCCTCCAGGGAGTACCAGCAATGTCTGAAGAAGTTAAAAAATGGCCGCTAGGGGCTGGAAAGATAGCTCAGATATTAAGAGCCCTGACTGTTCTAGAGGTTCTGAGTTCAATTCCCAGCAACCACATGGTCTTACAACCATCTGTAATGAGATCTGGTGTCCTCATCTGGTACCCAGACAGAACACAGTATACATAGTAAATAAATAAATGTTAAAAAAAAAAGTCCTCTAAAAAGACAACATGGCATGCTGGTTGACAGCCTGGAATGCACAGGCTAGCTCATACCGAAAACCTGTTCTGGATCTCACATCCTTAGGGGCAGCAGCACTCGGGAATGTCTGATTGTCTGATATGCTATCCTGTAATAGAGCACAGACGCACTTTAGAACATTAATATGCAGCTAGTCCACATACCCAGGAACACACATATGGATTTATTGTAACTGAACATAGGTTGAAATGCCTTTTTAAAAAAGGGTATCTGGGCAGGCAAGATGGCTTAATGCTAAATGAACTTGCTGCCAAGTATGAACCCACATGGTAGAAAGAAATGGCAAAGGAGGCAGTCGTAGAAGAGGCTAATAACCCCGAGTGAGAAGGGTCAGAACTTAGCTCTGGTGGCTGTTCTGCCTGCCATTATGTAACATTTCTCCTTCTCAGAAAAGAGAATGGTACCTTTAATTACAGCACTTGGGAGGCAGAGGCAGGTGGATCTCTGTGAGTTTGAGGCCAGCCTGGTCTACAGAGCAAGTTTCAGGATACCTAAGGCTACACAGAGAAACCTTGTCTCAAAAAAACAACAAACAAAACAAAGAAATGAGAATGGTAATTATTGCCTTAGTTTGGGCTTGCATAGTACATACTATAGCAGTGGTTCTCAGCCTGCTTAATGCTACAACTCTTCAATATGGTTTCTTATGTTGTGACCCCCAACCATAACATTATTTTCATTGCTACTTTGTAACTGTTATGAGTCATAATGTAAACATCTGTGTTTTCCTGGATTTACGAGTTGGACCACCCCAAAGGGGTTGAGAACCACTGTACTGCTGCTTGGAGACTTTGTCAGTAAGCATCTGCCTCTCTTTCTGAAGGCGGCTGAAGTCTAAGGGTGCGGCACATGGCTGATGACAGGGAGTTCACTCCAGTCTGTAGATGTCTATTTCACAAGACAAAAAGGGCAGGAAAGCTCTCTAGGCTTGCTTGCTTTCATAAAGCACTAAATCCCCCTCATGACCAGTTTAATTTCCCAAAGACCCCATTCCAAATGCCTTCACCTTGGAGATTATGTTTGTAGCCTATGAATGTTGGGGTCTCCACAGTCCATAGCAGCTTGTAGCTGAACAGTTACAAAGGTGTTTGGAGTGTCCTCATCCACACCACCTGCTCACTACTAGAACCCTGGTGGCTTCTGTCTGTGCCTGGAGCTTGAAAACAAGCAGTCTGAAATGGGCTTCTGCCCACCAGCCTGAACCATTGTGTGCTCTTCTTTCTGAGACAGGGCCTCTCTATGTAGCCCTGACTGTCCTGGAGCTCTCTACATAGACCAAGTTGACCTCTCTGCCTTCCAAGTACTAGAACTAAAGGCTTATACCTCTATTCCCAGCTCTCTTATTTTTCATGCTATGTGTGTAGAGCTTGCTCACCATGTAGCTTAGCCTAGCCTGGCCCTGGACTTCATTGGCGATTGTGTTTCCTCCTTCCCTGTGCTGAGCACACCTGATGGGAAGGTTTGAGGCGAGGCTCAGTAAATCCCTTGCTGATGGAGAGAATGGACCAGGTGACAATGACTCAGAGTGGGTGGGACAAAGTGGATTTTGGGGAGTACTTTTTTTTTTTAAGTTTATGTGTATGGATGTATGCACACAGTGAGAGTGCGTGTGTCTGCTACTCACAGAGGTCAGGGCCTGTCAGATCCCTTGAAGTTGGAGTTAAGGATGGTTGTGAGCTATTATGTAGGTGCTGGGAACCAAACCCGGGTCCTCTGCAAGGGCAGCAAGTGCTCTAACCACTGAACAATCTCTCCAGTCCCAAGTAGGGCTTTCCAAGAAAAGGGACAAGGTGTGTTACCAGGTGCCAGGCATTGTCTTACTAGCCCAACTTGCCATATTACATTCAGTTATGACTGCTAAATTGCTATAGAAGAGACCATGGTTGAGTTCCACAGCTTATCATTTATAGCCACATGTGCACATGAACTTGTTGAATTCTTGTGTGTTTCTTGCTTAGCTCTTTATGTCCCCATTGTTCCTACCTTCCCTCTTCTGTCTTCTACACTTCCCTTACAATTGGTAGCACATGTCACAAACCTCTGTCCATGCTGTCTATACTTGTGAACACACACGTAGTCCTGAACACACACATAGGGTTTTGAGGTCATTTCACAAAAACAGAATCTTATTCCTCATCTTTTCTCCTGTATATTGCAGTTTTCATTAAGCAATACCCCACATGGGAAAATCTCTTTCTATTCCTTCTGGTCCGATGGGCTAGGTATACGCCCCATTAACTCGCCTTGAAAAAGCACAGCACGTGTGATACTTAAGTACACAGTGCTGGGTTCATGAAAAGACTGTCCTCTGTGCTGTGCAGCTTTGCCCTGCTCCTCTGTAGAGGACGCCACAGGGCGTGAGTTCCTTGGCTTTCTGGCTGCTGCATTCACAGACTGTAGGTATTGACTTTTTCCTAGTGCTTAAAATGCCAGGTCTTGTCCTGCACTAGAATTGGGTTTGGGCTCTGGCTGAGAACTAGATGGTTACACTGGGTCTCTCACGTTCTGAGGGCTGATTCTCCCTCTGCTCTTCTCCGGCAGGTAAGCAGATCCAGGTGTTGTCTGGCCACCTGCAGTGGGTTTACTGCTGCTCTATCTCCCCTGACTGCAGCATGTTATGTTCCGCAGCTGGTGAGAAGTCGGTAAGCATCCAGTGTGTGAATGTGCACAGCACTCTGCCTGTGTGCACGGCATGTGTGTGCCTGTATGTGAGTGTACATACACAGCATGTGTGTGCCTGAGCCCTACACAACTCTCTGGAAGCTGATACTTGAACATGACAATGGGAAAGGATTTGGAAATGAATACGTCATCTTTGGGAGTGTTACCTTTTCCAGAATGGCCAAGTACAGTATTTTTAAATTATTTTTTTCTCCTTTGGAGTCCAGGATTTTAACAGGCGTGTTTTTTTTTTAACTTTTAAAATTTTTTAATTTTTGGTTTTTTGAGACAGGGTTTCTCTGTGTAGCTTTAGTGGCTGTCCTAGAACTACCTCTTGTAGACTAGGTTGGCCTCGAACTCACAGAGATCCGCCTGCCTCTACTTCCTGAGTACTGGGATTAAAGGCGTGCGCCACCACAGCCCAGCCAGGATTTTAGAATCTACAGCCCACATCCCGACCTATTTCCTGTGAGTTGGAATCTCTCCAGTTTGATGCTTTCTGATTAGGATTTGCAGTTCAAACCCTGATAGCAGCAGTCCTGGCCTGTTGTTTAAAGGTGCTAAAGCCCAGGGACAGTCTGGAGAGGGGGTTTCTGTTCTGTTTGTGCAACTTGGCTGACCTTAGATGTGATAGGATGGGACAGTTTAGAAGGGGTGACTGTTAGCATAGCTCAGGAACTTGATCATGTAATGTTTGGAATGAGCAAGTGAGGCATTTTCTTTTTTTTTTTCTTGAGACAGGATCTTAGGTAATTGAGGCTGGCCTCAAACTCATTGTAGCTGAAGATGACCCTGAACTGACCCTCCAAGCTGCACCTTCAGGCCCATTTTATGCAGTGCTGGGGATGGAACCCAGGGTTTTGGGGAGAGTTAGGCAAGCTCTCTACTGAGCTACATCTCCAGCCTCGAGAATTACGAAGATAAAAAGGAAAAATGGAGCCAGGCAGTGGTGGCGCATGCCTTTAATCCTAGCACTTGGGAGGCATAGGCAGGCGGATCTCTGTGAGTTCGAGGCCAGCTTGGTCTACAGAGTGAGTTCCAAAGCTATAGAGAAACCCTGTCTCAAAAAACCAAAAAAAAAAAAAAAAAAAAGGGAAGAAAGGACCCCTGTTTTGACAAGTCTCAGCAAGGTTTAAAGTTATGAGCTAGGTCAGATGCAGTCATGGGCATGATTACCAGGGGAGGGTGCAAGTGTGTGTCATCTGGTGTTTTGAGACAGGGTTTCTCTTCTTAGTTCTGTCCCAGAACCCACTCTGTAGACCAGACTGGCCTTGAATTAATCTACCTGCCTCTGCCTCCAAAATGCTGGGATTGAAGGTGTGTGCCACCACAGCCCTGCTTGCTAAGGTTCTTAAACCAGGTAAATGTTAAGTGTCTGGGAAGGGTGCTACTGCTTGGTCTATGGGGCCCACTCCTCACCTCATCTGATGCTATGCTTGGTTTCAAGCAGAACAAGCTATTTGATAGAGAGGCACAAGGAGGGCTCAGAAAGCCATGAGAGTGTTGAGTAGGCAACCTTCTGCTGTCTAGCCTGGCCTATGCTCTTAAAATGTAGTGCACCTTGTAAGTGCTTAAACCTGCATGGTGGGTCCTAGGAAGGCTGTAGAAAAAAAATTATACTTTCCCTGGTTGAGGGGCAGGATGGGGATTGCTGTGGTTGTGATTGCTCTGGTGTCTGTGCGAGCACTTTCTGTCTTGTTGCAGGTCTTTCTGTGGAGCATGCGGTCCTACACACTAATCCGGAAGCTGGAAGGCCACCAGAGCAGTGTTGTCTCCTGTGACTTCTCTCCTGACTCTGCCTTGCTCGTCACAGCTTCTTACGACACCAGCGTGATTATGTGGGACCCCTACACTGGCGAGAGGCTGAGGTCACTTCAGTAAGGACCTTGTGGGGTTATACATACTCCCTTGGAGTCTGGGACAGGGAGGAACAGCTTGGGTGGAAGAACGCAGCTGGCTTTGGTTCAGAATGTGAAACCAGTGACTCTTCCTACCTGTTAACTGTAGTACCAGGTTCAGAGTGACTCTCATCAGAACTGTCACCTCCTGTTTAAATTTCTGTCCTTGCAAGCTTGCTCTACTTTTTCCTTACTTTCTGTTGTTTCCAAAGCAAATGATAGTAATCCTATAATTATCACAGACTAGCCTAGAAAGGACTCTGCGTTTTCACTGTGGCATTAAAGTGGGGCTGACCTACTTCACATAAGGAAATTAGCACAAGTGTTGATAACCCCTGACACCTTAAAACACTCGGGGCTTTCAGTGGGCCTTGTTTTCCCGTCTGCAGATGCTATGGTTTTACAGGAGCACAGCCAGAGCACTTGGCGTACTACCTGCAGGTGGGGATGCTGGGGGAGGGTAACCACGGTCCAGACCTGGTGCTGTTTCTTTGTAGCCACACCCAGCTCGAACCTGTCATGGATGACAGTGATGTCCACATGAGCTCCCTGCGGTCTGTGTGCTTCTCTCCTGAAGGCCTGTACCTTGCTACAGTGGCAGATGACAGGTAAGGAGGGATGCTGGAGGCTGCCTTAGAGCTGATACTTGTGAGTAATGGCAGGCATTCCTCGCTGGCCTCCAACTCAGCATACATGTAACCTTTCTCCCATCCAGGCTCCTCAGGATCTGGGCTCTGGAACTGAAGGCTCCAGTTGCCTTTGCTCCCATGACCAATGGTCTTTGCTGCACATTCTTCCCACATGGTGGAGTTATAGCCACAGGGTATGTATCTGTGTTGAACAGATGGGCAGTGGTATCTCTTGCCTATACTGTGACGTTCTTTAAGAGAAGAAAGTGTCTAGAATAGTCTTGCCTAAGAAAATCTACGGTTACATAAAATATTTTCTCCTGCCACTGTGTCATTTATAGATGTTAATAATTAACCTAAATGCAGCAAAAGACGCATATATGGCTCATATTACCCTGAATGGCCAATTCCACAAGGAGGCCTCAGATAAGGTGATGTGGCCACCTTACAGATGATGTCTGTAATTGATAGTGGCAATGTCTATTATGTGTGAGCCCAGGGCCTTCTCGTGCTAGGCAAGTACTCTGCTCTATCTCCAGCCCTTTTCTTTTTGAGTTAGTATGTAGAGGGGCTATGATGTCATCAAAGACATCTGTTTGTGGGCAGTGTCACTGTATTGCCCAGGCCAGCCTTGAACACTTGGGCTCGCATCCTGCTTTAATCTTTTTTTTTTTTTTTTTTTTTGGTTTTTCCAGACAGGGTTTCTCTGTGGCTTTGGAGCCTGTCCTGGAACTAGCTCTTGTAGACCAGGCTGGCCTCGAACTCACAGAGATCCGCCTGCCTCTGCCTCCCAAGTGCTAGGATTAAAGGCGTGCGCCACCACCGCCCGGCTCCCCTGCTTTAATCTTATACAACAGTTGGGACCACTGGCACGGGCCATATCCTGGGCTCTCATAATTCTATCAAACAGTCGTTATTTAGCAATTTATAGCCCATCCCAGTCAAGAGTGCACTTCAGTTTCTGGAGCCCCCTATTTCAGGGGGCCTGCTAAGGATTGGTTTCTGTTGTTTCAGGACAAGAGATGGCCATGTCCAGTTCTGGACGGCTCCCCGCGTCCTGTCCTCACTCAAGCATTTATGCAGGAAAGCCCTTCGAAGTTTCCTCACAACATACCAAGTCCTAGCACTGCCAATCCCTAAGAAGATGAAAGAGTTCCTCACATACAGGACTTTGTAGTAGCACGAGCCATCCTGACTCCTGTAGAGAAGCAATGCAAGGGACTGGCTCGGATGGAGCCAGCAGACGACACTGGACCCGCTGTGGACCTTTCTCCCCATTGGCATGTGCAAGTAGGTCTGAGGGACCCCACTTCCGTGGTGCCAGCCTTACCTCGTCTTCGTCCGTTGTGAGCGGCCTTCGTCAGTCTAGTTGTCTTGAAGCCAAGTGCAGTTGTGGATGTTGTTTGGATAGAAAAGCGTGCAGGCTCCAGAGCCTGTCTGGTGATGGCCAAGTCCACACTCCTTTCACTGGGAAGTGCCTGCCACGTAGCATAGCATAGCATAGCATAGCACCTGCTGCCTGTGTCCAGTCAGTGCTGCATGGTCTGAGGTTCCTATGCTCTGGTCAAAGGAACACTCGTGTTTGGCAGGTGGTCTGGGCTGTGCCCCTCACCAATACAAGTACTGGCTTTTACTTTTATTTAAACAGTGGTGTGCATGTGTAGGAAATGACAAACAAGTACATCAGATCATATGAGGAGGTGCTCCTCAACTGCATGACGGTCAGATGGCCATTTATAAGCACCATATTTATTTGTATTTTCTCAGCAGATATTAAGGTACAACTATGGTTTCTCAGTGGTCTTTAAAAGCCAGGAGTTCTTACGTGGCCCAGTTGTGAAGCCATGTCTAGTTGTGTGGAGTCAGTGTCGTCACTGGCTCATGCTGTCACGTGCGTGCGTTTGTCTCTGCTGCTTGACCTCATGGGACTCACCCTCTACTTCAACTGCCCTAAACACAGCCCCTCCCAAGCACCGCTCTTCACCAGCGGCAGAGCTATCTGTTCGGGATGCCTCACTCACACAAGATCTGCCTTGGGAAAGTTAATATATTTTAAATTATTTTAAAAGAAACGCAACACCTTATTCTTGGACTTTTCTTAATTGATGCTTTATGGAGGCAGTGTTAACATTGTACAGTGTGTGTATAGAGAACTTTCCTCTATTATCTGAAGAGAAACATTGCAAAATGAGGCTTTCATTGAAGGGAGAAAAGAGAGGGAATAAAAACCTGTCTCTGTCCCTTTTTTTCCATTAAAAAAAAAATCTTTTAAAACAAGCACAAAGGGAGAGTTGGACTCCAGTGGGCAGTTCAGGTTCAGCCATGTGACTGAGACATTGCCTCCGGCCCTGACCACTTGGCTGCAGCTTCAAACTCCACTGGAAGACTTGGGGAGCAAGCTCTCCATGGACAAGCAGATCTCTCCTTTAGACAGCACATGCTCAACTTCAGGGTCCATGGTGCTGTGCTGAAAATGCCTCCACCTCAGATGCACCTCACACAGCTAACCCGGTAAACAGCAGGTGGGTCATGTCACACCAGGTGCACTCCATGTGAGTAGGGAGCACAGCTCCTCTCTAGCCCAGGGGAAGTTTGGTCCCAAGGGAATGCACACACTTTTCTACCTTGTACAGAAGCCTGCCAGAACAGCTTTATTAGGAATAGCCTCCAAGGAGAGCTTATCCTGTGACACTAGAGACAGCAGGCACAGGGCACCGAGCAGGCACCACTCCTACCGTGAAGGACTGGTCTAAGTGCAGCCCGGCCCTGCAGGCGGGGACAATCACTGGCCCAGAAAGACAGTCTGAAGACTAGCTGTATTTTTACACTTTCTCTGAGACTGTCACAAGAGAATTTGGAACCTGCTGGGAAGCCTTCTGAAAAAGAAAAAGACAGTTGTTTTGTTTCTGATAGGGTTTATCTCAGCAGGCTGGCCTACAATTGGCTAGTAATTCTGCCTCAGCCTCTTGAGTCCTGAGGCTATAGGCATGTAACCACACTGGGCAAAAGACCGATTTGAAACTTTGTAACAAAACAGTTTTGATCAGAAACCCACTAGCACCCATTCAAAAGTGAGAAAGTTTAAATTCAGGGATGCAGACCCTAAGTTGGAAGACACCTGAAGGGTCGTTCAATTTGAACATCACACTGCAGACCTGAGGTAAGGCCAATTTTGTCAACTCAGCAACTGACAGTAAAGATTTAAAGCATTTCTCCCCCCACCCCCAAAAAGATTTATTTTTCCCTACAAAAGACAAACAGTGTGGATAGTTACAAATTAAAGTTGCTTGGTAGGTCCTGCTCCAAAAAGCCACAGATAGCACTGCCCAAATGCCTGGGGAGAGACTTCTGTGACCATCTTTACCAGTAGTCCAGGGCAGTACTTCACCAGTGAGCAAGTCCTCTGTCACTGTTGGGCCTGAGGCAGGGCCAGCAGGCCTTGGAGTGGCTAGGCCTCTGAGACTATCAGGTCTCTGGTGACTTGAAAAGCAGCAATGAGGGAGCTCAGCTGTATCTTCTCATTGGTACCAACGGAAAGTCTATACCTGTAGACACCAACCCCAAGTTGAGAATAAAGTACACCTAGGCCCTGCCTGTGAGTGGGAGAACGTGAGAGCTGCGGTGGCTTGCCAGGGGGTGCCAGAGCTGATAAACCCGTCCTGCAGAGGGGTGCTGTCCATGTCCTCCAACAGTTGCTCAGTGAGCACCCCAACGCTTGCTCACTCACCAACTGGTTGACACTGCTGAGGACAGACTGAAAAGCTAGCACCGGGAGGCTCTGGATTCTACCCACTCCACCCCCTGCAGACGGCAGGGGCATGTGATGGGGGCTATAGACTGACACAACTTTTGCAGAAGGGAGCTGGAGGTTTGTGGTTTGGGCAGCAAAGCAGGGCACTGGCTGTTCATCTTGTCACTTTTAAATGCCTAGCCACAGAAAGCAAAAATCATTCCCAATGCCGTGATAGAAAATGACCCGCCAGTGACAGCTGCTGGAGCTGGTGATACTGGCATTTGATCGAGGCCCAGTGTGCTGTCCACTTATATGACAGCTACCAGTGTCACTAGGGACTAATGACAGTGTTTACTGAACTGGGCAAAGTGGAAAATTGAGTTTGTTTGCTTTTCCTCCAGTGTGCTCCTGTATGCCAATGTCTTAATAAGAGGATAGCTGGGCACCTCCAAACAGCCTGCGTACCCGATCTGTGGCAGAGCCAAAGGCTAGAGCTCTAAGGACTGAAGTGACCCTCTGCTTAGCCCTGGACTGGGCTGTGCTTGCCCTGTGCACTATGTTCTGCAGGCAGCCTCTGTCCTCCAGCACATTCCACTTGACACTACCCAAGCTAGGTCGCCCATGTCTGAGGAGCATACAAGCTGAAACTAAAAAGCTTACAGCAGGAGAGGGGACAGGCAAAGGATTGAAATTGGGAAAACACTCACTCAATGTCTGCCATCTTGGTCAGTAAATGTATCCGAACTGAAGATGGAAAGTCAACTGTGGAAAAAGAAAAACGAGTAAGATGTGTCACTTCCTAATACAAAACACAAAACCACAGCCATCACCCATGGGACTTCTGACAGGGCCGAGCTTCAGGCCCATGACAGCCACCCAACCAGGAAACTGAGGATGGTACAGGCCCTGTAGGTCATTATCAGCTGTTTTGTGATTTTTGTTTGTCGTGTGGCTATGAAAATATCCAGGCTGGAATGTAGTTCAGGAAGAGTGCTTGGCTAGCAGGCATAAGATTAATCACATCACCTGTATCACCAGAGCACAGAACACTGAATCATACGCATAGTCTGCATCCCAGTTCGGGGACCTGGAACACGGACAAGTCAACACTGTCCATGGTGGGTGAGAGCCACACGTTAACTAGAAAGCTCATACCGAGTTCTGGAGCCAAACCTGACAGCAGGTTCCACACACGGTACTGGCTGCTTGATGGAGCCTCTCCCTTTGGAGCAGGCTACTGGGAGAAAAGCTTCTAAAACGTTATATGGAGGGGGTCCCTGAGAGCTTCTTAGAAAAGCTGGCACCTGGCTCTCCCTACCCCCACCCTGCTGACTGAATCATCTGGGCCGACTCCCAGGTATGGCCCAAGCTGAGACGACCCCAGCACAGCAGACAGGAAGCAGATCCTAAAGGCTGCTGTTTACACAATCTCCTCTCCAAGAGAGGTGGTCCTAGAAATACAACTCATAAGCTGGAGAGCAGCTTAGGGTGCCACAGTCCTGGGCTCTGTGGAGACCCGAGGTGAGCCACATGCATGTGCAGGGCCCTAGAGTGCGGACATACAACAAGTGAAGAGTAAAATATCCTCCTGCTGCGCCAAGACGTTCCCTTGAGGAAGTACAGCTCGCTGCTCACCCCGCAGCCCAGAGATGAGGAAGGGTTTGGACAAAGCTTTAACAGCAGTTCAGAACTGCTCCTGTCATACCCTGGGAGCTACCCCAAACCTATGCCTCCACCCCACTCCACACCCGGCCACCAGTTACCTCTGTGCACAAACAGGTGAACCTCGGTCAGGATGTCATGCAGAGCCAAGCCCTTCAGAGTCTTCAGCTCCATGATGTCTGCGAAGAGCAGTTAAGGGATGGGCAGCCATTCCAGAACATGCTGCAGGGAGACTTCAAAGTGAGGCTTTTCACCCCAGCACAGACAGATGCCTCTCCACTTGGAGCTACACGCAGGCCTAACTCTAATTTGTCCCACTTTATCTTCAATAAGGCTTCTCTTAGGGCGCAGAGCAAGTGGCTGCTTAGACCACACCCTGTTATCTGCAGCTTTTCATCTCAATGCAGACGGAGAACCTCCTTTCAGCCTCTCACAGGCCAGTGCCATCAGGAAGAGAAGGGTTCTCTGCACCTGAGGACACCTGTTTCCCATCAGCTGACACCCTTTACCTGGATGGCTGCAGCCTGGGCCCCTAGGCCCCCCCAGGCCTGAACCTGGCAACAGTCACCAGAAAGGATACTTCTGTAGGCAGTGGTGAAGTCTTGATTTAGCATCCAGTCCAGAATGTTGGCAATGTCTGTCTTAAGGGGATGCCCGGTGCAGGTGTAGACAGTCTCTTCTGTCACCTTCCCAAAGGCCATATTGGTACTCTGCAGACAGGAGGACCCAGGGTCTGTCAACAACTGCCCTGCAGCAGTGACAGGCACAGTCAAGGACAGCGTGGATCCTGTACTCTCTACACAGGAAGCCGCTCTCTGCTGCCAATGCTGCTGCTTGCTGTAGAGTCAGCATCCTTCCCCAGCTTCTTGCAGCAGCTCCGAGTCTCCATTAGGAGAACACCCAGGCAGAGAACTGGTCCCCGACAAGGTGTGTCTTACCAGGTCTAGGCTTCTGAATGAATGTATGGATTGTCTGTCTGTCTGTCTTGTAAAGCTATTCAAAGCAATGGTTTAATATGCCTGGAGCAGGTTCATACCTGCAGAATGTTCAAAGCCCTTCGCATATCCCCACTGGACAGAGTGACAAGGGCCTTCATTCCATCTTCACTTATATCAACACTAAAAGGGAACAGGAAAAGGAGTTAAAAAGTCGTCCCCCTCCCCAAGAGCACAAACACCCTCAACCATGTAACAAGATGGCCTCAAATGATTAGAGCTTTAAAAAAAAAAAAAGCAACAGAATGGCGGTGACAGCACTTTCCTGACCTACGGCATCTAGAAGCTGACACAGTGCTTAGGGCGAGTCATGCAAGTAGCCATGCCGCACCCAGAGTCTTAACTGTGAACTAAGGCCCTAAGGAAGCTGCTGCCATGAACGACTTTCTCTGGGAAGAAGAGGCCACAGCCCTGCATCTGACTGCTCAGAATGGATGTCTCAGAACCTCCCCTTCAGCCAGGAGGCAGTATCTCCAAAGAGGGACCCAGCAAGTCAGTTCCCATGACAGGAACAGCTTTCAGGAAAGCAGGTGAGGGGTCAAGAAAAATCAAAAGGGCTCATGAGGTAGAATGTCCAGGGCCCATAGAAAATGACAGCAGCCAGTGGTCCCCAAGGCTTCCCCTTGGACTGGGCGCTCTGCCCAACTTGCCTCCATGCCACTCAATGCCCAAGACCCTCCCGCTTCCTTCTTATAAAGCAACTCACTTCTCCTGTTCTATTACATGCTCCAGGCGAGGAACCATGAGTTCAGGCGTCAGAGGGCCAAATCGGAACCTTGTGCACCTTGACTGCAAGGCAGGGATGATCTTGGACAGGTAGTTACAGATGAGGCAAAACCTGGTGTTCTCTGTAAACTTCTCGATCACTGGGAGATAACCAAACACCTCACATCAGAGTCCACTCTGACCGTTCAGAAGGTTTAACGACAGTAAGAGTGGGGACGCTAGCTGCCCGCAAGGGCAGAGGGTGATAAGGGGTGTTGAGCAACCTGTCCAGCTCAGCCACCTCCCTGTGTAGATCTCTGTGGTCCAGGCTGGCCTCAAACTCTAGGCGATCCACCCGTTTCAGCCCCTGGAGTGCTAGGATTATTGGCCCTGAGTCTCCACCCCCAGCTGCCACTACACTTTCAAAGCTAACAAACACATCATTAGAATGCACAAAATGCTGCTTCTTATGATCTGCCACAATCCTAGCATATGAGTCCCATCCCTTCGTGTAAGATGCCGTCTGAAAGGCTGCCAAGGTCACCTTCTCAAGGGGATGGCTCTGTGCACATTTCACTGCAGCCATGCCTGGAATCTAGGAGCATCCAGGGAGCAACAGCCAGTGCTGAGAGATGCACAGGACACCAGTGTCACTCTGCAGGGACCCAGTGTCCCCAGAGATCTGCCCACACTGACAGTCACTTGGCAGAACAAGATGCTGAAGGAAGGATGCCAACACTCTAAGACCAGAAGCAATTCTGTTCCCTCCTCTCTGCTATGAGTGCTGTCGTTCCTTCCCTCCCAGGTGTCATCTCCACAGGCTCCCGAAGCTGCTCTTCACTCACAGCAGATTCCCTGGGAGTGTTAGTGGGAGCTGCTCACAGAAGGGTCTTTAACAGGAGTGGCACCAGCCCCATTCACAGGAAAATACGGCTCAGTCTGCACTGTAGCCACTCTGACAGTCTTGCCTGCCGTTTGGTTTTTTTGCCCAACGGTGGTGGGTCTGCCGGTAGATTAGGAAATCAAGCCTTATCCCCACTAAATGACACAGACTCCAAATCTAGAACAGAAGCCATCAGTAGAGGAGGACGAGATGACAGGGACTAGCCATATTCAGGTGATGAAGGGGACCTGGCTACAGGACAGTCCTGTCTGAATCACCGGGACTAAGAGGTGCCTCCTGTGGGGAAAATAATCTCACCCATAATTCCTGGCTTTCAGTACGCTCCTGGCCAACATGTCAGGTGGGGCAGCAAGTCTTACCTCGTCTCAAGGCATTCTGGGCATCTTGAGTCATGGCATCAGCTTCATCCAGGATCACAAGCTTAAATCCTTTCCTAGGAGAACAAACACATGCTGAGGTTTCCTTAGCTCCCTCCCACCCCAGGCCAAGCCTACATCTTCACACCTGGGTACCTCAAGACCATCTAGTCTGAGAAAAGACCTTGAGGAAGGCTGACACCCGTGTTCACGCCTGTCATGCCTTCACTCGTAGCCAGAAGTGAGGGCTAATTTCTTCTTGAATCGTTCTTCATTGTTCATAGTATTCTTTTGCCTGCTGCTTGTTTGTGGGGCTGGAACCCAGGGCCATGAGTAGTAGGCCAAGCAGCTACACACACCCAAGCCCATTTATGACACTGTGTGTGTGCACACGCACCGAGTGCCACAGCACAAACAAGGTCACAGGATGACCCGTGGAAGTCAGTTCTCTCCTTTTACCATGTGGGTCCCAGGGATGGAACTTGTCATCAGGCTTGGTGGCAAATATTTTAACCCACTGAGCCATCTTAACAGTCCCTTCCTTTTCTTATTTTGACCACTATGCCAGTCATCCTTCCTGACCTCAATTATCCCTGTTTAAATTCAGACCAGCTCTTCCAGTCTTGCCCAGTTAATGACCACATGAGCTGATGTTCGCAAGGGTTGCTTCTGATGTAGGTTCAGGCAGTACCCGGCCCTAGCACCCCCACATCTCCTGGACCATCCCTGACTTGTCTGTTCACTTCTAACTAAGCCATTCCTTCTTCCCTTTAGACATTGGTCAAAGGGAAGACCAAACAGTGAGGCTTATGTCCTGACTTCATGTGCTGAGACCTCTAGGGAGAGAAATACATAGAATTCTTACTTGAAGATTGTCCTTGTGCTGGCAAAGCTGAGGATTGGCCCCCGAACGATATCTATTCCTCGGTCATCGGAAGCATTCAGCTACACTCGGAAGAGAGGCTGCAGTGAGAATCACACCCTATGCCAGCTATAAAGTCCTGTCTTCTCGGCACCCCAGTAGCGCCAGCTGGTTCTCTAGATCTGACAGCTAAGATACTCCAGTAGTGCCAGCTAGTTCTCTAGATCCAATGACAGCTAAGATACTCCAGTAGTGCCAGCTAGTTCTCGAGATCCAATGACAGCTAAGATACTCCACTAGTGCCAGCTAGTTCTCTAGATCTGACAGCTAAGATACTCCAGGAGTGCCAGCTAGTTCTCTAGATCTGACAGCTAAGATACTCCAGTAGTGCCAGCTAGTTCTTGAGATCCAATGACAGCTAAGATACTCCAGTAGTGCCAGCTAGTTCTCGAGATCCAATGACAGCTAAGATACTCCAGTAGTGCCAGCTAGTTCTCTAGATCTGACAGCTAAGATACTCCAGTAGTGCCAGCTAGTTCTTGAGATCCAATGACAGCTAAGATACTCCACTAGTGCCAGCTAGTTCTCTAGATCTGCCAGCTAAGATACTCCAGTAGTGCCAGCTAGTTCTCGAGATCCAATGACAGCTAAGATACTCCAGTAGTGCCAGCTAGTTCTCTAGATCCAATGACAGCTAAGATACTCCAGTAGTGCCAGCTAGTTCTCTAGATCTGACAGCTAAGATACTCCAGTAGTGCCAGCTAGTTCTCGAGATCCAATGACAGCTAAGATACTCCACTAGTGCCAGCTAGTTCTCTAGATCCAATGACAGCTAAGATACTCCAGTAGTGCCAGCTAGTTCTCTAGATCTGACAGCTAAGATACTCCAGTAGTGCCAGCTAGTTCTCTAGATCCAATGACAGCTAAGATACTCCAGTAGTGCCAGCTAGTTCTCTAGATCCAATGACAGCTAAGATACTCCAGTAGTGCCAGCTAGTTCTCTAGATCTGACAGCTAAGATACTCCAGGAGTGCCAGCTAGTTCTCTAGATCTGACAGCTAAGATACTCCAGTAGTGCCAGCTAGTTCTCTAGATCCAATGACAGCTAAGATACTCCAGTAGTGCCAGCTAGTTCTCGAGATCCAATGACAGCTAAGATACTCCAGTAGTGCCAGCTAGTTCTCGAGATCCAATGACAGCTAAGATACTCCACTAGTGCCAGCTAGTTCTCTAGATCCAATGACAGCTAAGATACTCCAGGAGTGCCAGCTAGTTCTCTAGATCTGACAGCTAAGATACTCCAGTAGTGCCAGCTAGTTCTCTAGATCCAATGACAGCTAAGATACTCCAGTAGTGCCAGCTAGTTCTCGAGATCCAATGACAGCTAAGATACTCCAGTAGTGCCAGCTAGTTCTCTAGATCCAATGACAGCTAAGATACTCCAGTAGTGCCAGCTAGTTCTCTAGATCTGACAGCTAAGATACTCCAGTAGTGCCAGCTAGTTCTCGAGATCCAATGACAGCTAAGATACTCCAGTAGTGCCAGCTAGTTCTCTAGATCTGACAGCTAAGATACTCCAGTAGTGCCAGCTAGTTCTCTAGATCCAATGACAGCTAAGATACTCCAGTAGTGCCAGCTAGTTCTCTAGATCCAATGACAGCTAAGATACTCCAGTAGTGCCAGCTAGTTCTTGAGATCCAATGACAGCTAAGATACTCCACTAGTACCAGCTAGTTCTTGAGATCCAATGACAGCTAAGATACTCCAGTAGTGCCAGCTAGTTCTCCAGACCTAATGACAGCTAAGATACCATCGTTCAGAATGAATCCCCTGTACTCAACCTCACTGCACCACACCCACATAAACTTATGGAATAAACACGGGGCCTGGTGATCCTGAGCCAGTACCTCTACCATGAGAAAATGATGCTAATTTTAGTTCTTACCCCCTGGAGGTCATCAGGTGTGGAATAAGCTAAAGCAAGAACACCGAACAGCTAGGGCCGAGCCTCATGTCTACTGTGTAAGTCAAACACTTTTATTTGAGTGAGGGTCTCTTGTCTTCAAGTTGGTCTTGAGCTCACATAGCCTAAGATGACCATGAACGTCTGATCCTCCTGCCTCCACTTCCCGAGTGATGGGATTATAGGTGTGCATCTGTTATTCTATGCTCAGATCCAACCCAGGCCTGCAGGTATGGTGGCAGGTACTCTAACAGCGGAGCTACATCCCTAGTCCTTCAAATGCTTTTCTTTCAAACACAACATTTAGATTTTTATAACCTAAGGGTATTATCAGTCAGGGTCCCACCAGCCTCAGGTGGCATATCTCCGTGCAGTAATCTAAGAAGATCCAGATGAAGAAAAGGACATTTCAAAGGTGTTTGTGAGGCTAAAGCAATGGTTCTCAACCTGTGGGTCGTGACCCCTTTTAGAGGGGCATCTATCTAATGGACCCTTTCACAGATGTCACCTAAGGCCAATGGAAAACACAAATATTTACGTTATAATTCACAACTAGCAAAATTACAGTTATGAAGTAGCAACGAAAATCATTTTATGGCTGGGGTTCCCCACAGCAGGAAGAACTGCATTAACGTCGCAGCATCAGGAAGGTTGAAAACCACTGCTGTACAGAGGCTGTCGTTACCACCCCTAAATCTGAAGGGGGTTCAACAAGAGCTATGAGCAGGTCAAACAGGCTGTGGGGAGTTGGGCCCTGCAGGAAGTGGAGGCTGCCCAGTGTTAACTCCCTAGTGGGTCCAAACAGCATCCCCATTTGACACCACCCCAACCAGGACCCAGAAGGCCAGGGAGGAAAAGAGAAGTAGCGGAACTAAAAGTAAGAGGCTGAACTCCCTCTAGAGCGAGACTGTCCTGTTCACCTCCAAGACCATGGAGCCAAATTCCTTATCTTTGTATAGCTGCTTGGCATAGGCCAGGATGGTGGACGTCTTTCCTGTCCCCGGAGGGCCATAGAGAAGCAGGTGTGGCAGGCGGTCTTCACTGATGAACTTCTGAACTGAGGCAGGAGGAAGGAGACACCGTCAGTCCCTGGGACCCTCACATTCACGGAAGTCCTCCAGTCCCAGTCAGAGGCAGATGTGGGGAGGGTAAGTCCGGAAGTCACATCATGGTTTGGCTGTGTCTTCTGTGGACTTACACTAGCTACCTTGGGATGTTCTAGAAAAGTGAGAGGCACAGCCTCATTGGAGGAAGCAGGTCACTGGAGACATGCCTTTGAGGGTCGTACCTGACCCCTTCCTAGCTCTCGACTTCCTGTTTACCATGGAGAGATCAGTGCTCCCCAGGCCATGAAGTTGTGCTCACCAAGGGCCTATAGTTAATGGATCCAGAGACTGTGGGCCAAAACCTCTGAACCCATGAAGGAAAATCGATCTTCCCTCCTCTAAATTGTCTTCTTAGGGGGTGGGGAATTGGAAAGATGGTTCAGCAGTCAAGTGAGGGCTTGCTGTCCTTACAGAGGACAGGGTTTGGCTCCTAGCACCCACACTGGCTCACAGTTGCCTTCCAGAGGACCCAGTTACCTCTTCTGGCCTCTAGAGGCACCAGGCACACATGGTGCACAGACATAAATGTGTAAACAAAACACCTAAACAAAAAAAAAAAAATAAATCCACCTTTCACATTTTGTCCTTGTAGGTATTTTGGTGCACATATGGAAAAGGAATGAACACACCCCTTCCTATAAAGTCCAGATCATCCTTTACACTGTCACCCAGGGAAGACAGCATCATCACCAGATGTAACCAAGCCCTCCCACAAGGACAAGAGCTACTGACAGGGATACTCACTGGTACTCAGAACGTCCTGATGAGAAATGAGATCGCCTAGGGTCTGTGGCCGGTACTTTTCAACCCTGGAACGGGATTCAGCACGAGTCACGGCATATACAGCCACGTTTTGTCACACGCAAACAAGCCCCTTCACATCCCAACACAGCCAATAGCTCTCACAACCAGTGGTGGGGTCTGTCCCCCAGGGGACATCTGTCAGGCCATTAGCTGTAAGACGTGGGCAGTGGGTGGTAGTGGCTTCTGGTGAACATCCCACAGTGGGCAGGAGCTCCCTGTTGCCCCATCCCCACAGGAGGCCTCCAAGTCAACAGCACTGAACCTCAACAATTTGGACTGGCACGTGAATTTGCGAAGGAAGTCACACTCAGATTTCCACAAGCAAGTTAGGATTTGGCCGAGCCATGCTACAGCATGGGACAACTTGAGTTCAAGAAGCCAGACTTAAAATGCCACAGTCTGTGACTCCAGTCCTGTGATTTTAACGTGTGGCCCAAGATAATTCTTCCTCTTCGGGCATAGACCAGGAAAGTAAAAAGAATGGTCAGGCTTGCTTGAAACATCGCTAGGTGCTGTGGGACTGTTCAGAATGCAAGCCCTGGAGCCCGAGATGGCTCAGCAAGTAACGGCACTTGACGCTAAGTCTGAGGACCTGGGTTCGATCCAGTGAATCCTCGTTGGCGGAAGGAACCGGGTTCTACAAGTTGTCCTCTACCCTCCACGCAGGTGTGCTGCTACGCTCCCCTCCCCCGCAAATAAATAAATAGTAATATGAAAGGAAAAAAAGAAAGCAAGCGCTGAATTCGGACACTTGAGTTCGAATCCAAGCCTACCCACTCCCCCAGTCTCTGAGCCTTTCTAAAGAAAGCCAGGATCGATCTCTTAGGGTCATCAAAGCGCAATGGTGATGCTCGAGGCACCCGAGGATGGCTAAACTGCGCTCAGGCCCCAGTAGCGGGGCTGTTTGGTGTGGACGCGGGCGAGCGGACGGCTGCAGGCAAGGCTGCGGCGCCAGGGCCGGGTGTCTGCAGCGCCGATCCGGGCCGCAGGCCGGGAGAGGGAAAAGGGTCGCAAAGCTTCTAGAAAGAAGGGCGGGAAGCAGGATGCGGGGCCGCTCCTACCAGGGCAAGTTCCGGGCCCGGGCCTCGGCCGGCCGCTGCTGCGGAGGCGCCGCCGCCATGAGTGACAGATGCTACGGGACCGGGCCACCGACCGGCCGCACTCGGAGTCCGCGCGCAAACCAACCCTCGCGAGGCTTCGGCTCTCGCTTCCGGCTTCCTCCTTCCCGCCCGCCTCCTCCCTGTTGCTAAGGCGCTAGTTGCTAGGTAACTCGAAGCGCGGACCCGCTGCCCCGCTACAGCTGGCCGTTCCAGCAGGAGCCAGCTGTCTCAGCCACGCAGGAGGTCCAGGGAGACCGCGCGCTGCAGCCCGTGCCACCGAGGGCCTCGTCAGAGTCAGACCCTGCCAGCTCAAGGGCAAGCCGCAAAGGAGCAGCAGGTTCCACAGCCAGAAACAATTCCACGCCCTGGGTTCCATAACCAACAACACATAAACACGCGCGCGCGCGCGTACGGCCATATACACGCGAAAACACAGTTACATATGCAAACATACATCTATTCATACGTATACACAACAGCCACATACATTTACACTCACACACATACATGTAAATACATACACTTGCACTCACATACACATACACGTACATACATATGCACAGGAATACAGTTACATAAACATACATACATCATACATAGATTTCCACTTTCAGATACATGTACGCTTACACACATAAACACATACACTCACACATACCTAAACATACACATACATACACACATACCTTTTCCCCTACATCAAGAGAATTCCAGATCAATTTTATTTTCATCTTTAAAATTTATTTTGAGCCAGACATGGTGGCACACGCCTTCAATCTCAGCACTTGGGAGGCAGAGGTAGGCGTATCTCTGAGTTCAAGGTCTACAGAGTGAGTTCCAGGACAGCCAGAGTTACATGGTGAGACCCTGTCTTGAAAAAAAATTAATTAATCTGTGTTCATCTGCAACTTGGCTGCAGGTCCCTTTCTCCACTGGGCCATCTCAACAGCTCAACTTTCACTTTTTTTGTTGCTCTGAATTTTCCATAAAAAGTGTGCATAGCATCTACAATAAAGCCTTTATTATTAGTTACTTGCTTTCATTTTAAGACAGGGTCTCTATAGCCTCAACTGACCTAGGGTTTACTCTGTGGATTAGAACTCCCTGCTTCCAGTCTCCCAACTCCTGGGAAGACACTGTCACAATGGACAAGATGAAGACACAAGGAGCACCCAAGGCTGGGGTCGGGGAGCAATGCTGGGAGGGAGATATAGCGACTGTCACCAACGGGGGCGGGGAGGGGAGAGAAAGGACAGACCTCAAACACAGGGGCAGCTGTTGCTGCAGCCTAACCCCCGCCTGGAACCCAGGAAAGGCTCAGTCTGCAGTCATCACCCAGATGCAGAGGAAGCAACATGAGATTGCCTCACTGCTAAAAGGTACCAAGCCACGTGGCTAACACAGAAGAATTATGGTTTAATTTAAGATGTAAGACTAAGTTAATAAGAAGCCTGCACTAATAGGCCAACCAGTTCATAATTACTGTAGACCTCTGTGTGTTTCTTTGGAACTGAATGGCTGGGGGACGGGCAGGACAGAAACCTCTATCAACAGACTGTCAGCCCTTCATTATATCCCCTTCAGACACAAAGGTCAGAGAGTCAAGTGGTTGTTTTACAGTTGTGTCTATGGTAATTACTGTGTCATTGCTGTAACAAAATACCATACAAAAGCGTCTGAAGGGAGAGACGTGTCTGTTTTGGCTCCTGGTTTAAGGGTGTGATGTCCCACAATGGTGGAAAAGGCATGGCAGTGAGCAAGAGAGTCAGCTGGCCATGTTGCATCTGCAGTCAAGAGGCAGAAGCAGATGAACGCTGACGCACAACACACTTTCACCTTTTTTCCCCTTGCTTTTTTGAGACAGGGTTTCTCTTAGTGACAGTCTTGGCTCTCTTAGAACCTGCTTTGTAGACCAGGCTGGCCTTGAACTCACTGAGATCCACCTGCCTCTAGGATTAAAGGCAAATGCACCACCACCACCAGGCCTGCCTTCTCCTTTTTATAGTTCTGGACCCCAGACCAAGGACTGGCATTGCCCACATTTAGGGTAGGTCTTCCCATCTTTATTAAATGTGGTTCCCTATGAAGGGCTGGTATCTTCTCGCACAGGAGACTAAGTATTGTTTTGTGGTGATATGACAAAGAATTCAGACTTCTGATTATCTCTGGCTTTTTTTGCCACTGTGATGCCATCCCCATTTGTCCTCATCCAATGGATGGCACCAATTATAGACTCATTATTGTTATTATTATTATTAATTATTATTTTGAGATGAGTTTTTTTTTTGTGTGTGTAACAGCTCTGGCTGTCATGGAACTTGCTCTGTACTTGCTCTGTAGACCAGGCTGGCCTCACACTCACAGAGATCCACCTGCCTCTGCCTCCCGAGTGCTGGGATTAAAGGTATGTGCCACCATGCCCAGTCCAATTATGGATTCTTAGCTTCAAAAACCGTGAGCTAAATAAACCTTTTTGCGTCACACATGACTTGGGTATTTCACTATACTCACAGAACATAGAATAATATAAATGATTAAAGTGACAGGACATTCTTACTGTGCCTACTTCAGTCAGCTGGGCCCGTTTGGACACCTGTTCCCATATTGTCTGTTTTTGGAAAACTGGTTCATCTTAAAGTTCCATTTGATGACATGTGTCCTGGTATGGTAATTCCATCTTTTTTGGTCAGATGTATTGGATCTAACTTAAAAAGAATTTTTTTTTTTGCCTGTAAAATCTGATTTTTTTTATTTAATTTTTTTAGCTTCTAGACCAATGAGAGACAGAGGTAACAATGTGGTATAGTTCAAAGAAAGAGGCACAGGGTTTAAGTAAATTTTTGAAGCTTATCACTGACACTGTGTTTGCCGTAAATGTTCTTACTTAAAAAGAATTTAGTCCCAACCAGTGCCCTGCCCCATCAAGTCTGACTTAGCAGTACTCACTGGGACATTGTGTAAAAACTGAGGTATTCTATTAATGCCCTGTGTGTACATGAGGAGGCTGCATATTTCCACTTTGGCCATTATCTGAAGATAGAGTCCTGTTGGTAAGCTACTTAGCATGGCTCTTGATCTCAATACTGGCATCTGAAAAATGGGTATGGATGGTTCAGGATTAAAATTACTTGGGCATGGGCTGCAAGGATGTGAGTTCCTACCGATCCAGCAGAGGAGTGGAGTTCAGTTCCCAGTACCCATCTCAGGTGGCTCACAACCACCTGTAACTCCAACTGTAGAGGGATCTGGCGCCCTCTTCTGGCCTCTAAGAGCACCTACACTTACCTGTATACACACACACACACACACACACACACACACACACACGCACGTGCACACACACACACACACACGCACGTGCACACACACACACACAGAGTAAAATGGTTTTTAAAGAGTGCCGGGGAGGCTTTAAACCTCCCCTCAACAAAAGTGTTGTTGCTCCCCACACACACACACTGCCACCTTCCCTTCCTCTCTTCCTTTTAGGTGATGTAGCACAGCTGGCTTTAGACTCAAGGCAATGCCCCTGCTTCAGCCCTTCAAATACTGGAAGTAAAGGCACAAGCTATTGCGCTCAGCTCAAGTTTCCAGTATAAGATTTGATCAGGAAACCTGAGACAGTGTCTCATGTGTGTCATCAGTAGGGAGGCTGGAGGACTCCACTGGGAGACAGAGCAGAGACAAACTGTGTTCAAAATAAGGGCCGAAGTACCTCCAGCAAATCAAGTCAGGGGGAGCTCACCACTTCTGGGAGTTCATGCCTCAACCCATAGCAGGGAGCACTTTCTGGCCCGCCACGTTGTCATTTAGGAGGGCCCTGGATTCAGGTGCAAGCAGCTACAGATAAAAACAGTTTGTTTAAGTTTATTTTGTCTTTGTCTTTTTGAGTGTGTGTGTATGTGTGTGTGTGTGTGTGAGTGTATGCATGCATGCAGGCTTTCTCACCCATGAACATGGGCCAAGGCCAAAGGTGACCACTGGGACTGAGAGCCCAGTTTTCCCCTTCTTTCCCTTGACGTTGTTCAGGAAACTGTAGAGAAACTGGCCCAAATGTTGGAAGAGGGCCATCGGTCCATTAGTGCTTCCTGCAGCCTGTTGAAAGAGGTGCCCTTTGTCAGTTGGTTTAGATCTGCCAGAGTCACAATGAGGGTCACAAGGCCTGTGTGTTTGCTTGGTACTATCAAGAGGCGATGGACTGTCTCAGAAGTGGTACCTGGTAGGAGGTCTTTAGGTCATAGATAGGAGTGCCCTTGATGGGGATAACCGGAACCCAGAATCTTCCTATCTCTCTTCACTTCCTGTCTACCATGAAATGAATACTTTCTCCACCATGTGCTCCAGCCATGATGTTCTGTCTCACCACAGGCTTAAAAGCAAAGGTACCAGCCTACCACAGATGGATGCCCGTAAGACTGTGAGCCAAGGAAACTTCTGTGTGTAAATTCATTACCTTAGGTGTCACATTAAAGTAACATAAGGCTGATTCACACAGACAAACACACAGAGATGCATAGACACACACACACACACACAGACACACCTCTCTGAATACTGACAGCTCTATTTTTTTTCTCTTAGCTTGTGACAGACTTGTGACAATCCTGAACTTTTATCATCGCTCCAAAATCACACAATTAGTTTAAACTCCTCTGAGAGCTAAGTGGAGACAGAACGTGAGCTCCAGCGCCTGGGGGCTTGTTAGACGTGGGGGCCCAGTATCTGTTTGTGAATAGGGTCTCTGGGCAAATCACCTGCCCGTGTCAGTTGGTAAGACCCTAGCTACGGGCACCCTTCTCTAGCCCCCTGTCCTGCCCTTCCTGGCTGTTCAACAGCTCTGTGGAGAAATAAAGAGTTCTCCCTCTCATCCTCCACTCCCACCTCTTCCCTCTAGGGCCCTTTGGGGGTTTAACAGTTCAGCTGTTGTCCCCTGTTCTGAGGCTTTCCTGCTCCCTTGGGTTGGGCAATCCCGATACCCCAGAACTCTAAGACTTAATTGCTTGGGGGAGAGGGAAATTCCCTCTTATGATGAATCTGCCCGGAAAATGCAGTCCTTAATTTTCAACCTGCTATTTTGTCACCCTAATAAAAGACCCTGCCAGCTTGGGGAATTAAAAAAAAAAACAACAAAACAAAAAACAAAAACAAAACCTTTTTTGGAGTCGTTCCTTATTCTTCCTACTTTGATTTCAGCCTCATCGCCTTGGGCTACAATCTCTGGGGTCATTATGATTAAGAAAGCGTGTTAAGAAGCCTGGCTTGTCTCAGGCTGCTTTGGATCTGTGAACATGAAAAGCCACTGGTGACAAAGGTTGGGTGTGAACCCGTCGTACTGACTGTGTGCACAGTGAGCATGGTCAAGGCGCCTTTCTCCTCACACTGGGGCCCAAGGGTATGAAGAAGAGAAAAATAAACCTTAAGCCAGGCGTAGTACACGGGAGGCTGAAGCAGGAGGATTGCTGTGATTTGAAGCTAGCCTGGGCTACATAGTGAATTCTGGAGTTATAGAGTAAGACATTATCTCAAGACAAAACAAAGTGTGTGTGTGTATTTGTCTGTGTGTGTTTGTGTATGTTTATGTGTTTGTATGTGGGTGTGTCTGTATGTATATGTGTGTGTGTGTGTGTGGGTGTATGTGGGTGTGTTTGTGTCTGTGGTATATGTGTGTGTGTGTGTGTATGTGTCTGTGTGTATTTATGTGTGTGTGTCTGTATGTGTGTATGTGTGTGTCTGTGTGTATTTGTGTGTGTCTGTGTATGTGTGTATATGTATTCGTCTGTGTGTGTCTGTGTGTGTATTTATGTGTGTGTCTGTATGTGTGTATATGTGTGTGCCTGTGTGTATTTATGTGTGTGTGTCTGTATGTGTGTATATGTGTGTGTCTGTATGTGTGTATATGTGTATGTCTGTGTATGTGTATGTATTTATGTGTGTGTATGTGTGTGTGGGTGTATGTGGGTATGACTGTGGTATGTGTGTGTGTCTGTGTGTATGTGTCTGTGTGTCTATTTATGTGTGTGTTTGTATGTGTGTATATGTGTGTGTCTCTGTGTGTGTATTTATGTGTGTGTGTATTTGTCTGTGTGTGTATGTAGGTGTGGGTGTATGTGGGTGTGTTTGTGTCTGTATGTGTGTATATGTGTGTGTCTGTGTGTGTATGTGTGTGCACATGCATGTTACAGTGATTGGACATGTGAAGGTCAGAGGATAACTGCATGGAGTGGAGTCAGTTTTCTCCTTCCAGCGTGAGTTCTGGGGCTCAACCTTAGGTCGTCAGGCTTGCGTAAACTTTAAAGTATCTTGCTGGTCCCTAGACTTTCATCAGTCAAAGGCCATGTCCTCCACGCAAGGACACACAGTGATGGAAAGATACAAATTCCTGCCACGTGTCATCGCACTTCATAACGCAGTGGGCAGCACGACACAAAGAATGGCCATCTGGAGATGTCCCCCCAATCCTCTCATTCCCCCTAAACTCACTCCTTCGAAGCATTTAACCAAAATTCAGCAGATGAGCTTTTAGACGTATGCTTTAAACACACACCGTGCTCCCTAAAGTGTGAGTAAGCGGCAAAAACTGAGAAAGAGGCTGCTTCCAGTCAACGTGAAGAGCTTTAAACCTGAAGAGATCTTTGTGTTTCAAGTAGAAACAGTCAAAATATGCTTTTTGTATTCTTTCAAAATCTGACTGGGGAGGCAGCTTAGTTGGTAAAGTGCTTGTCATGTAAGCGTGAGGATCTGAGTTCGATCCCCAGCACCATGTGGAAAAAAAGTGTGTGAGGTCGTGGGTGCTTATAATTTCAGCACTGGGGAAGCAGAGGCAGGAGGATCCCGGGGCTGGCCTGCCAGGCTAGCCTGCTGAGGGAGGCCTGGTGCCAGTGAGAGCCCTACCTCACAGTGAGAGAGGAGGACGTGGCAGCATACACCTTTAGTCCCAGAACTCAGGGGGCCGAGGCAGGTGGGTATTTCTGTGAGCTCAAGGCCACCCTGGTCTACATTGTGAGTTCCAGGGCAGCCAGGGCTACGTAGAAAGACCCTATGTAAAAACAAACAAACACGCAAGTGAGTTTGGTGCTGGAGGAGGGCTCCTGTGACGTTGATATCTGTTCTCTTCTCACAGCCAAATACACCTGCGGATACCCTCTCTGCAGGTAGTTTTATGTCAGCTTGAGACCAAGTCTGACCATTAGAGAGGAGGAAGCCTCAATTGAGAAGATGCCTCCTGACTGGGCAGTGGTGGCGCACGCCTTTAATCCCAGCACTTGGGAGGCAGAGGCAGGTGGATCTCTGTGAGTTCGAGGCCAGCCTGGTCTATAAGAGCTAGTTCCAGGACAGGCTCCAAAGCTACAGAGAAACCCTGTCTTGAACTCCACCTCTTCCCCTCCCCCCCCCAAAAAACATGCGAGAGTAAAAAAAAATGCCTCTTTAGGATCCACTGTAGGTGAGCCAGTAGGGCATTTTCTCAATTAGTTATTAAAAGGGGAGGTCTCAGCCCATTATGGGTGGTGCCACCCCTGGGCTGGTGGTCCTGGGTTCTATAAGATAGCAGCTGAGCAAGCCATGAGGAGCAAGTCAGTGAGCAGCACCCTCCATGGCCTCTGCATCAGCTCCTGCCTCCAGGTTCCTGCCCTGTGTGAGTTCCTGTCCTGACTTTCTTCAGTGATGAACTATGATGTGGATGGAGAAGACAAATAAAGCCTTTCCCTCTCCCCTTCCCAACTTGCTTTTGGTCATCCTGTTTCATTGTAACAATAGTAATCCTAGCTAAGACTTCATCCCCCCACCATAAATTCTTTCAACCCAGAAAGTTCATATATATAATATGTATATAAATTTTCTTCTTTTAGAATTTCATACATTTATTTAATCTGTTTTTATCATATCTATCCATACCCCCTCCACCCAACTCTTTCAGTATTTTACTCTGTCTTCCTTCCTACTTCGTGCCTTCTTTTTTTAACCCATCAAGTCCTGCAGTGAGACAACAAACACTTCCTCTGTATGCTGTGAATATGCATTCCTCTCATTGGTTAATAAAGACGCTGTTTCAGCCTATAGCAAGGCAGAATAAAGCGGGGCAGGAAAGTCAAACTGAAGGGTAGAGTTGGGGCGGGGGGGCAGAAAACACCAGCCAGCTACCCAAGAAATAAGTTGCCAGTAGGCTGGTAATGCCATGGCCATGTGGCAATACATAGATTAATAGAAATGGACCAATTCAAAATGAAAGAGCTAGTTAGTAATAAGCCTGAACTATAGTCCAGACTGTTTTTATCTAGAAGCCCTGTGGGGACAGGGTGAAACAGAGAAACCTCCATTTACAGAGTCCAACTAGTGCCTCCCACTAGTACACAGATGCAGGCTATCCCGGGCGCATGGGCAGTCTACCAGTGGCCAATATTCCAGACCCCAGCTCCCCCTCCCTCCCTCCCTCCCTCCCTCCCTCCCTCCCTCCCTCCCTCCCTCCCTCCCTTTCTCTCGTCCTCTTTCCCCCTTTCCATTCCCCATCCACTCCTCGGAGGGGGTAAGGCCTTCCTTGGGGAGTCAACAAGGTCTGGCTGGCATACCAACTTGAGGCTGGACCAAGCCCCCACCCACCACCCCGCATCAAGGCTGAGCAGGTATCACACCATAGGGAATGGGCTCCAGAAAGTTCTTTTTAAAACTTTAAAAATTTACTTACTTTTATTTTATGCACGTGAGTGTTTTGCCTGCACGTACGTATGTGTGTGCCTGTGTCTGTGGAGGTTAGAATGGGGCATCAGATTCCTTGGAACTGGAGTATCAGATGTTTGTGAGCCACCTGCGTGTGCTGGGAATTGAACCGGGGTCCTTTGCAAGAGCAGCTGCTGCTCTTGACCTCTGAGTCATCTCTCTAGCCCCTTAAAAAAAAAAAAAGAAACATTTGAAGGGGAAACAAGTAGAAGTAGATGGTTTCCAAATCTGAGAGATGTGGCAGACTGTGGAAAATTAATAATTCACCCATTTCTTACTATATTTGTTACATTTGTTATTATTATTGGACAATAATGTTTTGGGAAAGTTCTGAAATTTAAAGATTACTCCAAGTACATAGTTTAACAAAACTTAACAAAAGCCATTTCTTTCCAGAGGGGAAAGACAGTGAGGCATGCTAGTCTTTGCTTTAGGCTTAGTGTTTTGTTTTGCTTGATTTCTTGAGAACAGGGTTTCTCTGTGTGACAATCCTAGCTGTCCTGGAACTCGCTTTGTAGATCAGATTGGCCTCGAACTCACAGAGATCCTCCTGCCTCTGCCTCCCAAGTGCTGGGATTAAAGGTGTGTGCTACCACCACCCGGCACGTTTTGTTTATTAAGGAGCATTGGACAAAAACAACCAATTCAGGATGTCGTAGTCTGGCAAACATCGGCCTGAGCAGGATCACAGGTTATCTTCAGTCTGTGCCGATTAACTAATTGTCTTCTTAATGCTAAATAAATTCTATGTTTCTAGTTTTGATGCACAACTTCTCATTTTCTTCTGTTGCTCAGGTGGTTTGAAATTCTAATTGTGGATTAATTTTGCAAAATTAACACCTAAAAGGGCAACATTGAAAACATTTCCTATTGCGTAACTCCAGAGTGCTGGGGAGGTGATGTGGCAGATTGGAAAGTCACAGAACTTAGACCTCCATATATGCTTATTTCAAAATGCTTCATCTGCTTAAACAGCAGGGAGGCCTGCAGTGGTTAGAGCTGGCTGTACTCAAATGTAGAGAAGGCAACACGATCGTCTTGGCAAAATCAAGGTCGTGTTAATTCTTTAAAAACCACAAGTAGGGTGAGAATGGACCCCAAGGCAGCATCTGACCCAAGCAAATCACCCAGCTGTGCTCTGTTTCATCGGTTTTCAAACCCGACAATAGGTTTTTCCACCGACACAGGAAGCCAGATCAAGCCGAATTCAAAAGACCAGGCTTTTCTGGGCCAAGTCATTCGAGAGTGACTTTCTGTGAGGGGGCTTGGCAGTCGATCTGAAGGGGAAGGGTCTGGAGAAGGAGGAGCTGGAGACTCCAGCAAACTATTGTTCCCCACCCTCCACACAAACCGCAAAATTACCACACCAGGAGAAAGTGCTCCCAGGGACAGAAGCATAGAGATAGCCATAAAAGCCCCACTACGCCTAGAGATCACTAACTGTAGCTAGCAGGCTTTCTCTTTGCTGGGGAGCAACTTCATTGTGCTCCTTATGTGGATAAGGCTCTCTAGTTTCTTTCTACAAGGGTGAAGGTGTAGTCTACAATGCCAAGTAGTCACCTCAACGTGCCCCTCCTTTCCACTCACTAGCGTGGGGATGAGCGGCTCCTCCTGAGGTGTAAGCACAGCTCACTGCTGTGATGTTCCAGAGTGCCAGGGTGGCAGCTTTCCATTGCTCTGACAAGACACCTGAAGAGAGGACACATTTCTTCTGGTTCTTGCTTTTAGAGTTTGAGTCCACGGCCGTTCATTTCCATGGATTGGGGTCGACTGGGAGGCGTATGACATCATGATAGAAGGGGATGGAGGAATCAAGTGGAACAAAACTTAACAAAAGTCACCCCTACTGGCGAGCTTCCACAGGGCTGGCAGCTTATGTGTGATCCCAGAGGAGAAAAGTGTTCTCTTTCCCAGCTGTGCACCCTGAGGGTTGCCCTTGGGAGTGTCCTGGCAAGACAGCCCTAATAGAACCATTGAAGGGTACTGAGGAGTCAGACAGAGTTCAGGAGGACTATCAAGCTCTCCTTGTTTTCTTTTGAGACAGGTTTTCATTTTGTAGCGATGTTTGTGTGTGAAGACTGGAGTCAGTGTTGCTGCTGTCTTCTCAGTTACTCTCCATTAAATCTTTTGAGACAGGGTCTCTTGCTTAACCTGGAGCTCACGGATTAGGCTAGGCTGGCTGGCCAGAGGACTTTGGGGTCCCCCTTACCTCCACCTCCCCACTCCTGGGATTACAAGGGGACAACATCTGCACCTAGCACATACTTCCATGACAAACCTGTTCGAACTCCAGCCCCAGCTGAGAATAGTGGTGTCTGCCTTTAATCCCAGTCTTTGTGAGGCATAGGCAGGCAGATATTTGTGAGTTCAAAGCTAGCCTGGTCTACAGAGTGAGACCCTGTCTCAAAAGCAAGAACAAAACAAATGACAAAGCCTTCTAGTATGGGTAGACATGCATGCTGGGTGTCGAATTGTTTCCTAGATACAATGATTCACAGCAACTAGGTACAGATGGGGTAAGCGGGGTCTTATGAGACACTTTTGATATGAAGCCACTGTCTCTTCCCCCAATTATTTATTTATTTATTTATTATTGTTTTTTCGAGACAGGGTTTCTCTGTAGCTTTGGAGCCTGTTGTGGAACTTGATCTGTAGCCCAGGCTGACCTCCAGTTCACAGAGATCCACCTGCCCCTGCCTCCCGAGTGCTCTGGGTTCGATTCTCAGCACACACACGGAGTCCCACAAGGCTCCACAATGTCAGTCCCAGGATGCACACGATAAGACAGACAGGCAGAATATACTCGTAAACGTAAATTAAAATAAGTAAATCTGGGGGAAAAATGAGAAAAGTGATATTTTAGTCAAAACTGAAAGAGACTTAACCGGTGCATGCTTTGGTCTCTGGTACCTAAGGGGAGGGGCGCTCTTCAAAAACACCTCGAAACCCACATATCCATCGGATCAAAAGAAAAGTAGGATGTCAAGGGCAGGGAACCCAGGCTCTGAAAGTCTGGAAACTTCCCAGGTATTTCCCACTTCAGACAAGGTGACTATCTACTTAAAGGGCAAATTTCCTTACCTGCTCAGAAGAGGTACGGGGTGTGGAAATCACTGTATATTTTATGCCGTTATAACCTGCTTTTCTTCTCATTGTTCTGCTCAAACATTGGCTATTCTGCATATTAGGAGGGCGCCCAGGGAGCTCTAACCAATGATGGAGGGGTCCCCTGTATACTAGCTAGGACTGGCCTGTGGCGTGCAGCAGGCAGGTTTAGGTGTGTGAACACTGGGTCACCAGATGGTGGCGCTGTTCTGCGCAGTCATGGCGCCTTTATGTGGTGTACCCCGGCGGAGGGCAGTGGGTTGTTGATGCCAGGCATTGAAGGTGATCGCTCTGCTTGGTGACTGTGCTGTGTAACTCTACACCCCTGGGTTCAATCCTTAGCATCACATTAAAAAAAAAAAGAAAATAAGAAAGGAAGGAAGGGGCTGGAGAGATGGCTCAGTGGTTAAGAGCACTGACTGCTCTTGCAGAGGTCGTGAGTTCAATTCCCAGCAACCACATGGTGGCTCACAGCCATCTGTAATGAGATCTGGTGCTCTCTTCTGGCATGTGGGCATACATGGAGGCAGAATGTTGTATATATAATAAATAAATCTTTTTAAAAAAAAGAAAGGAAGGAAGGAAGGAAGGAAGGAAAAAAATAGTTCGATTCAAGACAAGTTATGAGCTGGGGTATGAAGGCATTGGGCTCTCGGAATTGCAGGCTGGGGATGTGAAATGGAGCATCCTGTGAGATAGGTCAACACTATCTCAAGAAGCTAAACACAGACTTTTCATTTAACTCCAAACCCTTCTCCTGGGATACACTGAGAAGAATTAACAAGGGGGTGGAGCCTGTTGGTGGTGGCAGCCTTTGATCCCAGCACTCTGGAGGCAGAGGCAGGCATATCTCTGTAGGTTCAAGGCCAGCCTGGTCTACAAAGCGAGTCCCAGGACAGCCAGGGCTACACAGAGAAACCCTGTTTCTAAAAACTAATAAAATTTTTTTAAAAAAGGAGTGGATGCTTGCAGAAGACAAGACATTAAATAAAAAACCTCAGTACCAGAAATGGGTTAACCCCCTATAAGTTGTGGGCTGTGGAGTCCCCAAGAACCAGAGAATCCCCCTATCCCACAATACAGGTTGTGCCATTGTTCTTGGCTTCCCACTCAAACTAGATGACAAGACCTGTAGCTGAATAGATCACACACTCTGGTGGCAGACACAGAGACATCAAGCTGGACCCCAACTGGAGGCTTCCTCCCTGCTGGCCAGCTTTCACCGTGCTGAAAGAGTTGGGTAGGTCTGCCGGAAGGAAAGTCACCACAGCCTTACCTGGCTGCGAACGCTGTACGCTGCGGCTGTCCCAGTGGCACCATTGTTTTGCGGGTAGACAATTGCTTTCTGGTTGGAACTGAGGTCTGCCCCACATAAAGAAATTCAGACCTGGCACTGTGAACCTGGTAAAAATCCCATTGCTAGGGAAGTTATAAGCCCTAGGCAGACTGCTGTTTTGCTAAATGGATATGCTATATAACTGACTTCAAATATTTCTATCTATAGGTTTGCGCTGTCTCCAGTCTTGGTCAGAGAGACATCTATAGTGGGCAGTAGTTAATAGGGACTCATTGCTAGCCAATATCTTGAGAACAAGTTGTGACATCTGCGTCACTGCCTCTAAGACTCAAGGAACATCGACTGAAGAGGGGGTAGGAAAAGCATAAGAGCCCAAAGACGGCCAGGGATGCAGGGATGAGATGACCCTGTGCACATGAACCCATAGCAGCTGTGGTTACCTGCTTAAGACCTGTCCAAGACTGGGCCTATTGTGGGGGGAGGAGTGCACAGCAGACCTTCTCACCAACCAGAGATGCTATTGGCAGCTGAATGTTGCTGGGGAGGAAGAGTATTTTCTAAAGTGGTAACTGGTAGGTTGCCCTTGGTCCAGTAAATACCCCCACCGCCATGTTCACGCAAACAACCCTTTCCGTGTGGGTTACACACAAAGATTTGGAAGTAGAAGGGAAGTATATTGGGAAAAGAAAGGGTTTAGTAAAAGTGGAGTGGAATGAAGATAAGGGACAGTAGTAGGTGAGTGATCGTGATCAAATACGTAATATGTATAAAATTATCCAAGAATAAATCAATTAGAAAGGAAGAACTTGTGCTGCTGGAGAGATGGACCAGCAGTTAGGAGTACTGGCTCCTCTTCCAGAAGACCCAGATTCAAATCCCAGCACCCACATGGTGGCTTGCAGCTGCTTGTGATCAGCTCTAGGGGCTCCAGTGCCCTCTTCTGGTCTTCCTGGGCACTGCGTGCACGCGGTGCCCATGGATAGAGAGGTGGAAGTAGGTTGTGTCTGGGATACTGCTGACAGGAAGACTTTTCGCTGTGTCCTGAGTGCTGTAACTGAAAACACACACGGTATACCACAAAGTAATAATTACTCAGAAAGCCAGCATAAATCCCTGGGCCAAATGGCCCATTCCCGTGAGCCCAGACGATCCTGACATGGACAGAGTGACCCACTTGCTCCGGAAGTGAAGATGTAGAAACGAAGGACCCTCAAAGGTGGACTCCAGAAAAGTGGTTTTCCTCGATGTCAGAGAGACCTTATAAGATTAAAGAGAGGAGCATTTGGTTTGCTCTTACCAAAGCGATTTTTAAAGTCATTTATATTTGGGGAGTTCTATGTGTTAGAACAGGATTACAGTCCCCATGCAGCTGCGAGATATTTGGTTGTCTCTCAGGCGCTGCTGTTCTGATGCTATTCCCTCTGAAAAACTGGTAGGAAGAAAGAAAAAAAAGAAAAGCTACCAAGAGAAACAGCCTGGGAAGATGCACACGGGCGTTTAAGAGGAGGCTGGGGTCTGGCTCTGAACCGAGCATTCAGGGAGGCCTGACCTCGGTCCCCCAGCACTGTATAAACCACCACCGGTGGCACAGACCTGTCCTCCTGTCACTGGGGAAGTGGAGGCAAGGGGACCAAGAAGTTCAAGGTCATCCTTGGCTGCTCGGTGTTTCAGAAGTCAATGTTGCTCCTGTGTAGCTAGCTCCACACAGACGGCCCTTAGCCTCCTAATCTACCACTCCCCAGTCTCTGAGCCCAGGGTGACCTGGAAAACCTTGAGGGCAGCTCATCACCAATCAAGCAGGGGTAGAGAGCATCACTTTTCTGGTGCCCTAGAATTTCAGCTAATCCGTAAAGGTGATGGGAAGGGTAAGCCTCCTCGCTGGGGGAGAGGTGGTCAGGCTTGTCCCTTGACCATCTGTAACTCTCAACCTCCAGCCTATACATGATAAGATCAATATCTTATCTAGAAGTTTCTCTGACAAGCTGATCCTGTTCCCCAGAGGCCAGGTGACAATTTCAAAGCATACTTGGGCTTGAACCACCCTGAAAAGACTGAACCGAGGGGCCCTGGGAGCTGGAGGGTGTGCTTCCTAGAGCAAGAATGGAGGCAGGGGCGTGGGAGGTCATCCCTGCCTGCCTTAACCCTGATGGGGTTCCTAGGTCTTTAAGGCACTAACGAGTCCCTGTGTGCCCCACGGGTCACCAGGACACAGTGAGGCAGCTGATACTCTGTGCCCATCACTTCTCAGCTAGGATGGCCCCTTTCCTGCTCAGTTCTGCAGGGGATGGGGAGCAGGCAGGGAAGGAGACATCCACTCCTACCTGGAGCCCACTGCAGACTCCTGGACTATCTCAGGTTACATCTCAGCACTGAAAGGGAAGGGGGGGGGTGTCATACATTCCAGATTATCCTTTGCTCTGTAGTAAGTTCCAGTCTACAATAGACCCTGAAGGGGAGGAGGCTAGGAGGGAGGAGATTTCTACTGAATCTACCCCATCCACTACTTAGGACTGCCTGAGCAGACCAAGGCGTGGTTAGCAAGACTTCCCAGGAAGACTAGAGAGACAGCTTGGCCTCTGAGGTAAGGGCCGCCTGTGAACATGGCCCCTCAGCATAGCCATCACAAGTCACGTGGGCCTGGGCACCTGAGAGCAGGTGTGCCATCTCCCATCAGGTTCCTCTCCATTGTCTCCTTTCCACTAAAACCTCCATGTGCTGTGTCAATGGCCGGAAAGGTTCCGAAAGAGTACTTCAGGGTCTGCGAGATGGCTCAGGGGTGAAGGGGCTTGCAGTCAGTCAAGCTTAAGGACCCGAGTTGGAACCCCGGGACCCACATGGTAAAAGGAGAGAATGAACTCCTAAAATGTGCCCACCCTGTCTTACATAAACACATATATGCACACTTGAGCACACACACATAAATAAATACATATAATAAAGATTAATATAAATTTTAAAAAGTCAATTCTAAAAAAAGAGTGTTTCTCCTATAGAGAGGTTGTTTCCATAATGTGGGCTGTTTTCAAACAGGACAGAGATGCACTGGCTGCTGCTCTGCCAATTGATGAGTTATGATTATTTTCGTTGTCTAAGTTTCAGTAGAAACATCTTTGATGACAAACAGAAGCCATTTTGGAACAATATCAAAGCCTCTCCCGCCATCACTATCGATTCCTACTAAATTCTCTTAAGAGATCTGTAGAAGACCCTGGGACCCAAGGGGCCCCATTTCAGGCTTCTGAGACAGAAGAATTCTAAGTGGGTGTGCTGGTATGGGTGCCAGGCAAAAGGCTGAGAACATAAACTTTCACCAGTATATGGACTGTTGGCGTGACGCAGGGGTGGGACAGAGAAACCTGAAGAACTGCTCAGCAATCTATAGGGACAAAACAAGGGGCTTTTGGGAGGTTGATATCCCAGAGTAGAAGAGAAAATGAGTCTGAAAATGGCATTTTCTAGCTTGGGATAACTGGCAGATCTGGATGCAGCACAGAGCAAAAGGCTGAGAAGCCGCGTAGAAAGTTCCAGAAAAAAAAACCAAACAAACCAGTTTTCTAAACTCTTGCCATATTTAGGAGGTTAGGTCATAGGGGCAGAGAGAGGGGACTTCGTGAACAAGGACGATGGTGTCACATTGAAACAGAAACACACCCTTCACCCAGCTTGGCTGACAGAGCTGTGATCATTCCCCATGTCTCTTCAGGGCCAGACAGTCATTTAGAGACTCTATATATGTCTCATAGCCACCAAACAAAATTTAACAAGGCTCACTGATAGGACCAGATCATTAAAAACAAAGAGAAACATAGTAACTAGAAAGCTCCTCAAAGGTGGAGAGATGCTGGGGTCAGAGGAAAGTAACTGATGTTAATAAGTTCAAGGGAAACAAAGAAGAATGGAGAAAATAGGAGGGAGACAACTTTGTGGTAGAACTGGACTCCGGAGACTTCGTAGTGCTTAAAATTGGTTGGCCTCATTATGGATAGAGAGTGTTCTGCAGGTGTGGTGCTGGGGATGGGGTCCAGGGTCAGGGCATGCTGGGTAAAACGCTCTGCCACTGAAGCACACACCCAGTCCACCAGACATTTGGAACATATAGATGCAACTCTGTGTGAGTTCTAAAGCCTCTGGCTCCAAGTCTACAAATCAATTTCATCCAACTTGGCCACCAGTGGTGTCTTCTCCATGCCACAGGTGGCTTGCTGGCTTGCTCTAGGGATGGATGATCAACTTTAGCGTATGTTCTGAATCTCACACTGCTGTTGGCCGAGCCCTCTAGAATCCCAGAAACAGGAGAAAAGAATGCCTTTTGCTAACATGTTCTCTCTCTCTCTCTCTCTCTCTCTCTCTCTCTCTCTCTCTCTCTCTCTCTCTCTGGAGGGAACGGTAATTGTTCTTTGTTGCCAGGCTGACCTCAAACTCCTTTGTTCAAGCAGTCCTCCTGTCTCAGCCTCCCAAGGGGCTAGGACTTCAGGTACATACAGGCCACACCAGGCTACTCATTACTGGAAACACAGCCTGTGGGCAGTTCATTAGGGATACAACTGGATCTGTCCGTCAGAGATGGGAGGCCTCCTTGAGACATTTGACTTCACCCTGAACGACAAGGAAAAAGTCAAAGAGAAGAGAATTAGGGTGAAGTGTGGTCTGGGCAGAGTGTGTATAGAGAACACCGATTTAATCAGAAGTTGGCATAGCTCCCTGGGATGAGCCACAGAGTAAATATTTTAGCTCCCACGAGCCATGCCATTTCTGCTGCAACCATTGGCTTTACAACAGGGCAGAAGTAGCCATGCACCATTCATGAGTGGGTGGTAATTTTGAGGTTGCAGCCTCTCCAGCTGTCCATGTGCTATCCTGATGGATTCTATTCTAATAAAGAAACCTCCTGGGGGTAATTCATCTTCGTTCCTTTCTAGCCAAGCCAAAGTATAATTTCTTCTTCTTCTTCTTCTTCTTCTTCTTCTTCTTCTTCTTCTTCTTCTTCTTCTTCTTCTTCTTCTTCTTCTTCTCCTTCTCCTTCTCCTTCTTCTCCTCCTCCCTCCTCCCCCCTCCCCCTCCTCCTCCTCCTCCTCCTCCTCTTCTTTTGAGACAGGGTCTTACTATATAGCTCTGGCTGACCTGCAGCTAACTATATACACCAGCCGGATGGACTCGAACTCCCAGAGATCCACCTGCCTCTGCCTTGCTAGTGCTGGCGTTAAAAGTGCGAGCGCCATCACGTGCGGCTAAGAAGAAAGGTGATATCTTTATTACTACTTTATAACAAACTGGTGGAGAGTACTCTGCGAGTATAAGGATACCTAACTTCAATTCCTGGAACCCAAGGTGGAAGGAGAGACTTGACTTCACAAGCTGTGCTCTGACCTCATAGGCACGCTGCGGTGCACGTGTCGCCCCTCCCCCCATCAATTAATAAAAGCGTATCTGTAACAGAGGCACTCCAGTAAAACTTCATTAGCTGCGGAGTGAAATGTGAATTTCTTGTATCTTCAGCCCTTTCTTGTCACAACGTATCTTTCCCTGCCCGCAACGTCTTTAAAATGTACACCGGTGTTTTCTACTCCAGGACCCTAGGCGGCTGACAAAGGGTAGGATTGGTAGCTGGAGTACTCCAGAGAGGCCCTTGTGGGACAAGCTAGCAATCGGGAGCAAGACAACGCCTCCTCTCTCTCTGCAAATGGACCCTAGCTAGATCGGGCCCAGGTAGTCGTCGTCCCCATAACCGTCCCAACTCAAGGAAACCCATTAAGCCCTCCATCCCCACCCCTGTCCCCTGCCCAAGCCACAAGAAGACTCCGGCAAAGTCAAGCAAGGCGCACAGACTCGGAGCCCAGCAAGCCCGGCGCGCACCTGCTCCCGGGCCCCCGCGCACCTGCTGAGCCGCGCTACGGCCTCGTCTCGCGAGATCAGGGCTGGCGTAGTGGCCCCCACCCCCACCCCGGCCACCGAGTACCTCTCCCCGCCCCCGGGCCGGGCCTCCCCGCCACCTAGGGGACCAGCCCGCCCCCCCTTCCCACCCCCACCGCATCGTAGCGGCTGCGCTCCCGCACGCGAGCCCCTCAGTCCCTAAGGACCCGGCCTCCCAGGCTGGACGGTGGCCCGGTGGGCAGGTGCACGCGCCGCCTGCCGCCAGCGGGTCCCAGGCGCGCCCGGGGTGGGGGGACCCGGGGACCGGCTGCGCGCACGGCGTCTGTCGGCGCTGCATCCCTCGCTCCGCTCTCCACCCCGCCCTGTGATTGACAGGCAAGATGTCGGTGTGGAGCGAGGCAGGAGCCTTCACCCCTGGAGCCCAGCGGCAGCAGCAGCAGCGGCGACAGCGGCGGCAGCAGCAGCAGCAGCAGCAGCAGCAGCAGCAGCAGTGTTATCGCGGGGAGCAGACCGCAGCCAGCCGCAGTGGGCGCCGCAGCCGCGCCAGTCGTGCGCACTGCATCCTGAGAGTGCGCTGAGCGTGGAGACCCGCGGACCATGCCGTGTCACCGCGACCGGGAGGGGGGCAGGCGCGCTCCTTTTTGACATAAAATCCAGCCGGTCAAAAAGATTTATATACATATAAGTCCGCCCTTCACGGAGCCGGTGTGCGAAGCGTGAGCTCTATTTCCCTCTGCCTCCTCCTTCCACTCCTCCTCCCCTTCCTCCTCCTCTCCCTCCTTCTCTTTCTCCTCCTCCTAAGTGTACAGACTGCACCCTACCACCTGGTTGGCTTCTGACAAACGGGCATCTCTCCCTTTTTAGGGACCAGAGACACAGAGAAAGAGAGAGGAGAGAGACAAGGGACATTCTAATGCAGACTGCCTGATACTCCCCCCCAAAAAATAATAATAAATTTTGGCTCTTGTCCCCTCCTCCAACCCCCACCCCCTCAAGCTTGTGTGAGATGTTGGGTTTCTTCAGGAGACACTGCTGAGAAGTCGCAGTGGTTGGAGAGGCGTAGGGGGGTGGACTCCCTCTACCTCCACTCCCTCCCTCCCCCTTTTTTCTTTCTGGGAGGAGGTGGAGGAGGAGGAGGAGGGGAAGGGGGGTTGCAGAGCAAGCGATGGATGAGGAAAACATGACGAAAAGCGAAGAACAGCAACCTCTGAGTTTGCAAAAAGCCTTGCAGCAGTGCGAGCTGGTTCAGAACATGATAGACCTGAGCATCTCCAATCTGGAAGGGCTTAGGACGAAGTGTGCAGCTTCCAACGACCTCACGCAGAAGGAGATCCGGACCCTGGAGGTAGGTGTTGCCTGGGATGGGGGGGGGCAATCCTGCCTTCCTTTCCCCTTCTCCAGTCCTACCCCATCCCTTTGGGGTTCTGTTTGCGGAAGGAGGGCCTGGGGAGGGGAAGGGTGAAGCAGGTGGGCACCAATGATGCGCTATGATTTATTACCTGGCAAAGCCAGCACGGATGTCCCTTCCCAGTGCGGCTGTTGTCTGTGTGTGTGGCGGTGGTAGCAGTAATAATTGCTGTTCCGTATTTATTATTATGGGTTGTAGCTGTTGCCATGATTATTCTTTCCTGTGAGAGGAGGGAGTTTCACTTTATTATTATTTTCTTTTCTTTTTTCTTTCTTCTTTTTCTTTTTCTTCTTTTCTTTTTTTGCGTTTGGGGATTTGTTTATATGCCACGGGGCGGGAGGGCTTGTGTGCTGATGGCACAGTAGGGGCTGCAGGGAACCCACGTGACCTTGTGCGTTCTGCAGGTGGTCAAAGGTGGTTTTGACTGGTTTGATGGGGCTGCCTGAAAGATTCGACCCTTTGCTCTGTGTCTCACCCGTCACCCCCCATATACATAAGATGCATGACAAAAAGTCCCCAGGGAACTACCCGTTTCTGACATAGTCATTTGATGTAAGGGGGTGAATGCAGGCCCAAAATGTGTACAAAGAAACAATATTACGGTTGCCTGGGTGGTTCTTGCACTAGGTGGCGTGGGGGAAATCCTCTTGAGTTGTCTTGGTGAGACTTGGTGGATGGGGGGCCGGGGGGAGGAGCTGTGTTTGGCTCTTAATAGCATCTCTCCAACAGAACTTGAGTGGAGTTGGAAGCAGTTTGCTGAGAGACAGTGACAGGGATGGCTACAAAGTCACCACAAAGAGGTGGAAGGAACTACTTTCCTTCGAAGGTCGTTTTCTCAGAGGAAACTTTCAGGGTTATGGGAAAGGCCTGGTGTTCTGAAATCCTTGGGTGTCCACCTTGTTCAAAATGTCAGACAGATCCAGCCCCCTCACCATCCTTCCCACAAAATGGCCCAGCTGTCCACAATTTTTTATTTAATTTGGGAATTCCCACTAGCTGGCATTTGCCAGGGGGTGGTGGCCATGGAGATCAGAGCAAAGGAGGGTTTCCCTTTTAGTGGTGTGGCCATGTATCATGGAGCTTAGTGGTTTGGTTGGTCTCTGGCTTGTGAGTTCTTGAAGCCTGAAGTCTTGGCTGGCGGGTCATCTTAATGCACCTCTCTGATTCACTTTTATTTCTCCAGTGGGGTTTTAAATTTGGGGAGGTAATCAATACGCAGGAGATTATCATTTGGAAAGAGGAGTTTGTGCTTGTAGATTTTAATACAGCGCTTGCCACCCTCGGATATATGTCTGTGCTCACCTGTCAGGCGGTAACACGATCCCAGAGATGGAATCAGATAAACAGCCATGTGGCATGTGTGTTGGGAGGCACAGGCGTCGCCTTTCTCAGGGTTTTGAGAGCGAGAGAAGGTTTAGTTAACATTTGCTGCTGGAAGAAAAAGTGTGGGATGTGTTAGCCCAGCCCTGGTCTCTGCACGGGGGCCCACAGTAGATTGGTTCAGAGCTATACCTGGGAAAGCTTATATGGATAACCCCTGAAGGCCACCACGTCTCCTCTAAAAGAACCCACCATGCTGGGATCATCATTGCAGTTTAAGTTTCTCACGGGTTCCCTTCTATTCCGTCCTCTGATGAGCCAGAGCTGGGCACTCTGGCTGGGGTGTAGCTCAGTGGTCCAGTGCTTTTGTGGCATGCCAAGGCCCTGGGTTCAATTCCCAACACTGTGCAAACACACAAAACAAGAGTGGGTACTTGGTTCTGTGTTGTCTCTCTGCAAGGTGGTTTACATTTGAAACTGGAGGACAGGAGCACTGGTCAAGAAGTTGGAATCACAGGCGTCTTAGTCAGGGTTACTGCCGCTATAATAGTAATATGACCAAGGCAAGTTGGCTATGAAAGGGTTTATACTACTTATGCATCTACATCATAGTTTATCAGCAAAGGACGTCAGGGCAGGAACCTGGAGGCAGGAGCTGGTGCAGAGGCCATGGAGGGAGTTGCTTACTGGCGTTCCTTCATGGTTTGCTCAGCCTGCTTTCACCAGTTTAGGGATGACACCACCCGTAACAAGCCGGGCCCTCCTACATTGATCACTTATCAAGAAAATGCCCAGCAGCTGGATGTAATGGAGGCATTTTCTCAGGTGAGGTTCCTGCCTTCCAGATTACTCTAGCTTGTGTCAAGCTGACATAAAACCAGCCAGCACAATAGGGAACACATCTTTCTTCTGAGGGTACCACAGGACACACCAGTCACTTGATCCATATTGCCCGGTGACTGTTTTGGAACAATTATGTCAGCTTTGACTTTCTAAGTCCCTAGGACCAGGGGGTAGGGAAGGAGCCCTGGGGAGGGTAAGCTCCTGCTGGACTTCATGTTTGCATTCACTGAGTTTTCCTCCCGAGCTTTTTTGAAAGTCTCACAGGGGTGCTGGCTAAAGTGTGGGCACATTCTAATTTAGCTGAAATTGGAAAGAGGGCCCAGGAATCTGCATTTAGTAAGCAGACAGTGTGCTTCTGTGTATACTTTTTCCTTGGTGGTGCCAGGAATTGATCCCGGTACCTTGTAAAAGCTAGACAAGGGCTCCACCACTGACTATAACCCCAAACCCCAGGTTTCTGATTCAGGTTTTGATAGGGTTACTTTATGAATTACTTATCCAAGCTGGGCACGGTGGTACACACCTGTAATCCTAGTACTTGGGAAGCTGGGACCGGAGGAGGGAGAGTCCAAGGCTAGCCTGGGCCACATAGAGAGACTGTGCCTTAAATTAAAAAGGAAGAGAGGGCTGGATTGTGGTTCAGGGGTGGAGATCTTGCCTAATATAGCCTGTGCAACTCTGAAAAATATAAAAACAAAAACAACAAATAACAACAGCAAAAATCAAACAACAACAAAACCCCTGATCCATTAGGACATAAATGTGTGCACCAGCTATTTTTGTTTTAATATCACCTTGAACTTTGATTATTGTGCTTGTGAGTACAAGGACACACTCTGCTTTGGATCCAGGGATTGAACCCAGGTCCTCAGGTTTTCAAGGCAAGTGTTTGTCACCTTGCCAGCCCTTGTGTATGTGGGTGATTTAGTTGGCTCATGGCTGTCAAGGTTGATGATATCCATCTTTCGGGCAGAATCCCAAGGTGGCTCAAGGCATCACATGTTGAGAGACAAGTTCCCTGTTGTTTCTGCCGTTTGAGGGTGACAACTCTCTGCTCACAAACACCAACCTGAACATATGGATGATAATCAGTGCGCACTCCTCAAGAAATAAAAACACGCCACATGAACTTGGCCTTCACAAAGCCTTCTTCTTGGTAGGGAAGAGAGGTTTACTTCTCAGTAAAGTGACGATGAGGGCCAAACCTGGAGGAAGTTCTGATGGCTTTTCTGTGACGGTTGGTTCAAGATGGCTCCATTGCTCCAGCTGTCATATCCGCATTTAAGGCAGGAAAGAGAAGGACTCTGTGAGTGTGGAGAGATGAAAGCTTCACATTTTTGGTTTCAGGAAACAAAGACTTTCCTGTGGTAACCTTCCTTCTCAACAGCAACATTCAGCTGTTTTCTTGGCCGTAGTAGGGTCAAATGTTCTAGCTGCAAGGGAGGCTGGACAGAGAGCAGTGGAAATGCCATCATTTTCCTTGCCCGGGATGACCCCTGTGCGAGACAGGTTTCTCCATAGCTTTTTTGGTTCCTGTCCTGGAACTAGCTCTTGTAGACCAGGCTGGCCTCGAACTCACCGAGATCCACCTGCCTCTGCCTCCTGAGTGCTGGGATATCAGTGGATATTTTGATGGAGAAGAAAATCTGTGCTGTGGAGTTTGAGAGAGGCTGGCCTCCTAGCTGCTCTGCTTTATGTTGGATACGAAGGGAAACATTTTAGCCAAACTGACAATCTTGAGTAATAACTCCTGCCTCAGCGGGAGTTGTAGGGGTCGCCAATGGTGACACTTTCAAAGACACCAATGAGCTAAAGTGTCATTAGGTACTAAGCAGACAATAGGGCATAGGCAGATTGTATTTATTACTCTTCCTTTCGTTGCTACTGAATACTGTTGCAAAGTACTTTAAAAGAAGGTTTGTTGCTGGGTGGTGGTGGCACACACCTCTAATCCCAGCACTCGGGAGGCAGAGGCAGGCAGATCTCTGTGAGTTTGAGGCTAGCCAGGGTTACATAATGAGTCTCTGTCTCACAAACAAACAAACAAACCAGTCACAGCCCATCAGGATGGGAAAGCGTGGTGACAGAGACATAAGGCGGTGGGTCTTGTTCAGTCAGTAGTCAGGAAGCAGAGAGCAGATATCAAACTTAAGACTCGCCCTTCAGTGACTCACTTCTATCAGCTAAGCAACAGTTTTAAAGCAACGGTTCTCAACCTTTGGTTTGTGACCCTTTTGGGGTTGAATATCAGATATTCCACATATCAGATATTTACATTACAATTCATAACAGTAGCAAAAATTATGAAGTAGCAATGAAATAATGTTATGGTTGGGGGTCACCACAATATGCGGAACTGTATTTAGGGGTTACAGCATTAGGAAAATTGGGAACCACTGGGCTTCGACAACGTTCTAAAGCAATGACACAGGTTGGGGACCAAGTGCTCAAACACAGGAGCCTGTGGAAAGTGATGGTGGTCAGCAGGGGATGGTGCGGGATAAATGACAGGAGAGTGGCTGGGTGCAGAAGAGCTTGAGTGGCATTTCTGAGCATGGTAGGGAGCATGACGGCTATGTGGAATGTTAGTCCTGTGCCGGAAGCGACCATGCAACACGTATTCTGTGGGCAAAACAAATTCTGTTCGGGCAGGGTTTGGAAACACGGAGTGCATGCCCTCTCAGAGCCTTTGCCCTGGCATCTGTGCGCACTGTGCCTCTGAGAGGACAGTCTGGGCTGTTTGCCTTTCCCAAGGATTGCCCTGGGGGTGTTTATTTCGTAGAATCCACCTGGGGAAACTTAGCCAGGCAGTGAGGGAGGCCTGCCTGACTGGGGAGGTAGGGATTTAGAGTGGAAAGGCTGATGGGAAGGGTAGAGATTGTAGCAAAGGTGACCCTGTGGCCCGTTAGACTTCTCAGTGCTGCACAGGGACTGGTCTGCTCAGGATGGAGGGCGCCTGATGGAATGTCACGGGAAATGAACTCAAGTCCCTGATTCCTGGGGTCTTACTTAGCACAGGGGAGTCACACTCAACATTTGCATCCCTTTGTGGGAGGAGATAGACATCTTTAGAGATTTTGGAGTGAATACTGTAAAAAGATGATTGACAGCAAGTCTGTTGACAGTCTATAGCAGGGGCTAGCCAGCCTTTTCTGTTTAGGGCTGAATAGCAAATACATTAGGATTTGTGTACCCAAGTTTCACAGACGCTCACCGAGCTAACAGCCTGAAGTAGCCACAGTCGACAATGAGGTGTGGGGCGTGGGGGAGTTTCCCAGTAAAACTTTATTCGTGGCCCCTGAATTTTGAGTTTGATATTATTATTATTATTATTTTGGATTTTCGAGACAGGGTTTCTCCGTAGGTTTTTTTTTGGTTCCTGTCCTGGAACTAGCTCTTGTAGACCAGGCTGGCCTCGAACTCACAGAGATCTGCCTGCCTCTGCCTCCTGAGTGCTGGGATTAAAGGCGTGCGCCACTACAGCCTGGCCTGATATTATTTTCATATACCATGATGTATTCTTTTTCTTTTGATTTGTTATATGTTAAAAAATATAAAAGAACTATTCTTAGTTTGGGACCTGACAAGACTGGCCACGGGTGAAACTTGGTTCATCCTTGCTCCGGAGGAGGAATGGGATTAGACAGGGGTCATCTGGATGGTGATCAAGTGACATGAGGTCTGGAAGGCTCTGGCCGTGCACAGGGACATGGCTCTGAGCTGGCTCTGTGGTGGTCAGAGTGCAAGGAGAGGGAAGTGATGGCTTTGGGGGACAAGGGCAGATGCCATGACATCTCATGTGGTACAGGCTTCATGGCTGTACTTAGCCATAATTGCTTTCCACACATCCACCTCAGTTCTTGGTTTCTTTGTCATGAGTCCTCCCTGGACTTAAGTTCATTTGGGAAAGTCTGTGCTTAAGACAGACTTTCCTCGAGACAGACTCCTGTGAGTCTGTGGGCTGTGCCCAGTTGGCGATTCTATTGCTAGTCTTGTCTGACCTCCTTCATGGGGCCACATGAAGCTGGAAGAAGGGGTTGGGGTAGGATGAGCCTCACAGGGCAATGACTGGGTGACTTTTATTGTATTAGTGTCCCAGGAGAGCAAGGACAGCACTTGCCAGGGAGTATGAGGCTGCAGAGTGGCACCATGTTGTTTCCACTGTGTCCTGTGAGCTGGGGTGAGTCTTGTGGTCGGCCTGAATGCCGGGGAGGGGAGCAGGGCCCCCCATTCTTGGTGGGAGTGGCCACCAAGTTAAATGGGATTGGCTGTGATAATTAGACTCTAATAGAGTGTGGTGGCTTCCTTGCTCACAATCAGTTCCCGGTGGGTTGACTGACCCCTGTTCTCTCAGGCAGCAACTTTCCAACTTGTATCATCTTCCTTTACTTCTAGGAAGGGCAGAGAGTGCTGAGAAGTCAGAACTGCTTAACAACCTCCTTCCTGAGGTCATCCTCGTCACATCCGCCTGCCTCCCTGAGCTAGAGTTCAGTTGCAACTTCCTGGGAAGGTCGTGTGTGTGTGTGTGTGTGTGTGTGTGTGTGTGTGTGTGTGTGTGTGTTTGTATGTGTTGCAGTGGCTGTGGGCCCAGGAAGAAGAGTAGACTAGGTTTGCTGAGGGCAAGGGGTCTCTGGCACAGCAACCCAGGGCTGTATGACCAGTGTAGGCTATTCAGTGACCTCCAGGCTAATGAAGAGACTTCTCAAAAAACAAGGTGAATAGTACCTGAGGACCCAGGTTTGCACACACACACATGCACGCACTTTGCATAGATCTTTCCTACAGAAAAAGCCACCCCAAGATGAGTGGCCACTCCCTATACCAAGTACATCTTTCCTATTATTCAGGTGTTGTTTGGGGTGTCTGTGTGTGTGCGTGCGCTCCACAGTACATGTACAAAAGTCATAGAACAACTTTGTGAATTTGGATTTCTTTTAGCCATCTTTATGTGAGTTCCAGGATTGAACTCAGGTCTCTAGGCTTGTTGGCAGCACATTTAACCACTGAGAAATCTCGCAAACCCTAAAATGTTTTTTTATCTCTCTCTTTCCCTCCCTCCCTCCCTCCCTCCCTCCCTCCCTCCCTCCCTCCCTCCCTCCCTCACTATGTAAGTGCTCTATCTGCATGTTATCTTTATGCTAGAAGAGGGCATCAGATCCCACTATAGATGGTTGTGAGCCACCATGTGGTTGCTGGGAATTGAACTCAGGACCTCTGGAAGAGTGGCCAGTGCTCTTAACCTCTGAGCCATCTCTCCAGTCTCCCTCCCCCAAGTGTTATTTTCAATGGTTGCATATTATTCTAGGCTGTTCCACATCCCTGACTAAAATTCTACAGATAGGTGCTTTTGTGTGACTTTCCACTGTGATGAGCGTGTGCTGGACATCCTATGGCTGGGGCTTGCCTGCTGGTCCCTAGAAGTGAAACTGCTAGGTCAAAGGTCATATTTCTGGACCTTTAATAAGATTTATCAAATTGTTCTCAATGAACAGTGTGAGAAAAGGCCTGCTTCCCGTATCTTCATCATGAATGCATATTTTATTTTCTAAGGTGTTGGTTTTGATCCAACCCCACGCTCCCCTTCAGCCCCAACTCCACTGTAGAGATTCTCAGAATCCTGAGTGGCAAACTGTGTCTGAGGGGTTCACTGTCCACCTCTGACTTTTGGAATGGCTTCTAACTGTGGAGTTTTCTAGGTCCCCACTCAACTTTGGGGAAAAGAACAGACTAACTTTCCTATTCCCCACTTTCCACCCAGTGTGGGTCTGGGACAGGGGAGATATTTCGAGACCAGAGGCAACTAAGGGCTCTAGGTGGCTGGGATGGAGGCTGAAGCAGCTGAGGGATGGGAAGAGACAAGGGACACACATAGGAGAAGGAAAGTGAAGCCTGGAGTGATTTTCTCCTGCAGGTTTCCTCCAGGCTGGCTGGAATGCCTCCCCAGTTGGTCATGACTGTAACTGTGGTCGATCCAGTTTTACAAGCGAATTTACAGAGGTTTAAAGCAATCAGTTCAACCCAAGCCATTGTGGCAAGGGAGCCACAGATAAGGAACAGGTCGTGGGTCACCCTGTATTCTCCAGGGGTGGCATTGCCCCGAAGAGAAAGAGGTGAGACCAGAGCAGATATGGGGCAGGGGCTACTTCCGATGTGGATGGAGGTGATGGCTATAGATTAATAATGGCTGTAATGATGGAATATTGTTCGACCACTGTCTTTTGGAGTGACAGTCCTTAAATTGAAATGGAAACAACCTAAGGTGGTCACAGAGACCCGCGCTCACTGATGTGGTGGGTTCCTACCCGAGATCGGACTGCCCGAGGGTTCTAATCTCTTAGAGCACAGCAACGAACAGAAAGAGGTTCAGTAATGTTTTATACGGGGTATGTAGAAATGATAATATTTTACATATACTGGCTTAACTCTCTCAAAGTTAATTCACATGTATCTTGGTGCCTTTCTCCTTAAGGAGATGAGAAGTTTCAAACAACGTTAGTGGCATAAGGGATATTTGTGTGAGGAATAGTGGTGCTCCCCTCTCCTCTCCTCCCCTTCTCCCCTTTTTCCCTACCCCTCTTCTTCCCCCTTCTCCTCTCCTCCGCTTCCTTCCCCTTGAGTTGGGTGCTGGGACTTAAACACAGACAGTAGAGCAGAAGACTCAGTGTGCTGGTTGTGAGGAGTCCCTGTGATGGGGATGGAATGTTCATGGAATCCTGTTGGAGATACTGAACTCCTTTTGGGGCCGATAGTGGAGGTGATTCCTCGCCATTCCAGGGCACCTGGTACCTCTGAGCTGCCAACTTAAAAATTATTAGAGCAGGAACTTTATTGCATTTTTAACATAACAAAAAGTTGCTTTTAACATTTTAATTACATTTATGTTTTCATTGTGTATGTGTGATACACACATGCATACACATGTGTATGTATACATTGGTGCATGCCCTGCAGTGTGTGTTTGTAGGTCAGAGGACAGTTTGTGGGGTTCAGTTCTGTCCTCCCACCATGCTGTGAGTCCTGGGAAGTGAACTCAGACTTGGTGGCAATCGCCTTTACTCCCTGAGGTTTCTCATACTCTTTTAAAGAATGTTCTATGCATGAAATCACTGGGTAGGTTGCTCTCAAGATTGGCTTTTTTTTTTTTCTCACACAATGTCTGTGAGATTCAAATCCACATGGTTGCACAGGGCAGTACTTCCTCTGTGTGTAAATGTGTTTGTGTGTGTGTGTGTGTGTGTGTGTGTGTGTGTGTGTGTGTCTATGTGAGGGCACCATATCCCCGGATCTGGACTTACAGGCAGATATGAGCTGCCATGTAGGTGCTGGGAACTGAACTGGGGTTCTCCAGAAGAGCAGCCAGTGCTGCTAACCACTGAGCCATCTCCCCAGCCCCACAAACTTGTTTTATGTGAACTCAACTTTAAATTTCTCTGGGATAAAAACATAGTTGTGGAGTGGCCAGATTATAGGGATTGATAACTGCTTTTCATAAGCCCCACCCTCTGCATCTGTATTGACATGCTATTGGCATGAAGCTCCTCGGCTTCACCAGCTCCTGGGATGGTCTCTATCTTAGCTACTGTTCTATTGCTGTGAAGAGACACCATGGCTGTGGCAACTCTTATAAAAGAAAGCATTGAACTGGGGCTGGCTTATAGTTTCTGAAGCTTAGTCCATTGTCATCATGGCACAGGAAGTATGGCGGCACATAGGCAGACATGGTGCTGGAGAAGTAGCTGAGAGTTCTACATCCAGATCCACAGGCAGCAGGAAGAGAGAGACACTGGGCCTGGCTTGGGCTTTTAAAAAACTTCAACATCCCCCCCCCCCCCCGCAGTGACACACTTTCTCCAACAAGGGCACACCTCCTAATCCTTCTCAAGCATTACCATTCCTGACGACTAAGCATTCAGATAGATGAGCTGCGGGGCCTTTCTTATTCAAGCCACCACAAGCACCGTTTATTTTTGTCTTAAAATTGTATTAATTGTATTTACTCGTTTGTGTGTATCAGGGTGGGAAGTTTAGGTGCTGTGGCACATATGGAGAGAGAGCAGAGGACAACTCTTAGGCGTTCTTTCCTTATGCTTTGTGGGTGTGGGGCACCCTCAGATCTTCAGCTTGGCAACCGACACCCTGACCGTCAGCATCATCTCACCAGCCCCCAGTACTTTCCCAGTCCCTTTCGTATCAGCGTATCAACATAACAGTTTCCAGTGGTGCCGCTCTGATGTCTCTCCCCCGTAAATGCTCGTTGAGAACATGTAGGCTCAAGCCTATGGTGGCCAATATTGGTTGTTCCCTTGACACACCCTCAGCAGCGTAAATACCTCCATCAGATGTTTCTGTGGTCAGACTGAGTAGAGGCAGAAAGCAAACTGGCAAGCAGCTTCCTCTGTAGCCTCTTCTCCAGTGCCTGCTTCCATTTTCCTTCAGTGAGTTCCTGTCTCGGCTTCCCTCAGTGATGGACTGTAAACTTTAGCCAAATGAACCCTGTCCTCCTAAAGCTACTTTTGGTCAAGACTTGAATCAGGGCATCAGAAAACAAATGTGCAGAGACTTTTCTCCCACTTAGTTCTTTATAGGCCCGGAACAAGCTCTGTCTCCTGCTCTTCGTGCTTTCTTTAAATCGTGTCTTGGACAGAGCAGAACTTTCTTTTTTGCTTGGTTGATTTGTTTTTCGTGACAGGGTTTTGCTTGTGTAACAGTCCAGGCTGTTCTAGAACTTGCTTTGTAGACCAGGCTGGCCTCAAACTCAGTGAGATTCACCTGCCTCCCAAGTGCTGGGATTAAAGGTGTGCGCCACCATGCCCTGTTCAGAGCAGAACTTATAAACTACGATGAAACAGAAATGATCAGTCGTGCCTTCTGTATATTGTATCTTTTGCCGTTCTGGCTGAGAACTCCACTGACCTCAAAGAATGCCTCCTGTCTTTGACTGTAAATGCCTTGCATCTGCTAACCCGTGTTTAGACCCATGATGTATTGAGTCAGTTTTTGCATACTCTTCTCCCCCTCCTCACTTTGGGTATATTGTTCCAAAGACTGTTTCTTCCTCTGTTTTATTGTATCTGGACTGTAGGATCAATTACCTATACCTTTACCAATACCCACTTTTTCTTTTAAAAAAATTTAATTTTCATTGACACGCGTACCTAGATGCATGTATGAGGTGTGGTGTGGTGTGCTGATATGTGGTGTCTCTTTGTATGTGTGAGCACAGTGTATGTGTACTTGCGTATGTGGATGCATGTGGAAGTCAGAGGTTGCTGCAGGTGTCTTCCTTATTCATTCTCCATCTTATTTTTTGAGGCAGGGTCTCTTACTGAATGTAGAGCTCACTGATTTGGCTAAACATTGAGCCACAGGGATCCTCCTGTCTCTTCCACATGCTATACCTGGGTTTTTATATGATTTCTGGGGACCTAAACTCAGGTCCTCACGGTAGCAAGCACTTTGGTGTCTGAGCCATCTCCATAGCTCCTTGATGTCAAATTTCTTTCTTTTTATAAACTTTCTTTTTTGTAGATTTCTTTATTTAATTTCATGTATGAGGGTTTTTTTAAAGATTTATTTATTATGTGTACAGTGTTCTCTCTGCATGTATACCTCATGTCAGAAGAGGGCACCAAGTCTCATTTTAGGTGGCTGTGAGCCACCATGTGGTTGCTGGGAATTGAACTGCGGACCTCTGGAAGAGCAGTCAGTGCTCTTAACCTCTGAGCCATCTCTCCAGCCCTGCTGGAGTGTTTTGCCTGCATAGATGTGTGTGCATTACTTGTGTGCCTGGTGCCTGTGGAAGTCAGAAGAGGGCATCTGATCTCCTGGAACTGGAGGTATGGGCAGTTGTGGTTCATCATAGGGTTGCTGGAAATCAAATCCAAGTCCTCTGGAAGAGCTCTCAGCCATGGAGCCATCTCTCTACTTCTATAACAGGGTTTTAAAAATAAGGATAAACAAGCTGATTCTAAAAAGAAAAGGGAATGAATTAAGTAGCCAAAACAGTATTGAAGAAGCAGCAGGAGGAGAGAAGAAAGGAAGAGAAGAGAGGCAGAGGAGGAGAAAGAGGAGTTAGGAGGAACTGAAACCATCTGATTTAAGCATTAGTCTAACACTACGACAGTCAAGGCGGTGTGGTGTTGGCACAGGGTGTTCAGTGTGTGGGTCCTGCATGCAGTTGCCCAAGTGTTTCATTTTAGTCTTGCATTCGTATTAAATGACATGACTTAGAGATTTTTCATTTGCTTTTGTTGCTTTTTAGCATTAGAAATGCAAGTGAAACTTTTCTTTTTTTTCACATTAATAAATCAATTTAATTAAAATGTTTCCTTCTAAGCTTTATGTTTTCTATGTCAGTTAACAATGTCAGAGAGGGTTTATCTTCCCAAAGCAAGTGAACAAAAGATAGAAGAGATGGATGGGACAGTCACACTTAGAACGATCAGCACTATTGCTGCAAAGTTACCTGAGCTATGTTTCTCTAAGTGGCTTCTTCATGCCCCTTAAGAAGACCTGTAGTTGATAATTTACCAAGAGTTAAATGTCTGATCATGAAATCCTCAGAACAACTAACGTGTTTTTTCTTTGTATGTGGACTGTAGGTAACTCCAGCTATGTGTAGTGTATTTTCCAAGTGAAACTTTTCTATGTTGACCTTACATCTTGTGATTTGAATAAACATACTAGGAATTTTTAAAAATGTAGATGCTGTGGGAATTTTGTACAGGGACAATTGCGCTGTCTGCAGATAGGGATAGTTGTATTTTTAAATATTTCATTTTACTGGCTAAGACTTTTACTGTGATGTTTAATAGGAGCAGTGGGAGCTGGCGTCCCTGCCTTGCTCCTGGTCTTTTGGGGGAAAACACTCAGTTTTTCCATCATAATAATGTTTGCTTTGGGTATTTAAAATATATTGTTTTGGTATATTAACCTTTCCTTTAAAAGATTAAGACATTCTTTTCTTTCCTGGTTCACTCTGAGTTTACATTTGGTCAAATGCTTTTCCTTGGCCAATTAGTATGGTCATATAGTTTATTTTCTTTATCAGTTAGTACAGCTTGTTTCCTTTACAATGCTTTTATTTTTAATTATTCATGAAAGGTTTTTAATTAATTAAAAATTTAAAACTATTTATTCTTATTATTTTATTTGTGTGGATGTGTCTTTATGCATGTGCGTTACTTTGTGTGTGATCATGGGGGCTAGAGGAGAGTGTTGGAGCCCCTGGAGCTGGAGTTACAGGCAGTTGTGAGGGACACTATATGGGTGTCAGAAACCCAACTCAGGTCGTCTGGAAGAGCCACAAGTGTTCTTAACTGATCAGCTATCTCTCCAATCCCCAAATCAAATTTCTTCGATAGTGTTAAGATCAAGTAAAACCTGGGGGAGGGGGAGGGCAGCGGCAGGCAGTGGTGGTGCACGCCTTTAATCTCAGAGGAGGCAGAGGCAGGCGGATCTCTGTGAGTTTGAGGCTAGCCTGGTCTACAGAACAAGTTCCAGGGAAGCCAGGGCTACATAGAAAAACCCTGCTTTGAAAAACCAAAACCAGAGAGAGAGAGAGAGAGAGAGAGAGAGAGAGAGAGAGAGAGAGAGAGAGAGAATAATTTATTCTTGGTAAATTTGGGTAGCTTGTGATTTCAAGGAGTTGGTTGGTAAGTTTTATTTAAATTGTTGCGTCTACAGAGGCCTCATGCTTTTCTTTATTGCCCATCTGGTGCCCATAGGATCTATAGTGATGTCTCCTTGTTTGTGCCTGATTTTGTCAGTTTGGACAGGGCTTATCATTCTAATTTTACCTTTTCAGAAAGATGGGCTTTTGGTTTCATTTATTATCACTTTTTTCTTCCAATTTCTGAAGACAACAACAACAGCAATAAAAACTTGCTCTAACTGTGCACCCACCCCTGTTTTCTTCTCTGGGTTTACTTTGCTCTCCTCTTTATGTCTCTTGTTTTTCTTTTTTCAAGGCTGTGTAGCCCTGGCTGTCCTGGACCTTGCTCTGTAGACTTGCCTCTGCCTCCTGAGTGCTGGGACTAAGGACATGGGCTACCAGGCCTGGTCCTAATGCAGACAATCTTTCCAAGTGTGTGACCAAATCCCTAGTGTTTAGGAGTCTCCCTTTGTTTTCTAGTTTAATCCGGTTATGGTTTGTGCGCTTTCCATTCTCAGATGTCTAAGGTTCCTTACTTTGTCTTGGTGAATTTGCCTCTGTGTGCTTGCAGTGAGTGAGTATTTTGCTGTTGGTGTGTGCAGTGCTCTGTAAACGTGAGCCCCGGGCTCTGATGGGATTGTTTATACTCTCTCTGATGCCCACATTCTCTCTGGCTGCTCCATTGGTTATAGACTGAGGAATCTTGACACCCTCTATGTTTTGTAGATTTTTTTTCCATTTCTTTATGGTCCTCTTAGTTTATGCTTTATGTATTTTGGTCTGTTTTAAGCGTTTACATTTAGAATGATTATACTTGATGACTTTTTCTTCTTAAGATCATTTTTGCCCTTATTTTGTGTGTGTATGTGTGTGTATGTGCATGTGTGTGTGGTAAAGGGGGCACACAGTTTTCTCTTTAGGCCCTGTGGGTCTTATGATGGGAACTCAGCATGTTGGGGTTTGAGGTAGTACCTTTTCCCACAGAATCTCTCACCCTTCCGTCTTTTGAGACAAGTTTTCATGTAGCCCAGGCTGCCCTTAAATCAATGTAGCCAAGGATGACCTTAAACTTCTGATCCTCCTGCTGCCGTCTCCTGAGTGCTAGGATTACAGGCATATGCTAGGGTTAAACCCAGAGACTTCTGTGTCTGAGGCAACATGCTACCCATCAAGCCTTGTCTACAGCCCTTGACTTGCTCTTCAAACCTTATTAACACTTCTTTCTTATCCTTAGCAATTTCCCTTGCTCTGTAAACTATTCCCATGGTTCCTGATGTGGCCACTTCGGGGTTATTTTCTCACAGGTTGTTGGGAGCTGAGGTTTGTAATGCATGTCAGGTAGGATCAGCATTCTAGTCGGTTTGCAGGGTACGGTGGGCAGTTTCCCGTGCATGTTCAATGTCTTGTGACATCACACAAAGCCGCCTCCCGCCTGACAGGGAGGTCTTTTGCCAGCTCTGGATGTTTCATATCCATGGAGTCATACAGAAAACGGCCTTTCTCATTCTTCATCCAGCACAATGTCCCCCAAAGTCATCTGTGCTATAGCATTGATCAACACTTCATTTTTATAGCTGAATAATATTCCATGGCCTTCACGGTCCAGTGTGTTTATCTATTGATCAGTCAAGAGCCACTCTGTTTAATTCCTCTTTCTGGCTGTTGTGAATAACGCTTCTGTGAGTGCTGTTTGTTAGCAGGGATGAGCATACTTCGGGAGGAAACTGGAAACTGCTTTTCCTTTTCCAAAGTCGACATTCCATGAATCAGGCTGCGGGGCAGTTGGGAAACCTCTGGTTAGGAGCTGTGCATAGTGCATGGCTGTGTGTGGTGGCTGCTTGTGACTATTCCCTGAAGCTTTTTCAGGGGATCAGTTGGGGTTCAAGTTACAAAATATCCATATTGGGCCAGTCAGATGGCACAACCGGGAAAGGTGCTTGCTGCCACGCCTGACGGCCAAGTTCTATCCCCAGAGCTGTGTGGTAGAAGGAGAGAAATGATTCCTGCAGATTGTCTTCTGATCTCAAGATGTATTCTTGTGTTCTCTGCCGTGTTTCTAAAATAAGAACAGTTCCGATTGGTGGCTCTTGCCTGTAATCTCAGGGTTGCAGTGAGTTCAAGGTCAGCCAGGTACAGTGAGTGAGACCCTGCCTGCAAACAAAATGAATATGATAAATAGCGAGAACAAACACACAGACGTTAGCTTCAGGCTGGTATCATTAGACTCTGATGCTCTAAACCGGTATGGGACATGGTTGGTGAGACTCAGTGGAAGCATGTAGCCATCACATCACTGTGTGCAATTGTCATCAGCCCACGGGACACCTAGATTCACCTGGGAAGCATTTTTTTATTGTTTTTATTAAGCTATACATTTTTCTCTGCTCCCTTCCCTTCCTCTCCCTTTCTCTTCTTTCCTTTCCCATGGTCCCCATGCTCTCAGTTTACTCAGGAGATCTTGTCTTTTTCTACTTCCCATGTACATTAGATCCATGTATGTCTCTTTTAGGGCCCTCTTTGTTGTATAGATTCTCTGGGATTGTGAATTGTAGACTGGTTTTCGTTTTTATTTTTTGCTTTATTTCAAAAAGCTACTTATGAGTGAACACATATGATATTTGTCTTTCTGGGTCTAGGTTACCTCACTCAATATGATGTTTTCTAGCTCCATCCATTTGCCTGCAAATTTCAAGATGGCATTATTTTTTTTCTGCTGTGTAGTACTCCATTGTGTAAACATAACATAGTTTTCTTATCCATTCTTCAGTTGAGGAGCATTTAGGTTGTTTCCATGTTCTGGTTATGACAAACAAAGCTGCTATGAACATAGTTGAGCATATGTCCTTGTGGCACGGTTGAGCTTCCTTTGAGCAATACCAATAGTGCTATTGCTGGGTCTTGAGGAAGGTTGTTTCCTAATTTTCTGAGAAATCGTCATACTGTACCAGCTTGCACTCCCACAAGCAATGGAGGAGTGTTCCTCTTACCCCACATCCTCTCCAGCATAAGTTGTCATCAGTGTTTTTGATCTTGGCCATTCTTACAGGTGTAAGATGGAATCCCAGAGTTGTTTTGATTTGCATTTCTCTGATGACTAAGGATGTTGAAGAACATTTTCTTAAGTGTCTTTCAGCCATTTTAGAGTCTTCTGTTGAGAATTCTCTGTTTAGGTCAGTACCACACTTTTTTTTTTTTTTTTTGGTTTTTTTGAGACAGGGTTTCTCTGTGGTTTTGGAGCCTGTCCTGGAACTAGCTCTTGTAGACCAGGCTGGTCTCAAACTCACAGAGATCCGCCTGCCTCTGCCTCCCGAGTGCTGGAATTAAAGGTGTGCGCCACCACCGCCCGGCTAGTACCCCACTTTTTAAAAATTGGATTATTTGTTCTTTTGATGGCCAATTTCTTGAGTTCTTTGTATATTTTGGAGATCAGACCCCTGTCTGATGTGGGGTTAGTGAAGATCTTTTTCCATTTTGTAGGTTGTCATTTTGTCTTGTTGACCATGTCCTTTGCTTTACAGAAGCTTCTTATTTTCAGGAGGTCCCATTTATTAATTGTTTCACTCAGTGTCTGTGCTCCTAGGGTTATATTTAGGAAGTGGTCTCCTGTGCCAATGAGTTCAAGTGTACTTCTTACTTTCTCTTCTATGAGGTTCATTATGGTTTTATGTTGAGGTCTTTGATCCATTTGGACTTGAGTTTTATGCATGGTAATAGATATGGATCTATTTTGATTCTTCTATATGTTGATATTTAGTTATGCCTAAACCATTTGTTGAATATACTTTTTTCCATTTTATATTTCCAGTTTCTTTGTCAAAAATCAGGTGTTTGTAGGTGCATGAATTGATATCTAGGTCTTGGATTCGGTTCCATTGGTCCTCCTCTCTGTTTTTATGCCAATACCAGGCTGTTTTCAGTATTGTAGCTCTGTAATAGAGTTTGAAGTCAGGGATTGTGATGCCTCCAGAAGTTTCTTTATTGTACCGGATTGTTTTGGCTATCCTGGTTATTTTTTGTTCTTCCATATGAAGTTGAGTATTGTTCTTTTGAGGTCTGTGAAGAATTTTGCTGGGATTTTGATAGACATTGTATTAAATCTGTAGATTGCCTTTGGTACCTACCCAAGAGCATGGGAGATCTTCCCATTTTCTGGTGTCTTCTTCAACTTCTTTCTTCAAAGATTTAAAGTTCTTCTCATACAGGTCTTAGGAAGTGAATCTTAATGAAGATTTACCTAGATCAGGTTGGCCTCTGGACATGTCTGTGTGGGATTGCCGTTATCAGTGAATTTATACAGGAAGACCTAGTACGTTGTGTGCAGCAGCATCCCCTAGACTGGGGTTCCTGAACCATATAAGAGGAGAAAGCTAGCTGAGCACAAGCTAGCAAGCCAGCATCTGTGTAGATATTCTCTCTCTGCTCTGTGGATGTGATGTTTACAGTTCCTGCCTTGACTTCCCTGCAATCACAGTCTGTGACCTGGAATTGTAACCTGAATAAGCTGCTTTTTGTCATGACAACAGAGATGAAACCAGGCAGACCGTCAACATCAACCGTGTATGGTCACGGACACTATGAGGGTGCTTCTCTTAGGCTGTGTGTGTGTTCACTTTTTTGTTTTGCAGTGCTAAGACCAAACCCACGGTCCTGCCCAAGCTAGGCGAGTGCTCTCTTTATCACTGGTTTGCGTTACTGGCCTCTAATTTGTTAGACACAGTGGACTGGCTGGTTTCATGTCAATTTGACACGAGCTAGAGTTAGCTGAAAGGAGGGGACCTCAATTGAGAAAGGCCTCCACAAGATCCAGCTGTTGGGCATTTTCTTAGTAATTGGTGGGGGAAAGCCCAGCCCGTTATGGGTGGGACCACCATCTGGGCTGGTGGTCCTGGATTCTATAAGAAAGCAGGCTGAGCAAGCCGTGGGAGCCAGGAAGCAGCACCCTCCATGGCCTCTGCATCAGCTCCTGCCTCCAGGTTCCTGTCTTGCTTGAGTTCCTGCCCTCACTGCTTTTGATGATGAACTGTTTCATGGAACTGTGAGTGAAGAAACTCTTTCTGCTCCTAATTGCTTTTGGTCATGTGTTTCATCATAACAATAGTAACCGTGACTAGCACACGCAAGTATTAATTTTTTTCTTTTCTTGGTGGGGGTACTGGAGGTTGAACCTGGGACCTCAAGCCTGTTGGGTGAACTTTCTACCTTGGATCTCTCTTCAGAGTTCTAACTCACAATACCTGTGTCTCCTTGGTATGATAGCCTTTAGAGCAGAGGGTGAATTTACAGTGTGTGACAACTCCTGCAGATCTCCTGGTGCTGATGTCCCCGTGGGAACATGCCTGAGCTGTCGCTCTGGTCATGAAGTGACAGCTGTATTCATGATCTTTGATAGGAAGTGAATACGACTTTGCCGTCATCCAGTCCAGAGTACCAGCAAATTCCCTGTAAATCTCTGTGTGTGCACATGTGCGTGTTCCCGTGCGTGTATGTGTGTTCATATAAAGAAGAAAGTAAGGACCCACAGTGTGGTGATTGGAGGGAGCCACGTGTTAGTAGCATGTGGTATTTGTGATTTTTTTTTCTGAGTCTAATACACCTGTAGGTTATAAATAAAACGACACATATAGGGATAGTGAGGTGGCCCAGCAGGTGCAAAAGCCCTTGCCTTGCAAGCGAGACAACTGAGTTTGATCCCTGGAACTTATGATGGAAGGAAAGAAGCAGGCCCTTGTTCTCTAATCTACACATACACACACACACACACACACACACACACACACAGAGACAGAGACAGAGACACAGAGAGAGACCATACTCACAAAAATAATACATACAATAAAATTTTTTAAAAAATCAGGCTTGAATTGTTCAGCTTGGAAAAGAGGGGCAGCCAATGAATTCTTGGCTTTGTACTGGTGACCTAATGGGGTAGCTTCATTCCATCTCTGAGGAGAACGTGACAAGAAACATGACTGGGTCAAGTGCTGGCCTAGTGTGCAAGTGCTGGCCTAGTGTGCAAGTACTGGTTTAGTGTGCAAAAAGCCCTGGATTCCATCCCCAGGTGTTGTGGTGCACGTATTGGAGGGGCACAGTAAAGAAAGTTCTGAAATGGCCATTCCATGAATGGAGAGGAAGGTCTTTATTGTGAGTAAGAGAGAGAACAGCCAGAGGCATCTGGAAGAGTCCAGCATAGAGAGAAAAGTGGGCTGGACATGGTCAGGCCTATCTGTGGGACAAGGGAGAGTAGTGGGTGCTGAAAAACCTTGCCATTATAAAGAGAAGGGGGATCTGGAACAGCCTTGGGACTAAACACAGTGCAGCAGGAATGGGGGAGAGGTGAGAAGGCCAAGGAGCTACTGTGGGAGTCTTGAATGGGGATTGGAGGAGCCTAGAGACAGCACAGGTTTTATGTGCAGTCACAGGGCTATGTCAAGAGAGAGCCACAAGTCCTTGCCGCCAGAGGACAGAAGCCCCTGAGGAACACTGAGTTTTATATAACTGCCAGGCATCCTTCTATAGTCCAGTTTGAGCTCGGCCAAAATTGCTGTTTCTAGACATATGCACTTCCTGGGACCTAACGCTGTACACTTGCAATCCTAGCACTTGGGAGGTGGAGGCAGGAGACTCAGACCTTTAGAGTCTGCCTTGGATACATAGTGAGTTTGAGGCCAGCCTGGAAATGAGGGACTGTCCCAAAAACGGGGAAAAAATATAACAAGGCTAGAAAACATTACACACACACACACACACACACACACACACACACACACACACACACACGTTGAACCTGTATGGCTGTAGCCAGGACAACAGTGGATCTTATAGTGTGCCTATCGCACAAGCACAGTAATCCATGTGGTCACTCAACCATGGTCTCCCCCTTTAACTACCCCGGATTATTTGAAAACATCCTCCAAACGTTGTAGCATTTCTGCCTTCAGTAAATTTCTGTACTTATTTCTTTACAAAGTTTATTTATTTTTATTTATGTGTATGTGTGTTCTTGTGTGTGTTTATGTGCATGCATGTCAAGTTCTCAGAGGCCAGAAGAAGGTATAGATGTCCTGAAGTTATAGGCTGTTGTGAGCCTCCCAGTGTGGGTACTGAGAACTGAACCCTGGTCTCTGCAAGAACAGTACATGCTCTTAACCACTGAGCCATCTCTCCAGCCCCATCTTTCCTTTCCTTTTCTTTCTTCCTTCCTTCTTCCCTCTTTTTTTATCTTTTTTTTTTTTGGGACAGGGTTTTTTTTGTGTAGCCCTGGCTGTCCAGAAACTCACTGGGTAGACCAGGCTGGCCTCAAACTCACAGAGGTCCACCTGCCCCTGCCTTCCAAGTGCTGGGATTAAAGACATGTGCCATCATTGCCGGCATTTCTGTATTTCTAATAAACGATAGTGCTCCCCTCTTAAAACAGAGTCAGATCCTCCTGCTGGCCATTCCTTAACCAGGTTATTTCCTTGAAAAACAGACGAAAATATTAATACACAAACGAATTTTGTATTCCTTGAAGCAGTCACTGTGGGGAGACGCTTGCCTGAGCTCCCCAGGTACCTCTGAAAACACCGCAGAGGACAGTCTGAAGAGTCACAGGTATCCCTCTCCCTCCTTCTCTTCCTTTCTGTTCTTTTAGTCTCACATAGCCCAGGTTGAACTAAAGCTGAGGATGACCTTGAACTCAAGACACTCCAGGCCCTGCCTCCCAAGTCCTGAAGTGCCCAACATCTGTCTGTTTAAAGCTTGTGCTCGGCTCCACCCTCTCTAAGAACAAGTTAGTTGGAATTGGAGGTCACAATACTGATGGTCTGGACAGGGACGGCAGTTCTCAGACATCGGCCATGTGGCATCTGGAACGAAAAGTGAGTTAAAAGGGAGGAGGACTCCTCAAGTGTGGAGAAGACTTTATTATAGACTTAAGGGAGAAAGCCGGCGAAGGCAAGAGTCCAGGATGAGCATGGCTTGCAGACTAAAATGGATCATGAGAGGAGAGAGGGGGATGGAGAGCAAGAGAGAAGCCACGAACCAAGAGAGGTGGCCCCTGGGCCGAGAGACTAAGAGACCAAGTTTAAAATGGCTGAGTTATAGGGCATTCAGGCTGGTGGGGGCTGGGGGAAGCGGAAGCCCCGCCCCTGGAAGGGAGGGGATTTGGGTAGGAGGCAGGGTGAGGAATGCTGGCGGAAGCCCCAGGTACTAAGGGAGACCTGTTCTTCACTGCGAGACTTTGAGTTCTGACAACGTGATGAGGAAAGGTTGTTCCAGGGAGAGGGAACAGAATGCTTGGAAGCTCAGAGGCAGGAAACGTATGGACATTCAAGGAGCCAAACTCGAATGGGTCTGGAATCTCCAATACCCCAAGCTCTCTGGGAAGCCAAGAGACTGGGCAGTCCATTTTCCCTTCCCTCCGCTGGCTTCCTTGCTTCTTTTCATAGGAAAGCGAGGCGTGTCATTGACCAAATTGAATAAGCTTCTCTAATCTACCATCTCCACTTCTCAAATACGATTTGAAAGCCTAACATGGATTTATTGCTCCCCTAAGGTAGAGGCAGGTTCTGTTAGCAGCGTGGCACACCCGGTACCCTAGGAGACTAAGCACGGATGGCAGGACTCAGGGAGGCAAGGTGGAGCTGGAGGAGGCGCAGTTGGAAGTGGGGGAGTGGAAATATGTTTTTCGATCCTCACGCTGTTACTATCAACAACAGCAGAGAAAGCGTCTCCGCGGGGTTATGAAAAATTCATTAGTAGCATTCTAGAGGGCGGAGAGGCCGGCCATTGTTTGATTAGATTATCGGGGATGAGAGCAGTCGCAAATGAACTGAGATTAAGAGGCGAACTCCCCCATAGTCCGTTCTCTGTATAATTGCAGTCCTTGCCTGTCTGCTAAACTGGCTGGGGTCTGGGGCCAGATGCCCCCTGATGGCTAGGATGGTATAGAGGAGGGGTTTTCGGGGACTCGCTGGAGGTCCAGTTCAGGCTGCTCCTTTTAGGGCAGAGGGGTCACATGAGCTACTCGGAGTTTTCATCGTTTCTCTCATAGAGTGGGTTGAAAATGGACTCCACAAGCAATCCCAGGCATGAAGAGTTAGGCGGTGGCTTTTCTCAGCCTGGTGGACTGTGGTTGGATGTTGTGTTTAGCCACGACTGTGAACAGGACTTGGGCTTTGCCTGTTGGATATTTGGGAAAAAAAAAACCTAGAAATTTATGGTTGTAATTATCTGAACTCTTTAGGTTGCAAGTAACAGGAACTGGCCCAAACCTGCTGTTCCTTGACTTATATAACTGAGAAGTGTTTTGGGGTAGCATCAGCTACAAAGAAGACCCAGCTACTTGGAGAACCAAGGTTAGGGGCTATCCCCAACTCTCGGCCCCACCTGTTTCCATGTTGTTTTCAGTCAAGCAGGTTCTCCTATGGTGACAGAGTGGCTACTGGGAACACCACGCTTGCATCCCATCCCCTTAGCTCTGTATAGGAAGAGCACACTTACTTCCAAGTGGCTCCTGTGGATGTGTGGAGCATCCTGCCTACCTGTCAGGAGTGACCATCTCTCTGTTCTGTGCTTCTGGAAGACGTATCGCTCTCATTGGTCAGTTCAGGGAGTGAGATCAGCCCTTCCCAAGCACCATGTACCGGCGAGCATGGTCCTCAAAGGAGAGCTAGGATGCTGTTACTAGAGGCCATAACAAGAATGGCTAGATGAAACTAGTGTGTCTAGAAGTCTCAACCTGGGGTAGTAGCCATTTCATGCCATTATAGCCTGGAACTACAGGTAGTTTCAGGCTGTCTGGTGTGGGTGCTGGGAATCCAATTTGATCCTTTGCAAGAACAGCCAACGCTCTTAATGGCTGAGCTATCTCTCAGCCCCCATAAATCTCATTTTAAATCACCATTTAAAGCTACGTGGGTTTGGATCACAGTGTTGCCTCTTCTAGATGTGAGCGGCAACCTTGGTGCAACTGGGTAAAGAATGCATTATAGGTGTCTATAGGAGGCCATGGTGATCTCAAGTCAGCACAGACAGTGCCTGTGGGCGTATGCTGTAGCCCGCCTTCTGCCAGCCCACAGTGCACAGCCTGGCCTCTTCTTTGTTGGGGACAGTCAGTAGACAGAAAACCAGTGCCTAGGTCCTGATTCTGCCCCCCCTCCCCCCGCCACTTTGTGATCTGGGCAATCTACATAATCTTATGAAGCTCTGGAGGATCCTGGGAGAATTAATAAAGGTTAATAAAGGTTCAAGTGCACTCACCAAGACTTCATGATGCAGCTGATCATGAGGTGGTCGGTATAATGCTGCCAAACTTGACTTTCGGGTAAAGAACCAAGAGTCTGAGTATGTCTCTCTGTATATATGCATGGGATATATTTGTGCTAAAAACGCTGTTGGGCGATATATTCTCGGGACACATTGTACAGATGAATACAGAGGGCACAGTGTACCCCAGCATCATGTGGGGTGAGCAAACACTAACAAAAACCGGTGTATCAGGAATTCAAGGTTAACTGCTTCTCAGCCTCCCACCTCTTTCTCTCTGGATGGAGCTCAGGGCTTTGTGCCTGCTGGGGCAGCGCGCTAGCTGTGAGCACCATCATGAAAAGGCATTGACAAAGCCGGCAACTCGAGATAATGGAGAGGTACTGTCATGGCCATTCATGACTAACCCTCTCTGTGTGACAGAGAATCGTGAGCTGTCCTTGCTACTGGTGTTTTGTGGCTGGATGTGACTTTACCTTTTGCCCTGGTTTTGTTACGGCTGTTTTTTTTTTTTTTTTTTTTAAAAAAACTATTGTTAGGTTAGTTAGCTTTCTGTTGCTGTGATAAAACACCTGAGAAAAAGCGATTTATAAAAAGGAAAAGTTCCATTTTGGTTTGTGGTTTGAGAGTTTCAGCCCATAGTTGGTCTCTGCTCTTTTTGGGTAAGTGAAAGGAGAGAGGCAGACAGGAAGGGGCAGGTCCCAGGAAGCCTTCCAGGGCACTCCCCAATGCCTAACTTCCTCCCACCAGGTCTCACTACTTAAAGGTCCTACCACCTGCCAACATCTCCCCAGGCTGCTGAGCTAGCCCTTAGCTTGTGAGCCCCTGGGGGCACTGTAATGGTGGTTCTGTGGCTAAGATTGAATTCCTGAGTCTCAGTTCCCTGTGGTTTCCTGCGGCTGTGCATCAACCTCACAGGACGCGAACTGCACTGTGAAGAAAGATATAGTTTATATCTTATTTGTGTCTCTGTGCGTGTGTGCATACACACAGAAGAGGCCATCAATCTCCCGGAGCTGGAATGGCAGGCAGTTTTGGGCCATCTGGTGTGGGTGCTGGGAACCCAAGTCGATCCTCTGCAAGAGCAGCCAAAGCACTTAATGCCTGGGCTGTCTCCCCAGCCTACGTAAATCACATTTTAAATTGCCATTTAAAGCTATGTGGGTTTGGATCACAGTGTTGCCTCTTCTAGATGTGAGCTGCAACCTTGGTGGGGGGGGGGTAAACGTCTGTGTGCCTCTGTTTCCCCATCTGTCAAAGTAGGAAGAAGAGTGTGATTACCTCACAGTGCTGGGAAGACTGGCTGTTAATTCTGCTGTTAGTTCTTCCTAACACTGAGGCTCTTTAATGCAGCTCCTCGTGTTGTGGTGACCCCCAACTATAAGTTATTTCCGTTGCTACTTCATAACTGTAATTTTCTACTGTTATGAATTGTCATGTAAACACCTCACATGTGGAGGTCACGACCCACAGGTTGAGAACCGATGCAGCACACGCAATGTGCTCTGCTTCATCCGGCCCATGATGGGTTTCAGAAAAGCTTGTCATGGTAACGGAGGAGATTTATGTGCCTGCATCTAGCTGCCTGGGAAAAACTGGGGTTTCTCCCCCCCCCCCCCCAGGGAAACTTCTGAGCTCTGTTTGGAGATGTCCCGGCTTAGGGTTTGTGTCTAGGAGATGGACTCCCCCAGCCAAAACACCAGGTGCAGTCTTTAGTCTTAATCCACATGGGCAGTTTTCAGTTTAGATTGGGGAGTGAAATCTCCCCCTCCTCCTCACCCCTCCTCATGCCCTCCTTCTCCCTCCCACCCCACAGGGTTTCTCTGTGTAACAGCCCTGGCTATCCTGGAACTCACTTTGTAGATCAGGCTGGCCTTGAACTCACAGAGATCTGCCTGCCTCTGCCTCCCGAGTGCTGGGATTAAAGGTATGCGCCACCACCATCCAGTGTCTGGCTTTTCCTTTTCCTCCTCCTACTTTTCACCTCCCCTTATCTTCCCTTCGTTCCTCCCCTTCTCCTCCCCTCTTCCTTCTCCTCCTCCTCCCTCCTGTTCCCCACCTCCTGCTCTTTCTCTTTCTCTCTGGGAGACAGTGTAGTCCAGGCTGACCTCAAGCTCAGGCTCCTCCTGCCCCAGGCTCCTGAGCACGGGTGTTTCAGAGCACACCTAATTGTCCCGTGGTAGGGTGGGCCTGAGCTTGGCTTTTGAGTGCATTTTGCCCCCATCAAGAGGACACACCCTCCTTCACAAGGATGTGTGGCCCGAGCCCCTCTGCCTTGTTCTCTGAGACCCTGGCCCTGACTGTTCAATTTGCCTTCCCACTTGTGAGCCATCAGCAGATGCTGACAACATAAAGCAAGCTTCCAGCCGCCAGAAGTGTTCAGGGATGCTGAGAGCAGGGGGTAGATGTGCTACAGCAAGCCCTATTCCCAGGGCCTAGGCGTGCTTCTTTTGGCTTGAGGTCTTTTCATATGGTAACAAACAAGCTTGCTGTGTGCGATCTGATTGCTGTGTGGGAAATGTGTTGGGTGTCTCGGGAAAGCTCTGTGCAGATGGGTAGGTGTGTGAGGCCCATGGTGGCCAGTCGAAGCATGTTTCTTAAAGTGAGCGTATCCCAGAGAGACAGTCATTGGGAGCGACTGGATGCCCTTCAACATTCTTCACAGAACCAGAATTATAGCAGAAGGTTTTTGCTGTATGTGTATGCTCGCGCATCTGTGAGTGTGTACATGGAGGTAGAGGCAGACATGGGTATCACCTTCTATAGTTCTCCCATTTAATTTTTGAGACAGACCTCTCACCGAGCCGGAACTCACCATTTTGGCTACACTGGTTGGTCAGTGTGCCCTGGGGATCTGCCTGACCCGTCTTTCCAAGACTGGGACTTACCGGCGTACACCACCACCACCACTGGGTTTTTACGTGGGTCCATGGTATCAAACTAAAACACTCCATCTGCTGAGCCGTGGCCCTATTCACCCCCACCCCACACAAGGGCTATGTTATGGGGTGCTTACTACTTGCCCATCTGGGTATCTCCACCCATGGCAGCATTACCGCCCCCTAGAGGCTGACTGCAGGTGGCAACTGCCTTCCCGTACTACCATTGGGGCGTTTTGTCGTCAGCAGGGACAGTCTCACGGTCAAGTTTGAGAAACATGAGTCTGGTCGTAGATAGACTAAATAGGTTATTATTATTATTATTTTGGTGGTCAAATATACATATTGTTCACTGCTTTTTCATTTTCACTGACTTGTAACTGTACAATTGAATGTTAAGATAACTGGTCATCCAAACTCCCACTGCCCCTCCATAAAAACCCTACACACATTAAACAAGAACTCCCCCCCCCCACAGTTGCTACTTTACTTTGCATGCCTGAATTTTCCTTTTCTGGGTACCACATACACGTAGATTAATACAGTATTTATTTTTGAGTCTGTTTTCTGACACTTAACGTTTTCTAGGTTTGTTTATGTTGTAACATAAACTTCATACCTTTTTTGAGGCTGTGTAATATTCCATTCTATGCTATATTGGTCATTTTCTGCTTGGCAAGGGACTACCAGAATAAAACAATCGAAGAGAGGGAATGTATTCTTGACTTGCGACTTTAGGGGTTTTGGGCTCTGGTCATGTGACTCTCCTGTGGCCAGGGAGAGCATGTGGTTTACAGGAAGAAGCCAGGGACAAACTAGACTCTGACAGCATGCACACCTCTCATGACCTGCCTCCTCCAGGGTTGGTCCATCTAGCTGCTGATCTACAAAGAGATCTGGTAGTTAAATTAGAGCATCATGGTGGAGCCTTCCACACGATTACCTTCACAGGGCATTTCTTTATCCATCCCATGATGGACAGACACACTGCCTTTTGTTTGTTGTGAGCGTGCCAATGAGCACACGGCTTGGCACTGCTCACGATTGCTGCTGCTGTGAATACGTGTGCACATAGGACGGACACATGCTATGACACAGATGAGCTTTGACAGCGTTGTGCTAAGTGAGAGAAGACGGGCTGGAGAAAGCAAGTAAGTGACTGCTTACATCACATCCCTAGATCAGCAAAGCCATGAAGAGAGGAAGCAGGATGGTGGTTGCCCTGGTGGGCAGAATGTCTCTAGGTGTCGATACCAAGGTCCTGGGGCTGGTGGCACAGCAATGCTGGTGCACTCAAAGGCGCTGAGCAAGGATAGATTTTCGAGCATGCGTATTCTACTGCAGTAAACAAATGGGAAAAGGAAAGGGGAAGAACAGCTTTCTGGGTGTTGGTTTTCTTCTAGTGTGTGGTCCACTTGCTCTGACTGATGTTTAGTTGGTGCCTGGGAAATCAATGTGGTCCTCCACTTGCTTTTAAATAATGTTAAAATCGTTATCCACCAGGTTCAGCATTACTGGGTGCTGAACTGAGTCAGTGAGCTGGTTAAGCACTTCCTAGGGACAGTGCTAGCTTCATCCATGTAGCTAGCCTGGGAGGTTGGATACATCTGACAGGTTACAGGAACCATAGAGAGGCAAGTAATTCTCATAACGACACACAGCAAGTCATGGTGGAGGCAGGATTGGAGAACCTCAGGATATAAGGGCTGGAAGGATATGTATTATGTATTCTGCCTTTCAAGATGCTTCCAAAAAGTAGGCTAGTCTGGACAACTGCAGATTTTTTTTTTTTGAGACAGCGTTTTGTTAGGTAACCTAGGCTGACCTCAAGCTTACACTGCAATATGTAACCTCAGCTTACATTTTCTCTAGTGTTTCTTAGAGGGTGTGTGGGAGGCGGGTGAAGGTCACTGGTCTGCTGCTGCCAAGAGCAGCCATCTGTGAGTGTGGGTGAATTTTCTTCAAGAAGAATGGATCATCAGAGGAGCTGCCCATGTACCCAGAGTTCTTGCAGAGGCCCTTGCTGGGTCCCTCCATTGCCACCAGCCATTATCTTATCCAAAGCGGCCAAGCAGAATGTAAATTGAATTTGCAATTTGCCTCCAAAGCTGTAGCTTCCAGAGTCCTGATTGAGAGATGCTTATCAGCTGCTTTAAATGTTGTCCACAGGGGCCGCTTTGAGCATCGCAGCGGGGCTCCCGAGTCCCTGTCAGTGAGCGCTCAGGGCATCTGTGTGTGCTGCAGAGAACAGGGTGGATTGTTAGAGGCTTTGCCTAGCAAGGGAGCTGAGAGTCAGGTGGTGGGGGGAGAGCGCCTTGCTTCCTTCTTTCTATATTGTTTGAATCAAAATCCAAAGGAAGCCATTGCTCAGTGTCCTGGGCAGTGCATGCATGTATACACACAGACATAGACAGATACACACACATGACCACACACAAATAAACAAACACATAAACACAGATGCAGACAGACAGATATACACACGAATATACATACATACACATAAACACACGGAAACAGATACACACATGAACATACACACATACATACATACACATAAACACACAAATGCAGACAGATATACATACACACATACATATACATAAACACACAGACACACACAGATAGACACCCATATACACATAAACACATAGATACAGACAGGCACACACACGAACATACATAAACACGTAGACAGACAGATATACACACAAACATACTCAGACAGACAGATATATATGACACAGACACTCTCACACATACACACACATAAACACACATAGACAGACAGACACACTCAGATAGTCAGACAGATATACACAGACAAACACTCTCACACATACACACACATAACCATATAGACACACAGACAGGTAGTACACACACATATACATACAGACATGGAGACATCCCCCTCCCCATGGATCTCACTTGTTGCTTATTGGCTCTGTGTCTTGATTAACTATAATGTTGGTTTTCTATCTTGGGGAATGTAGCATCCCCTGGATCCCTAGGACTGCCTCTCGGGTGGGATGTGATGAGATGGTCCAGGTGAAAAGCTGAACTTCATTCAGCTACACAGGAATTAACGATGTTCAAAGTGGTTGCTGCTGTCATTGTTCTAAAGTGTGGCATGTCAGATCCTACCGCATGTGCACTCATTGGAGGAAAACGCTGGAATTAGCTAAAAGCTACTGGCTGGAGAGATGGTTCAGTGGTTAAGAGCCCCGGCTGTTCTTCTAGAGGACCTGGGTTCTATTCCCAGTACCTACATGGCAGCTCTGTAACTCCAGTCCTGGGGATCTGATGCTTTCTTCTGGTTTCTACTGGTACTACATATATGTAGTGATCAGATACATATAGGCAAAACATCCATATTTGCAAAATATAATAAAAACTTTTAGTATGAACTGCTTCCCCTTAAAGAATAGAGACCACAGGAGGCATTTTTAGTGATTTTTTTTTTAATTAATTAAGTTAATTCTGTTACAATTTCAAGCTTCTGTGTAAGGCATTCTGATCGCCCTCAGCCGTCTCTCTCCTCTCCTTCCCTTCCTTCTTTCAACCCTCCCTCCCTTCCCCCTCTCCCTCTCCCCCCTCCCCCCTCTATCCATGCCCTCTCTCTCTCCTCTTTCTTATTAATCTCCTTCCCACCTCCACGCCCTTTTGCTTTGGTCTGTCCCTCTGGGTTTGTTCAAGGACATCTATGTGGCCTCGGGATTAGAATTGTGCAATGGAGCCTGATGGATTCGCCAGAAGGCACACACCTGAAGAACTCCCTTTCCCAGAGTCCATCAGTAGCTAGTAGTTCAATGGTGAGGGGATATCCCTGTGAGGGGCGGTTCCATGGGGCCCCTCTCCCACCATGACTGTGGTGAGGGTCCAGTACAAATAATCTTCACTGCTGTGAGTTTCATGATTACATTGGTTGTGCTCTGTCTACAGAATGAGCCTGTCTCTCAGCCTCGTGGCTCTGACATTCTTTGTCTCCTCAGTGTTCCCCAGTCTCTGAGGGAGCAGTTTATCAGATGACTTATTTAGTGGTGAGCCCTCGTCCCTCATCCATCACTTGCTCTCAGCATCTCGGGGCAGCCATGCATCTCTCTCTGTATTCACTACGGTTCACTGCAAAGGAGGTTTCCTGATTGGGGTTGACAGTAGTCTTGGCTTGCATGCTGTACAGAACCAATGACAGTTGGGAGGTTCCTGAGGCAGCAGAGGCTGATGGGAAACCCTAACTTAAAATCTAAAGATTCTGTTTGTTATTTTTATGTGCATGGGTGTTTTCCTATGTGCATGTCTGTGACCACATGTGTATCTGGTATCCGAAAGGCCAGGGGAGGATACTGGGCTCCCTGAAATGGAAGTCATGGACAGTTGTGAGCTACTTTGTGGGTCCTAGGATTTCAGCAAGGTCCTCTGAAGAGCAGCCAGTGCTCTTAACTGATGAGCCATCACTCCAGCCCCTGTTTTGTTCTTTTCTTAAAAATCAAATTTACAGACGTATCTTAAAACAAACAAACCAACCATTTATTTAATCCTGCCACACTCAGCAGCAGCTGTAGCTTTTGTATGTAGTCAGGTCTCAGGGTTCACAGCGGTTACACTATACCATCAAGGATCCCGGAAGAAAGACCCAGTGTCAGGGTCCTACAAATCTCCTTTCCGTCTCTGCATACCCTGCTCTTGGGTGTTTCTTAATATATTATATTGTATTCATATGTGAAGGTCCTCTAGCACACTGGTTCTCAACCTGTAGGTCGTGATCCCTTTGGAGTTCGAATATCAGATATTTACATTACAATTCATACCAATAGCAAAATTACAGTTATGAAGTAGCAACAAAATAATGTTATGGTTGGGGTCACCACACCATGACCCACTGTATTAGAGGGTCACAGCGTTAGGAAGGTTGAGCTGGCACATATACTTCCTCCGTTAGGCACATGGTCCCTTCTTGCACTTAGGCAAATGAGATAGTGTTTCTGCCTTAGCTGGGAGACCATGGGGGCCCAGGGATGGCGTGGCAGCTGAAGGCACTGTCTGCCAAGCCTGTTGACATGATTGCAGTCACCAGAGCCCATATAGTGGAAGGAAAGAATTAACTCCCGCAGGTTTGTCCTCAGACCTCCGCACGCACACTGTGGACTTACAAGCAGCACCCCTGCAAAAAGTAATAAATGTGTAATTGTTTAAAAACAGTGAAATCAACAGTGAGTACTGTTGATTTGAAATCAACTTGAGCATGGCTAGGAGTATGCAAGGGGCACAGTGAAGGAGGCATCTGAAAGAGTCCAAAGTATACAGAAAGACAGACAGACCGGACATGGCCAGGGCTCGGGAAGTGGGAAAGGACAGTGGAGAAGGAGCACAGTGAGAGAGCAAGAGGAGAGGGAAAGAGAGTGGGAGAGACAGACAGACAGGGAGGGAGGGAGAGAGAGTGGGAGAGACAGACAGGGAGGGGGGAGAGAGAGTGGGAGAGACAGACAGACAGACAAGGAGGGGGGATAGAGAGTGGGAGAGACAGACAGGGAGGGGGGAGAGATAGTGGGAGAGACAGACAGACAGACAAGGAGGGAGGGAGAGAGAGTGGGAGAGACAGACAGGGAGGGGGAGAGAGAGTGGGAGAGACAGACAGACAGACAAGGAGGGGGGATAGAGAGTGGGAGAGACAGACAGACAGACAGGGAGGGAGGGAGAGAGAGTGGGAGACACAGACGGACAGACAGGGAGGGAGGGAGAGAGAGTGGGAGAGAAATCGCATGGATTGTAAGGAGTATGAGTAGCTGTGGGAGAGGGAAGGCCAGGAGCTAGCCTGGGCTAGGAAATGTGTATGGAATAGCTGTGAGACTGAAGGAGCCTGGAAGCCAGCATGGACTTTAATATGCTGTGGTAGATTCTGTCAGGAGTAAGGGAAAGGACTCCTTTTGGCCGATGAGAACCAGTTTCCCAAGTTCCTGAGGAATACTGGCTTTTCTCTAACTGCCAGAAACCCATCCACAGTCCAGGTTGAGCTCATTTCTAGAAATATGGACTGCCTGAGACCCAACAACTACAATAAAAGGGACAAAAGCAAGCCAGCCGAATGCCACCTCACTTGAGCATGGCTAGGGACATGGTCTTTGGACAAATTATACGCTCAAGTGTCCTCGGGTGACCGTGGGAATCTCATGCGTATTGATTTTGAGGTTATGAATGAATTACAATGCGTAGCCAAGACTACAAACCATGATCTCAAATTGTGATGCTCTGTGGAGTTTTTCTTTCTTCTTCATGTTCCATTCAGCCTGAGATGTGATCCCCAGGAAGGGTGGGGCCCTGACTGTGTACCTTTTATTTATGTATGTATGTATGTATGTATGTATTTATTTATTTATTTATTATTAATTTAAAACGGGGTCTCGCTATGCAGTTCTGGAAGCTCTAGAATTCACAATATAGACCAGTCTAGCCCCAGACTCCCAGATAATTCTCCTGTCTCTGCTTCCTGAATGGTTATTTGTTTGAGATTGGTCTTGCATGTGGTCCAGGCTAGCCTTGAACTCACCATCCTGCTGCTTCAGCCTCCCAGGTGCTGGGATAACAGTTGGGTATCACCGTTCCCAGCTTTGATCCTTGGGGTTCTACATACTTGTATTTAAGGTGGTTTATTTCTTTCTCTATTGTTCTGAAATATACTTAGTTGTTTCTTAGTACAGGTTAGAGCTGGCATAGCCGTTAGGAGATCAGGCATGGGGGAGGGGTGGCGGGGGGGTGGCTCCCATGATGTCCAGAGGGTGTGAAATTTGCCCAAATGCTTCAACCCTGATTGCTGTTCCCCTTGGATTTTCTTTAAGGAATTAATAAACTGGTACTTCTTTTACCTAAAGGTGATTGGCACACCGCTTTTCAGGCCCAGGGAGTCAGGCAGGAGGGTCATTCATGAGGCTGTCCTTATAGCTGACCTTGAGTGCTGAACCTTAGAGGGTTGGGAAGAATTTCCCAGCAAACTCTCCTGAGTAGTTCAAGGCTGGTGGGGTTTTGTAGGGTGCTGCTAATTTGAGCCTCTGCTGGGTTTGCCCTGTCTTGAGATAGGTGGGACTGTTTCTGGGTGTGATTAGCACCCTACATATACCACCGTCAACACGCCTGCAGAGAGCCAACCTTCCCAAGAGCTTGGGAAAGCGTCCTGGCTCTGTCTGGAGCACGCCTTCCATTAGCATCTTCAGATACAGATTCAAGGAAATAAAATCCTATGGCTTCCCTAAGTAGCTGCCACACAAACACAGTCACTAACCCCCTCACCACACACACACACACACACACACACACACACACACACACACACACACACAGAGGGATTGCTTTTATCCACGAAAGGGGGCTCCTCTGGCTTGCCTGTGGCTTCATTTTGGAAGATCCACGCTGCTTTATTAGTTAGATGATGGGCCCGTTAGAACTTTGTCTTCATGGAAGGGGTCCTATTCATTAGGCGAGCCCGAGGCAAGGGTTCGCAGTTTCTGGCTGCACTCACTTGATGAGCTTGCCTCACTAAGAGCTTCCTATTGATTGCTTAGGCAGGAGTGCCATTATCTCTCTTTCCCGGATGAGGAAGCCAAATCTCAGAAGTCAGCTTCCTAGGACCACACAGCCTACAAGTGGCAGAGTCTAGGTCTGCAGGACTCCAATCTTGTACCTGAACTACCGTGCTGAGTGGTGTCTCTAAATCCTCTTTATAATACAGCCTCACTCTGCGACCTTGAAGGTGGTATTATTACATTTGCGTATCATTTCCTATCCTATGGATATATATGCTACGAAGTTGACATCTGTGAAAGGTATCAACAAGCAGCAGCCCATGTTTACCCAGTATTGATCATGACTGACACTGCCCTGAGCTGTGTGTGTGTGTGTGTGTGTGTGTGTGTGTAGGGCACAGGCCATCCTCAATTTCATACTTCAGGCACATTCCACATTATTTTTTTGAGACAGTGTCTCTCACTGGCCTGGAGCTCACAGAATAGGCTAGGCTGGTGGACCAGCATGCCTCAGGGATCTCCACCTTCCTACTGCTGGCATCACAGGCATGTGTGCCATCATGCCCGGTTTTTTAAAACATCATGGGTTCTGGGGATTGAACTTGGGTCCTCATGCTTGTGAGGTGAGTACTTTACCGAGAGAGCCATCTCCACAGCCCTGTTGTGAGTTCTTTCCATATACCGACATAAGGAATCGTTGTAATAACCCTCCAAGGTTGGTCTTCTTGGCAGCCTCCTTTTACACCATAGGCACTGAGGCCCAGAGAGGTTAAATAAGAAAGCAAAGTCAGCAAAGGCTGGATTCATGTAAGCATGCAGGTGCCAGCAACTTGAGTCATCTCAATACACTGCTACTGTGTCTGAAATTTAAAAAAACAAAATCAAAAACATTATTGGGAGTGAGAACAGTGTCTAGTTGATTTTGACTGAGAATTGGGAGGGCTTTGGGGTGTCTACCAAGAGTGAGTTCCAATTTGTCAGTTTTGCTGATGTTAATGCCCTGTCTGTTGGTCTCAGACTTACTGAAGCAGGGTGTTTTGCAGGTTGGGAATTCTTGGGTTTCTAGACTCAAATCCTCCCTGTCTATGGGGTGGGCATTGATCTGGGCACCTGCCATTTCAACCTTGGGGTTCAGTTTGTTTTTAAAAAATAAAAGATTGGGTACTAGGATGCACTGGGAGGAAGATGAGTTCATCTCTCTGTTTCTTTATCTAAAAAGCAAAATAAATGAACAAAGTATCTGTAGATGGAAGTTTCTGTCCTGCCCAGTCCTGCAGCCTTTCAGTTCCAAAGAAACACAGAGGCTTATATTAATTACAAACTGTTTGGCTTATTAGCGCAGGCTTATTATTAACTAGCTCTTACAACTAAATTAACCCATGATTCTCATCTATGTTTGGCCACATGGCTTGGTATCTTTTCTCAGTGCAGCTTCTTTCATCGTGCTCCTCTGTGTCTGGGGGGCAACTGCAGACTGAGGCTTTCCTCTTCCCAGAGTTCTCCTAGTCTGGTTCCCCTGCCTATACTTCCTGCCTGCTTCTGGCCAATCAAAGTTTTGTTAAACCAATACGAGTGACAGAGTATAAGTGCATTATTCCACAGCAAGTTTGGTACACAAGCATGAGGTCCTGAGCTCAGATTTCTAACACTCATGTAATGGCCAGGATTAGTGGCCCTGTCTATTACCCTAGGTATTGGGGCAGGACAGGACAGAGAAAGACATGCCCATGTACCTCTGGGATCGGTGAGAAACCCTATGTGTCAAAAATTAAGGAGGTGATACACACTTTTAATCTCAGCACTCAGGAGGCAGAGGCAGCAGGATCTTGGTGAGTTTCAGGCCAGCCTGGCCTACATAGTGAGATAGTGAGATTCTGTCTCAAAGGATTTTTTTTTTTTAAAAAAAGGAAAAAATAAAGTGAAAAGTGATAGAGAAGATTTATGACAATGCCCTCTGTCTGCCACATGTGGGCACACATGCACACACACAAACATGATCTCTCTCTTACACACACACACACACACACACACACACACACACACACACACACACGCCCCTCAAACATTAACTGTATTTCCCCCATGGGACTTCTCTGAGGTTTCAAGTTCATATACACTAAATAGCTGATTCAGCAGCTGGCACACAGGGAGCCTCAGCCAATGGCAGCCAAGATTTACCATTATTGATCTGTTTCATTCATACTTAAGATGTGAATCAAAGCCACCATCCTAGACCTACATTCTTTTTTGTTCATTTAAAGTCATCCAAGCCATGTGTGTTGGACTGGGATGAATTTGAGGCCAGCCTGGGCTAGTGATTTGTAGCCTAGCCTGGTCTAAATCTCAAGACCCTGTCTCAAAAAATTCATAAATTGATATACCATGCACAGAGCATTTCTTCATTAATAACCGAGAAGGCTAACTCCCACCCACTTTGACTACTCCTCAGTTTAAGCCAGGTTCTCACTGTTTAACCGAGCTGGCTTCAAATTCATGACACCCCTTCTTGGGCTTCTCTATGGGACAATAGGTGTGCACCATCACGTTCAGTCTCCTGAGACTGTCTGCCTTTGATCAGCCTGTCTTGTTACTCTACCACAGTTGGCCACATAGTATTGAAGTCTACTATCACACCATGCTTCTCTGTTCAGGTCTGTGGACTTTTGTTTTTTGTATTTTTGGACTGTGTTGTTGGGCGCGTATATGTTTGTAATAGTTAGTCCCAGCTTTTAATCCACTGTCTTGTTTCCCATAGGACATATACCAGTCAGTATGGGCTAGGATATGCCACAGAAACAGTCAGTCTTCAAATTTCAGTGGTTTTACACAACATGCATGTGTTTTCTACAAGTGTACAATGCTGGTCAGCAGTGGACTGCGGATTAGAGTTATCCAAGAAGTTAGACTGGTAGAAGTGTAACTCCATACAGCTGTGGTGAAACTCTATACAGCTATGGTGTAACTCCACACAGCCATGGTGTAACTCCACACAGCCATGGTGTAACTCCACACAGCCATGATGTAACTTCACACAGCCATGGTATGACTCCACACAGCCATGGTATGACTCCACACAGCCATGGTATGACTCCAGACAGCCATGGTGTAACTCCACACAGCCATGGTATGACTCCACACAGCCATGGTGTAACTCCACACAGCCATGGTGTAACTCCACACAGCCATGGTATGACTCCACACAGCCATGGTGTAACTCCACACAGCCATGGTGTAACTCCACACAGCCATGGTGTAACTCCACACAGCCATGGTGTAACTCCACACAGCCATGGTGTAACTCCACACAGCCATGGTATGACTCCACACAGCCATGGTGTAACTCCACACAGCCATGGTATGACTCCAGACAGCCATGGTGTAACTCCACACAGCCATGGTGTAACTCCACACAGCCATGGTGTAACTCCACACAGCCATGGTGTAACTCCATAGAGCCATGGTGTAACTCCACACAGCCATGGTGTAACTCCATACAGCCATGGTGTAACTCCATAGAGCCATAGTGTAACTCCACACAGCCATGGTGTAACTCCATAGAGCCATGGTGTAACTCCACACAGCCATGGTATGACTCCACACAGCCATGGTGTAACTCCACACAGCCATGGTGTAACTCCACACAGCCATGGTGTAACTCCACACAGCCATGGTGTAACTCCATAGAGCCATGGTATGACTCCACACAGCCATGGTGTAACTCCACACAGCCATGGTGTAACTCCACACAGCCATGGTGTAACTCCATAGAGCCATGGTGTAACTCCACACAGCCATGGTGTAACTCCACACAGCCATGGTGTAACTCCACACAGCCATGGTGTAACTCCATACAGCCATGGTGTAACTCCATAGAGCCATGGTGTAACTCCACACAGCCATGGTGTAACTCCACACAGCCATGGTGTAACTCCATAGAGCCATGGTGTAACTCCACACAGCCATGGTGTAAACACACACACACATAAAACATAGCCATGGCAGAACAGGGTTGAGATGCACTGGTTCCTAAAAGCTTCCCCTAGAATGTGGATACTTCCCCTCTGTTTGGGACTCACTTGCCAGGCAGGTCCCAAGGTCATGCCTCACTTTGAAGGATGTATTGTCTGTCTGTCTCCCTCTCTTTGTCTTTTCCTCTCTTTTGTATATGTACTTGTGTGTGCAAGTGTGTATGGGATCCATGTTTGCATGTGTGTAGGTTTGTTTGTTTGGGGGGGGCACAGAAAGGGGGTGAGAGGGAGTGGAGGCCCGAGGTTGATTGCAGGTGTCTCCCTCTTCTATGTTGAGGTGCTCTCTTTGGATCCTAAGCTCGGTGGCTTAGCTAGTCTGGCTAGCCACCTAGTTCTGGAATTTCATTTCTACCTCACCCCAGCTTTTCCACAGCCAAGGCAGTCACTTTCCTCTGAGCCACTCCTCAGCTTGGATGCGTGATCTTTGATGAAGTCAGTGAGTGTGAGCCACTTCTATCGTATGCGTGTGGTAGTCTCAGTCTCCTCAGTCACTTTCCCGCCACAGACCACTCAGGGGCTTGCCATTACAAGCCTCGCTGTATGGAGTTGTTGGCCAGGCGCTATTGGTGGTTGATATTCTGGCCCGTTGTGTTCAGAGCTGTTGATGTTCCATGCTTAGTTCCTCCTGACCCATTGCCCTGTTCAAGGCTGCTAAGAACCATCGACGTTGCAAAAATCCTGCTTAATAATCCTGTGCTTTGGGCCTCATGGGGAATCTGGACAATCTCAGTCTTGTTGTGGATCTGTGCAGCCGGGGGGACTCTGGGTTTTCACCAGCAAGTCGCTGAGAGTGCAGGATCCATGTCAGGCGTGGTTTAAAAAAGACCAGGAAAAACTGAGAAGCTGGTAGGAGACCACAGAGGACGACAGGGCAGGGGGGTTGCAGGGCTTGCGGCTGAAGTCTGAAGATCTTGGCTGTGGACTGAACCTTATTGTCGAGGGCATTGCATGCTTTGTTGAGAAGTTAGGAATGGGAAAGTTCATGGGCAGGAAGGGGGCATGGCTGGAGGCAGATGTTAGGATTTGGTGCAGGGTTTCAGATAACAAACAAACTAACAAACACTCCCCAGGAGTCACAGTACGGACAGGGCAGTGGCTGAACACTGTCTGCTGAACTGACAACTGTCACCATCATCGGGCGGCTGAGACCACTGGCAAGGAGCCTGATTCAGCCTGCTGACCTTCCTCAGAGACAGCGAGGTGGGGTTGGTCCCCAGACTCTCACCAGAGAGTCCTGCTCCCTCTGTAACTCCTGGCCATGAGCAGGTAATCCTGCCCTAATTGAGAGTCTCTGGAGAGTGGGAGTATTAATTGAAGGGGAGACTCCATCCATGCAGCTGGGGTACACCATTCATCCTGGGGTGAAACTTTCAGGGTGTGGCTGTTTTGGGGTCACCTTTGTTCTGAAAGTGAGCCCAGTAAACACATTGGTTTCCTAAGTTGCACTCTCATGGAATCTTCGGCTTGTGGTCTGGGCTCTATAAGGAGGGGGAGGACCTCTGTTTCCATCTCTCCAGGGACACACCTCCTCAATAGATGCACAGTGTCCATAACAGCAGCAGCTCTCGTGCTGTCCTTGCCCTGGTGTCTGGGAAACCCCGTGTGGCTCCTTCTTTTCATCAGAAATTCATCCACAGAGGAGTTGCTTCTACTGGGACAAGATGATAGTAAGAGACCCGGGCTGGGGAGGAGGCGCTGGGACCCAAGCCTGAAGGAGCTACTCCTGAATTCTAGCCCAGGTTTCAGATTTTTCACATTTTGATTTACTTATTTTGTTATATGTGTACTGATGTTTGGCCTGCATGTATGTCTATGTGAGAGTGTGGGATCCCCTGGAACTGGAGGTACAGACACTTGTGAGCTGCCATGTGGGTGCTGGGAATTGAACCCCGGTCCTTTGGAAGAGCAGCCAGTGCTGTTAACTGCTGAGCCACCTTCCAGTCTCCACATTTTCATTTTCAATGTCTCCTCACTTCAAAGTCTGATTGATAGCTAACGTGACACATGAAAGGCACTTGGTCTGGGAGCTGTGACATCGAGTGGGGCACAGGGAGGTCACCTACTGTGTGGCTTCAGAGCCTGGCTGCCAGGCAACATCTGCAGCTGGATCATCCCTCCCTGGGGCACCTGCTGTGCTGGCTGGGGCTTCTCAAGCCTGGCTACTTTATGTATGTATGGATTTATTTATTTGTTTTTTGAGACAGGGTTTCTCTGTGTAACAGTCCTGGAACTCGCTCTGTAGATCAGGCTGGCCTTGTACTCACTGAAATTCACCTGCCTCTGCCTCCCAGGTGCTGGGATTAAAGGTGTGCATACCACTGCCTGGCTTAAATCTCTCTCTGTGCTTTTTTTTTTTGCCTGATTACTTTATTAATAAAGGAAAAAACTCTCAGATAGCTTCCACAAATATTATTATTTTTCTTGTTACTTAAATAGCCCCCAACACAAGTCAAGCTCTTTTACTAAATTAATTAATTTATTAACTGTTGTTGCTATATACACATGGCTTGCGTGTGGAGGTCAGAGGACAGCATGGAGGAAGTGGTCTCCTACCACCATGTGAGTCCCAGGGATTGAATTCTGCTCGCCAGGCTTGGCAGGCGATGCCTTTGTCTACCGAGTCACCTTGCTGGCCCGCAAGACTGGTTCTTAGCCTGGGACATTTATTAAAGTCTAGAGACTTTCTGTGAGTGTGACTTGATTGAGGATATTGTACAGGACTTAGCAAATAGAGCAGGGGGTAATCTGCATCCTACAGTAGAATAGCTCACCGCAATGAAGGATGACCCACCCCAAGCACCTGCAGAGCTCAAGCGAAACTCTAATGTCCGCACCAAGCCATTGGGTCTAATTCCCAGAGATGCCCAGCAGCAGTGAAGCCCAAACCAACCTGCCCAGGCAGTTTTGCAAAATCAGGTCATGTCATTGCCTGACACCAATGAGGCAGATATTTTGCTGAGAATAAACTGTTCATTAAAATTCAATGGGCCCTACCTGCTCTTGTGTGGGTCATTTGGTCCCTGGTGAGCCTCAGGCCTGTGCATTTGGTGGTTTAGTTTTCCTGAGGTGTCAGGAGGAATGGGCCACAGGAGTGACTATATTTGGTCTTCACTCGGGGGATGGGACATGAGCCTGTGTATTGAATCTGCTGAAGTTCAATTCTCATTAGCTTATGATAATTAAAGTGGTATGGCTTGGTGCCAGCTGTGTTACGGTAGAGCTGCTGAGAGCCCTTGGCAGCCCTGGCTTCTAGCTTGGGTGTTCGGGTCACCCAGCAGGTATGCTGCCTAGGTTCCATTCTGAAAACTTAAATTTGAAATAAGAACTTGAAGTTTTTATTTTAAAACACTTCTGAGGCTTGAGAGATGATGCAGCAGTTTAAAGCACTGACTGCTCTTGCAGAGGACCCAGGCCCAGTTCCTACCACCCATGCATTGCTCACAGCGTCCCAGTGGCCCCCTCTTCGGGCTTCTATGGACACCAGGCATGCACACGGCATGCAGACATATATGCAGGCAAAACATTCATGCACATCATAAAATAAAAATAAATGAAATCCATAAAAAAAATGAAAGCAAGGCTAAACTCCTTAGCCAGGTGTGCAGAGTATGCATGTTTAATCCCAGCACTTAGGATACAGAGACGGGGATTTCCGCGAGTTCCAGGCCAGCCAGGGCTACCGAGTTATACCCTATCTCAAAAGCAAAAGAAAAACTTCTTATTTTGAGGCAGAATCTCTCTGTATAGACCAGGCTGGCCTTGAATACACAGCAGTCTTGCTGCCTCAACCTCCCAAATGCTGGGGTTTCAGGGTGGCCGTCCCTCACCAGGACATTTTTGGAGTTGGCTTGGGGGCAGTTCTGGGGATTGAACCATGAATGCTCTTCCACTGCCTCCTAACCCCAACCTCATCAGCCACTGCCATTTTTTCTGGTGTGTTTTGTTAACAAAGCGCTGTTTCACGATGCCGTTTTTTGGTGTAGTATGGATTGTACTTTTACCATAATCAGCCAGCATCTCTCTTGTCCTTTCTTCCCCCGGCTTCACCCCTTCCCCTTGTCTCCCAAATAGCTCTTTCTCTTTTCATATCCCATTTCTCTCTCCCCACTGCCGTCTTCTTCTCCCCTTCCTTTCCCCCATTTCCTAGGTTCTACAGGCTTTTCTGAGTCTAGTTTATTTCACCTAATAGAATCATCTCTAATTTCATCTATTTTCTTGAAATGATAACTTTTTGTTCTTTATGGCAGAATAAAACTCTACAGTGTGTGCATCACATTTTCTTTTCTTATTTTAAAGATTTACTTATTTTTGTTTTATGTCTATGAGTGTCTGCCTGCATGTGTACTGTGTACATGTCTGCTGCTCATGGAGGCAGGAAGAGGGCGCCAGAGCCTGTGTGACCTATCACGTGGGTGCTGGGAAGTGAACTTGGGTCCTCTGCGAGAGCAGTGACTCTCCAGCCCCAGATCACAGCTTTTCCTTGTATCCACCTGTCTGTTGATGGGAATCAAGGCTGACTCCATAGCTTGGCTACCCTGGCCCATGTAGCAGTAAACACACGCGGGCAGGCATCTCTGGGGTTCGCTGGCTTGGGTATGTGCTCAGGAGCTCATGGTTATACCACAGGATCTTTTTACAATGATATGAAATTCCTGTGTGCACTTAGAGGAGACCTCTGGGAATTCACCTGGGAGCCCTTGACATACCTGTATCTTGGTTTCCAGACATGGTTGGTGTCAGGATGAATTAGAACTCTCTCTCTCTCTCTCTCTCTCTCTCTCTCTCTCTCTCTCTCTCTGTGTGTGTGTGTGTGTGTGTGTGTGTGTGTGTACAACTGGAGGTAGGATAATTGACTTTGGGAAGTGACAGATTGGCTATTTCCTGGAAATCCAGTCAGTGATTCAAACCCACTCAGTGGTAGAGAAGGTGATCCTGAGTATATACACGTACGTGATGGGGGTGGGGATGGGGCGTGGGAAAGCAATCCAGATGTGCAAGTGAGACATCTGGATTCTTCCTCGAGCCTTGGGGAAAGATGTCAGGGAGGGTGGCTTTAGAAGCCAGTCTTGGAAGAAATGAGATTGTTTCGGCATGTCTCAAGCCACCTCCTCTAATCTTGTCGGAAAGACAGAGGGCTGATGGTTTGCCTGGGATTTCCTGGGTCAGCCTGGTGAGAGAGATGCTTCTGTCTTTCTTAACCCTATTTCCTTACTTTCTTATCTCTATAGAATTTAGTTAAATGTCATTTCAAAGAGCAAGTTCAAGGTCACCTCAGCTGAAAGGACCCTGCCCCAGTGTTTCTATAAACTGAACACAGCAGGTGTCTGTGACCCCTTAGATTCCTGTGTTGAAATCCAAGCCCCCAAGGTCATGATGTCAGTGGTGGGCATTTGGTGGTTTAGGAGCTTTGAAGGTGGGGCCCTTGTGAGTGAGATTAGTGACCTCATTAAAGAGACACAGTGAGCTCTCTTGTTTTCTTTCCATTATGTGGGGGCACAGTGGGAATCTAGCTGTCTGTTGGCTCCAAGAGAGACCTCTCTAGACTACAGTGACACCTGGCTCTTGGACTTTGCTCCTCCTGAACCCTGGGAAGTTGTGTCTGTTGCTTATAGCTGCCTGGCCAATAATGCTTTGTCATGGCAGCAAAATGGAAGCAGAAGGGTCAGTGGGGCTTGTTAGCACTCCTTGTTTTCACGTGCATGTGTGGTGTGCATGAGTATTTGCAAATGTGCAGGTGAACGTGTGTGTGTGTGTGTGTGTGTGTGTGTAGGTCAGAGGCTGATGTCCAGTCTTCCTTGATTTCTCTCTACCTTATTCTTTGAGGCAGGGTCTCTCAATTGAACCTGGATCTTGCCAATATAACTAATCTCACTTGCCATCTTGCTGTGGGGTCTCCTGTCTCTGTTTTCTGAGCACTGGAATTACACGGGCTGCTATAACCATGTGGCATTTACAAGGTTCTGAGGACCCAAACTCTAGTCATCATGACTGCTCTCTGAAACAAACACTTTAGCGCTGAGCTATCTCCTCAGCCCAGTGTTAGATCTTGAATCCTGATTTTTGGCATGGCAAAAAGTCACCGTGGATGCTGGGAATCTCTGCTCCGATTTCATCCCCCCATTCTAAACATCATCACCCAGATGTTCATCTGGGAACCTGGCCCCACTCCTCCCATTCCAGACCCCACCCCTCAGAAAGCTTGCCAAGAGTCAGCTCCTCCCCTGGAGCTGCTCAAGACCATGCCTACGGGGTATTTAAGACGGGTCCATTAGACCTACCTCGGGATTTCTCTCCTGCCTTTCAGAGAGTCACCCAGGAGTTGTTTTGCTCTTTTAAATCTGATCTTATTAATTCAATTTAATTTGGCTTATTGCATCAGTGGAGGAACCCCCAAATTAGGGCTTTTCAAAATCCTTATCAGTGGGCACAGAGTGTTCCTGGTACAGTAGTGATTTTGGGTGCCTTGTAACCTAACTGCTATTGGACTGTCATTGCACAACTGAGATTCTGGGTTCCTTGAGGGCTCACTAATGGCCTTGTCTTTCCAAGATGCTCTGCTGGCATCACCACCCCCACCCGACGACCCAGCCCCAGTTCTCACAGCGTGAACACAGCTCACAATGTGTAGAATTTTATCACTTTTCTCCTTTTATCAGATTACTGGCCCTTGGGGCTAGAGAGGCGCTTTAGTGGTTGAGTGTGCCATGGTTTCTATAGCAGACCCAAGTATGGTTCCAGCTCCCACGGTGACCAAGTCACTTATTCCTGTAACTCCAGCTTCAGGAGATCTGATGTCCTCTTCTGCCCTCCAAGGGCAGTTGTGTTCATGTGCACACTCCAACACATACATGTACATAATTAAAAACACAAATACGTGATCAGCTCTCATCTATCACCAGCTCAAGAGACAGGCACGGGTAGCGAGGGGAATACACCAGAGAGCCTATCAAGGGTCGTAGCAGCACATGCTAGCTGGGTCTGAACTCAACTCACAGGGCTTCTGTTTGGGACAATGGTTTCTTTGCAACGTGATTGCAGGAATCAAACAAATCACAGCTTGGTAAGCCGGTCATCTGTAATGCCAGCGCAGTTTATTATTCAGAACTGACTACGCTTCTGAGTCTTCCAGGAGTCCCAGAACCCTCCTGGCTCCGTGTCTTAGTCAGGGTTTCTACTGCTGTGAAGAGACACCATGACCACAACAACTCCTATAAAGGAAAGCCCTTACTCGGGGCTGACTTACAGTTTTAGAGATTTAGTCCATTATCATAGTGTGCAGGCAGACATGGTGCTGGAGAAGGAGCTGAGAATTCTGCATCTTGATTTGCAGGTAACAGGAAGTGAACTGTCTCCCACACCGGATGCAACTTGAGCATTTATGAGAGCTCAAAGCTTGCCCTCCTAGTGACACATTTCCTCAACAAGGCCACACCTCCTAAAAGTGCCACTCACTCTAGGCCAGTCATTCAAACACATGAGTCTATGGGGACCCTGCCTATTCAAACAAACGTGCTCAGTTTTCATTTGAGGCTATGAAGAACACCCTCGGCGGGAAGGCTAATGAAGGCACAGTGAAGAACACCCTAGGCGGGAAGGCTAATGAAGGCACAGTGAAGGCTGATTGCAGCTGTGCTGATTATTAGGGAAAAAAATCTCGTGTTCCCCAAATGTTGTAATGTGCTCTGCATGGGTTACGTTTTTGGTCCTCTGGAGGGCACCATGGTCCCAGAATGCTATTCTTCCTAGTGCCCGATTGAGATATCTGCTAAGCAGGGTGTAGGATGTACCATCTGACCCCGGCTGGAAGTGGGTGGAGCCCTGGAGCCCACTGCTTTTAGAGAAGCAAGGCCTGGGGAGAGGTTGGTACGGAGTATGCTGGGCTCCAGACAGATGGCAATGAACCAGGCTGCCTAGACCCTCAGGGCAGAAGAGGAGCGCATCAGCCCTGTACAGTGGTCAGCCCATCGTAACTGAGGGGCTGGTGTATCAGGATCCCTGTACAGTGGTCAGCCCATCGCAACTTGGGGGCTGGTGTATCAGGATCCCTGTACAGTGGTCAGCCCATCGCAACTTGGGGGCTGGTGTATCAGGATCCCTGTACAGTGGTCAGCCCATCGCAGCTCGGGGGCTGGTGTATCAGGAATGTATCATCAGCCCTGTACAGTGGTCAGCCCATCACAACTCAGGGGCTGGTATATCAGGAATGTATTCTCTTGTGGTTCTGGAGGCCAGAACTCCACAGAAGTCTACAAATCAAGGTTTCAGCTGGGCCATGTCCCATCCAAAAGCTGCAGAGGAGACTCCTGTCTCTTTCAGTATATTTTCACTCTTCGCTGTGTGACGCTCCTCTGCCCATGTCCTCACGTGGCCTTCTCTCTGTCTCTACCTCATGCTCTATTTCCATGTCTTATAAGGATGCTCTCCTTGGATTTAGGGTCAGGCTGATTTAGCGGGATCCCTCCCAGTTCTTTCCACCCTTGCGTCCACATAGGATGCTCTTTCTAAGCAAGGCCACATTCTTCTGTGAATCCTAGGGGAATGGTATGGAGCCCACTGTGTGGACAACCAAGAACCTAAAGAAGCTAAGGCTGGTTTTGTGGAAGCGCTGGACAAGATGAGGTGTGACAGTTTCTCCACAAAACCCGGCAGAGGTCACCGTGTCCTGGACGGGTTCAGACATTTTCTTGAGCTCCCTTTGCTGCAGTGACACAGGAGCTACTTAGAGCTCAAAGAAACCAGGTCCTGGAGTCCTGGTCCAGAAATGCACTATGCAAATCCCAGGACATTGCTGCTGTGGGGCCACCTGGGGAAGGAGCACTCTGCCTGGGAAGCAGAAGGGGACACAGATATCATAGCCACCAGGTCTCTACCTTCCCACCTCCAGGCTTGTACAACTGAACAGAGGAACTTATTTCTTCTCTCAACCCTACTCTCTTTTTAACAAGGGAGATGAGAGAGAGCAACACTCTGAATTAGACTTCCAAGTAACCAGCCCTCCCAAGTGACATAACTTTTCTCTAACGTTAACTGATATTGGTCACAGCTAAAGAAGGTTGGACAGAAGAGGCCTTACAGATGGGCTTTGGCATCTTGGGGCCAATGAGCTGGCTCAGAAGGTAAAGGCACTTGCAGCCTATCCCTGACCAACCTGGGTTCAGTCCCCCAAGCTTCCATGGTGGAAGGCAGAAGTGTCCAGGAGTGAATTACAGTCACAACTGGGTGGGGAGGTGCTGAACTTCCATCGTTCTGAGATGCAGCTCTCCACTTGCAGTTGGTCATATCAAAATGGGCTAGTGTCCTTCACTGCCTCATGGCAGTGCATTGTGGGAATTCACATATGGTCTATCTGACACGCATGCCTCTTCTTGGTAACAGAATATTTGTTGAAGCAATGGAACTTGGTATTCTATGTTAGCATAACCCATTTACTTACATTTGAGGTGGGGCCTTACTCTGTAGCTCAGACTGACTTCAGATCCATGACACTCCTGCCTCAGTCTGTGACTGACATGAAATATCTTTGGCAGGGCTTGCTGCGATAGCTTAGTGGGTAAAGGCGTTTGCCACCACACCTGAATTCAGTCCTTGGGACCCACTGATAGAAAGCAAGAACTGATTCCTACAAATTGTTCTCTGACCAGCAAAAGTCCACGATGGCACCCAGGCATTCCCAACCCCAAATGCTCGAATAAGTGTAATAATAGTAAAAAAGATATTTGACTGGAGAATTGTGCGGATCTGTGGAGGATCTGAAAACAGCTAATTGATAATTGGCTCCGTGTCACAGACATGTATAGATTGTGACATTCTTTTTTTTTTTTTTTTTTTTTTGGTTTTTCAAGACAGGGTTTCTCTGTAGCTTTGGTGCCTGTCCCGGAACTAGATCTTGTAGACCAGGCTGGCCTCGAACTCCCAGAGATCTGCCTGCCTCTGCCTCCTGAGTGCTGGGATTAAAGGCGTGCGCCACCACCGTGGCTCTCGTTTCTGCCCATGGCTCTGTTCCTGAGGCGTGTTGCCCAGGAATACTTGGTGTCGGTGCATTCCCTTAAAAGCAATGGGGAGAGCCTACGTGGCTGCATTTGTGCAGATGTGAGTAGCCTCGCGGCCTCATAAAGCTGCCCTGCTCCATCTGCACTGCTGAGGGGTTCTGACATGGCATCCAGGAGAAAGCCAGACCAGCGAATGATCAGTCCTAGGGAAAAACAAACAGAGCCAAGCAAAGCCATAGTTGATATGTCTTTAAACTATTTTCCTCTCCTCTGACGTTTCTTTAGAAACAGCTCGACGTGGTTGTATGAGAAACTCATTTAAATATGTTCTCAGATTTGCTTTTCCATATGTGAATTATTTTTATTTCAACTTGGAATACAAATTGAAAGCCAAGTGTGGTGGCTCATACCATATGTGGGAGACTGAGGCAGGGGAATTGCTGTGAGTCTGATGCCAGCCTGGGCTACAGAGTGAGACTCTGTCTCAAAGAATAAAAGAAAAAGAAAAGAGATACCATGAGAAAGTTTGCAATCTGTCTTCTCTTTCCTTTCACCTGACAGAATCTTCTAGAATCTTCTGGCTTTATTAGAACTTTCAGTTAGTCCTTTTCTCTCTAGAAGCCAAGCATGCCATTATTTTGAATCCTCTCTCAGTGATTCGCTAGTCCCTAAAGAAGGGTGGCAATAACATTACTTTGAAGTCATTATTTAATACTTTTAGAAAAATAATAAAGGATTTTTTTTTAAAAAAAATGATGCGACTATACCCCCATCCCCAGATGATTTTGGAAACCTCTCTGTTAATTTTTTCCCATTTGTACTCCATGACCAAACAGTGTGAGTTTGCCGCGCCAGCCTCGCACTCTCCCAGGTGACTGTGTTTCCATCCCATTTTTCCATTCACGCGTTTTGATATTCTCTCGCGCCCTCTGGTCTGTGTTCTTAATCTCTAAACAGGTCAGAGCAGGAGAGCAGTTTCCACTGGGGCTGACGTCATTCCGGCCCTGCAGATTGGTTAGCACGGGTGTCAGGAGAGGGGTGCAGCTGTTCCACCTTCACCTGGAGACCAGATCTCACTGGAGACACCTGCCGAGTGCCGCCCTGTGCTCCTAGACCTGGCATCTCTGAGTCACAGAGTGAAGGGTTTATTTCTTTGGGTTTTATCAACCCTGTCCCTTAAACTGCATGTGTGCTCCACCCTAACAAAAGCTGTTGTCACCAGGGTTGGTGATGCAGGGGGTTGTCACTGTAATCAGAAAGAACTAGGTGTGACTGCCACTCCTTCACTGTGCCAACTTCACTGAGAGTCCCAGTTTCCCCAGCTGCCCAATATTCCCTAACAGAATTGTTTTGGTTGTTGGTTCCCAAAGTGGCACCTCTGATGACCAACAGTAGTGTCACCTGGGTGTCCCACTCATTAGAATGCAAAGGGTTACATCTCACTTCAGAACTCTGGAGTGTGCAGCTGGGATGGAGGAGCCAAGCCTTCTGTGTTGTCACAGCTCTGGGGTCAGGGTGGAATTTTATGCAAGCATGTCTCCTGAGTGCCCTGGAATCTGGCCCGTCCTTTGTAGAGTAGAGCGCTGTGAAGCCAGGGGTTACAGCTGCTTCTCCTCATCCTCTTGAATTTATCTTCCTATTTTGAGACAGGGTTTTTTTGTTTTTCTGTCCTGGAACTCACTATGTAGACCAGGCTGGCCTAAAAATCAGGCATCCACCTGCCTCTGCCTCCTGAGTGCTAGGACTAAAGGTGTGCGTCACCACATCCAGCTCATGATACACTCTTAAACTCTCTAGTTCTGGGATGACAGACTGACGTCACCTCAATCAGCTTTTCCTCCTATATTTAAGGTCAGAACAAAGAGCTGGGGTCATGACTCAGGATAGAACACACACCCAGCATCACAGTTCTGGGGTTCATTCCCAGTACTGCATAAACTGGAGGGGGTGCTGCCTGTCTGTAATCCTAGCACTTAGGAAGTGGAGGCAGGAGGATCAGAAGTTGAAGATCATCCTTGAATAGGTAATGGCTTCAAGAGCAATCTATGATGATAGGGAGAAGGAGAGAGAGGAAGAGAGAGAGGGAGAGAGAGAAGAAGAGAGAATGGGGCACAGGGAGAGAGGAGAGAAGTCAGGGGTCTGAGCCACACAGGCTGGGCTTTTGAACCCTCCTGGACATGTCAGCCCCTGTGTTACCGGGGTCAGAGGGAGCTGTGTTCAAACACTCGAAACAACACTGTCTAGAATTTCCATTTCATCAGGGAGGGCAGATACCAGATATGCCAGAAGCATCTCTAGGTTTGGAAGGGATGGGATGGTAGGAGTTGCCCTCTGAGACTTGGAGAGCACAGCTTTGAATAGTTAGGACCACTGTTATGTTCCTGTCACTCTTGAACTGGGACTTCCGTTTTTTCTGTGGTTAGCATGTGAACAATTTGGAAGAAGAAAATTTCCAAAATCCTTTTACTATATTGGAGACAACTGTATGGTGTAGCAGGTCCATCTGCATCTGTGTTGCTTTCGTTGGTTATTAAAGAAACTGCCTTGGCCTAGTTGATAGGGCAGAACTCAGGTTGGCGGGGAAGACAGAACAGAATTCTGGGAGGAAGAAAGCAGAAACAGGAAGATGCCATGATTCTCCTGCCCTAGACGGATGCTGGTTAGACTCATGCCGGTAAGCCACAGGCAAGTGGCGATGCACATTAATGGAGATGGATTAAACTAATATGTGAGAGTTAGCCAATAAGGGGCTGGAGATAATGGGCCAGGCAGTGTTTTAATTAATACAATTTCTGTGTGGTTATTTCTGGGGCTAAGCTAGCTGGGCGGCAGGACACAGTCTGCTCCTCTGTACTACAGAGTGGCACCCAACGTGGGGTTGTAGCCTAGGCTTGCCTCAAATTTGGAATCCTCCTGCCTCAACCTCCTAAATTCTGGAGTCACTGAACACTTGGCCTCAAGTCCTGTGTATCTGAAGGTTAGAGAATGCTGTGTAGGGGCTGCTTCTATCATTCTTTGCTGTTTTTTTGAGGCAGGGTCTCTCTAGACCTTAGCAGTTGGCTATTTTTACTGACATAGAAGTGGCCCTGTGCACACAATGCTGAAGTACACGTATGCACTGTTAATGTTCAGATCAGGAAGAATTTCTTCCCATCTGGTACTGAACATTTCTTTGTGGCAAACACATTAAGGATCCTTCCTTGGTGTGGGACAATTGTATTATGTCAATTATATTTTAAATAAACGCTGATTGGCCAGTAGCCATGCAGGAAGTATAGGTGCGACAACTGGACAGGAAGTAGAGGTGGGTCATTGAGAACAGGAGAATTCTGGGAAGGAGGAAGCCCATTCATCTGCAGTTGTGAGCCCATCACAGAAGAAGCAAGATGTGACTGCCTTGCAGAAAAAGGTACCAAGCCACGTGGCTAGCATAGACAAGAACAATGGGCTAATACAAATTATAAGAGTTAATAAGAAGCCTGAGCTGATGGGCCAATCAGTTTATAGTTAATGTAGACCTCTGTGTTATTTCTTTGGGACTTAACAACTGCGGGAACCGGGCAGGACAGAAACCCAGGCAACACTTCCTTCTAGCTTTTTTTTTTGGGGGGGGGGGAGATGTATATCTGAGTTAGCGTGGAGAGGCACACTTCTGTGCAATTGCACACCAGAGTGCTGCTTTCATATTACTGTAAGTTGATAACTAGTGACCAACCTTAGCAACAAACACTGTGTGTATATGCATGCATACATGTGTATGCACACCTATATGTATGTGTGTGTGCATTGTGCTGCACATCCGTGTGTATATGTGTGCACATCTGTGTGTCTGTTGCACATATGTGTGCACACCTATGTGTATACATGCATTTATGTTTGCATCTGTGTGCATGTATGTGAACACTATTATGTGTGTTTATATGTAGAGGCTAGAGGTTGACTTTGAGTATCTTTCTTCATCACTTTCCATTATATTTTTGGGATACACTGTCTATCATCGGATTGGGCTTGCCATTTGGTCTAGACTACCTAGCTAGTGAGCTCCAGGGTTCTTTCTGTCTTTTCCTGCTTCCAGCAATGTGTGCACCACCATGCCTGGCTTTTATGTGAGTGCTGGGGGGTCCAGATACAGGTTGTCATACCTGCACAGCAAGCACTACCTCCCAAGCCATCTTTCTAGTCCCCATGAGCACTGCTCTTTAAAAACAAATTATATATTATTATTATGACGATCATGTGTATGTGCATGATGTATTTGTGTGTGGGTGTGTAAGAGTGGGCACACATGTGGTACACACATGGAGGTCAGAGGCTAACTTAGTGGAGTTGGTTCTAACATGCCATCTTTACATAGGTGCTGGAAACCAAGCTCAAGTTGCCAGGCTTGTATGGCAATTCCCATTACCTATGGAGCTGTCTTGACAGCTTTTTAAAATCTTTTTATTTGTTCATGTGTACATTCGTGCCACAACCCCCATTTGGGGGTCACAGGACAACTTTCAGGAGTGGGTTCTTACCTGCTGCCATATTGGGTCCTATGGATTGAACTCAGGTTGTCAGTCTTGATGGCAATCCCTGTGAATGGCTGAGGCATCTTGCTGGCCCCCGTGGACCCTTTCAAATAAAAGCATCACCCAGCAATATTGCAGGTCTGCTTTCACTGAACTCAACCATACTGCGTACAATTCACCTGGACACGCCTCTGCTTTGGTTTGCTAATTGTGGCCACTTCGTGACCCAGTGTTGGTCACTGAGCTGTTAGTGTACAAGTCACACGTGGATTCCTTTGTGTGAACTCCCAGGACTTGGGAGACTGGATCACATGACAGCTCTAGCTCCTCCCACTCCTTCCCATAATGGATGCATTAATTCTTAGCTGTTGGAGCTCGCTCTGGCCGCCCTGCTGTCGGACCCCATGTGGTCACAGAGGGTAGGGAGACGGGCATTCAGAGACGGGCTTCTCTGTATGATTTGTAGGCTGGCCCATCAAAGCTGCCAACGACATACCACGGAGCTGAAAGCTGAGTCTCGTTTTTCATGCCTGGTCGTTTAATTAAAATCCATTGGCGTTTTAATAGGCTGAGGGCTGGACTTCAACACCAGGCTAGGTTTTTCTAAAATTTAATTTTGTCTTAAAAACTTATACAAAGTGAGGCATGACATGGGGAGGTTACCATGTGCTTATGGCATAGTGGGATTTTGGACATCCTCTTGTGATCCTTCTTTATTCCCGTGACCCTTATGGCATAGTGGGATTCTGGACATCCTCTCGTGACCCTTCCTTATTCCTGTGACCCTTATGGCATAGTGGGATTCTGTACATTCTCTCGTGACCCTTCCTTATTCCCATGACCCTTATGGCATAGTGGGATTCTGGACATCCTCTCGTGACCCTTCCTTATTCCTGTGACCCTTATGGCATAGTGGGATTCTGGACATCCTCTCGTGATCCTTCCTTATTCCCGTGACCCTTATGGCATAGTGGGATTCTGGACATCCTCTCGTGATCCTTCCTTATTCCCGCGACCCTTTTCCACCACATCCCAACCATCCCCCTTCTATGTTCACGTCCCTTGCTCCACTCCCTGTGGATTCCATGCAGCAGACAAAACACTATTGATCATTCTGAGACATCACAGTCCTGATTCTGTCCACTGTCCTGCAAATGCCGTAACTATATTCTTTTATTATGGCTAAATAATACTCCAGCGAGTCTACGCACCTCATTTTCTCACTCCCGATCTGCTGGGCCCTGACCCGGTTCCATATCTCACCTACTGTGAGCAGTTGGGTGGGGAATGTAGATAGCCAGGCATCAGTGTTCACGGACTTTTTCATGTGCCTACTCAGGGGTGGTGTGCCTGGATCGTAAGACAGTTTTAACCCTCTAAGGACCCTCCACTCTCATGATGGCTCCTCTGATTTACACCCCTACCAGCGCTGGAATGGGTTCCGGTTTCCTGGCCGGTATCTCAGTTGGTTTGTGTTAAGCATGGGGCTCACACTGTCACCGGAATCAATGTGGCTGTGTGCCAGGCTCTTAGTTCAGTGCTGTGAATGAAGAGTCAGTTTTCTGTGTCCTCACAACCTAATGAAGCAATTGTCTTTTAGGAGCTCAGAGTGGTTGAGGAACTCACCCAAAGTCACACAGTTTGTGGGAGGCATCAGATTTGAATCTGAGCCACTGGACTCTAGAGATATTGCTTCTCTGAGTGTTAGCCAGTAGATCTGTGATGAAATTTCCAGGAAAAACAGTGGGGCAGGCTAAGCAGATACATTTTAGTTTTATTTACATGTGGATGTATTTGTGTGCATGTTCATGTGTGTGAGTACATGTGCGTGTGTATGTGAGTGCATGTAGAAGCCAGAGGCAAACTTGAAATATCATCCTTAGGCACTATCCACCCTTCCTTGCTTCTCTCCTCTTCCTTCCTTCCTCTCTCCCTTCCTTCTTCCCTCTCTTCCTTCCTACCTTCCTTGCTTCCTTCCTCCCTCCCTCCCTCCCTCCCTCCCTCCCTCCCTTCCTTCCTTCCTTCCTTCCTTCCTTCCTTCCTTCCTTCCTCTCTTCCTTCCTTCCTCTCTTCCTTCCTTCCTTCCTTTTATATTTATTTTATCTGTATGAGTATTTTGCCTACACATATGTTATATGTACCAAGTGTGTGCAGTTCCGAAGAAGAGCAGAAGAGGGAGTCAGATCCATAGGAACTGGAGTCACAGATGGTTGTGAGCTGCCATGTGGGTGCTGGGAACTGAACCAGGGTCCCCCAGCAGAGCAGGCAGTACTCTTAACTGCTGAGCCATTTATTTATTTTCAGGTTTTCCAAGTCCTGCACTTTTTGTGAGATGGGGTTTCTCACTGACCTGGAAGTTGCTGAGTAGATTAGGCTACCCCAGAGTCTGTGTCTGCCCAGCACTGGGATTATAGGTTCCAGTCCCTGGTGTTCTTAAACATGAGTTCTGGGGTTTGAACTTAGGTCCTCATGATTGTATGGCAGGCATTTATTTGGAGAAGAAGTATGTCTAGCCGGGCGATGGTGGCGCACGCCTTTAATCCCAGCACTAGGGAGGCAGAGGCAGGCGGATCTCTGGGAGTTCGAGGCCAGCCTGGTCTACAAGAGCTAGTTCCAGGACAGGCACCAAAGCTACAGAGAAACCCTGTCTCGAAAAACAAAACAAAACAAAACAAAAAAAAAAAAAAAGAAGTATGTCTATAGTCCTGTGTTTGGCACACGCCACATCTTCAGTAAATATAGGCAGCCATTTTGATAAGAATGTTCTGTCTTCTTCTTCTCTTCCTCCTTCTCTTTGATACATTCATATAATAATAATATAATTATAATATTTGCATAAATATCATATTATATGGCCACAGGTATCGAACCTGGAGCCTCCTGCATGCTAGACAAATTCTCTACCTCTTAGTTACACCCCCAGAATTCTTGCTTTGTGCTCATGCATGGCCTCAGTGTGTCTGCGTGTGGCTTGGGAGCCTTCTAAAACAAAGGCACATCTTAGTTAGTCTTATGTTACATTTGAGCTATATTCTAGAAAAATAATATGTTTTGTCTTTTGTACTGTGTAAGAGTTGGTAACCCTTGTGTTGGATTTTGGGGGAGAGGCAGTAAGCCTCTGGGGAAGTGAACGAGGACTCTTTACTATCCATTTTGAACAATTAAACTTGGCAGCTCTCAAATACCATGCATTCTGATTCCATAGTCTCATGGGTCAGGAGCACAGGCACAGCCAGCTGGGTCTCACGTCCAGGTTCTCATGTGACTACAGTCCCATTGGCTGGGCTGTGTTTTCAGCTGAAGGCTCAACTGGAGCTAGGTCTGTGTCGACTAGATGCTCACTCAAGTTGCTTGGCAGAATTCATTTCCTGAAGCTGTCTGACAGAGGACCCAGCTTACTCCAGCTCTCACTGGGGACAAGCCTTCTGTCCTTGGTTACTTTGTAAGTTCTAGGCCAGAGCGAAAGAGAGAGAGAGAGAGAGAGAGAGAGAGAGAGAGAGAGAGAGAGAGAGAGAGAGAGATGCTGACACCCAAGGATGACATCTGAAGTTGACCTCTGGCCTCCACATGGGTGTGCACACACACATGTGTGCCAGCACACACACACACACACACACACACACACACACACACACACACACACACACAGTTTATAGCTGTTGAGCTACCGTGAGTCAAGGACGTAGAAAAAAGAGAGGCTTCAGCCATCAGTTGGAACAGAAGGGGCCCCTTCTGGAATCACCTGGCTCTGTTTGCTGCCTGCAAACATGGATTTATTTGACACTTTCCTCACCCAAATAAAAACACAACAACTAAGCAGCCCGCAAGCTCTCTGATTCTTTTCTTAAAGTGCAGAGAGAAGTGATTGTCTGGCTGCTTCTCGAGGCTGAGGACTTTTGGAGTGTGATTGCGTTTAGCTCAAGACGGTCATTTAGGGGGACGAGTGTATCAGGCTCTGTTTCTCCCCCTTCTCTTCCCTCTCTGTGTATATGTGACATTCTGGATGGCGTGCAATCACACACACACACACACACACACACACACACACACACACACACACACACCTGCCAGTCCTTTCTGGGGGTAGTTTTTTCTCCAGCCAGCTGAATGTCAGAGCGTTTTCATCGGAGACCTAAAACGAAATCAATACTCCCAGTCAACTGGGCATCAGATACCTTCAGGTTCTAGGGCACCAACTTGGTGATTTCAGCAGCTCTACAAGTCCAGCATTCCCAGGCCCATGAGTGCCATAGAAACCTTTACCTCAGTCACCCGGCTTGCAGCCTCACATGTGAGATCACCAAGCCTGTACTTATTTTTGTACCAAACGGGATTTCCACAGGGGAGAGCACTTTCCTCCCCATTGAAGGCTGTCGCGACCTCAAAAGCACGTGTTTTCAGTTGGGTGACAGGGACAGTGTGGAAGACATGAAGAAACCCAGATTCGGGCTTGCCTGGGCACGGTGGGAGGCAGCCGCTGAATGTGGATTGTATTTCTGGACAGTGCAGAGCTGGTGTGGGCCGTCTTTTATGTACACCTCCAGATCGTGCAGGCTGCTGAAAACCAGCATTTGCCTCTCTCTTCGAAGAGGCAGGGATGGGAGCCTCGCTGGGTCGGGGAGGCAACTCTCCTTTGGGGCAGCCTGCTGAGAGCAGAAGTATTCTGGGCAGCCATGTCTTTCCTCGGCTCCATCAGTTTGATTCCTCTGCCTGCCTGTGTTCTGCATAGTGTGACCTGAACCCAGCACAGCCATGGCTTAGAACATGGAGTCTGTCAATGAAAATGAGAGCCTGGCCTATCCCTGAAGCTAGCATCCTCACTGCTGACTTAGAGAGAGAGAGAGAGAGAGAGAGAGAGAGAGAGAGAGAGAGAGAGAGAGAGAGAAAGAGAGAGAGAGAGAGAAGCCAGGACAGGGGGCAGGCAGTTTCCATCCCGATGTCTCCTTGTTAGACAGAGGAAGGTCACAACCATACCAACTGTATTGTTCACGATAGCTGGGAGACCCGTGCACATCCGTGTTACAGCTGTATTCATGATAGCCGGGAGACCCGTGCACATCCGTGTTACAGCTGTAGTGTTCATGATAGCTGGGAGACCCGTGCACATCCGTGTTACAGCTGTAGTGTTCATGATAGCTGGGAGACCCATGCACATCTGTGTGGCAGCTGAAGACAACATGAAATCAGGATATTGGTGGGAGCATGATGGAACGAGAGACCATGTTGTTGAGAGAAACAAGGGGACAGACGTATCAGAAACACATAATCCATGTGTTTCACTCATATCAGACTCTAGATTTAAATGTGTGTGTGAGTCATGTAAATAGAAAAGGGGAAAGGGGGCAGTGAGAGGGGAGCGGGGACCTGAGAGAAGTGGGGGGATGACAAAGAGAGGGTAGTGGACGCAGGAGGTGTGAGGAAAAGAGGGGACTGTTTGGGGAGAGGAAGGTGACCAGGGAGAACAGAGCAGGGAGGATGGAGGAGGGCAGTGGTGGGCAGACACACACGCACACACACACACACACACACACACACACACACACACACACACGGTACTTTGTATGATGACTTATTTGGGGTCTGGGGTGTTGTTAGAGTGCTTGCCCAGCCTGCATGAATCCCCAAGCACAACATAAGCCAGATACAGCTGCATGTGCCTATAATCTCAGCATTTGGGAGGTGGAGGCTGAGGATCAGAGGTTCAAAGTCATCCTTGGCTGCATAGCACGTTGGGCGTTAGCCTAGGCTACATGAGACCCAGACTCATTTTGTTTTCTCATTTTATACCCAAGGGCGTCCCTCTCCTCATCCTTCTTCTGGTTCCAGAAACTGAAGTCAGCTCCTGCCATGGGCCAAGCGCCCAGAGGTGCTCTGGGCATCTTGCTTTCTTGCATCTAGTCTCACAGCAACCCTTGTTCATAGATGTCAGTAACTCAGTAACTATGTGTCAGGACACATAGCCTCTGCCCTCTTTGCTGACAGATGGTACCCCAGACACACTTGGTGCACAACACCTTCAGGTTCACAGGTCTCAACCAATCCTGCAGAGTCTGCACGGAGGGAGATATTGGTCTTCACCTGTAGATGAGACGGCCCAGCCTTCTTCACCAAGACTTTGGGGACTTGGTTGCTCTTTTGAAAAGTTCTCTGTAGTTTGCAAACCCAATTTCATCTTCAGGTGGCATTAGCACTTCACTGTCTTTGTGTAGCAAACCCTGATGGAGCCTAGCTCTGTGCCCCATCTTGTGCTGATTGCCAGGCAGGGCATAAGGCAGCCACAGCCCAGAATCTGGAGTCTAGATTTAGTACTATTTATAAAAATTCACTTCCAAAGCAACTTATCATGAGATTTATTCTTTTCTTCTTACATTGAGCCATGGTTAGCAAACATTTCTGTAAAGAGCTGTGTGATTATTTTAAGTGTTCTAGGTCATCCAGTTTCTGTGTCAACTACTCAGCTCTGCAATTGTAGCCTAAAAGGAGCCTCAGACAATATGCAAATGAAGGACTGCCGTTGTGGCCAATAAAACTTTATTTATAAAAAACAAGCCAGGGGCCAGATTTGGAGGTTGGCCAATATATTTGCTGACTCCTAGTGTACATTTGCTCCAGAAGCCAATATGGAAAAATATGAAATTTGTCTATGAGGATAGAATAGGGGAAAATGGGACAAATGCTAAAGAAAGAAATGGACGAAGAAGAAAGACTGTCGGGAATAAGCTGTTTCTCAGGAGCTGAAGAAGATAAAGATTTTCCAGTTCTGTTTTCTCCGCTGTGTTAGCGGTGTTCACTCATTCCTAGGAAGGGAGGCGTACCCAGGTGAGAGGAACAGGGGGATGAAGGGTTCAGAGACTCCACCTGTTGGTCCCTTTTACCTCCAGCTTCAGCTCTGCCCTGGCCTCTCACCCAGCCTCTGAACAACTTCATTTTTTTTTCCTGAAGTGAGAGGTGACAGTTAAGAACCCAGAGGCAATTCCCCATCAACAAGGGACCCGATCAGCCCTCTGCGGTAGAAGCTGCGGTGTCGCAATATTCCGTTCCGGGAGTTCCTTTTCCCTCTTGCTGGGGCCCAAGGTTGTTTCCACTTCACTCCTCAAGCGTGACGCAAGGTGTGGCAGGGCCACGTCCCAGGGTGGATTTAGGTGGGGAGAAAAAAAAAAGAGTTCATGGCTATACAAACAACTTTAGGTGACAAAGAATAGATCTGAGTAAAAGACGGGAGGGTCCCCACATGCCGAACATGGGGCACGGAAACCTGGATACAATGTTTCTGTGACTTCCCCACACAGAGCGCTGGCCCACCGTGCATGGAGCCCCAGCTCTGACCCCTGCACCGAGAGAATAGCCATGGGACATGGAAGTGGTGTTTTCAGGGCACGGCTGCTTTCTACAGAATGCAGTCCTGTTGAGAGATCTCAGCTACACCAAAGGCTCAACCCTGGGGTGCTGGGGTGCATGGGCAGTGCTAACGTCTACAGGTGTCCATGAAGGACAAGAATGCGGGGAGACTTGTATGATGCACCTCTCTCAGTGATGCTGGTACTCAGGAGAAACCTGGGATCAGTACCTGTGACTCAAGACCATTGGATGACCCAGGACAGGAAGGTTTTCTTTTTCCTAGCTTAAAGAAATATATTTTTAATTTTTTTTTCTGTGGCCAGGCGGTGGTGGCGCACACCTTTAATCCCAGCACTTCAACAGGTGGATATCTGAAAATTTGAGGCTAGCCTGGTCTAGAAGAGCTAGTTCCAGAAAAGGCTCCAAACCCTGTCTCGGAGCGCGGTGTTTCACCTGCATGTGTAACAGTCAAACTAGGAGCTGGCAGGATAGGAGGCAGGGCCTGCATGGAGACAGGTCTCTTTGCTGCACAGGGACAGTCCAAACCAAGGTTTCACCTGTGAATAAGTAAAAGCCTTCGCTTTTCCAAACACACCTCCAAACCCCATCTCTGAATGGTGCATTGGAGACCAAGCCTTCAGCACTCCAAACCTGGAAACAGGACAGAGGCTTAAAGTCCTGGCCCTCCTCAGATCTTATGTGTCAGGGACTTGGGTGGAATCCATGATCTGTGTTCTCTCAGGCTGGAGGGGAGAACTGTTAGCCTAGAAGAGGGTTATCTGACCAGGCATGGGTGTCCAGGCCCATGATTGGGGGACACCCCTATACACTGGGGGATACTTAGTTGTATCTCTGTGTTCTACTTGAAGATGCCAGGAGCATCCCTTGATCCTAAGTCCCGATAACCTAGATATCAGATCTCCCCTGGAAGACACAATCGCTCCTAGCTGGGACGATTGAGCTGGATGAAGTAGGTCCCACTGGACAGTTTTCATTCCTGTCCTCACCAGTGCAGCCATCTGAATTGGAATGTGGAGCTAGGAAGAGGGAGGACGCCCAGCCTCTGCACTTCTGGGCTGACACCGTGGCCCCGCACCTCATTATTTAAAAATAGTCACAGCATTTAAACTTTCTAACAAAATTTTCCTGTGAGGAGAGACTAAACACGGAAAATCTCAGCCCCAGGGACTCGTGGTAATGTTCCTCCAAGAGCCTGGCTGCTCCAAGTGGGAATTTGGGTGGAAAGCTTTGTTCTTCATAAGTGCTAAGTTTGCTACAGAGTGCCTCCTCTCCCTGGGGACCCGGGTGACAGGTCGCTGGGGCCCAGCTGCATTAACCTTGAGACTCTGCTTTCTATTGCTGGCATGTTGGCTCTTAGCCCTGTGGTTTGCTTTTCCAGGTGACCTGAGTGTCAGGAGACATGTGGGTCTGGGAATAGGGACATCATATCACCGTTTGGATGGCGCTGGTTCCAGTTTGCCTCCATCACTAGCCTGGAGGGGAGCTACTAGGGAAGTCATCCAGGCTCCTGGCCATGCTTCAGTTTCTGCACATGTGAAACAGGCACCGTAGGGCTGGGATGGAGCTCAGTGGCACAGTGCTGGCCTAGCACTAGTACTGTAAAACCAAACCTAACTAAATACAAAACATACATAAAAAATCCCAGCATTGTGATAAATTTATTTGATTTGGTTACAGTGTTGAGAGTTGAACCCAGGGTTTCATGCATCCTAGGAAAGAATTCTACCTCCCAGGTATACATTTAGACAGCAACATGTATGTGTGTGTGTGTGTGTGTGTGTGTGTGTGTGTCGTGTGTGCATATATACATGTGTGTGACGGTCAGAGATCAACTTTGGATATTATTTCTCACACCTGTCCCCCAGTTTTTTGAGATAAGATCCCTAGATGGTCTGGAACTTGCCAGGAAGATTGTATTCTTTCTATCTCTGCCTCCCCCAGGTCGAGATACAAGTGTGTACCGTTGTGTCCAGTTTGCTTCCTGTGGGTTCTAGAGCTCTGGCTTGGGTTCTCAGGTTTATTTACATGGCAGGCACTTTTCCTGAAGCTTCTCCCAACCCCGCTTCTCTTATATTGTTTTAAAGAATGCTCAGCATCTATGATTTCTTCCACTACAGTGGCTGAGATTTGTATTTATTGTGTGTGTGTACGCGCGCGTGTGTGCGCATGTGCATGTGAGTGTGCGCGTGTGTGTTTGTAAGAGGTGCTCCCATGAGTGGAGGTCAGAGGACAACTTTTGGGAGTCACTTCTTTGCTTCGACCACACGGGACTTGGGGATTGACTTTAGGCTGTGAGAGTTGGCTGCAGGCACCTTTCCACGCTGAGCTGCGTTGCCTCACCAGCCTCCGCTTACCCATTTCTAAGTTGCATTAAATGCATTCTCATTGTTATGCAGCTGCCACCACCATCCACCGATCCAACACTTAGCATCTGGGTCAGACATCAGATCCCAGGACTAATCAGGGCAGCTGTGGCTTTTTCCATGGAGGGAACCTCCATTTGCTTCTTCTTGTACAACATTAATTCATTTATGAACTTGCTCTCGAGGTTCTTTGGTAAAAGGCAAAGAAGGCAGGAAGTTCGTGCCCCCATGGTAGCTGCTGGTAGGATTAAGATGGGGTAGAAACGGCTCTAATGGGAGGGGCATATTTTAGCTGCTGTGCACACATAGTGTGTTTAAGTGGGGTGTGGTGCTGCTCACTAGGGAAATGGAGGCAGGAGGACCTGGAGGTCATTGCCAGCCTCACTGCAGCATCAAAACTTCTGGGCTAGCCTGATCTACACTAGATCCTTTCTCAAAATGAAGCAAAGGAACCCAGTCTGTTTATGGAGTTGGATGTGGTGGAGCACACTCCAGAGTGAGGAAGACAGAGAGAATTAGACCTACAACTTGAAGGATGAGCAGGAGGTCAAAGGTGGTGACCTCAGTTACTCCCAGGGTCTCCCTCAGTATGTCTAACAGGTCCTGATCTGGGGACATCAGTTTGAGAAGCCCCAGTGTAAGTAAAGGATGGCAGGAGAAGAGCTTAAGACAGAAGTGCTTTTCCTTGCTTCCTCACCAGCCTCACCAGAAAGGGGAAAGGAAGGGTTGTGTCCATACTATCTAATGTGACAGCCATTGCTGCATACAGCTCACTACAACTATATTAATTCATATTAAATACAACTTTAAACTCAGCTTCTTGGCCATACACCTTAACACTATTCCAAGTATTCCGTAGCCACGTGTGGCTGCTCTGTTGGACATCATGGATATAGAACATAGCCACCATTCTAGAATGTTCTAGTAGGTCCATGCTGGCTTAGGTGATTGGCTCAGCCAGGTCCCATTAGCTGACTTGAGACCAAGCCAGATGGGATCCTGGGGTCCTGAGCTCCTCATAGATGTGACTTTCCTCGTTGCAGGGTCTCATATGGCCTGTGTTGACATCATGGGAGGCTCCTGCCCCAGACCAGGCCCTCACATGCATGGCCCCTGTGGCTAAAATTCCAAGTACAGAATCCAGGATGGGTTTCTTGCCAAGCAATGCCAAAACCCAGATAGAAGCCACCTGTGGATGTTCCTGCCTTCTCCATTCATATAGATAACATTGAAGGTTTGGAACTTGGTATCACTCTTGAATGTAGAGGTTTTTGCTTTTGTTGGTTTTTTTTTAGCCTTCTACTTAACAGGGAAAAACATATCTGTGAGAAGCTATGTGGATCATTTGAACCTCACAACTCCTCACCCTGGAGCCTAGAGCCGAGAGCAGGACTCTTCATTCTGACTTTAGTCTTTCCTCACCTGGGAATTTAAAGGGTGTGGTTGGGGCAGGCAAAAAGGCACAGTGGGGTCAGGGTACGTGCTGCAGACCCTGATGGGCTGAGTCAGATTCTGGATCCCACATAGTGCAAGGACAGACTGGCTCCCGAGATCCCACATACTGCAAGGACAGACTGGCTCCCATGATCCCACATAGTGCAAGGACAGACTGGCTCCCGAGATCCCACATACTGCAAGGACAGACTGGCTACCATGGGTTGTCCTCTGACTTCCACATAACTCTGTTGCATGCACCACCCCAATAAATAATATCAAATAATTCACTGTTCCTTTGTTGGACCATTGTCTGCCTAACGAAAACATTCCCAACTGTATTTTTTTTTGTATCTGAAATATTTAACTTGTGTGTGAAATTTGCTAAGTGGAAGTTGGGGTTCCAATCTGAATTTAGCTAATTAAACACTATCAAACAGTTTAAACAGTATTATACATTTGATATACGGAGATTTTAAGCACCTTAGTTGTTGGTGAACAAGCCTTCTCAGCTATATACATAACTATATACATAACGACAGCTTCAGCCTGTGAGACGGCTCGTCATGTAAGGGCGGTTGCTGCCAGACGTGGTGACCTGAGTTTGATCCCTGGGACCCACATGGTGAAGGGAGAGAAGTGACTCTCACAGCGGTCCTCTGACCCCATCTGAGTGCTGAGGCATGTGTGATGGCCCCTACACACATCATTAAAAAGCCAAGCAATAACATCGTGAGCTAGCCACATGACTCTGTGGCTCCTGACATGCTCAAGACCTGTGCTCATTCCCGAACACTAGGAAATTTATATATATATGTATATATATATATATATATATATATATATATATGGAAAACTTCATAAATATGCTGAGCTCTCTGGCGAGGTTGTACTGAGTTGAGTGTCGGCTGAAACTGCTGTCTAAACCAGCTGTTCACTTCAGACCATAGTTGGAGGGGGTGCATTAACCTTGCTACACTCCGTCGGGTTGGAAGAATATGAAATAATCACCTCAAATATACAAACTATTTAATTCAGACATGACTCTGATGGGTTTAATGATCCTTAATGTGTCTAATGTGTCCCAGGTCTTGACCGAGTCTAAAGATATCATTTTAATAAGGATCATGGTTCATCTCATCCAATTAAAGTTAGACCCTGATGAAGTTTTGAAGTTATTTGAGGATGTTGAGCCCTCTGATTGTCTCAGCTGATCAGTGATCAGAGATTTCAGCAAGGATGTGATCTGGAATTTTTTTTTCTCTTCCAGACAGGGTTTCTCTGGTAGCCCTGGCTGCTCAGGAGTTCACTTTGTAGACCAGGATGGCCTCAAATTTACAGAGATCCTCCTGCTTCTGCCTTCCAAGTGCTGGGATTATAGACATGCACCACCACCTCCTGGCTGGATTTTTTTTTAAATGTTGTATTTATTTATTTTTTATGTGTATGTGTGTGTGTGCCTGTGTGAGTTTATGCACACCACATGCTTGCAGGTGCCCATAGAGGCCAGAAGAGGGCGTCAGATACCCCTGAAACTGGAGTTCAGGCAGTATTGAACTACCCAGTGTGGGTGGTGTTAACTGCTGAGTCATTTCTCCATCCCTAGAATTTTATTTTATTTTTTGGTCATGGGGGCTAAGTTATAGGTTTATTTACTATGCTGATTCTTTATGTGACTTAATTTTAATTTCGCTGCCATAGTCATGAATAGTGTGATTGTCTTGAGCAGTGTCTAAATGGAACATGTGTCTTGGGTCTGCTGTGAAGCTGTTTAGCCATTGCCTTGATGTGGCTTCTGGTACATACAGTTTGTTCTAGATCATTCTGGCCTTTACCAGGTATTTTTTTTTTTTTTTGAGACAGGATTCCATTGTGTAACCCAGGCTGACCTTAAACTCATGGTCCTCCTGCCTCAGCCTCTTAGAAGTTAGTTACCCCCGTACCTGATTGTCTCCCTTCCCTGTGGTTCAGGCAGTGGGGGCGGTAAGGCTGCAGACTGCTCAGGACATACCTTCCCCAGATGTTTCTAACTGTCACTTGGCTCTGGCTTCCAGAGTCACAGGCGAGGGAATCAGAATGTCTGCCCAGCCCTCGCCTCCTGTCCTTCAGAATAGCACCTGCTCACAGGTCCTTTTCATGTTCTGTGATCATTGATTTTTCTCACTTGCCTGGTTCAGAGTGGAGGCACAAAGGATGGGCCCCACCCCACCAGAGTGCATTCCTAAGGGAACTACAGTGTGTGCCTGGTGGGAGGTCATTTAGACTAACCAAACTGAAATTGCGTTCAACTTAGGTATGATTTAGGATGGGGTATTTTTTAGAAGTTGAATGCATTAGTCCGGCATTTCCCCTGAAGCCAGTGCTGGGCACTTATTTTGGGTGCCTCCCTGTTCTAGAAAAGTTGGAAATTATTGCAAGGGAGACAGAGATTAAGTTTTTATCCTCCTCAACCCTGTGTTTTCTGGGGCGACTGACTCTGGGTGCCTCTTCCCCACCTCCCCAAACCTCAGCCATCTATGCATGTGGCCCTACAGTCCCTCACTGCTGCAGTGACAATGAATTGAGGACCCCCAGGGTCTCCCAATTCAGTGTGGTTGAGCTTCTTGCCTCTCTATCTGGAGACCTTGTTTAGATGGAAAGAGGAGCCCCCAGTCCCAGGAGTCCTGGGGCTTGGAGTGGAGCCGAGCAGGGGCTTAATGCTTGTGTTTTTAACAAGATCCCCAGGCAATCCCCTAGCAAGCAGAATCTAACAACTTTGAACTCAGGAACTTGAATAATAGTTGATGAATTAGTAGCATTATTATCAACAGACTAGTAGATACAGCAAGTATGAGGGCTGGGCGGTGGGGGCGCATGCCTTTAATCCCAGCACTCAGGAGGCAAAGACAGGCCGATCTTTGTGAGTTCGAGGCCAGCCTGGTCTACAAGAGCTAGTTCCAGGACAGGCTCCAAAGCTACAGAGAAACCCTGTCTCGAAAAAAACAAACAAACAAACAAACAAAAAAAATCAACAAATGTCAATTTTGCTACAAATACAATATGGGTATGGTTATACTTCAAATTATTTATGAATATTCATATCTGCACAACTATATTATATTATAAACATAGTATAACTATACTACAGCAGCATATTATTATAACACACATGTTAGTAGTATAACAATGCTGAAGCTGGGGATGTAGCACAATGATAGAGCCCTTGCCATGCGTGAAGCCTGGGTTCCATCTCTAACACAGCAGAGACGCAGGGTGCGGTGGCGCCTGTCTTTATGCTGAAGCAAGCATCAGGAAGTGGAGGCAGGAGTCCAAAGTACAGCGTCTGCATTGTGAGGATGAGGCCAGCCTGAGCCACAGGAGACCTGTCTCAGAAGCCGTGAGATTCTAATAATGCTCCCGGAGGAATTCCTGGGGGCTAAGGGATCTACTCTGCTGCTTACTGGAACCGTTGGCTGTTTGTAAAATTCCTTACCAGAAAGAGTAAAGGAAAGGTCAAAGGTCGGACTGCAGAGACGGCTCTGTGGTTAAGAGGTCACACTGCCTCTGCTCAGTTCCCAGCATCCATACTTAACTGTTGCCTCTACCTCCAACTCCAGGAGATCCAGCGGCCTCCCAAGATGCCTTGGACATCTGCACTCACAAGCGCGCGTGCACACGCATGCATGCACATGCGCGCGCACACACACTTAAAAAGAATCTTTAAAAAAAAAACACCAGTTATCTTGAACCCAAAGCAGTGGGCAGTGGAATCCATATCCCTTGACCCCTTGACTGCTCTGAACCCCTGGGGTCCTCTCTGCCTAGGGTCCAGGCGGGGCAGAAGACAGGTCCTTTCCCAGTAGGGAGCGTGCCTCTGGATGCAATATGGTCAGTTGTTTGAAACCTTTCCAGTCAGACAGTTTTCTTCCCTGTCAGCTGGCTCCTCCTGCAGGGCTGTTATGACAATGGTCGCCCTGGCAACCGCGGGACGGCCTTAGGCCTCTGGTTGCTGCTCCCGGCTATTACCCTGGTGGGGTTTGACAGTCAGTCCTACAGCTTTGACTGCATAACCAGGGAACCCGTCCTGCCCAATCTGTACCTTGGGAAAGGGCTCAGGGGTCTGGTGACCATTTCCAGTGATGCTCATTTATCAAAAGACCAAAATAAATAAGTAAATAAATAAAAGGACAGACCACTGGCTGTTTCCTAGGCAGGCTCCAGGCAGAGCCCCTGCTCAGAGCTGACAGGATGATGGGTGTGAGGTGGTGGGGAGGCGTAACCATGGAAACCAATAAACAGCATCATTTGTGATAAAGAGCGTTACCCAGGATGTGGGGTGTGTGTGGAACTGGGTGTGCCTTGTTTGGAAGAGAGAACTCGGCAGGGTGGGAGGGCCATATTGGTGCTGGCAGGAGAGCTACCCGATGGCAGGAGGGGACCGGAGCCCGGTCAGAGTCTGTGGGTTCAGGGCTGTTCGAGTGGAGGCTGCGGGAATGGAGTGCTCAGGGCAGAACTGAGGGCATGCTGGCTGTGTCATCCCGGGGACCTACGTGTGCCATGCGGTGTGATATGATCCCAGCGGACTGGCAGGTTCACGCAGGCCTAGAGGATCAGGTGCACACCCCTCCTCCACATACTCTGCCTTCCTCTGCGTTTCCCTGACCCATCTATTAGAAGTGCCCAGGGGTGATGGCTCTAGGCAGCAGCAAACCAAACGCCTGTGTGTTTTCTACTGGTCTCTGTAGTTTGTCTGAGTTTAGATTTGGAGTGAACAGTTTCCTATTTCCCATTAAAGCTTTGAGACACGATTATTTTTAGAGCTATCACATGTCTTGACTTTTAATTTTTTTGTTTATGCCGCTAAATTTACCATCATACTAATATGGAATACAGTAATAAGGCACGGGGATGCTTGGATGGAGTCTGGGCCTGTAGACAATTTCCATTCGCTGTGTGAGGTGCTGGGCTGCCATCTGGTGCACAGATGGAGAATTGCACCCTAAGATCCCTGCACCCTGAGCCAGAGTTGGAAGGGCACTTGTGACCCCGACAGTACTCGAATCACCCTTGTCATAATATGCTTTTTGTTTTTGTTTCTGAGGGTTTCTCTGATGCCTTGGCTGTCCCGGAACTCGCTCTGTAGACTAGGCTGGCCTCATACTCACAAAGATTCCCCCGCTTCTGCTTCCCAGAGAGCTGGGATTAAAGGCGTGCATTACCACCGCCTGACCCTTGCCGTAATTCGAAGGTAGATACTTTGAACTGCTTTTTTCACTTTAGCTCTGTTTAGACCTGAATTGAGGGTGACTTAAAAGTCAACTATGGCACCTGGTGGGATGAGGCCACTGGGTAGGGTGAAGCCACCAAAGGCTCTCCTTACACTGTGTCTACTTCAGTGGAGGAACTAGGAGAGGCCCTGAAAGGAGACTTTAGATGGCCTGAGTTCGGATCCTGGACCTGCCACTTCTTTGTCTGTGTGACTTTGGGATGGGACTCCATTTCCCCATCTGTAATACGGTTCCAATAACGTGACTCCTGGGTCATCATGCTAACACATTTAGACGCATATCGGGACCCATTTTAAAAAACTAACTTAGCACTCGGGAGGCAGAGGCAGGCGGATCTTTATGAGTTCGAGGCCAGCCTGGTCTACAAGAACTAGTTCCAGGACAGGCTCCAAAGCTACAGAGAATCCCTGTCTCAAAGAAAAACAAAAACAAAACCCCCCAAAAACCTAACTTAGTGATGTTGGAAGAATTAATTATTATCACAGTGATTTTTGGTTTGTTCTGGGGCTAGAACCTAGGTCCTTAGCCACGCTGGCCATGTGCTCTGTCACCAAGCTATACTTGTAATATGAAAGGACTTGAAATTAGGAGTCAAACTTCTCCCCAAGGGTACATCCCTGCTTTGCATACCTTTTCTGGTAAAGGTTCAGCATTTTTAATGCTGAGATTCTGTGGGCAGCACTTTTGTAAAAAATACGGTAAAAATGACTCACTAGAAAATGAAATGGACAAAGAATGTAAGACTGGCTCAGAAAACAATTCAACTCCTCAGATTCTGAATGACTCCTGCCAAATAGCCATGAGCCTCTAAAAGCTTGGGCTCTCCAGAAGGGGCGTGGCTCTCCCAAAGGGGCGTGGCTTGCCAGACAGGGCGGGGCTCACATCTACACAGACTCCCTCAGTCTGGGAGAGCTCTGCGCCCCTAGGCAGGGTGTGGTATAAGCTTTGTGCTTAAACCACTCCCAGGAACTCTGAGAGGAGGGAGAGGCCTTGCTTCCTTAGCAGTCCTCCACTACCGTTCTGTGATTATGGATCCTTGCTGTGTAAGAAGCTGGCCCATCAACTTTGCATATCAGGTGTCCAGGCTGACACATGCGTGCGCGGGGGGGGGGGGGGGGGGGGGGGGGTGCTTCCACCTCAATTAACCTAATCTAGAAATCATGATAATTCTAAAACCTGCCAATTTGACGATCAGGGTAGAGTATCACAGGTTCAATTAATTAGACCTGGATTCAAACCTGGGTGAAATTTGATGGCTTTGAGTCGTTGATGACCTTGGGCCAGTGACTTAACCTTTTTTTGGCTTGTGGGAGGATACTCAGAATCCAAAGTTGTCACAAGGACTAAATGATTAATTTAAAAAATACAGTTTCAGGACCGTAACTGACAGCCATGCTGTGACCTTAGTCTTGGGGATGCAAGATTTCTCAGCAAATTAACTGCCATTAAAATGGCTTTACTGGGGCTGGAGAGATTGTTATGGTTTAAGTAAAATGCTGCAGGTCCCTGAGTGGCTGCAGCAGGCAGCATGTCCCGAGACCACGAGGTCCCCAATGTGGCTACAAGCAGCAGGCAGTAGGTCTCAAGAGCAGCCAGACCCAGGCAGAGATGACACAGTTCTTTGAGTGGCTGCAGTGGGCCACAAGTCCCAGGCAGGGATTCGTGTGGTGGGTAAGAGACCTTGATGGAGCAGCTATCCAACAAGGAGAGACAGACAGATGGGCACGTCATGAAACTATGCTGCAGGTCTCTGAAGGCAGTGGGCAAGAGACAGAGACATGGATAGGCGCGCCATGCAGAGTGAGGTTAGATATTTATTTAGTGGGTTATGGAGGGGAAAGGGAGAAGGGGGAAGAGGGGAGAGAGAGAGAGAGAGAGAGAGAGAGAGAGAGAGAGAGAGAGAGAGAAAGAGAGAGGAGAAGGGGAGAAGTGGGAGAAGAGAGAGACAGAAGCTGCCTCTTCAAGAGAGAGATTGAAAAGAAGGACATTCGGGCTGGAAGGTGAAAATCAGCTTGCCTCAGCAATGGGGGAGGGAGTGGCTGTGGCTTGTCTCTTAAAGGGACAGAGTAGACCATTACAGAGATGGCTCAGCAGTTAAGGGTACACACTGCTCTTGCAGAAGACCCAGGTTCAGTTCCATGCTTCTACACAGCAGCTCACAACTGTCTGGAACTCCATCTCAAGGGAATCTTATGCCCTCTTCTGGCCACTTCAGGGTCCTATATGTATGTGGTGCACACAAATCTATGCAGGCAACCACATACATATAAATAAAATAAAGAAAAAAATGGCACTATAAAGCCAGACATTACTACACATATTTGTAATTTCTGCAATAGGGAGACTGAGGCAGGAGAACCAAGAGTTAAGTCCAGCTTGGGATTAGCAGTAAGACCTTATCTGAACACATACACACATATGTTTACACACCCACACCTACCCACACACACACATGCACAAAATCTCAGAGTCTGAGAGTCACTTTGTACTGTTTGTTGTCTAGGTTCTTTTCCATGTGATTAGGAAAATCACAGATCTGAGAAGGCCTCCTTTATTCTAAAATCAATGAGAACAAGTATGGGATGATAGGCGTATCCACTTCTTTTTGTTATAGCTGTATGTGTGTGTGGTACGTATGGTGTATGTGTCTGACATGTTGGCACATGTGGTTGGGGCAGCACATGCTTGTATGTGCACAGGCATTTGGCAGCCAGAGAATGCCATTGAGTGACTTCCTTCTTCTCCCTTCGCTTTACCGAGGCAAAGTCTTCCAAACCCAGAGCTCAGCCATCCAGCTAGTCCAGCTTGCCCTGGGGAGTCTTCTGTCTTTGGCTCCTGAGAACTGGGGTTGTAGGCAGGCACCATACCCACCCAGCTTTGACATGAGTCCTGGGGAATCCCAGGATCCAAACTCTAGTTCTGATCCTTGCACACTGAGTGTGACACACAACACAACGCAACACAACAGAACGCGATACAATGCAACAACAAAAACGGCCTCAGCTTGTGTGAGAACTCGTATGTGGTGTGTCAGCAGGGAGGCAGGGAACCTGGATACTGGGATCATGTGTGGGTACTAACACAGTGACGGGCTTGCCAAGGGGGCTGCCCCCTGAGTTCTGCCCCACCCTCTCTATCCCATTCACACCGCGCAGCATAGCACAGGCATTCCAGGAGCTTACGTTCCCAAGCCAGACTTAACAGCAGGGGATGCACATCACTAGGAGGAGGAAACTGAGAACAAACAACCCAGAGCAAGAATATCGACAAGGAGCACCCATCAGCGCTCTACAGAGAGACCCGCACACACTCCACACAGCTCTGCAGGCAGGCTCTGTCCATCACACCCGGTTTCATGGTATGAGGATGGAGCCCAGGACCTCACACAGGCTACACATGTGCTCCACTACCGACCCACACTTCAAGCTCCTCTTTAACTTCTTGTTTAAATTACATATTTTTACTATTTTATGTGTGTGGGTGTTTTGCCTGTGCACCATGCATGTGCAGTGCCTGGAGGGAACAGAAGGGGACAATGTGAGCCCTCATATGTGTGCTGGGAATTGAACTCAGGTCCTCTGCAAGAGCAGACAGAGTTCTTAAGCACTGAGCCATCTCTCAAGAGCAAAGTTCTTTTTTTTTAATATTTATTTATTTATTATGTATACAAATGTTTTGTCTGTGTGTATGCCTGCAGGCCAGAAGAGGGCACCAGACCTCATTACAGATGGTTGTCGCCCATCATGTGGTTGCTGGGAATTGAACTCAGGACCTTTGGGAGAGGCAATGCTCTTAACCACTGAGCCATCTCTCCAGCCCCCAAGAGCAGAGTTCTTAAACACTGAACCACCTCTCCAGTCCCCAACTTTCACTGTTTTAAAATTTTTTTTGAGTCAGAGTCTCATTAAGTTGCCCAAGCTGGCCTTGAACTCACTTTAAAAAAGACATACTTTTATTAGTATTAATTATATGTAGATGTGTGTCTGTATGTTAATTAACCCGAATTTATTGTTTATTGTAAATTTTATGTTAAATGCACAATATCTAAAACACACTCTGCTGGGCAGTGGTGGTCTCTGCCTTTGATCCCAGCTCCTGGAAGGCAGAGGTAGACAGAGCTCTGTGAGTTTGAGGCTAGCCTGGTCTACATAGTAAGTTCTAGGACAGGCTAGGGTTATGTAGAGAGACCCTGTCTTGATAACCCCCTCCCAACTGTCCTCCCCAACCCCCTCACCCCCCATCAAGTGCTCAGTTTAATATATTAGTGGCTCACTTCAGTTCCCCCTTAAGTATTAGCGATGCATTTTAGACTCACAGAACACTGCAACCTAGCTTTCCCTAGTTTAGCTGATCGACGGCCAGCAGTCAGCCCAAAGACCTTTCTTTCACATGCTGGGCAGCATAACCAGCACCCTCTGACCCATCTGTGGTTTTGTTTCTTTGAAACAAGGGATCTCACTATATATCCCAGGCTGGTTTCAAATGCCTGGCATCTAACAATCCTCCTGCCTCAGCCTCCTGAGTGGAAGGAACGAGAGCAGTCCACCGTTACCCTTGGGCTCGGTTTAGTAGATTTCTCCTCCACCAATACGATTGTGTCACAGAAAACATTTTATACTGTTTTAGTTTTTAAATTTCAACCAAATTCATTTATATGAAGCAAAACAAAACACAAATCTGTTCCCGAGTTGAGCGAGCCACACCGATGTCCTCTTTGTCACCTTCCCTCTGGACATTTGACGTGGACTGATTGCTTACACTGGCTGCAGTGGTGCCTCTCTCCTCTGCTTCTGAAAGTCTAGAATTAACGTTAGACTTTGAGAACACACCTACAAGTCAGAGAGATTAAAGGCAAGAGCAAGCACCTATTGCTCAGAGCCACACCCTACCCCGCCCTGCCTTGCACGCAGCACCTTTAAGGTGCAATACAGCTGGTGAAATTTTGCTCATACACTTGCGGTCTTGCAATAAAACTTGGTGAGAATTTTACCCATGTGGTGGTTCCTCTTGAAAGCTGCTTGGTTCCTCACCAACCCTGGCCCTGCACTACTCTGGGAAAGCTTAGCAAGATTGGGAAACCTAGCTGGTGTCTCCAAATGATGGCGGTCGCTCAGTCAGTTTGGCTTGGTGTCTCCAGCCATCACTGTTGGGGTTTGTGGTGATTTGAATATAATTGGCTTCCATAAGCTCCTAGGGAGTGGTAGGTGTGGCCTTGTTGGAAGTGTGTCACTGTGGAGGCGGGCTTTGAGGTTTCATATAGGCTCAAGCCACACTCAGTGTCTCAGTCCACTTCCTGTCGCCTGTGCAGGATGTAGGACTCTCAGCTACCTCTCCAGCACCTTGTCCTTGCCTGTATGCCACCATGTCCCACCATATGATAATGGATTAAATCTCTGAACTGTTAGACACCCAAATAAAATTTTTTGTAAGAGCTGCTGTAGTCATGGTATCTCTTCACAGCATTAGAAACCTCAACTAAGAAAAAGTTTGAATTGTGACTTCCCCTAGGTCATGTATGCAAGTCCAAGCCCTAGTCATTTAATTTATTTATTTTGTGTGTGTGTGTGTGCACGCATGCATACATGGCATGTAACATGTGGAGGTCAGAGAGCAACCCAAGGGAGTCAGTTCTCTCCTTCCATTGTATGGGTCCACTGGGGGTTGAGTTCAGGTCATCAGGCTCGGTGGCAAGCACCTTTGTTTGCTGGGCTACCTTGCTGGTTCTCATTTTTAAAACATCTCTTATAGAGCTTTATTTAATTATTGAAAAGATCCAAACACTGTGTTTGAAGAAACAGACCTACATCTTGTTGTTTGGTTGGGTACCCTCCTGAGAAACTCAGTCTTACTCTCTCATATACTTCCTCTGCTTGGCATTATGGGATTGCACCCCACTTTCCTTCTTTTCTTTCCCCCTCCCTACTTCCTAATAGGCGTTCTGTACCCCAATAATAGGCTTCTCCACTGATACAGTAAGCCAGATCAAGTTGAATTAAAAAGTAAAAGACCAGGTTTAGTCTGAGCAAAGTAACTCCTGGGTGACTCCTGCAGCCCCCAGAGATTGAGGAGGGAGAAGACACAGAAAAAAAAAAAAACACGTGATCAAACTAAAGGAGCTTAAATACCCTGTAGGCACAGGGAGATGCCGCCTCTGCCATGAGCTGGGTTTGTGTCCAGTCATGATGCTTTAGGAGGGGACTGGGCAGCTGGCAGCTTCAGTCAGGGGTGTGGAAGTTGACTTTTTGGTGGTTTTTCTGAGAGGGTGGGGTTTGGAGAGGCAGGAATGGGGCTTTCAAGGGGTGAGCTCTTTCCTTCTAGATGATGCTTTACTTTTGTTTATGAGTGTTTGTCTGTGTGTATGCATGTGCACCAGAAAAACGTGTCAAATCTCCTGGAACTGGAGTTACAGATGGTGGTGAGCTGCCATGTGGGTGCTGGACACCAAACCCAGGTTCTCCAAAAGAGCAATGTCCCCTCTTAAGTGCTAAGCCATTGTTCCGGTCCCCTGTATTGCCTTTCTTTGGTTAGTGTTGTTCATTTGTACAGAACTAGCCACGAACAAAACAAAGCACTGTTCCTTTCGCATGTCCTGGCATCTGTCCAGGAACGTGGGCCAGGTCTCCTTTTAAAAAGCACTGGAAAGCTCACGGAGACTTGTGTGTGACTTGCCAATCCAACAACAGAATATAAATGTCCTTTCTCCCCACTCTTTCCTACCTCCATTCTCCTCATCCCCAGAGGGTCAAGGATCCTTCCAGAAAGAGGCTGTGTGTTTACAAAGAAATACATGGACACATTTGGCCCGGGAGTGAGAGATTCTATTTGTCAGGACATCTCCAAAGCCACTGTCTGCTCAGCAGAGCACAGCTTGTCATTTTATCTGGCAGCAGTGTGAACAGGGCTTCTGGATGTTATTTGATGGGGTGTGAACAGGGCTTCTGGATGTTATTTGATGGGGTGTGAACAGGGCTTCTGGATGTTATTTGATGAGGTGTGAACAGGGCTTCTGGATGTTATTTGATGGGGTGTGAACAGGGCTTCTGGATGTTATTTGATGGGGGTGTGAACAGGGCGTCTAGGACCTTCTCAGCCTGCAGCCTCTTCTCACCAGAGAGATGGTTATGTAACGGGGTCTATGCAGGTGTAACTACGCTAATATTAACGATGGTAAACCATAATGAAGCTTATTTCAGAGTGATTACATATATAGAGAGATGATATCACCATGTGTTAAATAGGAGAGAAGCAATTGTATGAATGAGATGGGTGTGCTTATTTATTTTTATGTAAACAACTAAAACTTGACAATATTTGACACTGCAGTGTGCAGGACGTCTGACCATTTCTTAACGCCCACTGATGGTTTGATCTTAGAATTATCAGTGCCGAGGGCGCTGCTTTGCATAAGAACAGAGTACAACATGGTGGAAATGTGTTGAGCCACCTCAGGAATCATTGGGAATTTGGTCCTAGTCCTAAGACAGAATTTATTTCATGATTTTAAAAAATAAAACCCAAGTCAACTTCTTTTTTTAATTTTTGTTTTTATCTAGCCTTCTAACACAATGTGGGCCACACCTCCAACAGTTTGACACTTAGACATTGAGAGGAATGAGAGGGAAACACTGCGAGTCTCTGTTTTCTGCATTGGAGCCTTGATGTGTCTCTGAGAGCAGAACACCACTGCTGTTCCCGACCCACAGTGGTCTCAGTGGGAGCCGAGGTGCTGCTGCAGGGGTCACTGCTATTGGGTGGTGTGACAGCTCTTGGAGGACAGTGCAGTTGTGTGTTCGGAACCAACAGTAACGTCACCAGAGGTGACAAGCACAAGCATTGCCGGGAGCACCTCAGAGTCTTATGTGTTTGATTGATCTGGAGTTAGTTTTTGGTTATTGCACATTCAGAGATCTTTGCTGTCCCCCAAACTTCCCGGACCCTGCATTTAGTTACGTATGGACTCGCAGCTTAAGGAGCTGGGGTGTAGAGTTCCTTTTGTGGATGCTGCATGGCGTAAATCGTGAGTTTCTGATAGGTGGATTCTCAGGGTGTTGACAACCCTTTGCTCTTGTAAGCAGAAGTGTTAAAAAAAAATCCTTGGACACAGTTACTTTCCCAACATGGTTGCTATAAAATGAGTTTCTAGGCTGGGCGGTGGTGGTGCACGCCTTTAATCCCAACCCTCAGGAGGCAGAGGCAGGCGGATCTCTGGGAGTTTGAGGCCAGCCTGGTCTACAAGAGCTAATTCCAGGAAAGCTAGGGCTATTACACAGAGAAACCCTGTCTCGAAAAACAAAACAAAACAAAAAAAAACCACAAAAACAAACAAACAAACAAAAAAAGAGTTTCTAGATATGGAATTGTTGGGTCAAGGGTCTTTGTGATTACAATGTCGGTGGAGACCACCACAAATAAGAGGTAACCCCATCACCACCACCACAGCAAAGTACCAAGGCCTATCTGTTCTCCCATCTTCACCAACACGGTGAGAATGCAGGAGGCATACAGTTCACTCTGTGTTGCTGGAGCAAGGCGTCAGTAGCTGGGTACTTTATAAAGAAAATAAGTCTATTTGGCTTATGATTCCGGCACCTGGAAGGTCCAGACTGCCTGTTGCTCTGTAACATGGTGAGGGAAGAAGGAGAGCTGGCTGCTTGCTGAGGGAACCATGCACAAGCGGTCTAGCCCCTTAACCAAGTGCTTCCAAGAGAACTACAGTAAACCCATCTAAGGGTGGTGCCTCCATGTCTTAGTCTTGTTCTACTGTAGACCAAGGTGCAAGGTTGGGTCTCACTGGGACAGAAACAGTCCTTGGAGCACAGGATTGTCTGGGTGCGTGATAGCCTGGCTTCTCACGCCTGCTCCCTGTGGCCGAGTCACTGAGCCGTGTCCTTGTCTCTATGTCTCTGCAGAGCAAGCTGGTCAAGTACTTCAGCCGGCAGCTGTCCTGCAAGAAGAAGGTGGCCCTGCAGGAGCGCAATGCCGAACTGGACGGCTTCCCCCAGCTCCGCCACTGGTTCCGGATCGTGGACGTGCGCAAGGAAGTCCTGGAGGTGACCACAGGCTGTCCCAAACCCCTTGGCCCTCACTGGCTGGAGACCACCTTTGCTACTTCCTAGATGGCAGGGCGTGGGATATGCCCAGCACAGACCCAGGCACATAGCAGGCCCTCAGTATGCCAGACGAAGGCTTGCAGGATCTCAGAAGTCTCTGAGTGGGACTGTTGAGGGCAAGGCTCTCAAGCCAGCATTTGTAGTAGGGGTGTGGGGGTGGCCTAGAGTCAGGATTTTATTCAGATCTGCCATGAAATGGAGTCACCCTAAGCCACCATGTTGACCAGTGCTGCCCACTGACTTTTTGCTGTGGTGGGGGTATTTTGTTTGTGTTGTCTGATAGAGCAGCCATGGTAACTATAGCTCCTGGAGCTCTAGGATTAGTATGGGGGACCAAGGATCCAGATTTCAAATTGTATTTGATGTAAATGACCGGCCATTGCTGCCATATTGGATTGTAGAGATTCAGGACACCAGCCTTTCCACGTGGGTCATGAGGCGGGAGGGTCGCTCAGTGGGTGAAGCGCCTGCCGTGCAAACACGGGGCCTGAGTGGAGTCCTCAGAACCCACGTGCAAAAGCTGCGTGTGAAGACATGTACTGGTAATGCCAGCGCTGCGGAGGCAGAAACAGGTGGATCTCTGGGGCACACACACACACACACACACGCACACGCACACGCACACGCACACGCACACGCACACACACACACCAGCATGGCATGGATTTTTGCACCCCTAGTTTCGCTTCCAGGATGCCCAGAATACCTAGGGCAGTGTGTTTCTTACAATATTCTTAGGATGAATGAAAGGCCACATTTTAGTTTTCTTTCTGATTATTGTGATGAAAGCAACTTTTCTTTTTTTGAGGGGAGGACTGATTGATTGGCTCACAATTCCAGGCCACAGCCCATCACTGCAGGGCATCAGAGTTGAGGCGATCAGTCATGCCCAGTGTCAAGAGCAGAGAGAGAATGAATGCACGCTGGCTAGCACTCACCTTGCTCTCTCCTTTTCCATAGTCTGCAACCTTATGCCTAGGGAGTGGTGCCGCCCATAGTGGATGGGCCTTCTCACCTTAACTAACGTAACCGGAACAGTCCAATGTAACCCTGTCCACAGGTCAACTTGATGTAGAAACTCCCTCCTTGAGACTCTCCTCCTAGTGACCCTAGATTGTGTCCGAGTGACAATTTAAACTAAGTATGATGATATAAATGATAGTTTAATTGCACAGCTTGCGGTACTTCTTAAAGGCTCCGGGATCATATAAATAATTGTGGGGCAGGGAAAGCAAAGTCAGTCTTCTAGATAAGGGCTGAATAGCAGTGGTTTTCAAACCGTGTCCGATGGGCAGCCGGTCTTAGTTTGACTGACAAGATGTGATCTTATCTTATTTTGGCCCAACAACTTAAAACCTGTTTTCCAAAGACTAGAGATCTCTTTTTTAAAAAATATTTATTTATTTATTTATTTATTTATTTATTATGTATACAATATTCTGTCTGTATGTCTGCAGGCCAGAAGAGGGTACTAGACCTCATTCCAGGTGGTTGTGAGCCACCATGTGGTTGCCTGGAATTGAACTCAGGACCTTTGGAAGAGCAGGCAATGCTCTTAACCACTGAGCCATCTCTCCAGCCCCCAGAGATCTCTTGCTTCAAAGCCACAAGTACTAATTATACAGAGGGTAATCCTTTCCCGACGTGATGAACCACAGTTAGCAGCCCCTTTGGTCCCTGAGATTCCACCAGATCACCTCTTTGGGGCTCTTAGTCCACTAGAGAGACATTCGGAGGCAGGGTGAGGAGTGAAGGCTCCCTGCCTGCAGTTCACAGGCTTGTCCACCAGGGGCTGCCCTCACGAAGTAAAAGGGATATATGGAGCCAGCTATGAGACATGCCCTGTGTTCAAATGTTGCCTCCACCACGCTCTTGCTGTGTGACTTGGGCTAAAGGTTTAACTTATCTGTGCTTTAGCATCCGGGTCTGCAGGTGGCGGTAACAAATCACGTTTGCTGACGACACAGTGCAATGGTAGAGACCTTGCCTGGCATGTGTGAAAATCGAAGTCCAGCTTCCCCTGTAAAACAAACACGCACAAAAACACACATACATGCACAGATGGACACATACACTCACATACATATCGCACACACATACACAATACACATCCACACTTATTCACGTACACCTCTGGACCTCCATTCACACTCAAAGGCACACATGTACACATGCAGATACATCTGTGTGCACACACATACACACATACAGTATATATACACACACACCCTGTGCATATGTGTGCACACACGACACACATACATGTACACACACACCTTCCCTTTCACCTGATCTTTGTGGCGTTACAGGAAATCCGTGTTGAGTACTGTAAATACGACCCCACCTGAGATGTCACCAGAACATACACAAGCTCTCTCTTTCTCTCTGGCCCAGGCTGCTCTGGCCCTCTTCATCTTGTCATGAATAGATGTGTGTGTGCTCCCTTATGAGCCTAAGCACCAGGGTGACACACACAGACACAGACACACGTACACACGCATGCACACACCCCTTCTAAATCATAGGGTTAAAATGTACAGTCGGCTCCCACAGCAAAGAGAGGGCTTTAGCTTGTGCATCTGTGTTTGTTATCACCAACTGTCAACGTCACACAACTCAAAATGACCTGGAAAGTCAGCACTGAATAATCATCTTATTAGGACAGCCCGTGGCCCCATCTGGGAGAGATGTCTGATTGCTAACTGATACAGGAGGGCCCAGCCCACTGTGGGCGGTGCCATCCCTAGGCAGACCAGCACACGGTGCTCCTCCAAGTCTGCACCAGGTTCCTGTTGTGTCCTGATTGTCTTCAGTGATGAACTATAGCCTGGAAGTGTAAGCCAAGTAAATCTTTCCTCCCAAGTTGCTATTGGTCAGAGTGTTTTATCAGGGCAGCTGGGGTCAACCTAGAATAGCATTGTTCTCTGAATGTTCAGCCTGCAGCCCCAACCCCGCCTCATCCCACTGAAGGAGGTTTACCTGCTCCATGTTCCTGCCTAGGTGACTCAGTTTTTATCCCATCCCTGCCCTGACTTCACAGTCACTGTCTGGGCTCTGGCTCTTCCACTGTAGCCCTTTGTGTGTGTGTGTGTGTGTGTGTGTGTGTGTGTAAAATGGGATTTATGGATTTTGCTTTATCTGACTCTGTATGTTGTTGCAGTACATAGTCATGGCCAGGAGAGGACAGAAGGAGCCCACTCTATCACCCATGAATCACTGTCCACAGATTTACAAGTCTTATCTAAATAATAACACACTATGCTCCTGTAAAACCCTTCACTACTATCGGGTACTCTGAATGAACTTGAGGAGCTCGTTGGTAATGTTGCAGACTTACGTAGGATGTGGTTTAGGGAGGGGGCTGTTTGCAGGGCAGGGCAGGGGCCCCCTGTCCCACACCTTGCGAGCTGGAAATCCTGCTTCTCCCATCCTCAGCTCCCTTGTTCACACAACTCCTTCCCCCTGGTTCCTACCATTTCTCAGTCTTACCACATAGCCTCACGGTGCTCAGTAATTGTCAAGATTCATTTCCAACCTCAGCCGCCCGTGGGACTTGGGCTGCCTTCCTCTTAGGCTCTTAAAGCCCCATATGACTCTTCGAGCCTCCTGTGGGTACATCAGAAAGGAAGCTGAGGGTGGAGGAGGTTTTGTGTTTAACTGGCCTGTTCTGAGTCCACCCTGGATGAACAGAGTGGCCATCTACTCACAGAAGGCTGGAACGGGCTGGACTGCAGGTGTGGACTGTTGCTCATGTACTGAGTGTGCACCTGCACTCAGCACCTCCATTTTATAAGTGACGAGCAAGGCCTAGAGAGGTTAAGTTACCCATCCAAGTGCATGGGAGACTAAACCCCAAATCCAACCAAGTGTTTACATAATACAGTGCCTCTTATTGGGTACCTGCAGAGGGCAGTGTGAGAGGTGCTATGCTGTTTCCCTCTGCAGTTCTCCCGAGTGCCACAAGAGGGTGGTATGGAGATCTGGCCAGGCACTTGGGTTCCAGGTCCAGCTGATTGCCTTTGTCCCCTCCTCTAGGAGATCTCCCCTGACCAGCTGAGCCTGGAGGACCTTCTAGAAATGACAGATGAGCAGGTGTGCGAGACGGTGGAGAAGTACGGAGCCAACCGTGAGGAATGTGCCCGGCTCAACGCCTCCCTGTCCTGTCTCAGGAATGTGCACACATCAGGTAAGCATGAGCAGTCCAGGAGGTCAGGACTATCCCCAGCTGGTCGGCATGGTTCTTTATGCTTCCTGTGCAGGTTGGCAATAAAGGGTGTACCCTGAAAAGCCACCTCGAGCAGAGATTTGAAAGCAGGCGGGAATTACCACCCTGCAGAGGATGGCTCACTATGGGTCCTGGGTTATTAGGGTCCTGATGTGGGAACCCTGGGAGATCAGGGTCTCTTCAAACCTCAGATACTGGGAAGTGGCTTTGTGTTCTAAGTAGGAGTTCTGCTCGTTTCTGTGCAAAAACACTGCATTCTTCGTGAGAGAAAGCAGGTTGTAACTGCCCAGGCCCTGACCCCCAGGGACCTGCAGTTTTCACTGTATTTTCTACGGCAATCCTTCCATGCCTACCATTATATTCTCCCATTCTCCCCTTCCTTCCTTCCTTCTTCTTCTTCTTCTTCTTCTTCTTCTTCTTCTTCTTCTTCTTCTTCTTCTTCTTCTTCTTCTTCTTCTTTTTCTTCTTCTTCCTCTCTCTCTCTCTCTCTCTCTCTCTCTCTCTCTCTCTCTCTCTCTCTCATTTTTTCCAGAGAACTGGTAAGATTATTTATACATATTATTTTAAAATTCTTTTTCTCCTAAGAAAAATTCTGTGGCTTTGTTTTATTAATAATTTGCAATCTAAATTTGTCATCGTTTTTTTCTGTGTCGTTCCAATTAGTCGCTCAAAATTGTGATGCGGGGCTGGGGGTATAGTTCAGTTAGTTGGTAGAGTGTTTATGTTAATGGAGTGTGGTGGTAAAGGATTATAACCCAGGCATTTGGGAGGCAGAAGCCAGAGGACCGGGAGTTCAAGATCATTCTTGGTTACAGAGAGAGTTTGAAGCCAGTGTGGAATACGGAGATTCTGTCTCAGAAGAAAAAGCACGTTAGTGGAGTATTAACAGTAGGCTGCTGAAGCTTCCCTACACCCCTGGGCTCTCTGTGAACTGTTGCAAAGACCAGCACTACTGATCCAGTTCTCACCACAAGGTGGCACCGTCGACCGCAGATCTGGCGCAATCTGGCGGCTGTTAATTCTTACTCTGGTTAGAAAACACACAAAACAGCAATTATGATTTACAGAGTGACTGTTACCTGGCAGTGAACCAGACAGAACCGGTTTCCAGTTCATCTCAACAACCATGTTAAGAAAAAGCTAGTTGTGGAGGCATAGGTTTGTGGTACCAGTGAGGCACACTGGTCAGCCAGCCTGGCCCACGCAGCCAGCCAGTTGAGTGAGAGACACAGTCTCAAACAATAACAAAACAAACAAAACAAAACAAAAAACCTGAGGCGCCACAGGAAAGCTGTGGTCAACACTGGCCTCCACATGAGTGTGCAAACATGTATATGTGTATCCTCCCACCAAATTGCGCCAAATCACTATGGGAACCCAGAAATACCTTTGTGCCCAGGAAACGTGTTTCCTGCTTATCTGTGTTCTAACAGCCCTCCATACATGTAGAACACATTGTGCACACAGCCAAGGCATGTTTCCTGACACAGGACCCAGCCTGGCAGGCACACGGGGAGACAGACATGTCAGATTCGTTCCCCTTGCATCTGTATCATCGCCATTTGTATGTGTGTGGTGCTGGCGACTGGACCCAGAGCCTTGACCCTGCAGGCAAGAACTCTACCACGGAGTTGCATCCTGACTGTATCCCATACCCTATGTCAAATGCTGGCCATGACCCTCTGCTCACACTTGTCGCTTAGGGTTGTGAGCTGTGTCCATCTATGCTTTGAGGGAGAGCTGAGGAGTCAAGAGAACTTACGCTCTTTCAGAGGATCCTGGTTTGAGGACTAGCTCCCACATGGTGGCTCATAACTGCCTGTAAACCAGCTCCAGGGGATCTGACGCCCTCTTCTGTCTCTGCAGGTTCCTCCAGATATGTAGCATGTACTCACGCACGAGCACGCGTGTGCACACACACACACGTACACGGGCATGTACACACAAAAATATATATACACAAAAAGACAGACATGTGCATGGGTGCCCATGCACACAGACACACACACACACAGACACACACAGACATACACACACACACACAGACACACATACACACGCGCGCGCGTGCGCGCACGCACGCACGCAAATTTTACACCTTTAGTCCCAGAATTTGAGAGGATGAAGCAGGTGGATCTCTGTGAGTTTGAGGTCTGCCTCCTCTGCATAGCAAGTTCAGGGTAGCTAGGGCTACATAGTGAGACCCTATCTTAAAAAATTAAACCAGCCAGGTAGTGGTTAATCCTAGCACTTGGGAGGCAAGGGCAGGTGGATCTTTGTGAGTTCAAGGCCAGCCTGGTCTTCAAATCAGGACAGCCAGAACTAGAACTACACAGAGAAACTCTATCTTAGGCGGGTGTGTATATGTGTGTGTGACCAAAACAACAACAACAAAAACCAAAACTAAACCAACCAAACAACAAAATTAATATTTAAAAAAATCATTTATTTAATGTGCGTTGGTGTTTTGTCTGCCTGCATATCTATGTGAGGGTGTCAGATCCCCTGGAACTGGAGGTACAGACAGTTGTGAGCTGCTATGTGGGTGCTGGGGATTGAACCCAGGTCCTCTGCAAGAACAGCCAGTGTTCTTAACCTCCGAGCCACCTCTCTAGTCCCCAAAATAAATTTTAGAAAAAGGAAAAAACCTCTCACCTCAAGTGCTTTTGAAGTTTCCATGACAACAGCATATGCTATGTCCTACTTCTTGTGACGGCCACTGAGCTGGGTTCTGGACAGCACTGGGTATGAGCTGCTCTGCCCAGCTCTTGACACACGGGACCAAGGCCAGTGGTGCTCAGACCTCTTGGGCAACAATGCCCACTGGCCCCCACCCCTTCTGTGGTACCCACAGGTGGCTGTGTCACCACGTCGTATTTTTTGCCTTTCATTGGGTGCCCCTTTTTCATAGACTGTGCACCTACCTCTGTTTGCTATGTGCTCTCAGGGTAAGGGATGATATCTGGTACACAGTTAGAGATGAAAAATCATTTGAGGCCCCCTTCCCTTTGCCTGCCCATGAAAATCCAGCCGTGGCTTGATTTTCCAGGGACTGAGGACATCTAAGGATTTGGCTTCTGCATGGACTGCGTTCTCATGTTCCTTTCCAGCCCTAGCATGCATATTTTAGATTTCTTTATTTGTGTATATGTTTGTATATGTAAATGCATGGTCTATGCACATCTCTGTGGATGTGTCCACCTGGGTGGAGCACAGAAGGGTGCCCCAGTGCACCCCTGAGGCAAGGCCTCTCCAATAGGAGGCAGCAAGATCCAGCAATCCTGTCTCCATGCTCCTCAGGGTTGGGGTTCTAGGCTTGTGCCGGACGCCTGGTTTATATCTGTGAGCTTGGATCTGACCTCCAGTGCTGACTGCATGGCAAGCAGTCTGTGCCGAGCCATCTCTGCGGACCCTAAAAGCTCGATGACCCACTAATTCTGCAGCACCCCAAAGGAAGTGTGGGTGTCCCATCTCACACTTGCCCCTCTGTCCAGAGCTCCCTGCCGCTCCCCATTCATATCCTCAGACCCAAAGTCTGGCACTCCAGAGCGTTTTTTTCCCTGGACCCCACAAACTGACCTGAGCTGACCCTTGGCCCCCTAAGAATGTCACATACATTCATGGACCCCCAACGGCTGTACCATAGAGTCCCTCCCCACGTCTCCTTCTGCCTCTCACCCTAGTCTTATCCTGGCGAATTTTACCCTAGCTACAGTGAACTCCTTGGTTTTCCGTTAGTACAGCTGACTGGATTCTGCCGTGAGGCTCTGCCCCTCTGTAAATGAATGAACACATGCTTCCGTCACGCATGCCTCACGGCGACTGTTTTCTCATCTGGCGCCCTCATTGAAGCAGCGCTGTCCTGTAGACACAGTTGCTGCCTCTGGCTCTTGGTCCTCAGCATCCTGACCAGGCTGAATCAATTCTTTAATGTGGGAAAAATTGCAGGGAGGAGCCGCATGCTGTGCCTGCCATAGATAACCACCAGGGGGCAGCAGAGAACCAGCCACTAGGAGTCCTTCCCGTTTTCAAGGCTAATGCCTTCCAAAATTGTAACTAGTTACTTAAAGAGTCTGGTCTCTCCCTCCAGACTCTTCCATCCCAGTGACTGCAAAGCCCCAGAGGGAGCAGTCTGGACCTCATGCTCTTTTCTCCCGCTGGGGGATCAACCCGGGGCTGAAACTACAGGACGGTCCCCCATTCAACAGGCAAGGGCCCCTCAAGCCAGGGCAGCTTAACCCAGTAGATCTGGGGCGGCCCAAAGAACTCATCAGAGAGCGCTAGCACGTGCTATTTGCACTGTGGAGACAGGTGCGGAGGGGTCTGTGGTTATGTTTTCTGTGGGCCGAGGACCGAGCAGGACCAAGGACAGCAGCATGCACTGTGCGTGGTGTGGCCCGATGGTGGTTGGTTGTACCTGGCTGGAAAAGCCCAGCAGGCCATGGGGGTGGCAGGACCTTTGGAACAGGTGGTGGTGACGGCTGTCACACGAACAGGGGTCATGGTGTGCCACCAGCTACCTTGCTTTCTCCCTTTCCAACTTCTTGTTCCTTCGGGGATTTTTATTCTTTTACTTTTTGTAATATGGTCTTAAGTAGCCCAGGCTGTCCTCAAACTTAACTCTGTAGCTCAGGATGACCCTCCTGTCTCCACCTGCCAGGTGCTGAGGCTGCAGATGTATGTCCACACCTGGCTTAGTAGCCTGCTTGCTTTCTTTTGTTTGTCTGTCCATCTGTCTGTCTGTGTGTGTTTCTCTCTTCCACTCCTGGGGACCTAGCTCAGGCCTTGAGTCTGCTGGACAAGAGCTGTGGCTGTAGCTGGCTTCTCCGTCTCGGTCTTTAATCATGTTCTGGGAGGCAGAGCCTAGAACCTGACAGATTTGGCTTGGGATTCTGCTGTGGCTTTGGGTGTGGTTGCCATGGTGCTGAGCTGAGGAGAGGTGATGGGCATCTCCACACTGCGGCTGTGGTGAGTGAGGGTGATGTTCAGGCAGAGTGCAAGGCCCGCCCTGAGCTAGGCACGTGCTGCTCTAGTGAGCCCTTATCATCAGCATAGCTTTACCACCATCATCACGCTGGCACAGCCCCTATTATCCAAACATCATCACCATCACCACCATTATCATCACTACCATCTCCATCATGATCATCATCACCATCACCACCACCAACACTGTCACTACCATCACTACTATCACCATCATTACCATCTCCGCCATGATGACCATCATCATCACCATCACCACCACCATCACCACCAACAACACTGTCACCACCTTCACTACCATCACCATCATCACCGTCACTTCCACCATCACCACCACCATCACCACCAACAACACTGTCACCACCTTCACTACCATCACCATCATTACCATCTCCGCCATGATGATCATCATCAGCACCATCATCACCACCAAAAACACTGTTATCACCACCGTCACCACCATCACCATCATCACCACTGTCACCACCACCATCACCACCACCATCATCATCACCACTGTCACCACCACCATCACCACCACCATCATCACCGTCACTTCCACCATCACCGCCACCATCACCACCACCAACACTGTCACCACCATCACTACCATCACCATCATTACCATCTCCGCCATGATGATGATCATCATCACCACCACCATCACCACCACCAACACTGTCACCACCAGCACTACCATCACCATCACCACCATTATCATCACTACCATCTCCATCATGATCATCATCACCATCACCATTATTACCACCATCACCACCAACAACACTGTCACCACCTTCACTACCATCACCATCATTACCATCTCCGCCATGATGATGATGATCATCACCACCACCATCACCACCAAAAACACTGTTATCACCACCATCACCACCATCACCATCATCACCACTGTCACCACCACCATCATCACCGTCACTTCCACCATCACCGCCACCATCACTGTCACCATCATTCCCATCAACATCATTACCACCATTGCATTGTCACACCCATGCCTAGCTTAACACCACCACTGCCGCCAAAGCCGCCGCCACCACCACCACCACCACCACCGTTATCTTCTGTCCTTCTTCTGCCTTCAACTTACCTTTCTCCACTTCCTCCCATACTTGTATCTTTTTTGTCTGGGGGGGGGCCAGTTTGTCCGTTCCTTCGGCTGTAACAGAACCCCTTATACTGGGGGTTTATAATAACAGAAATGTATCACATGCAGCTCTGAAGACCCAGACATTGACAGCCAGTGCACTGCTGTGTGGAGAGGGCCAGCTGTAGGTGACACCTAGAAGGTCCCCGAAGCCTTCTTTCCCTTGGCACGCAGGGCTTGTGCACTGCCCGCCTTCCTCCTTACATAGTCCAGGTGCTTGCTCTGCCTGTCTGACCTCCAGGCTGGTGGCTCTTCTTAGGGGCCTGGGCTTGAGTGACTCTCATGGCAGTTATGGGGATATGCAGGCCAGTGTTGTGAGAGGGAGGGTGGGGAACCCTAGGCATGCTAAAGATTGTTGGAGTTGTTGGGGGTAAATGGTTGGTGCCCTCCAGACAGAGGCCACCATAAAAGGCACACGTTGAATGGTAGGCAGTCACATGACCTCAGACAGAAGTGGTAGCTGTAGCACAGGGAAATGGCCCAGAGCAAGGTGTCCACCTCCATCCTGAGACTGGGACCCATATAGGAAAAGGGTCGGAACAAGGTGCCGCTCCCAAGGTCTTTGCTGGGCTGTTTGGTCCCCGTGCCCCTTCTGAGTATCGGGTGGGGAGAGAGCTGGCAGCCAGGAGCAGGAAGCAGAGAGGCCCTGAAATAGACCAGCCTCAGATGCTCCGTGGCTTCTTACCAGTTGGGCTTTGAATGGAGCCCCCAGAAGCCGCCTGCAGCGCCACTCTCTCCTTCTGACTAGAACAAAGTGGGTCCTGATTGCTCTATTGTGCAACTTGCCTCTGACTTGGAGAAAGCTGGAGGGAGAACAGCTCCCTTCCCAGAGGAGCTCACAGCGTGTGCCAACGTGACGCCATGTCCTCTTTCCATGGCCGCTCTCAGGGGTCCCTCCCACGCATGTAGCACCCCTCGGGATACACACACGTGACAGAAGCCTGCCACAGATGCACTTCTGTTCCGTGGCTCACCCACTCACCCTGTAACGACCCACAGGATTTCCTTGGCCCCTGGGGACCTGTGTTCCTAAGCTGTCTTCTATTGCAGGCTCTAGGCTCCTCCATCAAGAAAAGTTTCAGTTGGAGACTATTTCTTCATTTCCATTGACAGACCCATTGCCATAGTGGCTAGTGACTACCCTTTTGACCCAGAATGCTTCTAGAACTTTCCTTGCATTGAAAAGTTTGCACACATACATGTGTATGTGTATGTGGTGAGTGTGCATGTACGTGTGTATATACTTATGCGTGAGGAAGCAAGAGACAGCCTCAAATGCTATGCCTTATATGCCATCTGCCTTACTTGAGACAGGTTCCCAGCTGGACTGGGTGTGACACTTTGGCTGGGCTGGTTGGCCAGTGAGCCAAGGGATCCACCTGTCTCTGCCCCCAGTGCTCGTATTTCACATGTGGACTTAAAAATATTTATTTATTTTTCATGAGTGTGGATATTTTGCTTGCACCAGTCTGTGCCCATTGTGAATGCAGTACCCGTGGAGGCCAGAAGAGGGTGTCAGGTCCTGGAACTGGAGTCACAGACAGTTGTGAGCCCATGTGTAGGTGCTGGGAACCAAACTCCGGTTCTCTGGAGGAGCAGCCAGTGCTCAACCCCTGAGCAATCTTCTAGCTTCATGTAAGGACTTTTAAAAATAAATTTATTTATTTATTTGAGATGGGTTTCTTTGTGTAACCCTGGCTGTTCTGGAACTCACTGTGTAGACCAGGCTAGCCTTGAACTCACAGAGCTCTGCCCGCTTTTGCCTCCCAAGTGCTGGGATTAAAGGCATGGACTACTATGCCTGGCTCGGAAAGACTTAAAATTTGGTGCTGGGGATGAAGCTTAAGTCCTTGGGCTTCAAAGGCAAGTACAGTCCCAACTGTGATATCTCCTTAGCTCATTCTAGATGATCCCATTGGCCAGATGTTTGGGAGACGTCACAGATAATATCAGACAGAGAGACATATTCAGAGGAGGCTTCATGTGGCCTGCACTGACGGTGACCAGGGCCTTCATGTGGCCTGCACTGACGGTGACCAGGGCCTTCATGTGGCCTGCACTGACGGTGACCAGGGCCTTCATGTGGCCTGCACTGACGGTGACCAGGGCCTTCATGTGGCCTGCACTGACGGTGACCAGAAGCCTTCATGTGGCCTGCACTGATGGTGACCAGGGCCTCCAATGAACCATCACTGTCTTTGTGGGTCCCATGAAGAATGTCTGGCCTGAGGTCACCACTGTGAGGACATGTCATAAAGACCTGGTTTCAGGAAGGGTTGGAGGGTATACGGGGTTAGCACCTCAGTGTCATGCTGTCTTATTGGTCTAAACACATGTGGCCCTCCATGCCTTGGTGGCCACTGCTTCCCCCTGACCATCGCCAACCTAGAATACCCTTCACCCCAGCCAGTGTTGACCTAGAATACCCTTCACCCCGGCCAGTGTTGACCTAGAATACCCTCACCCCGGCCAGTGTTGACCTAGAATACCCTTCACCCCAGCCAGTGTTGACCTAGAATACCCTCACCCCAGCCAGTGTTGACCTAGAATACCCTTCACCCCAGCCAGTGTTGACCTAGAATACCCTTCACCCCGGCCAGTGTTGACCTAGAATACCCTTCACCCCGGCCAGTGTTGACCTAGAATACCCTCACCCCAGCCAGTGTTGACCTAGAATACCCTTCACCCCAGCCAGTGTTGACCTAGAATACCCTTCACCCCAGCCAGTGTTGACCTAGAATACCCTTCACCCCAGCCAGTGTTGACCTAGAATACCCTTCACCCCAGCCAGTGTTGACCTAGAATACCCTTCACCCCAGCCAGTGTTGACCTAGAATACCCTCACCCCAGCCAGTGTTGACCTAGAATACCCTTCACCCCAGCCAGTGTTGACCTAGAATACCCTCACCCCAGCCAGTGTTGACCTAGAATACCCTCACCCCAGCCAGTGTTACCTAGAATACCCTTCACCCCAGCCAGTGTTGACCTAGAATACCCTCACCCCAGCCAGTGTTACCTAGAATACCCTTCACCCCAGCCAGTGTTGACCTAGAATACCCTCACCCCGGCCAGTGTTACCTAGAATACCCTTCACCCCGGCCAGTGTTACCTAGAATACCCTTCACCCCAGCCAGTGTTGACCTAGAATACCCTTCACCCCAGCCAGTGTTGACCTAGAATACCCTCACCCCGGCCAGTGTTGACCTAGAATACCCTCACCCCGGCCAGTGTTGACCTAGAATACCCTTCACCCCAGCCAGTGTTGACCTAGAATACCCTTCACCCCAGCCAGTGTTGACCTAGAATACCCTCACCCCGGCCAGTGTTACCTAGAATACCCTTCATCCCAGCCAGTGTTGACCTAGAATACCCTCACCCCGGCCAGTGTTGACCTAGAATACCCTCACCCTGGCCAGTGTTGACCTAGAATACCCTCACCTCGGCCAGTGTTACCTAGAATACCCTTCACCCCAGCCAGTGTTGACCTAGAATACCCTCACCCCGGCCAGTGTTGACCTAGAATACCCTCACCCCGGCCAGTGTTGACCTAGAATACCCTTCACCCCAGCCAGTGTTGACCTAGAATACCCTTCACCCCAGCCAGTGTTGACCTAGAATACCCTTCACCCCGGCCAGTGTTGACCTAGAATACCCTTCACCCCGGCCAGTGTTGACCTAGAATACCCTCACCCCAGCCAGTGTTGACCTAGAATACCCTTCACCCCAGCCAGTGTTGACCTAGAATACCCTCACCCCGGCCAGTGTTGACCTAGAATACCCTCACCCCGGCCAGTGTTACCTAGAATACCCTTCATCCCAGCCAGTGTTGACCTAGAATACCCTCACCCCGGCCAGTGTTGACCTAGAATACCCTCACCCTGGCCAGTGTTGACCTAGAATACCCTCACCTCGGCCAGTGTTACCTAGAATACCCTTCACCCCAGCCAGTGTTGACCTAGAATACCCTCACCCCGGCCAGTGTTGACCTAGAATACCCTCACCCCGGCCAGTGTTGACCTAGAATACCCTCACCCCGGCCAGTGTTACCTAGAATACCCTTCATCCCAGCCAGTGTTGACCTAGAATACCCTCACCCCGGCCAGTGTTGACCTAGAATACCCTCACCCTGGCCAGTGTTGACCTAGAATACCCTCACCTCGGCCAGTGTTACCTAGAATACCCTTCACCCCAGCCAGTGTTGACCTAGAATACCCTCACCCCGGCCAGTGTTGACCTAGAATACCCTCACCCCGGCCAGTGTTGACCTAGAATACCCTTCACCCCAGCCAGTGTTGACCTAGAATACCCTTCACCCCAGCCAGTGTTGACCTAGAATACCCTTCACCCCAGCCAGTGTTGACCTAGAATACCCTCACCCCGGCCAGTGTTGACCTAGAATACCCTCACCCTGGCCAGTGTTGACCTAGAATACCCTTCACCCCAGCCAGTGTTGACCTAGAATACCCTTCACCCCAGCCAGTGTTGACCTAGAATACCCTTCACCCCAGCCAGTGTTGACCTAGAATACCCTTCACCCCAGCCAGTGTTGACCTAGAATACCCTTCACCCCGGCCAGTGTTGACCTAGAATACCCTCACCCCGGCCAGTGTTGACCTAGAATACCCTTCACCCCGGCCAGTGTTACCTAGAATACCCTCACCCCGGCCATTGTTGACCTAGAATACCCTTCACCCCGGCCAGTGTTGACCTAGAATACCCTCACCCCGGCCAGTGTTACCTAGAATACCCTCACCCCAGCCAGTGTTGACCTAGAATACCCTTCACCCCGGCCAGTGTTACCTAGAATACCCTTCACCCCAGCCAGTGTTGACCTAGAATACCCTCACCCCGGCCAGTGTTACCTAAAATACCCTCACCCCGGCCAGGGTTGACCTAGAATACCCTCACCCCGGCCAGTGTTACCTAGAATACCTTCACCCCAGCCAGTGTTGACCTAGAATACCCTTCACCCCAGCCAGTGTTGACCTAGAATACCCTTCACCCCAGCCAGTGTTGACCTAGAATACCCTTACCCCAGCCAGTGTTGACCTAGAATACCCTCACCCCAGCCAGTGTTGACCTAGAATACCCTTCACCCCAGCCAGTGTTGACCTAGAATACCCTTCACCCCGGCCAGTGTTGACCTAGAATACCCTTCACCACAGCCAGTGTTACCTAGAATACCCTCACCCCAGCCAGTGTTGACCTAGAATACCCTCACCCCGGCCAGTGTTACCTAGAATACCCTTCACCCCAGCCAGTGTTGACCTAGAATACCCTCACCCCGGCCAGTGTTACCTAGAATACCCTTCACCCCAGCCAGTGTTGACCTAGAATACCCTCACCCCAGCCAGTGTTGACCTAGAATACCCTCACCCCGGCCAGTGTTGACCTAGAATACCCTCACCCCGGCCAGTGTTACCTAGAATACCCTCACCCCGGCCAGTGTTACCTAGAATACCCTTCATCCCAGCCAGTGTTGACCTAGAATACCCTCACCCCGGCCAGTGTTGACCTAGAATACCCTCACCCCAGCCAGTGTTGACCTAGAATACCCTCACCTCGGCCAGTGTTACCTAGAATACCCTTCACCCCAGCCAGTGTTGACCTAGAATACCCTCACCCCGGCCAGTGTTGACCTAGAATACCCTCACCCCGGCCAGTGTTGACCTAGAATACCCTTCACCCCAGCCAGTGTTGACCTAGAATACCCTTCACCCCAGCCAGTGTTGACCTAGAATACCCTTCACCCCAGCCAGTGTTGACCTAGAATACCCTCACCCCGGCCAGTGTTGACCTAGAATACCCTCACCCTGGCCAGTGTTGACCTAGAATACCCTTCACCCCAGCCAGTGTTGACCTAGAATACCCTTCACCCCAGCCAGTGTTGACCTAGAATACCCTTCACCCCAGCCAGTGTTGACCTAGAATACCCTTCACCCCAGCCAGTGTTGACCTAGAATACCCTTCACCCCAGCCAGTGTTGACCTAGAATACCCTTCACCCCGGCCAGTGTTGACCTAGAATACCCTCACCCCGGCCAGTGTTGACCTAGAATACCCTCACCCCGGCCAGTGTTGACCTAGAATACCCTTCACCCCAGCCAGTGTTGACCTAGAATACCCTTCACCCCAGCCAGTGTTGACCTAGAATACCCTTCACCCCAGCCAGTGTTGACCTAGAATACCCTCACCCCGGCCAGTGTTGACCTAGAATACCCTTCACCCTGGCCAGTGTTGACCTAGAATACCCTTCACCCCAGCCAGTGTTGACCTAGAATACCCTTCACCCCAGCCAGTGTTGACCTAGAATACCCTTCACCCCAGCCAGTGTTGACCTAGAATACCCTCACCCCAGCCAGTGTTGACCTAGAATACCCTTCACCCCAGCCAGTGTTGACCTAGAATACCCTCACCCCGGCCAGTGTTGACCTAGAATACCCTCACCCTGGCCAGTGTTGACCTAGAATACCCTTCACCCCAGCCAGTGTTGACCTAGAATACCCTTCACCCCAGCCAGTGTTGACCTAGAATACCCTTCACCCCAGCCAGTGTTGACCTAGAATACCCTTCACCCCAGCCAGTGTTACCTAGAATACCTTCACCCCAGCCAGTGTTGACCTAGAATACCCTTCCCCTTGACCAACACTGACCTAGGATATCTTTCACCCTGGCCAATGCTGCCCTAGAGTAGTACAAGGGTTCTAGAACCTGCTACCAGCAGGATCCAGGTGTCAGGCTGATCATGTGACAATGATGCTGTCAGGAAGCAGAAACTGTGGAAGAAGGTTCTGGAAGGGTCTCCATGCTGTTCTACAGAGCTCAAAATCAAGGATGAAAGGAGCTTGTGTTAGGCTAAGTCATATCTGCCTTCCTCCACTGCCCAGCTGCCTTCAGTGCCTACTGCCACACTCAGCTGCCGTACTGGGGTACAAACAGGGTGGTTATAGCTCTGGTTAAGGTAATGGTCACCCCAGTCCCTGGTTATCTTTCCGGATTTTTCAAGTTTGCCTCCTTGTCTCCTGCCTCCTCCCACATCTGAATGGGATCACAGGCCTGCTGGGGGACAGACTGTTCCCTCCTTGCCTGTGTCAGTAGCTGAGGTCGTAATCACCTACTCCCTTGTAGGTCAGTCCTGAGTTGGTCTCTTTCTCTTGTTCACTTGTTGCTTTGAAGAAACAACAGAGGCTTCCCTGGAAGTGTCTTGTGGGAACAAAACACCCACCACCTGCCACTGGCACCAGTATTTATGTCCCCAGCACCTGGAGATAATGGTAGAGATGGCCGGTGTACAATTGACAGTGACCTTGTGCCTTGTGGCTGGAAGGGCGGAGGTCTGTGAGGGTCGTGAGTTAGCTCTAAGCAGTGACTTATGTCTCAGAATAGTCTGTATCCCAGGCTCCTGATCCCGTTCCCCAGTGTCTTCAGAAGCCCACTACAAGCCCCTGCTTCTTCCTTGAGCTGGGACTGCCCCAGGACCTTCGCACAGGTCACTCTCTGCTTGGAATATGCTCTCCTGGCCTTCCCCTGGCTGGTTCCTTTTTGATCTCAGCTCAAAGTCTCCTTAGGAAGCTCTGCCTCCAGCTCAGGTTTCTGCCTCGTTACCCAGCAGTATTTTTTGTTTGAGACGGGTCAAGTCCCAGGTTGGACCATCAACCACAGCTCTGACTGACTCCCAGAGTCCTCTTAACAACCACCTGGACTCCAGTGGAGGCTTCTATTTCCTTGTAAAGAAATAAGGCTCAGAGAGGTTCATTCTTTGCCTGGGATCACACAGCAGCTGAGTGCCAAAAGCGATTTGAACTCAGGTCTATCTGACTTGAGACAAGGTTCATAGATAACAGAGAAATGGGAACGGCTTCCCCTTAACTCCGGTTGATCCCTGTGTCCTCATTTGCTCAGAGTGAGAGCTGGCCCTTTGGGGGTTCAGGGGTGGGATAAAAGTTCAGGACATAAAAGGAAGCAACTAGAAGGCTGTGTGCCAATTTTAGATGACAATGCCAAGAAAGCTACCCACAGGTGGGAGGACAGACCCAGCTTCCGGGTCACAGGGAGAGAAAACCCCTTTGTAGGAGGGCAGGGGAGCATTTCCCTTCTCCAGCCTCTGTTCCTCCTGGCTGTGGTCTAAGAGAGGGTGGGGCCTGCCTGGAGGACCCGATGAGCTGGGGGCGTGGCCTAGTGGCAGAGCACTTGCATAGGGGCGTGGCTTAGTGGCAGAGCATTTGCAGGGCTTGCCCAAGAAAGACCCTGTGTTCTAGCCCCAGTTCTGCAAATATAAGTAAGTTAAGCAACAAATCACATCAATCGTGTGTGTCAGGGAGCATGGGGAAAATGGCATTGCTCTGGAAGGCAATAATTTTGCAGTCACCTAAGGATGGCCATAGCTGGCTCTAGCTCCTCACCGCTGGAGTCCTGCCTCAGGTGACCTTAAACTTCATTCCGTTGTTTTTTAGTGACCATTTTGTGGTCGGGAATGCCCAGGCTATGTGGGGAAGGAAAAATTAAAACAATTTTAACATTGTATGGAGTTTAATTTGCATCTTTATTTGCATATTCATTAGCATTTAATGGTTTATTTATTTTTATTTCATGTGCATTGGTGTTTTCCCTGCTTGTTTGTATGAGGCTGTCGGATCTTCTGGAACTGGAGCTCTGTACAGACAGTTGTGAGCTACCATATGGGTGCTGGGAACTGAACCCAGGTCCTCTGGAAGAGCAGCCGATACTCTTATTTCCCAGTCATTCCTCCAACTCATTCACAGTTAAACCATGGCCCCTAAGGAAACAGTCAGAAGGAAGGCCTGGCTAGGTGGGCGCTGCTCTGGGATCAGGAAATCGTTGCTTCCTTCCTGCTCATCCTCATTCTCTCTCTTCTGGGGCGGCACCCCAGAGGCTGTGCGACTTCAGCAGAGGTTGGAAGGGAAGGAAGCCTCCACCTTTTGGTTTGTGGGCGTGTTTTATGCCTCTTGTGCTCTGTCCCTCGCAGAACAACTTTTGTGTTTCACTCCTGAAGCAAACGCCCTGTTTGTACCCCTCCCTGATCTGTGTTCCCCAAAGCCAACTTTGCCATGCGTGACAAGTCCTGATGGTGCCTTAGGGTGTGGCAGCGTAAACGTCACCGCTCCCAGGCAGCCTTCTGGATCCACCTGCTCCAGCTCTTATAGAGGCTATTTTGTTCTGATGTATAGAACTTCCACTTCAGACAGTAAATATGGACACTAGGCCCATCCCACAACAGCAAAAACAAAAACAAACGAACAGTAGCCATGTTTGAAGCATGTGTGTGGCATGCGATGGCAAGGTGATTTTTGAAAGTGATTTCACTTAATTTTATCCTGCCTTGTGTTTTCTTTTTATATAAGAGAACCAAGGCACAGGAAGGTGGTACACGCTACCCCCCTGGTCACTCAGGAATCCCTTCATTTTCTACAAACTATTTAATGTAGGAACAAAAATACTGAATGAACTAACAAGCCAGTGAACTGACGCAGTTCCACCATGGAGCCTTCCCCTGGAGGGGCAGCGGGAGGTAGGAGCTGTTTGCGAGCTTTTCCTGCGAGAGAAGTGAGGAAAAGCCTTTGTGGCCTGAGTGTTGGTGATGGGAGAAATGACAATGACAGCGGGCGAGTGAGCTGGTCCTCTCCGCTGGCCCATCTCAGGCCACTATTGGCCTTTAAAATGAGGTTTTATTAGCATGTTGCCACCCCTATTTGTTTGTATGTTGTCTAAGGCTACCTCTACTGTACCGCGGACCATCCCCTCTCAATTCCAGAGTGCTGGACCCACAGCCACGCCCACAACCACGCCCCAAGGCACGCCCCTACAGCCACGCCCCCACAGGCAGGTCCCCACAGCTCTGGCTACTATGTTTTAACACTTAACAGCAGAAGTGTGCCGCCTGGCGGATACTGTATCCACAAAGCCTGAGATATTTACTATCTGGCACTTCAGAAGAAACAGTTGTTAACCTTAAAAAAGACCAAGTATGCGAGAAAAAAAGCGTTAAATAAAACACACACGGCTCTAAATCAGGAAAGGTTGGGGGGGGGCTGTGGAAAAGAACTTCCTTTAGGGGAGGGGCCTAGGGAGGTGTTGAGGGAAAGAACTCTGTGGGCCGTGGTGTGTAGACTGTTTATGCGCACATAGCGCAGTGCTTGTGTGGGGCTGGCGTTCGCCGGGACTTAAGATAGTTAAATGCTCATGGAGGGCAGAAGTGGGGGGGCAGGGGGGACTTAAGATAGTTAAATGCTCAAGGAGGGCAGAAATGGGGGGCCGTGCCCAGTACCCAACAGAAGGCCCATGAAAATCTCACCCTGTCTTAATTAGGGTCACTACTGCCGTATGAACACCATAACCAAAGCATCTTGGGGAGGAAAGGGCTCATCGGGCTTACACTTCCGCGTCATAGTCCATCACTGAAGGAAGTCAGGACAGGAACTCAAGCAGGGCAGGAACCTGGAGGCAGAAGCTCATGCAGAGGCCATGGAGGGTGCTGCTTACTGGCTTGCTCCCCATGGTTGCTTTCTTATAGCACCTAGGACCAGCAGCCCAGGAATGGCACCACTCAATGGACAGGGCCCTCCCCCATTGATCACTAATTAAGAAAATGCCCCCACACACTTGAGTACAGCCTGATCTTATGGAGGTATTTTCTTAATTGAGGTTCCTTCTCAGATGACTCTAGCTTGTGTCAAGTTGAGATAAAACTAGCCAGCAACACCCCAAACTAGCCAGCAACACCCCAAACCAGGTGCCTCCGTGAATTAGTTGTCTGTGACTCTTGAGACAGAGTTCTCTAGTGCATCAGCTCTGGAGTGTGGGGGACACAGGTACCACGTGAACGGAACTTGCTGATGGCATTCCTACTTGGGAGTCCCTGGATATCCTTGGGCAATTGTATGCTGCATCCCAAAGGGATTCTGAAATATGGGACCACCTCACACCCCTAAAGAAGCCTGGAACTGCCTCTTCTTCCAAGAACAGAGAGAAGCTGTTGTGTTGGCACACGGTGAGGGGCAGGTACCTCTTATCCCCACACCAGCCCTGCCCTTGGGAATAGGGCTCAGTTTAGTGCCATTACTCAATCCTTTCCTTTCTTTGGAACTTGTTTGGCCCTGCTCTGTCTGTCACTTTGTGGAGAAGAAATGAGAGGTTGCTTTGCTTTGTGTCCGGATTCCAGGCCAATCTGTGAGATGCCCGGGTCTATTGGGTGTTGCCTATTAAGTGGTACCTTCCAAAGGCCTTGTGCTTAGGTCATTGTGGTGAGCTGGAGAACATCGAGGTGGCAGGCCTGTGTTTTTGCTTTAAGCCCTAGCAGGGTCAAATAACTCCGAGACCACAGACTTTCGTCACTGCGTTTGCTTGGACAGCCCACCCAGGTAGCCTTGTGATGGTGCAGTACCACGTGTGACCACCAAGAGGCGCTGTCTAACAATTTTCCTTTGACATGGATTTGGACGCCCTGGAAGAGATTCAGCAGTGGAACCTGGGTTGAATCATCTGAAATTGGGGGAAACTGAGTCTTGGAGTGGGCGCAGGTGGGGTGGGGCGGGTGGCTGGATCTAGACAGCAGGAAATTAATGTGGGTGTAATTCACAGACAGAGCTTCCTCGTTGGCAGGCTGACACCCAGAAGTGGGTTGTGCAATTTGGTCTCTTCCTGGCCGGCCTTGGTCTGTGGGTGTCTGAGCAGGTTCTGTCAGCTGTGGTCTGCTCAGAAGGGACCTTGCTGTCACTCACCTCCTCTTAGCATCTTGCCATCCAGGCTCCTGGGTCTGTCTCCCTGCTCCACTCTCAAGACCAATTAAATGGAGAAAGACAAGTCCTTTCTCAGGGGTAGAAGCAGGCAGCCGGGAATCTAGAATCTGGGCAGCAGCTTATTTCTCTTGGGAGACATCTGGAAAGAACCAAGGGTGGGATTTGGGATTAGCTCCAGCTGTGGAGAAGCTTCCCCCAAATCTGTCGGCAGCTCTGTTAACAGGGAGAGAAGCGATAAGCCTTGGCTTCCATGCTGACCTGCATCTTAGCCGGTAACATGAGCCTGGCATGCAGACCAAAACAAAAACCAAAAATAAGCAAAGGGAACAGATGTATGAGCTCATGCAGATGTATGCATGGGTATCACAGGCCCGGTTTGGCAGAGGGGGCCTGGTACTTTCACCTACCCTGGCCAAGCTATGGCTCTGTTGGGGTGTATGGGAGGTGTTGAGTTCTGAGCCTGGGACATATAGTCCTGGCCTCCTGCTGGCCCAGCCACTTCTAGAACAGTCTTTGCAAGGAGCTGACTGCCTTGTAGCTCACAGTGTGATTGTGAGGAGCAGATGAGGTAGTACAGGCTCAGCCACGGAGCTGCCCAACCATCTGAGCAGGACTGTTGGTTGCTGGCATTGTGGGGCTATAAATCATACACCTGAAGAGGTGTATGATAGAAGTTTCTTCCCTGTGCCTTGTCACCCCAGGACTGTGTCCGTACAACGTGCCTGTGGTGGGTTTCTCGAAAGCAGTTCTATCCAGGGCTGGCTCATCCTGTGAGTTTACTGAAGCTACTTCCCTGTAGGTGAAGGGGGCACACTTCAGCCCCCATAGTGTTTTAGAGCTGAAGAAAAAGTCAGATCCACAGTCTTCTTGTAACATAACTGAGAAGTGGAAGAAGTCGCCCATGGCCTGTCACAGAGACTGTATTTATGCCCCCAAAGTGAATGTGTTTGTAGCCCAGAGGACTTGCAGGCTGGGGACTGGTAGCAGAGTCCTTCCTTAATACAAGTTGTCCCAGGGGCTACAGGTGGGGCATTGTAGTCAGGGCTCCGTATCAGGGAGACCAGATAGCTGGGAGGTCTCGGGTGGGGGGTGTTCCTAGCATTTCTGATTCGTCCCGGAACTATCTCATTCACAGTGTCTTCCATTGTGTTACCTGGGGGCCTGGGCAACTCTGGAGGGGTGGCGGCTAGGTTCTGCATGTTTATGGCTTCCATCTGAGGTGCCAGCAGAGTTCATCCTTTTCCCCTTAGTCCTGTCAATCAAAAGGCCTCTGAGCGCTCTGTGATGGATGGAGGGCCCATCGGGCTTGGGAGTCCTGGGTTCCATCTTCAGTGCCAGCAGATAAACGAGAGAATAAACAGATGAACAAATGAGCCCCTCCTGGCACCGCCGGCACTTCTTGGAGATGATGGCTGTGGCTGGGACCACGGACTGACTTCTCCTCAGAGCTGTACGGTTTCTGCAGCTGTGGGGAGTGATGCCCACAGCCAGGGAGATGACGGCTCAAGTCATCTGAAGCAATATGGAAGGCAGGAGATTCCACAGGGGACAACGAGTCTCCGTAAGAGGCATAGAAAACCATAATTGAGTTGGTGTGAGGCTTGCGATGGGCAGAGTCTGGTTTTCCCTGGGGACCATAGTCAAATTAACAGGAAGCAGACAAAGGCTGGGAATTTTGATGCACCCCTCCCACGCACCCTGCATGCACATGCCCACAAGCGTGTACACATGTACATACACACACCTGCACACAGATGCTCAGACACTTAGCCATGTACAGACATACAGAGAGAGAGGAGAGACAGAGGTTCACAGAGACACTAAGACACAGACTTGTGTCTCAACCATCTCCCTCTCTTCCCTGGAGCCCTGGAAGTCCTGGAAAGGAGCCAGAGATGGGGCTAGGGTGGTAGGGATGGGAACCTGTCTAGGCCACTGGCTCCCTGTGTTTGATACCTTATGATACACGTGGAGATAGGAGGACACCTTGAAACCCTGCAGTCACCTTGGATGGGAATAAACACACCCCACCTTGGAGCAGGGCCTCCAACTCCTGTTTTGAGCTGTCTCTGTCACTCACATGGAGGTGGGATCACTTCTTCACACCTTGGATGCTGTGACCCTCGGAAATGCATGTCTTTGGGCCGTAGCTCCTCCCCGCTTGTCTCAGCACAGGGTGTGAAGGTGATAGTCAACATAGAGATCATTAATATAGTGAACAATAACAAACTGATCATTTATCAATACCACCATCAATCTCTTCATCTACTGGGGAAGGCCAGACTTGGGGGGGGGGCATCCAGAACAGGGATCCTCCCAGGCCCTGCCAATTTTCTAGGTCCTGACGGGAGGGTGATGCCCTGTTTGTCCTTCCTCACTGCTTCTTGGCTTCACAGTTTCCTTTTATTTATGCACTAGATGCCAAGTTACGAATGTGCTCAGCATTCCTTTTCTTGGCATCATCACAGTTCAGACATAATTCTTAAATACCTTCTTGGACCATTTTGGGTTGTAAAAGCCCACAGACTGAGAGATGGCTCAGTGGTTAAGAGCACTGGCTTCTCTAATAGTGACCAGGATTCAGTTCTTAGTGCCCACATGGTGGCTCACAACCTCCTGTAACTCCAGTGCCAGGGGATCTGGCGCCCTCTTCTGGCCTCTGCAGGCACTGCATGCACATGGTGCACATACAACCTGCAGGCAAAAATAAGATGAAAATGAATCTTTCAAAAGCCTGTAGATTTTTTCAAGGCAAATGTTGGTGATGTCCCTGCTGGGAAAAAGTGGGAATCAAATGTCCATGCTGTTTTGGGGGAAAGAGTGGTATAGTTCAAAGGGTAGTGCCTGCATTCAAACCCAGCCCTACCCATTGCCCTTTGACCTTAGTGCCACAGAATTGTGGGTAGATATACCTTGGTAATCTTGGGTCTAGGGCTTATGCAGTGTGTCCTGCAGGTATGTCTGCATGTGGTAGTCTTAAGTCAGGACACTGGTTTTTTTTTTTTTTTTTTTTTTTTTTTTTTTTTTTTTTTTTTTTTTTTTTGCTAAGGTTTTATACAGCTTATAGGTTCCAGAAACAGTTGGGACAGAGAAAAGTGACATCCTACTGAAGAAAGGCCTGGGCTCCCCAGATCTTTTCTGAACGTCTCTGGGGCCAGTGAATGTGGGAAGGATTTAATTGTCCTTGTTTTGCGGGCCACTCTGCACAGGTCTTTGTCTTTCCTGATGATGACAAGCAGGCTTGTGTCCATGATCGGCTTGGCACACTGTGTGCACAGGGTCTTCTGTAGGGGACCACAGCAGCACCTCTGTCACACAGAGAGATGGATGGCTAAGGTTATATGGCTTGGGACAGTCATGAAGTCATCATTGACCGGGGAGCTCAAGTCTGTGGAAGCCACAGCTGTCTTAGTCTCAAAAAGAGAAAACTTGGCCAAGGTCAACCAAGTGGATATTCAGATCTGTCTGAAGCCTCTGGAGTGTCAAGAGCACAGACTTAATTTAGAGGCGGCTGTGGACCCCGAGTGGCAGGGGTGATTGTCTCAAGACCAGTGTTTGGGTAGATGGTTGGATGTCCTAGGGCCATGTTGCTGAGGAGGAAGGAGAAGAGGTGACCCAGGAGGGTATAGGAACAAGACTTTGGAGTCCAAAGGGGTGTCTTGTCTTCTGGAATGTTCCACAAGGCTAACCCTGCTTCTGGCTTGCTCAGCAATGCCAGGCAGCTGTTGGCCTGCCCTCTGTGAGTCTGTCGGAAGTCTCATCCATGTGTTGCATTGTACCAGAGGATCTGAGCTTCAGCTGCTCATACAAAAGCTCGGCAGGGCATGGTGCTGACCAGTCATAGGCTAGAGGCGTGGCTCCGCAGGGCATGGTGCTGACCAGTCATAGGCTAGAGGCATGGCTCGGCAGGGCATGGTGCTGACCAGTCATAGGCTAGAGGCATGGCTCAGCAGGGCAAGGTGCTGACCAGTCATAGGCTAGAGGCGTGGCTCGGCAGGGCAAGGTGCTGACCAGTCATAGGCTAGAGGCGTGGCTCGGCAGGGCACGGTGCTGACCAGTCATAGGCTAGAGGCATGGCTCGGCAGGGCATGGTGCTGACCAGTCATAGGCTAGAGGCATGGCTCGGCAGGGCACGGTGCTGACCAGTCATAGGCTAGAGGCATGGCTCGGCAGGGCAAGGTGTTGACCTACATGCTTGATGCCCCAAGACCCACATAGTAGGAGAGAACAGATCCTGCAGGCTGTCCTCTGATTTCCACACACGCACAAATACACAAACAAAGATAAACAAAATATAGAAAGGTGAACCTGTGGCCACTGGAATGCCTGCCAGTTCTCTCACTGAGACACGGCACAGACTTGATAAGGGGAAAAGAAGTGCTCATGCATCTTTACCGGTGCATCCTCAAAAACAGAAGTGGGGTTCACTGGCCGTCGAGCTGACCACAATGCCCAGGCCTTAGCATGAGGCTCATGTACACACTCAGTGTGAACCAGCACTCATGGAGTACCTACTGTGTTCCTGGGACTCTGCAGAGCGCTTGCTCTGTGGCCTTTGACCTCTGAGCTGACACTTTTTGGTCCAGAAATAAGGCTACCTCTTGGGGTCATTTTGGGAATGAAGTGGGGTCACATACACAAGGCTCAGTGGTACCTTGTTGCTGCAGAGGCAGTGACTCCCCTTGCTGTGTAATGTCTTCACCCACATGATCTTATCAGCCCATCCCTGGTCTTTTCAGCAGTCTATCTGTCCTCAGTCCTCCAAAACTTCTATGGTTAATTTTGGTCAGCTAGTAGCTAGCTCTGCTCTCTGATTTAGAGCAAACTTTATTGTCAGAATGTGATCAAAATATCACACAACTCTTTCTTCTCTCTCCCCACCCCCCCTGCCACAATATGCGTGAGGTCAGAGGACAGCTTAAGGGGTGATCCTTTCTTTCTGCCACGAGGAGTACAGGGACTAAATGTAGGTCTCCAGGCTTGGCTGTGAGCACCTTTGCCTGCTGAGCCGTCTTCCCAGCTCAAGCTCGGTGTTCTTGGCCCCAATTTCCAGATGAAGAATGGCAGCAAGGCTCACAAAGGAGAAGAGACTGATAGGCCCTGGCTGTCCCTTCCTGCTTCCAGTGAGAGACGGGCCAGATGGTGGTTTTTTTGTTAGCTCGGAACATACACAGTGTAGCATTTCTTAAAGGAAAGAGGTTATGCAAGGCTGTTTGAGAGAGTGTTGGCTAGGAAGTAAGCTACAAGGAAGCAGTTCAGAAAGAGACCAGGCTTTCTCTGCCAATGCCTTTATTGGCAAAGGGTAAGAGTGAAAGGAGTCCTGTCTGGTGTGGGTGGACATGATCAGATGTGGCAGGAGCTTATGATAGGGACATCAGAGAGCTGCTGGCTCTAGGGGCAGGATTTTTCATTTCTCCACTCTGCCAACTCTCAGGACATGGGGCATGCAGGAAGTTGGGTCTGGGGACATGTCATGTCTCCTTTTCTTCTAGTGAAGAAATCTATTTATTAAATTTCTGTTGAGTTTGGCTCCCCCTCACACCGGCCCCAGCCCTGCAGCTAATTTTTGTTTCTGTTTTCTTTCTTTCTCTAGACATCAGTTAGGCCAGAATGCATCAACAGAAGTGACAGCATCAGTAATAACAATAATAGAAATGGTGACACCGAAACAGTGCCCTGCCTTCTGGAATCCTCTGTGGGTGGCTGAAGTCACTTGTCTCCATAGATGAATCTGTTGCTCACTCTTAGGTTGAATTTTGTTCTGCCCATGGCTGCTTTAAGGGCTGGAAGGGTTTCCCCCTTTTCTCTCTCTTGGTCAGCTATTTCTACAGGAAAACAGAGGATGACTTTCTGAGACTGAGGCTGTCTGCTTCTTGTCACTGTCACATGTACTGAATAGTCTAAGTCAGGGTCCACAAGGCAAATCCTGTCTGGCCCACCACTTGTATTTTTAAGTAAAGTTCTATTGAAACATAGCCACATCCACCTATTCGCATATTGTTTATCTCTGCTTTGTACTATAATAGCAAGACTCATTGGTTGTAACAAAGTTAAAACATATTCTATTCAGTCCTTTACAGGAAACATCTGCCGAACTCTCTTCTCTGCCTTGTCTGTGTTTCTCTGTGGTTTTTTGATTGAGTCTGATGTGTGTGTTTGTGAACAAGTACACCCAGCTGCTTATGTGTTCACGCACCATTCATTGTAGCGAGCCCATGTTAGAGCCAAGGGATGAGGGGTCTGCTTCTTCTCTTTGGGAGTGATGGTGACATCGTAAGGCACAGAGAAAATGTCAACCGAGGAGGTGACAAGTCAGATAAAACAGGAAGCATTTGGTGAGGGGGGTGTCTGAGTGTTGGAGGATGTAGGAAGCTTCCGTAGAGGGCGTTAAAGATGGGTAGGAAAAGAATGGTATCTGACGGCTGATGGCTGGGGAAACCTGACCTCCTGGGCACAGGAGGGAGCTGTCAGGGAGCTGCGGGGATGTGCAAACTGTGAGCATCTCAAGGCCCTGGAATCAACCTGAGCAAGAGGAAGGGATGAGGTTAGTGGAAAGGGGAGAGACGAGACTGGCGGGGGGGGCATCGAAGGAAGAGGCTGGTGACGTCTGTGTCTTCTAAGTGGTGACTTATTCCAAACAGTGGCTCAGGAGCAAAGTGTGGTTGACTTAGCTCATCAGCCTTGAGGGGACCCCAAGGTTACCCCATTTGCAGGTGGCTTTGGAGTAGGTTATGCTAGAACTCAGGGTACATTCCTCAGGCCCTAGAGCAGTGGTTCTCAACTCTCCCCTTTAATACGGTTCTTATGTTGTGGCGATCTCAGCCATAAAATTATTTTTATTGCTACGTCATAACTATAACTTTGCTAGTGTTATGAATTGTTGTGTAACTGTCTGATATGTGGGATATCTGATGTGTGACATCTGTGAAAGCGTTGTTCAGCTCCCAAAGGGGTCTCGACCCACAGGCTGAGAACTCCTGGCCTAGAGGATGGCTTTGTCCTTTGGGGACTGCCCACGACAATGCCACAAAGCTCTAGGACTCTTCTAGGCATACTTTCTGTTCTACAGTGGGTGCTGAGGGCAGTTGGTAGGACAGAGAATCTGGTGTTTTCCACAAGGGCTTGCTAAGTTCGACAGGGGACAGTGAGGGGCTTTGGCTTCTGGGTGTCCTTCAGAAACCTGTGCTCAGAGCTGAGAGGAGTCGGGCTTAGCATGCTGAGATCAGTGGGGGGTGGGGGGATACCCAGGGTGGCCTGACCACATGCGGAGGCATCATTTGTGTCTTGACTGTGATGGAAGCTCAGAGCCATTGCTTCTTCATCCATGAGGTAGGATTCAGAGCGCGAGCGGGGGCTCTGCTAGTGGGAACTTAAACGGCTTAATGATTGAGTTTCTGTCTAGACTGCTTTTTCCCAATGGACATGAGGGCCTTTACTTAAAGACCAATGTGATTTCTTACCCACAAGCCTTCTGGAGGAGCTAGAAGCTGCTCTCTGTGCTGGATTTTGTGTAACAGCGGGAGGTGATTGAGCTGGCGTGTGGTTCCCATTTTCTCTGGGTGTACACTGAACTGGGGAAGTAGGAGGCAGGGTGTCACCTAAGGAAGAATTTGGGGAGATACTCAGTACTGCTCTATGCCAGGCCCTATAGACTGTCACTGTGTGGAGGATGTGCACAGTCAGACTCATGGCATCAGCATGGTGGTGACAAGAGCCCCTGGGTCCTCTGGCTCTCAGTGCTGGTCTGTGTGACTAGCACGGCTTCAGCAGGGAGCAGAGCGGAGGCAGAGAGCCATACTTAAGTCTGTTGTAGGAGCTCCAGAAAGCCATGGAGATGGTCAGCTGAGCTGGGTCATCCTGGGGGAGTTACTTAACCCCTCTGAACCTTTAGTTCCTCTTGTATGAAGCAAGGACTGTCCTTCTATAGCTCATAGAGTCCTTGAATGTGCTATGTTGACAAGGACGACACTGAACTTCCCATCTTTTCCCTCTACCGTTCACTGACAGCGTGATCTGCCACACCCGATTGATGTGGTACTGGGATCATACGCTAGGCAAACACTCTACCCATGGAACTACCTCCCAAACCACCAGAGAGGTGTTTTGTTTGTTTGTTTTCTATTTGTGTTCTTTTTTTTTCCATGATGTAACTTAGGCTAGCTTTACCCTTGAAATCCTCCTACCTCAGCTTATTGGGTGCTGGGATTATATGTATGTTCTACCATGCTTGGGATTTTAATTTTACTTTTACATGTATATGAGTATGTAGCATGCATTATGTGTTTCTGCATGTGTGCTGGCTTGCTCTGGGGATCTCCTGTCTCCACCTCCCAAGAGCTGAGCCTGTGACTTGGTCTCTGTGCTCCTACGGCATCTACATGTGTGCTGGGCTCCGGATTCTGGTCCTCAGGCATGTGTGGTCCTGAGGCATGTGTCATGTGTGGCAAGCCCTATCTTTGTAGAGTCATCTCTCCAGCCCCACTCACAAGAAGGTAGGGGCATCCAGGAAGCTAAGTGTCCAAGGAAATATTGGACAAACACAGAGTAGCCAGCTTCAGGCAACACTCTGCTTGGGTTTCTGGGTGCTCTGTATGAATGGTCCAACCTATTCCTTGAGGTGACTGCATGTGGCTGTCTTTATCCTTACATAGCAGACAGGGAACTGGAGGCTGGGATCTGAATTGCCGTGGGCAGCTCGTCAATATCAGAACCTGATGGCCCAGACGGTAGTGACTAAGCCTATAACCCCTGACCTCTCCTGGTGTAGACTGCTGCTGAGTCTCAGTTTCCAGGTGCACACTCAGAGATGACCCAGCATTGTAAAGAGGATCTGCCTGTGAAGGCCTGGAGGATGTGCAGAAGGGACCCTGTGCCTGCATGGCCTGGTGGACATGTGGAAGGGACCCTGTGCCGGTGATGGCCTGGCGGATGTGCGGAAGGGACCCTGTGCCTGTGATATCCTGGTGCAGCCTCTTTAGTCCCAGGACTCCTGAGCACACCAGCAGACTCCTGTTTACCTTTTAAAAGCTCAACTTTTTGTCCCTCCACCTTTTTCAACGGCTCGTTTAATGGGAAGAGAGTCTGGGTTCCTAAGAACAGCTCTGCCAAAGGCAGAAAGTCCAGGGAAGATGGCGGCCTGGGCTTTGGGAGCTGTGTGACCACCCATTGTTTTTTGAACAAACTCTAGCTAAATGCCGATATTGTATTGTGCCTCTGTCAGTCTTTGCTTCTTGGACTTTTCATGTCTCCTTTTCGATTTCTGAATATTTAGAGAGTAGGGGCTTGATCCCTTCCCTAAGAAACAGCATGTGTTAGAATTAGGCTTTTGTTGTTTTTGCCTACTAGAGCTTTTTTTGTTTGTTTGTTTTTCCTCCCTTATTTTAAAGTATCTCCCATTCCCCTGCTTTCCAGCGCCTGGTGGTCTGACCCTTCTCTGATTATCTAAGGTGGTCTAATGGGCATGACTGACATCAGCCCCCAGGGACAGACGCTGCCTGGCTCTGGCTGAGATGCAGGGAAGGGTTGCATGGGTTTTGCAGATTCAAAGGCTTTGGGGCTCCTGGAAGGGAATTGTGCCTTTCCTGGAGACAGAGTGGCTTCATACAGCTGACGACCACGCAAAAGTGGAGTGAAGCCACGTCCAGGAACAGTGGGCCCGTTTGTGGGTTAGAAGAAAGTGGTGTGTATTCATTAATCATTCTTACTTTCCACCTCCACGATCCTCCTCGCCTATAGCTATCTGTCTTTCTGACCATCTATTCATCTACTTAACCATCTATCAACTTATCTGTTCATCTCTGCATCCATCCACGCATCCATCCATGCATCCACCTATCCATGCATCCACCTATCCATGCATCCACCTATCCATGCATCCATCCATGCATCCACCTATCCATTCATTCATCCATACATGCATCCATTCACACATCTACTCATCCATCCATCCATCCATCCATCCATCCATCCATCCATCCATCCATGCATCCATCCATGCATCCATCCATCTACCCATCCATTCATCCATCCATGCATCCATTCATCCATCCATCCATCCATCCATCCATCCATCCATCCATCCATCCATCTATCCATCCATCCATCCATCCATCCATCCATCCATCCATCCATCCATCAATGCATCCACCCATCCATCCATCAATGCATGCATGCATGCATCCATCCACCCATGCATGCATCCATCCATCCACCCACCCATTCATCCATCCATCCGTCCCACCTGAGTAACCATGTATCTACCTAACCATTTTTTATCTATCTGCCCACCCACCCATCCATCTGCCCACCCATTCATCTATATATCCCCATCCAGCCATCCATTTACTTACCTATCATTCCACCCACCCATCTCCTCCCCCACTCATCCATCCAGTACCCACCTCTCCATCTCCCACACATCTGTTTCCCCATCTATCTAATCCATGGTCAGTACCATCTATGCACCCAGTGGTCTGCAGCATGCTGGAGAGTTAGAGCTGCCAGTCCAGTGCTCTGCTGTGGACCACACCGTTCGAGGAGGAAAGCAGTTGATAGACTAGACAAGATAGGAACGATGTGAGGATCTGATAAACACTGTGAAAAAGTGGTGAGAGAGAGAGGCACACAGCGGGGATGTTGCGAGAGCTCTGTCCCAGGAGGTGACCTGTCATTACAGACACTCTATCCATGTGCACAGCTATTTGCTTACCCTCTGCACATCCACCAACCATCCGTGTGCTCCTCCATCTGTGCGTCTAGCAGACATTTGTACATGAGCTGCTTCATGTTGGGCTCCTGCACATGGATGTGAAGCACAGACTTCCCTCACTCGGTCTCTTAGAGCATGTATGACCACACTCTACTTCTCCTTTTTAAAAATGTTCTCCTCACTTGGTTTCTGAGAAGATGTCCTCCCCTGTTTTCTTTTTGTCATGGAATTCATTACCTGCATATTAACTTTGACTTGTCTAAGAATTAAATCCTTTCCTCTAAAATTGCCCTTCCTTTTCTAGTAAGTGGTCCTACCCACTCTTGTTTCAGCTAGAGACCACCCCAGGGCCTTTGTACCTGCGGTTCCCTGGAGCTTTCTAACTCTCTCCCCATGCTTCCTACTAAACATTCATGTTCTGAATTAAGTGTGCTTTCCTTCAGAAAGACCTCTTGTCTTTCAGCCCCAGGTGGCATCACCGCTTTCCTTTGGAAGTCTAGGTTTTAAACACGCATTTATCTGATGTGTATTTCACATCTCTCTCACCCCACACCTGCAGATCCCTCTGTTCACCCCTCCCCATGGCTCTGTCACCTCTCCCAGAGGCTGGTTTTCTGTTAAGATTTGTAAGAACAAAATGTCTTTAGCAATCTTACATCTTGAGGGATGTTATGTTTACACCTAAAAATCAGGTATATAGTAAGAAGATACCAGAATGAGTGGTAGCACAGCATCTGATGTGGGCCCATAACTCAGGGCCAGGCTTCGTGTTAAGGGGTTTCTATGTGTTAGTTCTTTAATTCTTCCTTCTCATCATAAACTGGGTGCTGTTCCTTCCCCATTCTGCAGTGAAGAGACAGGTTATGTCACATGTCCAAGGTTCTCCTGAGCCTAGACCTGTCCCTCAAGTTCATGTCCCCTCATCTTGACGCTGCAGATCTCTCATGTAACAAACACCTCCGTGACAGAATGCGGTTGTTAGGTATGTGACTCAAGTGTTAGTGAGTGCTCTTGCTTTGAACTGGGAGGTTGACCAGATGACCCACGCGTGAACTTCTATTCCTGGTCTTCTGAAAGGTCCCCAGTGTGTTGTTACAGATCTGAGGTCCTTCTGAGTTGAGTCCCTGGGTGGGTGAGGAAGGACACTCTTTCCCTTTGATGTTGAGTGGTGGTGCCTAGGCCTTGGCCCCAAGCCTTCCTGTTTCTTCCTGTTTCTGGTTCCCCAGGACCTGCAGCCAGAGCCTGGCTTTTCAAATTGGCTTCAAAGATAACGATCTGATTTAGTGATTTATCTGATTAGGCTTAAATGTATTTATTACATGTTTAAACATATCCCAGTGAGCTGGGGAAACGAACCACAGGACTGGCCTGGCCTGAATTTCCGGGACCCACTGGAGCAAGTTCAAGAAAAACCTAATCTATTTAGAGAAAACCAGAGCTATGTCTAATCCAATCAGTGTGTTCTTGAGCCAGGGCACCCCACCTTCTGCCCGTAACCCTGGTGCCCCCCGAACCTCCGCCCAGAGTTCAAAAGGGGTTGAGGGTTGAATTCTGGACACTCAGACTACAGGAGCTGAAGCATTTCAGATTCTTCCTCCCCACAGAGCCTGGAAGGAACAAACCATTTTAGGGGCTCTTTATGTATTAAGATAATGATCATTTCTCTTTATCATTGTAACATCGTTTCTGCCTATAAGAATTTTGGAAAACCAAGAAAAATATATTAAAAACAACCAAATCACCAGTTTAACTGCATTGACATCATACGGGGAATGTTTCAAGTGCTGTAAAAATGACTTGAGAAAGCTCTGAAAGTATTTTATTTCTTTATCTATTTCCTAGTTTATTGGTGTGTGAGCGTGTGTGTGTGTGCGCGTGTGTGTGTGTGTATGCATGTGTGCGTGTGTGCATGCGTGTCTGTGCATGTGAGCGCGTGCATGTGTGTATGTGCGTGTGCACGCGTGCATGCTTGTGTGTATGTGTGTGTGCGTGTGCGTATGTATGTATGCATGTGTGTGTGCGTGCGTGTGTGTGTGTGCATGCATGCGTGTGTGCCACAGTGCATATGTGGAGGTCAGTGGACCACTTTGTGGAGTTGGTTCTCTCCTTTTCCCTGTCCATAGGTTCTGGTCATTGAGCCCACATCATCAGGATTGTACAGCGAATACCTTTACCCATCAAGTCACCTTGGTTCCTATAATTGCATTTTAATTATAATATTCTGAACTTTCCCCTATGCCTTCAGTGTTTTTGAGATATTCTTACTATGTAGCCCAGGCTGGCCTTGGACTCAGGATCCTCCTGCCTCTACCTCCCTAGTACTGAGACAACAGACTTTTGCCACCACACCTGGCTCTGATATCCCTGTCTCTAAAGACATGTGTCTCATGGTGCATCAGCCAGGGAATGTGTTTAGCAGGACCAAGGGCTAGTCTGGACGTCACCCCACTAAAAAGAAAGTTTGGACATTTTCCAGTCATGGCTCAGGTGGCAGGCTACAGTACAGCACTTCCTGGTGCTCATGCCCTTCATCGCCCTGGAGCCCCCCCCCCCACCCGCGCGCAGGAAGGTCCAGGCCAAACTCGCTGTGGTTTCTTCCTGTCTCCGTGGGGCCAATGTCATCAGCATTTTAGTTTTTTATAGTTTACAGATGAGGATTGAGAGAGACAGAGAGACAGAGAGACAGAAAGCACCTACATCTTGCCCCTGACCAGACCACACAGCCTCTATCCTTGAGGCACTGTAAAGCTACCATCTTCCAAGGGAGGGAACCAAGTTTGGGAGGGGCACAAAAATCTCCACAAAGCCAGGTGGAAACATTGAGATTTGACTTTTTGACTTCAGCATTGTGACCTTAGAGATCTGCTTGTAATCCGCACCCAGGGTACATGCTAAGGAGCATGCTGAGGGCCAGGATAGGGTGGCCTAGGTTCCAGGCCCTGAAGGACAGGGGTCTTCATCCATTCTCTTAGCTCCCAAGGTCTTGTGGGTAGTGTTTGCCTGTGTTGACCTGCAGATATGGGGGTGTGCTCAAGGCTGCTAAGGGGCCAAATTCAGATTTTAGATGTGGAGATTCCTCCGTCCCTCTCTCCCTCCTTCCTTTCCTCCCCTTACTCTTCTTCTTTATTTCCTTCCTTCCTTCCTTCCTTCCTTCCTTCCTTCCTTCCTTCCTTCCTTCCTTCCTTCCTTTCTTCCTTCTTTCCTTCCTCCCTCCCTCCCTCCGTCCCTCCCTCCTTTCCCTCCCTCCCTCCCTTCCTCCCTTTCTTCCTCCCTCCCTCCCTCCTTTACTTCCTTCCTTCTTTTGCCAGGATCCGTTTGTAAGTCTGTAACCCAGGCTGGCCTTGAACTCCTGATCTTCCTGCTCCAGCCTCTGGAGCAAATGCTAGGACCATAGACCTGTATCTTCATGCCCAGCTGGGGGCCTGCTCTTTTATGAGCATCACGCTTATCCCGAGCAGTTAACTGTGCACCCAAATGTATATCCGTTCCAGTAAATGTCCCACCATGCCCCCACACCCCTTTCCTCTATTTATTGAGTCATTAATCAGAGGCATCTAATTTCCCACTCTGGTTCAATCCGGGAATGTGGGAAGGGCGATCCAGGGAGAGAATGAGCGAGAGGAATGAGATCATTATCCCCGTCACACTCCGAGTCTAATGAAGTTTTGCTAGAATGGTTTTGAAATTCAGAGGCAAAGGGACAGAGGAAGTCTTTAGGGACGTCTCATCGGCGAACTCTCTTTTCCAGGGGAGGATAGCTGTTCTCAGAAAGGCTGTGAAGTCCTCAGGTGGCTTGTTGAAGCTCTCTCATCCAGGAGAGTTGAACTTCGTTTGCAGCTGACTTCTGAGGTTCTCAGCAAGTTCAGAGAAACGCAGTTGCTCCAAGGTCCATTCCCTGCAAGCCGGAATGCATCAGACTAGATACATCTGTTCTGGCATCTAGTCTGGTTCAGATCCTTCCCTATGGCCCTGGGTTGGGGCTGGGGTCTCTATTGCTGTCACTGCCTCTTAGGAGATGTTGCCATCGCACGTCACTCTCTCAGCCTCCCTTGTCTCCGTAGAGTGGAGGTGAGATGGGGTGGAAGGTCCTATGTGTGGTAAACTAAAATAGTGTCGAAGCTCAGCGCCTGGCCCCCAGGCCCCAGTCTGTGGCGGCAGCTTGTGCTCTCCTCTGAGATGGGCACTGGACACCCACCATGCCTGTAAGAAAATGCAGTTGTTGGAGGAGACACACTGGTGAACCGATACCCTAGATGAGGAGTGATACATGCCGTGGAGAGTATAGAGGTCAGAGGACAACCTTAGGGTCAGTTTGAGGCATTGTCCCTCTGATGCTCGCTGCCATATCACCCATGTCCCGGGGTCTCTCCCTTTGCTGCCCTGTCTCCCGTTAGATGTGCACAATCACAAACACATGTGCTGCTGTCTGGGTGTTCTGTGGGTCCCGAGGACCTGAACTTGGGTCATCAGGCTTGTACAGGGGGTGCTTCACCCCCTGAGTCATTCTCAGCTACCATACACACTATTCCTGGAGCTCAGTCTCGGAGAGCTGTGTATCCTGGTGCACACCAACCACACTAACACATACCAACCGGTCTTGATCTTTGTTCTGGCCTCTGACTATTTCACTGCATAAAGATCTTTGTATTATTTGCCTGGTCTCTTGTGGATAGGCCTGGGGCTTGGCTGCAGTCTCTGCTTTAAGGAGGATTATCTTACAAATATCACTTTGCGCAGTGTCTTAGTTTGGGTTTCTATTGCTGTGGAGAGACATCATGACCATGGCAACTCTTATAAGGAAAGCATTTAATTGGGGTGGCTTACTTGCAGTTTCAGAGGTTTAGTTCATTATTGTCTTGGCAGTGTGTAGACAGACATGGTGCTGGAGAAGGAGCTGAGAGTTCTATGTCTTGATCCACAGGCAGCAGAAGCAACTGTGTGTTAACTGGATGTAGCTTGAGCTTATGAAACCTCAAAGCCCACCTCCACAGTGACACACTTCCTCCAACAAGGCCACACCCCCTAATAGTGCCTCTCTTTATGGGTCAGATATTCAAACACATGAATCTGTTGGGGCCATACCTATTCAAGTCACCATAGACATATCATCAATGTCACAATTATTCTTACTTGGTGGTGCTGCAGATGGTACCTGGGGTCCCCTGCCCTGTGCTAAAGTTGCTTCCCTTCCATGAGTGTTGGCGAAAGGGCTGAAAATGGTAAGGGGCAATATCATTAGTATGCCATTGTCACCCATGATCAGGCTTTTGATTGGAGAGGCAGCAATGTAGAGAACAGAGCAGAAATGGCCTCGGACACAGCTTAGGTGCCATTGAAGGAACACTGCTCCATCTACTGAGGCTGCCTCCACATGGCTGACTTTGATGTGAGATTCATGCACTGACTGGAAGCAGGAAGATGCCTTCTTCCTTGGTCCTGATGCAGGCTCTTAGCATCCCAGCTTTGATCCTGGAAAAACATCCTGGCAAACCTCACTTCCTACTGTTCCCTGACTGCCATTCCCACACACCCCTGACCTTTAGCTATTAGCCTCAGTAATTTCTTTAATTCTGATCTTCTCTTTTCCCAAAGCAAGATAAATAAAACCCTGAACAAACCCCGTGACAATGTGGGGTGGGCAAGCAGTCACACACCTGCCGTAGCTGGGGCGGGGTGGGGTGGGGAGGAAGTGACTGCCTTACTGGTAGTCAGTTATTGCCCTGTTTTCTGTCTTCATTTGTGAGTGCTGTGTGTTGGGGAATGCCTGGTTTGCACAGCTGGTGTCTAACTCCCAGAACAGACTCTCTAAAAGGAAAAAAGATTGAGACAGGAGGATTACAACTTTGAGGGTGTGTGTGGGGGGGGCTAATGTTGGTGTAGGGAATTGACCCCTCTTCCACATGACTTGCTGAGGCAGGGTCTTGGTCAAACCAAGAGCTCTGGGCATGTTCTGTCTCCACCTTCTGAGTCTAGAATTATGGACGGGCTGCCACACCCACCCTGCGTTTCTGTTGATTTCTGGGACCCCGACTCACCCAGTCATCTCCCAGCCCTCAGTCCCCATTGTCACCTTTAAAATCATGAGGCGAGGGCTTAACTCTAATTCAGCAGCCCCTGACAGAAATTCTGCAGAATTCCTGGGCAGTTAGTGACTGGTTAGTTATGCCAGGTCTGCACTGCAGAGAGATAAGAAACCAGGACAATTTCCCACAACCCAGAGACCCCAGACAAGCTATGTCACATTGCTGGTTTCCACAGTCAATGACTTTCTGGTGTCTGAATTTGGGGGTCTTGTGGCTTCAGTGAGGGCTCTTTGTGGACTCCACTTCCCCAGCCCAGAACTGCTAGGGTGGCCATGAATGAACCTCACAGAAGCCCTCAGCAGGTAGGATGCTGTGCCCTGTTCCCAGGGCACCTGGATCATCGTCTCTTCCTGCAGTCGCTTGGGTAATTGGAGGCAAATGATGGCTTCTGTCCCTCAAGTTCTAATCCTCCTGTCTCAATTCTTTCCCCATATTTGGCATCCAATTCCCCTCTCGTTCATCCAGCTAATAGTTAGGGAGCTGTGCTGGGACCTGGGCACTGGCTGTATAGGAACGATAAAGCAGAATAAATGAGGCCCCTGTTCTTGTGGGACTTTTCTTCAGCAGCGGAGGGAGCCAACAAATAAACAACTGATTCATCCTGCAGCTGCAACTCCAGTGAGTTCTGAGTCCTGGGAACGGACTCAGCGTAAGGATGGAGAGATGTAGATGAGGCAGGGGGATGTCTGCTCTAATGTGACATTGTCCATCTGAGTGAGTCCCGTGAGAGCCGTTTGACCCTTCCCACCGGCCTCTGTGGACATTTGGCAATGTCGGAGGCACTTTTGGGTGTGACAAAGGGCCAGATGGACTAATGGGTTTTAGTGTGTAGGAACTCAGATCCCTCCCTCCAGCATCCTCCTGTCTCCCAGCTGAGAGTAATCCAAAGTGGAGTTCAAGGGTACTGGGGATGGAGACCCCTGGGTTCAGGCATGCATAGCAAAAAGAAGCCAACATCAGGGCCAAGAGAGTTCCAGAGGGATTGTGAGTCTGAGGCCCTGCGGGTGAGTGAGTCCAGCTTTGATTGATTATATTAGAAGGCTAACTTCAGGATCTTAGGAAACATGAAAGTTTCCTAAGCCCCGAAACATGGGTGCTCTTTATCGAGGTGCAGATGAGGCTTCTTTTCCAAGGATTCATTCATCTGGAAGGCATGACTCAGGCTCCAGCCTTATCCCAATACAAGTACAGGGTTAGGGAGGGATGGCTATGCAGGGGGAGGGGACTTGGAGGTGGTGGAGCTTACTTCCACCCATATTGTTTTACCTCACTCTGGCTGCAAAGCATGCTGGGAAATGATGTCTAGCCATGACCTAAGAAGAAAAGAGAGGTATAAAGTGTTGATGAGGCTGGAGTCCGGAGGGCCATAGCTACATGTTCTGGCCCCTAAGTCATCACGGTGGCAATGCTAGCTCATGAGATTTAGCAGGGATTAGACCCCACCTGTATACAAAGCCCTGGGCTAATCTTCCAAAGAAGATTGCCTTTACTTTTCATGTCGACTGCCCGAAAGACTCCCTAGTGTGGCTCCCATATTAGAGATGGGGAGGCAGGCTTAGGGAGGCTAGGTGCTTTCTCGATGGACATACAGCTGGGAAAGGTAGGACCTGGGACTTCGGCCCATGTTGTCAGAGGCGAGGCTGGATTTTGTAGCCTGTTCCCTGCTCTGTCTCTACTGTGAACTTGGTCTAGTGTGGACTTGGGTCCCTGAACTGCTGCTTCTGTGGCGGTTTGTGTAAAAAGAGTCATTGGCTCCACCACACTGGCTTAAAGACATGCCCTCTTTGAGCTTCCTGCTTCTGAGGTCAGGAGGGGAGAAATGCAGTCGCTCCTATCTCAACGAACTTGCACACGGGTGGGGGAAGCCAGAACGTCACCCAGAAGCCTCTGCTTGTGGGATGCTGTTAGCGCCCTCTGGGATGGTGTTGGCGCCCTCTGGGATGCTGTTAGTGCCCTCTGGGATGGTGTTGGCGCCCTCTGGGATGCTGTTAGCGCCCTCTGGGATGGTGTTGGCGCCCTCTGGGATGCTGTTAGCGCCCTCTGGGATGGTGTTGGCGCCCTCTGGGATGCTGTTAGTGCCCTCTGGGATGGTGTTGGCGCCCTCTGGGATGCTGTTAGTGCCCTCTGGGATGGTGTTGGCGCCCTCTGGGATGCTGTTAGTGCCCTCTGGGATGGTGTTGGCGCCCTCTGGGATGCTGTTAGCGCCCTCAGGGATGGTGTTGGCGCCCTCTCTGGGATGCTGTTGGTGCCCTCTCTGGGATGCTGTTGGCGCCCTCTGGGATGGTGTTGGCGCCCTCTGGGATGGTGTTGGCGCCCTCTGGGATGGTGTTGGCGCCCTCTGGGATGGTGTTGGCGCCCTCTGGGATGGTGTTGGAGCCCTCTCTGGGATGCTGTTGGAGCCCTCTCTGGGATGCTGTTGGTGCCCTCTCTGGGATGGTGTTGGCGCCCTCTGGGATGGTGTTGGCGCCCTCTGGGATGGTGTTGGCGCCCTCTGGGATGGTGTTGGCGCCCTCTGGGATGGTGTTGGCGCCCTCTGGGATGGTGTTGGCGCCCTCTGGGATGGTGTTGGCGCCCTCTGGGATGGTGTTGGCGCCCTCTGGGATGGTGTTGGCGCCCTCTGGGATGGTGTTGGAGCCCTCTCTGGGATGCTGTTAGCGCCCTCTGGGATGGTGTTGGCGCCCTCTGGGATGCTGTTAGTGCCCTCTGGGATGGTGTTGGCGCCCTCTGGGATGCTGTTAGCGCCCTCAGGGATGGTGTTGGCGCCCTCTCTGGGATGCTGTTGGTGCCCTCTCTGGGATGCTGTTGGCGCCCTCTGGGATGCTGTTAGTGCCCTCTGGGATGGTGTTGGAGCCCTCTCTGGGATGCTGTTAGTGCCCTCTGGGATGGTGTTGGCGCCCTCTGGGATGCTGTTAGTGCCCTCTGGGATGGTGTTGGCGCCCTCTGGGATGCTGTTAGCGCCCTCAGGGATGGTGTTGGCGCCCTCTCTGGGATGCTGTTGGTGCCCTCTCTGGGATGCTGTTGGCGCCCTCTGGGATGGTGTTGGCGCCCTCTGGGATGGTGTTGGCGCCCTCTGGGATGGTGTTGGCGCCCTCTGGGATGGTGTTGGCGCCCTCTGGGATGGTGTTGGAGCCCTCTCTGGGATGCTGTTGGAGCCCTCTCTGGGATGCTGTTGGTGCCCTCTCTGGGATGGTGTTGGCGCCCTCTGGGATGGTGTTGGCGCCCTCTGGGATGGTGTTGGCGCCCTCTGGGATGGTGTTGGCGCCCTCTGGGATGGTGTTGGCGCCCTCTGGGATGGTGTTGGCGCCCTCTGGGATGGTGTTGGCGCCCTCTGGGATGGTGTTGGCGCCCTCTGGGATGGTGTTGGCGCCCTCTGGGATGGTGTTGGCGCCCTCTGGGATGGTGTTGGAGCCCTCTCTGGGATGCTGTTAGCGCCCTCTGGGATGGTGTTGGCGCCCTCTGGGATGGTGTTGGCGCCCTCTGGGATGGTGTTGGCGCCCTCTGGGATGGTGTTGGCGCCCTCTGGGATGGTGTTGGCGCCCTCTGGGATGGTGTTGGAGCCCTCTCTGGGATGCTGTTGGAGCCCTCTCTGGGATGCTGTTGGCGCCCTCTCTGGGATGCTGTTGGAGCCCTCTCTGGGATGCTGTTGGCGCCCTCTGGGATGGTGTTGGAGCCCTCTCTGGGATGCTGTTGGCGCCCTCTGGGATGCTGTTGGAGCCCTCTCTGGGATGGTGTTGGCGCCCTCTGGGATGGTGTTGGAGCCCTCTCTGGGATGCTGTTGGTGCCCTCTCTGGGATGCTGTTGGCGCCCTCTGGGATGGTGTTGGAGCCCTCTCTGGGATGCTGTTGGCGCCCTCTGGGATGATGTTGGAGCCCTCTCTGGGATGGTGTTGGCGCCCTCTGGGATGGTGTTGGCGCCCTCTGGGATGGTGTTGGAGCCCTCTCTGGGATGGTGTTGGTGCCTTCTGGGATGCTGTTGGCGCCCTCTGGAATGGTGGAGACAGCAAATACCACAGAGGCTCAAAGGAGCCATTGCTGGTGGAAGGAAGTCTGGAGCCATTCGCATGGACAGGGCTTGGAGGCAGGAACACATAGAGCACAGTTCAGACGGTAGATTTCCTTCCTTTCCTCTCTCCCTTCCTCCTCCCTTCCTTCATCTTCCCTGTTCTCTCTTCCCCCTTTCCACTTTCACCTTTCCCTCTCTTTTTTCCCTTCTTCTTTTCCAACAGGGTCTTATGATATAGCTCAGGCTGGCCTAGAACCCATGCCCCATCCATCTCCCTTCCTTCCCACTGTTGGAATTACAGGCGAGTTTACCTGACACGTTATGCGTGATTCCTTTTGCATTCCACCGTCGATGCACTGTTACTAGATAGAGCTGTGTGGGTGCAGGGACTGTTCAGATCTCCACTTCCACATCCCGGCTCCCTTCACGGACAGCTTGCTGTAAACAGCAGCGGCAGTCTGTGCAGGACTCCCTAGACGCCTGTCTTCCGAGGTGAGGTCCCACTCATCATACACAGAGTGCTTTTCTGGGTCAGAGCTGTTAATTAGACGGGCCATTTTCTTTCCTGCAGCACTTCTCAGAGCTTTTGATTTGGGTATTACTCGGACCTCCCCAAAGGGGAGAGAGACACTCAGGTGTACCAGCACACTGGTCGACCCTTCCAGCACATTGTGGGACAGGATTATTCAGTGAAACCCAGTTTGGGATTGTTCTGATGGGACAGTGGAGTTTTTGGGTTCCCCTGGTCCCCATCTAGATCATGTTCTGCGGTTCTCAGGTAGAGAAGGGCGTCTTGGTGGTGAGTACAGGCTTAATGGTTTTCTAAAATGTACCCATTTCCCCTAGAAGCCTGGGGTCTGCCTGCTTCCCTGCTTTGTCACTGAAGTCGTGGGTGACAGTGACGTGGTCTCTCTGATCAGCTTCTTCCCTGACAGTCCTCACCAGGGCTACAACCGCCCTGTGACCCTGCAGCTCCCCACCATGGGAAGGAAGTGTCAGGGCTGCCCAGGCTGAGGTGTGTGGGGTTGAGTGGCAGAGGCGAGCATGACTTTATGTGAGCTGCTAATTAATGGATCCTGACAGAGGCCCGTGACAGGTGTCGGGAGAGCCATGCTAGACCCAGTGAGCGGCCCTCACCTCTCTCCTTCCTCCCTATTTTCCCACTTCTTGTGCCTGTGTGTGTGGGTGCACATGTGTGGTGGGCAGAGGTTAATGCTGGGTGTCTTCCTCCATCGCTTACCGTGTTATTTATTTATTTTTTTAATTTTTATTTATATATTTATATTTTATGTACAAGGCCAGAAGAGTGCACCAGATCTCATTACAGATAGCTGCCAGCCACCATATGGTTGCTGGGAATTGAACTCAGGACCTTTGGAGGAACAAGCAGTGCTCTTAACTGCTGAGCCATCTCTCCAGCCCAGCCATGTTATCTTTTTCAGACTGGGTTGCTCACTGAGTGTGACTGAGCCTGGAGCCAGCTGTCGAAGCTAAGTTAGGTAGTGGAGTTGTAGGATCTGCATGTGTCCTCTGCAGCATGGGTGTGCAGTTACATGCCGCTGCACTTGGATTTTTAAGCACGGGCTGGGGATTGAACCCAGGCCTTCACGCTTGTGTGGCAAGCACTTCACCCACTGAGCCGTCTCCCAGCCTCTACAAAATGGTTTTAAAAAGTCCATAGCAGACTCTTACAGTTCAGAAGGAGGACTACTGAGCTAGAGAAGGTTCTAGTAGCCCATTAGAACCAGGCCAGAGTTGCAATTGGGAGTCACCAGAGAATACCTTTGACCTCTGCCTGACTGGACTCCTCTCCAGAGTAGGTCTGGGATTTGAGTCTAAGTGCCAGGAGTTTAAAATTTGTTAATTCTTATGATTTTATTCAGTTAAAAAAATCTTGACACAGGATAACATAAATCCCATGTATGTAGGGTATGAAAAACAACGTATGTAGTGTATAAAGCTCAGGGCAGGATGGCGGACAGATCCCTTGTCTCAGGCACTGGTCATTTCTTTGGGTTGGGCAGATTCAAAATCCCTGTCCCCCTCACAGCTTCTCCATCCTCTCTCCCCACACTCACTGGGCTCTTGTCACCTCAGGTCTAGACTTGGCTTCTGTGAGAACAGATTTTTATTTTGCTTATAGGAGTGAGAGCCTTTGGTGTTTGGCTCTTCATGGGCATCGGGACATTGAATGGCCTTCTGGGTGATTCCGCTCTGTATAGGGGACTGGAACACACAGCTCATGAGCACCCAGAGTAAGCTGCCTGTGAAGGCCCTGTTTCTGGGCCATCACCTGCTGTCTTCCTACCCACACCCACAGCACCTCCAAAAAGACTTCTTGTTCGTTTGCTTGTTTTGTTTTTTGGAGACAGGATTTCTCTGTATAACAGTCCTAGCTGTCCTGGAACTAGCTCTTGTAGACCAGGTTGGCCTAGAATTGATAGAGATCTGCCTGCCTCTACCTCTCGAGTGCTGGGATTAAAGGCGTGTGCCACCACCACCTGGCTAAAGGATCTCATGTTTAAAACAGCACCCAGGCTGGGAAGATGCTCAGTGGGTGGGAGGACTTGCTGTGCGACCATGGGGGACGTGAGTTCAAATCCCCAGCACCTGTATGAAAGCCAGTCATGGCCAGGGTGTCTGTTACCCTGGAACTGGAGGGCAGAGACAGTCAGGTCTTGGGGCTCCCTGAACAGCCATGTGCAGAGAGAGACCCTATCCCCAAAATCAAATGAAGAGCAATTGAGGAAAATACCCAACACCCTGCTCTGGCCTCTGCACTGTGTGCACACTTGTATGTAGATAAATAAATTAACATATGTACACAGATACATGTGTATACACAGATCACACACACACACACACACACACACACTCACACTCACACTCCAGAGCCTCCCACACTCACTGTACTCCTAAGTCACTTGGGATCATGTTCCCATAGAGATTTTATCTTAGCAGGTGTCAGGGCAGCCTGTGAGTCTGCAGCTCTAACCCAGCCCTCTAGGATCCTGGTCCCAGCTTGCCTTCAGCTATCTTTCCTGTCTTCTGGAAATGGCATTTGTCTCGAGGGATGCTCCAGATCACCCTGCTTAAACATTCTTGGCTTCAGCATTGAGTGTTGAGGTGAGGATGGTGGCTCATGCCTGTGTCCGTGGTCCCAGAACTTGGTAGATCGAGGCAGGAGTATTATGAGTTCAAGGCCAGCCTGGCCTGTGTAGCCTGGACTGTTTCTGAGCACTGGAATGTATTGTCCCTACCGAGGTCGCAGGAGTTTTTGTGATTTCTGAGCATGCTGGCTGGCCGTGGGCGTCAGGGCCCAGTGTGTGAGCATTCTCGCCCACGGCCTCTCTCAGGAAATAATAACGACCTTTCCCAGTTGGCTGTCTTCAGACACTTCCTTGTGACAGGAGAGACAGCGCGTGTTTTTAGAAGAGCTTCTTGAAGGATGTGGCTGTAGCTTCAGTTCTCATTAGGAGCCTAAAGCCTGGAAAGCTTTACAATATTATTAAATATGTTGAAGGGTCCTGATTTACGGCAGAAATAATGCTTATTATCTCAAAGCCTCCTTCCTCAGCGGGGGTGACTGGGAAGATTTTCTTTGTCTTCTCAGAAAGTGGAGATGGTCAGAAATGAGTGTAATGAGAACAGCTGTGCCGAAACAGCGGCAATAACCCTCCTCATTTCGGGGACCCTTTCTCGAGCATTTGGGGATGTTCCACTAAGTCTGTGAGCTTGATGACAAATTGGAAGGAGCTGTCCTAAGGGGTTTTGTTTTGAGACAGTGTCTCTCACTTGCCTGGGGCGCACCAATTTGGCCAGTCTGGCTGGCCAGTGAGCCCCAGCTGTCCTCCAGTCTCTGCCTCCTTAGGGCAGGAACTAGCGGTGCACACTACAGCACCAGGTTTTTCTGTGCATGCCCTGGGCATTGAACTCAGGTCCTCGCGTTTACTCAGTGAGCTAGGTAGTGGGGAAGGCTTTGGAGACTGCCTAATCTGCGTCACAGATTGCTCTTCGCCCACCGTAGCCGGAAATCAGCCACACAGAATATGCGTGGGAGATGGTGAACCGGTCCAGAGGTCCTCTTGTCTATGAGATGAGGGAGTCTGCCCTGGGGTTGTGGTGTGCTGAGGCCTGGGGCGGTGAGGGAAGAACTGTAGTGGGCTATGTTAGATGGGGGCTGTGGGTGTAGCTTTGCTATGTTCAGCAGCCATGATGTCGGACAGATGAGGTCCTTGCCTCTCTGGTGCGCTCACCCATCAGATGCTAATCAAGATGGGTCAGATCTCATGATCTCATGCACTGGCCATGAGTACTACACTTGAGCCTTAAATAACTGACTGCATTTATTTACTTATCCATCCCTCCATCTGTCCATCCATCCATCCATCCATTTATTTGTGTGAACATGCCAATGTGTAAGTACAGAGGTCAGAGGACCCCTTGAGGGAGTTGGTTCTCTCCGTCCACCATATAGATTGAACTCAGGCTCAGTGGCAAGACCCTTTACTGGCTGAGCCATCTCGCTGGCCCTTGACCCTTAATTAACTTACCAGCAGGGTTTTGCTATGTAGCTCAGGTTAGGTTTGAACTCAGGATCCTCCTGACTCCACCTCCTGAGACCTGGGTGTCTACTTTTTTAGCGTGCCCCTTCACACGAGGGCAGAGAACACGGGAATTGTCTTCTTGTCTGAAGGTCACTGTGCGCTGTTAGAACTCTGATCTCTCTAGCTTTGAACTCCACTTTCCACAGTGGGCTCCTGGCTCTGAACAGAATGAAGATCCCTCCCCCAGGTGCAGCTAATGAAGGGAACTCAAGGCCCTTCTCCCTCTGGCTTTCATGCCCAATAAATCACTCTGACAAGGGCTTGTTATTGCTTAACTCCCTACATTGTTTGGCAGTCCCTGGAGGGAGGGGGCATCATTTTTTTTTTAAACCTGCAATTGCTTCAGGAATGGAAATACTTTTGTGTGTGAATTAATAATCATCAAATAGGTCAAGTAAACATTCCATAATTAGCAGGTGTGGACAATTTGTCAATTCAGGCTTCAGAGTGCAATTATCATTCAAGTGACTCTGAGACCCAGCAGCAGAACTGTCCCTAAAGATCCCATTACTCTCAGATCAGGGGTAGGATTGGGGGTATGAATCTATTTTTCACTTTTATGTGAACAACAGTGCCCCCTTGTCAGAGCCGGGTGAGAACTAACATCTCACCCCCTCCAGAACCTCAAACTTGAACCTGGTATGTGGACAACCTGGATCCCAAAGACATCAGACAGGTCTGGGTAAATTGTGGAAGTAAGCGAAGGAGGAGGTGGGTGGAGCAAGGGAGAAGGTGGGTGGAGCAAAGGAGAAGATGGGTGGAGCAAAGAAGAAGGTAGGTGGAGCAAAGGAGAAGGTGGGTGGAGCAAAGGAGAAGGTGGGTGGAGTGAAGAAGGTGGGGTGGAGTGAAGAAGGTGAGTGAAGCAAGGAGAAGGTAGGTGGAGCAAAGGAGGAGGTGGGTGGAGCAAGGGAGAAGGTGGGTGGAGCAAAAGAGAAGATGGGTAGAGCAAGGGAGAAGGTGGGTGGAGCAAAAGAGAAGGTGGGTGGAGTGAAGAAGTAGGTGGGTGGAGCAAGGGAGAAGGTGGGTGGAGTGAAGAAGAAGGTGGTTGGTTGTTGGCTATTGTGCTCTTCCCGACTATAGTCACGTGACTTTCTAGTCATGTCACATAGATAAGTCAATGACAGACCAAAGGAACACTTTGTCTTTCCATCAGTGAGCCAGTGAGGTCACAAGGTTCCTTACAGAAGCCTGGGGAGGGTCTGCTCAGTGACAGAAGAGCCCATGACTGCATCCCTGAAGCCTACTGCACAACTTGCAGGCAGTTCCACCGTAGAGTCTCCTTGCTCCCCAGCTGTGGATTCAGGGAGGGGTCCGAGTCACGTCAGTTTCCAGATCCTCCCTATCTTCCGGGAGGCGTGTTTCAGTCCAGGGTAAAGAGTCACAGCGTCACCCTCCAGTCAACTGGAAGTGGTATTGAGTTATCACCCCCATTTTACAGATGAAAAGTTGAGGCTGGAGAACATCTCACTGTGGTAGGAAGACCCTCCCCCCAATAACAGCATATATGGAGGGCAGAGGATGAATTTTAGGGGTCAGTTCTCTTCTTCCTCCACATGGGGCCCAGGAATCAAACTGAGGTCAGACTTAGTGGTGAGTGCCTCTACCCATAGGACCATTTTGCCGGCCCACATCTGCTTGCTCACATCTCTTTACAGAGCAGAGAAACTTTACCGCTGTGATTAATGAAGAATCTTGCGGGGTACAGGGAATGCATGAATCTTCTGAGGCTGGATGGAGGGCTGACAGAGAGATCCTGAGAGATGCTTGTCGGGGCATGGGAGAGGAAGGGTCAGAACCGAGGGGATGGGTGGCCTTTCATGCTAGACGGGCAAGGATACAATCTCTCCTCAGACCTTCTAGAAGGAGCGTAGCCTGTTGGCACCTTGGTGCTTTTAGTAAGACCGTTCTGAACTTCTGACAACTAAGGTGTCACAGTGATAGCTGGAGGCAGAGCGAAACCAACTACATCAGTGTTCGTTACACAGCAGCCGAGGACGCACACACCTGCCGTTGGTCCTGACTGGGGAGTGGCGCGACTCACATTTTCTTCAGAAGATAGATGCCTCTTCTGCCCCTTCCTACTCGCTATTTTCCAGTATCTCAAGAGAGGGTCTGCCTGTGAAGCCCAGACTGGCCTCTCATGTGTGTCCTGAGTGACAGGTGTGACCCCCCATGCCCAGACTCTCGCCTTGTTGTAAGAGGCCCGTTTCCACAATGAGAGGCCCAGATGTGCATGGGAAAACACACTGAAGAAACCCCACAAGAGGCACCCGAATATATCAGCATTACATTAGGGAATGAGGTGGTTTGCCAAGAGCCGGCCTTGAATTCCCTCTGTAGCTCGGGGAGATCATCCTGCCTCGGCATCCCAAGCAGCTGGATGATGGAGCTGGACCACCAGGCCCTGTGCCCACCAGGGATCACTACAGGCACTGGATGTCCCTCCTCTTCTCACTGGATGCTTTTCCTTGATTTTGCTCATATATCCACCTCCGTAGCAAACATCAAAGGAAAGAGATCTGGGTTCAAATTTTTACTTTTTCATCTTGGTTGGGTTTGAGTCCTAACCTAGCATGCATGAGGAAAAAACCTGAAATGAACACCTTGACAATGCTGCAGCATGCATGGGCAGCCCGTAGATGGAGATTCTGTTGAACTTGTCCATATTGGGTGTCATGGTCTAAGTTGATGAGGACGACTGACCAGGTCTCTTCCTCAAGAGGGCACCAGATCTCATTACTGACGGTTGTGAGCCACTATGTGGTTGCTGGGAATTGAACTCAGAACCTTTGAAAGAGCAGGCAGTGCTCTTAACTGTTGAGCCATCTCTCCAGTCCAACATGCATGAGGCCCAAGATTCAATTCCCAGGAACCTCACCCCCTCAAGAAAACATTTGTCTCCGAATTCTGAAGGCTGGGACATCCAGGAGCTGTCATTCGCAGCTGTGAGCCTCTGGCAAAGGCGCCTGCCTTACAACATGGCAGAGGGTGTGCCATGGAGAGATGGATCACACAGGCAAGCTTGGGGCTCTTTCCCTCTTCTTAGGAAGCCACTGATCCCATCACATGGCCTTTTGTCACCCTAGTTACTGCCACTGTCAGTCAGCTTTCATTTACTATGACAAATGTCTGGGATAAAACCTCCCCATCCATCACGGGTCAGTCCTGTTCCTCATGGCATGGTGGCATGTGGTGGTGGGAGCCTGCAACAGAGCGGAGAGTACTTGCTTCCCAGAAAGCAAAGGAGAGGAAGAAACTGGGGCTGCATCATCTCCATGGAGACCCACCTCCTAGCCCATCCTTTAACACGTAGGTCTTTGGGAAGAGAGACATTTAATGTCCAAACTATAGCCTTTCCGGAGCCCCGCCTCTGAAGAATGCGATTCCCGTATTTGGACTTTTGGGGTACATATGTTGTGGCTGTGATGGGCCCATCCAAGTGTGGCACCGTGACTCCCCCATCAGGCCACCCTTAGGGCTAGTAGTTCAGGGTGAAGTTATGTGGACCGTGACATTTGCATTTCTGAACTCTACACACGGTTGGTTCTGCCCCATTCTGTGATTTTTATCAGTTAAAGAGGTTTAATTATTTGTGAGCCTAGAGGGAATCTTTTAAAGACACATTTGTTCTTTATCTCCGGGCTCCGGGGCACAACATTCTAAAAATAGCTTTTGAAACTTAGTACTTGGGAAGCTGGGGCCTCAGTGGCAGTGGGGAGCTGAGGGGGTGGCTGTTGGGAGCTTGCTTACGTAGAATTCCTCTGGGTTGAGTTAGTGCCGACTTTGTGCCAGGCCGAGATCTTAGGAACAGACAGGAGGTTCCAGGATGTGACCTCTGACCTCCAGGGGTGGGTGGTTCGATTGCAGGTGCGGCAGGTTGGCCACTCAGAAGCAAGTGGCTTTGGGCTATTCGGGGTGGTCATAGGAACTGTGAGACTACACGGGGCACCTTCTTTGGAGTAAATCCTCATGACAGTGGCCTGCAGGTCTTCTTGATCCAGTCCCTTGACTCACCCCAGTGTGTGTTCTGGGCCATGAGCTCCCAGGTTCTTCTCCAGCCTGCCACATCCTTGGACATGTTGGCTCCGGGCTGGACACTTGTTCTTCCTTCTTTGCCTAATTAACTGTTGCTCACCCTCTAGTCTCAGCTCCCAGGGATCTTCCCAGGCAGACGGGCTGGTCTCCACTTCCACTCAGTGACACTGTGACTAACTAATTAATGTGGGATTTCCCACTTTCTGTTACCTCCTCTGGGTCTGCCTGAGACAGCCTCTGTCCAACAGAAAGATTATGACTCTACTTATGTCATTTTAGATGTTCTAATGGTTATATTAAAAATAACCCTAACTGACAAGTATTCTTGTGGCCATAAAAATACACCACAAAACGTTTCATTTTAACCATGTTGAGTGACTTCAGTAGTATGAAGTGCAGAAGTGCAGTCACATTGAAATCTCCCTGGAAATTTCCCATCAACAAAAACTTTAATCTCTTTTACAAGTTTTCATGTAGCCCAGGCTGGCCTCCAACTGACTATATAGCTGAGGCTACCCACGAACTTCTGATCCTCCTGCCTCTGCCTGCTAAGCCCTGGGATTCCAGGTGTGTGTCACCACACCCAGCACAAACCCAGTCCCTGCCCCAGCCCTAGCCCTGCTCCTAGGCAGAACAAGGTCCATTTTATGTGTTTGACTGTCCCATATGCTTGGCACAAGCAAGGCTTTATAATATGTGTTATATGTGTTTGAACCTTCAGTCTTTCCTAAACATGCTTTTTTAAAAAAAAGAAATTTATTATTATCATTTTGCTGGGGGAGTATGGGGGAGCATGTACCCCATGACTCATGTGTGGAGTTGGTTTTCCCCTCCCTCTTTTATGTAGGTTCCAGGCTTTTGCAGCAAGCACCTTTACCCCCTGAACCATTTTGCTGGCCCAGCCTGCTTTCTTTTAGTCATCTGTGTTGTGATGGATGCCAGAATTTTCTTCCTTTCTGGTGTGTGTGTGTGTGTGTGTGTGTGTGTGTGTGTGTGTGTGTAAGGCAAGGGATCAACCTCTGGGATTCAGACTCAGATCTGTGGCTCTACTGGACTCTGTGCCCCCAAAAGAGCTTATCTAGGTAGGGGCTGATTCTAGATGTTCAACGGCCTGCTGTTGATGAAACGGTTAGACATAGTCAGGCCAGTTAAAATGTATCCAACACTCTCTGCTTGGGGCTGTCTCCGCGCCTTTCTGGCTCTGGGCAGAGACAGTGCGGATAAACTCAAACACACCAAACTCCCGGCACATAGGGCTGGGAACACATTGCTGGGCTGTCTGTGGAGGGAAACTGAGCCACCAGGGCAGGTGGTGGCCCTGCTGAAGCTGCACGGCAGGGAGCTGGGAGACAAAGGGGTTTGGAAAGCCTCTTCCTGTCACTCATATAGAGATAAAAATAGTGAGCCCGGAGGCACCCAGGGCCATGCAATGTTGCCTTCAGCTCTCAGGAATCCACAGACACAAGCAGTTGGAGAAATAATATAATGTGTGCCACTCAAGGGAGGCTGAGTACTAGGATGATGGAATGTTCTGGAATTAGTCTCATCTCAGAGGTCAGCCTTTCCCAGTCTGGCTCTTCCGGCCGTGGGTTTTCTTCAGTGGTTCTCATGGGTGCTGTGCTGGGCGGGGACCCCTTGCTTATGCCTTCACATCCCTGCTTAGAGGCCTGTGTGGCGGCCTGCCTGGGAGTGCTGGATGTGGAGAGAGGAACAGCTATGTTTAGGATGCAAAGCATCAAAATACAGGCCCCATTCTACCATCTCCAGCCCCTAGACCTCCGGGTGTCAAGGCTGGCCACCCGGGAAGTGTCTGCCGTGAATGAGTGGAATTCTGACTAGGGTAAGGTCTTCTCCACCTGCTTTCTTCCTAAATTAAAAAAATGGGCTACATGGGTGCCCTCCCCCCGCTTACAGTTTCGTGTTCTGCAGTTTCAGTGACAAAAATGTTCATTGGAAAAATCCTCACACCAGTCACATGTTTGAAGCTGCACACTGTTTTGAGTAGTGTGGGAACGCCTGTAGCCTTCCTGCTCTGCCTTTCCGGGATGAGCAACATTCCTCCGTGTGACAGATCCACATTGCGTCCGCTACCCAACCCTTGTCGTTTAGATGCTCTCTTGGTTATCTGGTCGGCTCTTGGAGTGTCTATGCTGCACACACAACCCTCCTGAAAGTCATTTACGGATCCTCTGTTGGAGTGCCCATGATGTGTGCACGACTCTCCCATTCGTTATTTGGATGCCGTCTTGGTTATCCAGTCGGTTGTGGGGTTGTCCCAGCGCTTTCATTCTGAATGAGATTACCCCCAAGCATAAGTGATGCTGGCTCATGGCTTCACAGAGAAGCCATGAAGCACTTGAGTGGAAAGACAGACAGTTTGTCAGTGGAAGGGAAGAGAAGAACTCACAGTGGAGTTTGCTGGGCAGGACAGAACAGTCTCCCTGTGAAGCAGTGACGGAGGAGGAAGTCTCGGTCACTGTTGCTGCTCTTCCTGTATTGCCAGGCTATGGCCATGGATCAAGGAAGTCCTTGCTGACCTTCTGTGTGGGTCTGTGAGTGTCAGCATCCCCACTACAGTGTGACAACCAATGGCGGCAGCATGGTGACAACCTGAACCTGCGTCTCTTTCAAATCAGCCATTTGGAGTGAGTCTCAAGTACATATTGAAACAAGATCTGACTTACACATCGAGAAAAAGAAGTCTGAATTATATGCAAATAAATAAATATAAGTGAGTGCTAATTGCGGCCCTGGGTGGCAGGCCCTGGGCAGGTGGAAGTAGGGGTGTTAGTCCAGATGACTCATCTCGAGAAAGGTTCCAGCCAGCAAGACAGATGATACACACACCTACAGTCAATTCTCATGCTTTGTGGATGCCACAGGCTTGAACTTACAAACTTTCTGAAATGTGTTTGTCATCCCAAATTGAGAGTTCCACATGTTGGGTGTCAGAACATTACAGTCTTCTGATGCATTTGTTCCCAGCTGGGGTGGAGCCAGGCCACACCCCACTACTCCATTCTGTAGCTCTTAGCATCTATGTGATGGTTCATTCGTAATGACTGCCCACCTGACAGGGGATGGTAGCTGAGGTGGGAAGTATGGATGGCGCCACTCTTGGGTTGGGGCCCTGGACTGAACACAAAGGAAAAAGGGGAGCTGAACCCCAGCGTTCACCTCTCTCGGCTCCCTGACTGAGGGTGGGAGTGGTAAGTGCACACTCTGCCACCGTGCCTTTCCCATGGGTGAGGGGGAGAAGGATGCCTGGGAATGGGTAAGGATGGGTGGGGTGGGTGGAACTAGGTGGGAATGAAGGGGATGGATGAGGACGGATGGACCAAGTCTTTTCTAGATGGGGAGGAGCTTCTGGAGCACTGGTTCTCAATCTGTGGTTGTGAACCCTTGGAAAGCCTCCATCTCTAAAATATGGGTATTCCTAACAGGAGCAAAATGACAGTTATAAAGTAGCAGTGAAATGAATTTTATGGTTGGGGTCACCACAATGTGAGGGATTGTGTTAAAGAGATTAGGAAGGCTGAGGCTCAGTTCCCCTGTCTGATGACACACATCTTGGGTCTCTAACATAAGATCCAGATTTCCAGCAGTGGCAACACACTAAAGCCCGTGTGAGTAGGTTCCAATTTTGGATATGTAATCCTGGGGGCTGAGAGGATTGACTGTGACATGGTGGATAATGTGTCACAGCCAAGAAACAGGCTCTGCCATCAGACCCCTGGAACTGAGTGGAATCTCAGCCTCAGATAAGGGACTCGACTATTCTCAGAGCTTTAATTTCCTTACCAATCCCCCAAGATTATAACGAGAGTGTAATAAAGTGAGGCGGGAGGGGCAGAGGAGGCAGGGAGGAGCCTGGACCAGAGTTGAGGCCCAGTGTCTGCTGCGGTGCTCACCGCTAAACACACTGTGCGAAATACCCTCCAGGTGGAGAGGATGATGGTGGTGGTGATGATGTTGATAATATGCTGATGATGGAGGTGATGGTGGTGATGATAGCAGTGATGGAGGTGATAATGGTGGTGATGGTGATGTTGATGGTTGTGATGATGATGGAGGTGATGGTGGTGATGGTGGTGATGGTGGTGATAATGGTGGTGATGATGGTGGTGATGATGGTGATAATATGCTGATGATGGAGGTGATGGTGGTGATGATAGCAGTGATGGAGGTGATAGTGGTGGTGATGATGGTGGTAACAGGGAAAATGAGAACCACTGCATGAGGCTGGTGGCAATGAAGAATGGCGCAGCCAATCAGGAACATGGTATACTGGTTTCTAGGGTGGTTAAAGAGAGTTACCACCTGGTCCAGTGATTCTGTTCCTACTTTATGCTCAAGCACATCAAACAGGTAACTGTGCAAATACTGGTTCAAACATGTTCCTCACAACACAGAAAGTCAACACAGTGTGCTGTGTCCATTGGCCGCTGAGTAGAGAAACAAGATGGGATACCCATGTTGACCTTAGTCATGAGAAGGAAGCTCTGGCCATGTCTGTCTGTTTTCTGGGAATGATTGGATCTGAGGGCTTTGTCCTCACAGCTGATCTCAACCACTGTTGGATCCTGAATCAGAACAGGCTGAGGTACCCATGGAGCTGTGGAAGATGGGGCCTCATTGGAGGAAGAGGGTCACTAGGAGGTGCCCTGAAAGATGCACCTCAACCCTAGCTTCTTCCTGTCCCTTCTCCCTGGCTGTTGTGCCTTGTCCCCTGCTCTGGCTGCCATGAGGTCTCCTGTTGAATCTATAGTTTAATGTTAGTTGAGTCTGGCTCTCCAGTTTGCTCAGAAAATCTCATGTCTCTGCCTCCCCAGTGCTGGGATGACAGTGGGGCGGCCACACCCAGTCAGCTTTGAGGTGAATTCTGCAATCAGATCCTGAGCTGGTTAATTTTAGTCAAGTTGGCACAAAGTGGAGTCACCTGGGGGGAGAGACCTTCAGCTGAGTAGTTGCCTTCATTAGGGTGGCCCGTGAGCATGTCTGTGGAAGCATTTTCATAACTAATGAGTGATGTGTTAGGGTCCAGGTCATTGTGGGCAATGGCACTCCTGGGCAGTGACCCTAGGCCGGTGGTTCACCCTTCCTAACGCTGTGACCCTTTAATACAGTTCCTCATGTTGTGGTGACCCCAACCACAAAATTATTTTGTTGCTACCTCATAACTGCAATTTTGCTACTGCTATGAATTGTAATGTAAATATCTGATATGTGACTCTCCCAAAGTAGTTGGAACCCTCAGGTTGAGAGCCACTGTCCTAGGTGGTGTAAAGAGCAGGCTGAACCAGCCGGGGGGAGCTAGCCAACAGCAGCATTTTTTCACTGCTTCTGCTTCCGCTCCTGCCTCCAGGTTCCTGCCTTGAGTTCTTGTCCTGACTTCTTTAGTGGCGGACTGTGATGGGGACATGAAAGCCAAATCGGCCCTTTCCTCCCCTCGTTGGTTGTGGTGTTGATCACGGAAACTAAAAGCTAGCCAGGACAGGGGCTGGTGTTTGTGGGGCAAGCACCCTACCTGCTGACGTATCTCTGTAACCCCGGAGAATAATTTTGCAGAGCATTTTTAGTGCACCGTGTCTGCACTGCAGCTGGTCACGTGGGGCCAGACATGGAGTTTTCCACTTGGTGCTTCGTGGTGGCACCAGAATCATTCTGGACTTTGAAGTCTTTTAGATTTTTGGACCAGAAATTAGGGCTGCTTAACTCATAATCATGGTAGCCGCCATTTCTATTCTTTAACTTCCTCTGAGTCTGGGAAAGATTTTCAAGCTGCATCTACAGATCCTGCTTCCCACCTGAAAGTCAGAATGATTTAAACAGCCAGCACTTTGAAATATTCAGGGGACTTCTGAGCCCCAGTCGACAATCCTGGAATGATGCCGTATGTGACGCTGACTCTGGAAGGCAGACAACCTTCTGAGCCATGCGTTTCCCTGTTTATATGGTTTCAATGGGACGGGACAATGAAGTCCGACGCTTGCCTAGACTTTCTGAAATCATTTTCTCCCTCTCGGATGGCTTTTATTCCTTCCAGTCCCTTATCAGAGAATGTCAAAAGAAAAAAAAAACCACCCTGAAAAGCCTTGAAATGGCTTCAATCAGTCTTCAGACCTTTCATTTTCTAAAATCTATCCCCTTCTCCCCGCCCATCTCAAGACTTGAAATAAAATGATTTTTCCAGAAACGAATGACAGGCGGCAAGGGTGACGATTAATAACCCTGGAGCCCATGCCGCCACACCTTCCCTATTTAAAGTGAAAAATTACCTATTTTCCCCCCTAGGCTTTATTAAAAAGAGGCTCTAAAGGGCGGCAGCTGATAGTATGCGGCCCTTCATCGCCCTGCTTCTGAAGCCTGCGTGCTTCGGAGTCGACGCTGCTGGCTGAGTGGCTTGGGTGATGAACGGAGACTGTGCACTCCTCGGGCCCCACACTTGTGACTTTGAGCCCCTGCATGTGCCTGGGAAGGGAATGTGGTGGGGTGGTGGGCTTTCTTCTTTCTTAACCTTTTACTCTGAAGAAATCCCTCAAGAGAACGCAGTGGAGTGTCTGTCTGTCTGTCGTCAGTCTTTGGAGGAACAGCGGGCTGTGGGAAGCATTGGGTCCCCGCCCAGCAGCAGGATACCGTGTGGTGAGTGGGGAAAGATCTCCATCTACGGAGGGATTCCGATCAAGTCCTACACTCATCCCAACCTTGACTGAATAGGTCAGTGACCCCTACCCTCCTTACAGTGAGAAAGAGCTACTAATCCCCTAACAGCTACAATCTCCCAAGTATTCTTTTCATTCCTATCTTTTTTTTTCATTTTTTCTAATTATGTATTTGTGTCTGTGTGGGTTGTACACATGATTGCAGATGTCCTCGGGGGCCAGAAGAGGGCGCCAGATTCCCCTGGGGGCTGGAGTTACAGATGGTTGTGAGCCTCCCATGTGGGTGCTGGGAGCTGAACTTGTGTCCTTCCTAACAGCAATAACCTGTTTCGACCGTTCAGTCATCTCCCCAGACCCAGCTCCCACCCCTGTTTAAGACAAGAACTTTGCCACATAGCCAGGAATGACCTCGAACCCCTGATCCTCCTCCATGCGATTTCAGGTATACACTGTGTGGCAGGGTTTGTTTTTTTGCTTGTTTCTTTCTGAGACAGGAGCTGTCTATGTAGCCCTGACTGGACTGGAACTCACAGAGATCCACCTGCCTCTGTGCCATGATTAAAGGTGTGTGCCACCACGCCTGGCCTGCTATGCCAGTTTTGATGACTTTCCCTCAGTGTTTAGCACACATGGATCCTCCCCCTGGGGGTGTCGCTAGGGAGGTGGGCGCTCTAACAGATCAGCATACTAGCACAAGTCCACACACTCACAGACCCCAGGCTTTGGAGCCAACGAACAAAGTACAGGGTCCAACCTCTCTGGGGGTCGGACCCCTTCCTCCCCTGGATCTGGTGGGTGACTGTTAGTATTCTCACACCCCTTGGCTTGTTGCAGCACACCACCAGCCTCCTCCTCCTGCTTCACTCCGCTCCTGTGTTGTCTGTATTGGAACAATGTATCAGTGTGTAGTCCAGAGGATCTGGAACTTGTGATCTTCCTGCCTTGGCTCCCTGCCACCAAGCTTGTCTCCTCTCCTCTTTATACAACTACGGCCGATAAGGTCAGACCTTATCCAGCACGAGCTCGTCTCAATTCCATCTGCAAGGGCTTTACCTGCAAATAGAGTGTTGGGTAAAGATGCCAACCTGTGGCATTGCTGGGCCATTTCGCTTCCAGCTCTGCCCTGAGGTGAAAGCAAGGCCATATTGTCGCACCCTGAGGGTCTTTGTCTTCCAGTCTGCTCTGCCTTGTGCTGTCCACGTGTCAAGCAAGGGGAAATGTCCGCATGTCTGCGTGTGGATCTTTGCATTTGTCTAACACAGCTTTTATCTGAGAACCGAGTCCATGTTCATTACTGCGGGTTGTCTTTGAAACTGGCTCTGTTCTTTTTGATAAACTTCTGGACTTAAAAAATAGCCAACACAACAACAAAGCAGGCTTCCCAGCTCCCAGACCTCTGTCCCCACTGGTCCCTCAGCCTGGGGCACTATTCTTTACTGTTGGCATGATGACTCTTTTAGTTCTTGCCAGAGGACGTGTGGCCTCCTCGGGGGGCATTGTAATTGGACTTTTCATCTGGACTGTCAGCTCCCCAATAGAGACCTAGAGATTTATTATTAATTATGAAAGCTCGGCTGATATCTTAGGCTTGTTTCTAACTAGCCCTTTTAACTTAAATTAACCCGTGTCTTTTAAACTACATTCTTTATTTTATTTTATTTATTTATTATGTATACAATATTCTGTCTGTGTGTATGCCTGCAGGCCAGAAGAGGGCACGAGACCTCATTACAGATGGTTGTGAGCCACCATGTGGTTGCTGGGAATTGAACTCAGGACCTTTGGAAGAGCAGGCAATGCTCTTAACTGCTGAGCCATCTCTCCAGCCCCTAAACTACATTCGTTTACATGGCTCTGTTACCTTTACTCTGTATTGTCCATGCTGCTTGCTTTGTCTCTCCTGGTGTCTCTGCCTTTCCGCTTCCCATAGTCCTTTGTGCTTAGAAATCCTGCCTAGCTATTGGCCATTCAGTTTATTAAACCAATCAGAGTGACACATCTTCACAGTGTGCTGAAAGATTATTCCACAACAGGGCATCCTGAGGAAGCCTTCTCCATTTCTTTGTTCCCCTCTCTCCTCTGACTCTCCTTTTCCTTCCTTCCTTCCTTCCTTCCTTCCTTCCTTCCTTCCTTCCTTCCTTCCTTCCTTCCTTCCTTTCTCCCTCCCTCCCTTCCTTCCTCCCTTCCTTCCTCTCTCCCTCCCTTCCTTCCCCCTTCCTGTTTCTGTGGTGTTGGGGATCAAACCCAGGGCCTCAAACATCCTAGGCAAGAACACTACCACCGTGTCTCATCCCAACCCCCCAGTTTCTTAACTGAACTGTTTGCTTTTGTTTTGGTGATCCAGTACAGGGAGTTGCTGTGTCACTGGGGCTGACTGAAGATTGTCATTGGGGTATATGTGGATCCACATACAGTTGTAAGGAAATATCACAGGGGTACCTGAAAGGCTTCTCTCAGTTTCTCTTAATAGTCACATCTTGCTAAAATGATAGAATCACAGCCAGGGTATTGATACAGATACAGTGCAGTGATCTTGCCCAGATGTTTCCAGCGTTTTGTACATACATGCATGTGTGTTTGAGAATGAGGATGAATTCGGATCTGTATAATGTCCCACAGCTGGACACACGTGTCAAAATAATGAATGACATGCTTCTCTTGGGTTACTATTTTATAGCCACATCCACTTCCTCCCATCCCCTCATCCACCACCCCTGACATCTGCCAATCATGTCTAAGATGTTGTTCTCTGTGAGGTTGTGGAAATGGAGTCTGAGAGTGAGCCCTTTGGCGTTAGTTCACTTGTACTCCCTGGAGACCGCCTGAGCTCTGTGCGTGGGTACTCGGCTCCCTCAGATAGCAGTGCTGTGTCCTTGGTTTGTGTGGACCGTCTGCTGAGGCCTCCCTGTCACCAAATGTCACATGCTTTCCTCCCTTCAACCACGTGAAGGGCTTCCAGGCACGCATCTGCTCGTCCATCAAGTCTGTGTCCAAGTCGGAGTCACATGTTAAGATTGCTCCACAGGTGTGGTGGTTTGAATGTAATTGGCCCCCATCAGCTCATAGGGAGTGGCACTATCTGGAGGTGTGGCCTGGCTGAAGTAGGTGTGGCCTTGGAGGAAGTGTGTTACTGAGGGGGTGGGTTCCGAGGTCTCCTATGCTCAAGCTATGCCTAGTTCAGTTAGTGCTGCCTGAACAAGATGTAAAACTCCAGCAGCACATCTGCCTGCCTGCATAGCACCATGCCCCACCATGATGATAATGGACTGACCCTCTAAACTGTAAGCCACCCAACTAAATGCCTTTATAAGAGTTTCTGTGCTCATGGTGTCTCTTCACAGCAACAGAAACCCTGGCTAAGACGATAGGTGAGTGTTATCCTTGGTAATCTTTTAAAGCACCCTGACATGGTTGGATATTGGGACTCAGAAAAGTCGTGGCCTAATCACTCTGCTTTGTGAAGTCTTCGGGGTGTGGGCTTCATAGCCACGAAGCAGTGGAAGGCAAGGCTGTTAACTAGGGAGAAAGCAAGAAGGCAAACAAGGATACTTTGATTATGTTTGTGAGGGCCAAGTGGTACAATTATGAATGTGCCTGTAATGCAGCATACGTGTGTACTAACATGCATGTGGTATGATGAGTACATGGTACTGTGATATGACATAGTGAACATGAGCTCCGTGTGCATGCTCTGATGATGTGCACCTGATGGAACATTCCTATGCTATAATGTACTTATGGACCGTGTGTGTATGGGGTGAGGTGTACCTGATACATTGCTTTAATGTGGTGTGGTCTGATGTGTATATGATGTGGGCTGTGGTGCAGCATGTCTACCATAGAACATGTATGTTGTGTGAGATCCTTATGATATGAGGTATGTATGATGCAGTATACATGGAATGAGGTGTGTGCATACAATGAGGTGTTTGTGATGCATTGCATACATAGCATGGAGTATGTATGAAAACACAGTATATATGAAAACACACCCAAGATGGTCAACACTGTAAGGTACATTGAGGTGATATATACATGGTATAAGGAATGTAGGAGGTGTGTGCACATAGCATGAGATGTGTGTGGCCTTGGGAACATGGAGGCAACATGTGTATCATTTGCTTAATGCGCAGGTGCCATAGTGTGCACATTGTGTAGGGTACATATGTTGGAAGGTGCATTTGATGCAACATGGCACACCACACCTATGAGGTGGTCTCATGTAACGTGACCTGTATACCACATAGGGTGCAGATGTCGGTGTGCTTCACACTGTATTGTGTGCACACGATGTAACCCGCATGTGTGGTCAGGTGTGTGTTGTGGCATGGCATATGAAGGGATGTGTAAGGTATATTGTGCTGAGTATAACCTGCTGTGATGTGCAGGGCCCATGGTGTGACGTATGGTAAGGTGAAGATGCTGACCCCTGCCCATGCGAGCCCACCTTCTTTCTTCTGGCTTACCTGCCTCTCTCTGTGGGATGTAAGATCTCTGAGACATAAGGACTCGTCTGCTGTGACGTAAGACATGCATGGAGTGACGCATGCGCGGTAAAGAGCTGGTGGCTCTCTGCCCACCGCAAGCCTACCCCTTCCCCTTCCTTACCCGCGTCTCTCTGTTCCTTTGCTCCTACTCAGGAGGGAATCTCTCCAAACAAGACTGGATCATCCAGTGGCCCACCACGGAGCCAGGGCAGGACAACAACCCTGTGTGCCCCCCGGAGCCCAGCTCGTGGATCCGCACCCCCCTCTCCCAGAGCCCCAGGGTCCAGTCCAAATGTGTCCAGCCCTTCTGTCACAGCAGCCCTACGCCTGGAGCCCCCGTGTACACCCACGTGGACAGACTCACTGTGGATGCCTACCAGAGCTTGTGCCCACCGCCACTTCTGGAATCAGGCCACCGCTCCTTGCCCCCGTCACCCCGGCAGCGGCACGCAGTTCGCACCCCACCTCGCACCCCCAATATCGTCACCACCGTGACCCCTCCTGGCACACCACCCATGAGGAGAAAAAACAAGCTGAAGCCTCCAGGGACACCACCACCCTCCTCTCGGAAACTTATCCATCTGATCCCTGGCTTCACGGCGCTGCACAGGAGTAAATCCCATGAATTCCAGCTCGGGAACCGTGTAGATGAGGCCAACACGCCCAAGTGAGTGGGGTCAGTGGGTGCTTGAGGGTGGCTGAACCCCAGGAACGGCTTCTCTGGGAAAGTCAGAAGCAAACAGTCTTGTGTCTGTTGGTCTGGTTAAGGGAAGGTGTCTTTGTGCTTTGTGTTCTGAGAAAGTAGGTTGGGTGGATTTTCTAGAGCTGGCAATTACTCTATCCACGATGGCCTTTAATATTTCTGAACCTTGGTAGGGCATATCATGACTTGGGGCTAAATTTAAGCTGTGGCCCGTTTTAGTAGATAAGACTCACTGGGACACAGCCGAACCACCCCTTTAGTGTTGTCTGGGAGTTCTTTTGGGGAACAGTGGCAGCACTGGGTATGGCCCACCGAATCAGAAATACTTATCCTCTGGATAGAGGCAGGAGAAGTTTGTGGTCCGCTGCAGGGTGACCCTCCTGCTGGCCCTAGAAAGAGGGGAAAGTTACATGGTGGCCTTGAAGTATCCAGTAGACATATTAAAATGAGTTTAAAAAAATAAGCTGTACAATTCAACTAAAATAATTATCATCCCAACACAGTGTCAAAGTAAAATGTGGTTATTCAGGAATTCTTTGTTCTTTATGAGGTCGCTGACATCCAGGCTCCTTTTGGGTAAGGGTGGGAGGGAGCCGAGGGGAGTGGGCAGAAGGCCTTGTGGATGTGGGGGCTGGGCACATGACATTAGAAAGGACAACATCACTCATGCCCGAGAAGACCACTCAGTAGGCGCGTGAGCCTGTGAGGCGGGACCTCTCCATACGGGGAAATAGTCTCCAGCTGTCCGAGGGAGGCCATTCTGACGTCTGCTATGACATAACTGAGTTGAGTCTATAGACAGGAAGTAGAATTGGTAGACTGGAGTTAGAGAGAGAGAAACGGGGTGCTATTATTCAATGGGTACAAAATTTGGGATGAGGAAATTCTCTGGTGATGGTTGGTGGTGTCATTTATACCTTTGAGATGATGTTGAAAACTGCATCAGATAAGTAATTTTAATGTTAAGTTCATTTTGCCACAAACAAGAGAGTCCAGCTCCTGTTATCCAAACTGTGGAGGTCCAGACAGTCAATATAGTATTTTGGCTGTGCCAGGTGCATGGGTTTGTGTTGTCATTCCTCAGCAACCAAAAAAGCTCGTCCACAGCAGGTAAGCAAATGTTCATGGCCATGCTCCATTAAAACTTTATCTATAAAAACAGTTTCCAGCTGGCCTTGGATGTAGTCTGTCTAAAGCCCTGGTAGGAACGTCATCTCCCTTTGGAGAAGCTATGGAGGAGAGGGTACCATTGTAGGAAGACTCTCCAGCAGCTGGGAACCCCACCTTGAACACAAATCACTTGATCGAAGTCAGATGTTGAAACAAATGAAAAAGGCTTTTCTCGTGAGAATTTGAGTTGATGCTCATGGTTTCCTGAGATTCACAGAAATCAGGGCCTGGAGACCCGAGGTGAGGAGGTAGAAGGAGTCCCGGGAAGGCTGGTGAAGAGATTGCTAGAAGGAATGTGGGGTGGGGGGGGGCTTGTCTGCCTCTCACCATCTCTGTGTGAACCTGGAAGTGACTTCACTCATCAGCCTGCAGAGTTTCTGGACCTATGACTTTTTTTTAAGAAGTATTTTTTAGTTTTTGAAATTAAAATATAAATTACAGCATTTTCTCCCAACCGTCCCGTGCACCCCTCCCCTTGCTCTAATCTAAGTTCATGGCATCTAGTTCTTTAAAACACACACACACACACACACACACACACACACACACACACACACACACATATATACATTCCTAAATACATAAATATAATCTGCAGACTCCATGCAATGTTACCTGTATGCATAAGTCTTTAGAGCTGTGCATCTGGTATTGGATAACCAGTTGGCGTGCTCTTCCCCAGGGAAGGCTATTTCTTCTGCTCTCAGCATCCTCAGTTGTCTGTAGTTCTTTGTTGAGGGTTGGGGGCACCAGTAGACCTATGGCAAGTTTTGAAAAAAGATGTATTTGTTTATTTTATGTATATGAGTGCTTTTTCTGCATGTATACCTTTATGCCAGAAGAGGACATCAGATACCCCTATAGATGGTTTGAGTTGACATGTGGGTGCTGGGAATTGAATACAAGTCCTCTGAAAGAACAATCAGTGCTCTTAACCACTGAACTATCTCTCTAGCCCTGACCTATGATTTTATCTACCTGCGAGAGGCTGTCTTTTTGTGTTTTCAAGGTAGCCTCTCTCCCTTCTTCCTCAAGGACCCAGTCAGCTTCAGTGGTACTGGGATTCCACCTCAGGACGTAGGGGGCTAAACTCTGCTTATGATGGTCTTCTGTCTGGGTCAGTGAGATCCTTAAAGAGACAGATTCCTGGCCACCTCCAGGGACCCCAAGAGTCACTCCAAGGAAGCTGTGAAGGGAGGGATTGTGGTCACTGAGTTCTAACAATGAGACTCGGTGGGTAACATCAGCCCATACTTAGCGTGTTCTAAGCTGGTCCTGGCTTCTGCCAGGAAGTAACCTTGGGATTGTGGCTTTGACCCTGGGGAGGCTCTTCTCTCCTGTTGGTTGACCAAAAAGTGGGAATATGTTCATGCTTTTAAGTCTGAGGTTAGGAGCCATTAGTAGATGATGATATCAATTTAATGGGCTGTGATCAGCATCGGAAAGAAGAAATTGATGGACTTAAAAGAGAATAGATTGAGAAAATGTGGTGTGGTGAAAGAATCAGGGTAGCTTTTGGAGGGCTCGTTCACACCCATGAATACACACACACATACACGTATACGCCTGCACACACACCCATATATACCCACATACACAAATGACCACACACACATACACACCAGTGCCTATATATCAAGCTCCTTGAGAGCTCTTACTACTCAGGACGACTTTGATTCTAGATTGATCCCCACAGGAAGTAGGCGAGAGGGCATATATCTTCCCTCTGTATCTGATTCTGCTTTTCCTCCCTGCTGGGCATGGTCTCCATGGGAACTCGGCAGCCATTTGCCCACTTTTATTTCTTTTTATGGTGGTCAGGTCGAGCAATGGAGGCCATAGGTCTTTCCGAAGAGAGGGGAGGCTTCCAAAACTGCCGACGTCTGTGACTTTATAAGTGCATTGTGAACCCTGGGAGGCTTTAAATTGTATCAAAACCAGCCTTGGCCCTTGGTGCTCCGGAAGTGGGTATCAGATGGTCTGGGTGGGTCCAAGTCCTGGCCCCTGGAAGCCTCTCTCTGGCGGCCTCTGCAGAATGATCCTAGTCAGAAAAGCAAGAAAGCAGGCTGGGGGTGTGACTCCGCTGGTAGAATCTTCCTAATGTGCAGGAAGCCCTGGCCCAGCACTGCATAAACCAGGTGTCGTGACACACGCCTTTTACCCTGTGATACATGCCTGTCACCCCAGCATCGGGAGGCAGAGGATCAAGTTCAATAAAAGCCATCCTTGGCTATATAGTGAGTTTGAGGCCAGCCTGGAGCACAGGAGGTCTTGTTAAAAAAAAAAAAAAGTCAAAAACGAAACGGTAAACAAAAGAGGACCTTTTAGTGTGTTAGAGGCGTGCTGTGTGGTGGACTAAGGTTCCTCCGGGCTCTCAGCTGGTCTTCGTCACGCTTGTCTGTCTGAATTCTCAGGAGAACATCGCTGTCTTCATTGTTTTCTATTCCTTCCTTTTTTCTTGTCATTACCAAAGACACATGCAGGTGATAAAAGAGGCTCCGTTCACGGAGAAGAATGCTGGGTGCTGAGGAAGCTTTAAAAAGTCCAGAAAATGTTTAAAAGAGGACAGGGCCTGGAGGTCTGTCCTGCGGCCTTCCCTTTTCTTGAAAATTAATTAACTAATTAGTGTGTGCGTGTGCAGGTGCGTCACACACGCAGCGTGCATGTGGAGGTCAGGAGACAGCTTTCCTTCGGGAGTCGGTCTTTCCTTCCACCTCCTGCACCCTGGGGGTCAAACTCAGGGCATCAGGCTTGGCAGCAAGAGGCCATTTTTAGGGCCAAACCGTTGCTTCTGCTCAACGAGACCTTGATTTTTGCCATTAAAACAACTAAGGTGTAGAGTGATGAAGAAAGAAACCCAACCTCTACCTCTGCCACATGTGTGTACAGACACACGGTCACGGACACACGTGGACACTCACATGCACTCACACACACATACCTACACATACACACACACACACACATGAGCACTCATACAAACAAATGAACACACACACATATACAAAGGAATTTTATTATGACTTTTTGTTTCCAATTTTTTTTGTTTGTTTTTTTAAGTCAGGGTTTCTCTGTAGCTTTAGACCCTGTCCTGAAACTAGCTCTTGTAGACCAGGCTGGCCTCTAACTCACAGAGGTCCACCTGCTTCTGCCTCCCAAGTGCTGGGTTTAAAGGCGTGTGTCACCACCACTTGGTTCCAAATCCTTTTTAGAGATAATTTTCAACTATAATTTTTGAGAGGTAATTCCCAGCTACCCCCTTATTCGGAAGCTATTGTGTGTGAAACACGGCAATGGCAGATGGCACTCCTACCCCAGTCATAGGGGGTGAAGCTGCCCTCCCGCACACCAGTGTGACCTGCTGTATTTGTCACACATGAATATGAATAGCCCATTCATGATCCCCACGTTTACTCTCTTCTCTATGTGTGTGTGGCATATATGTGCTACATGTGTGTATTTGTGTGTGTGTGTGCATGCCCCCATTAGTGCACACAGAGGCCAGAAGAGGCAGCTGGATGGCCTGCTCTACCGCCCTTTGTCATATGCTTTGAGACAGGGTCTCTAGTTAAACCTGGAGCCAGGTTTCAGCAAGCAAGCCTTGGAGAGCTCCCTGACTCCACCCACCCTCCTAGTAGGGGGTGCAGTCACATGACCACTCCTGCCCTCACCTGCCCTCCTAGTGGGGGGTACAGTCACGTGGCCACTCCTGGGGACTTGAACTCAGGTCTTCATGCTCGCTTAGCGGCCATCTTACCTACTGGATCATCTCCCCAGCCTAACTCCTCCTAGAAGGCCCCAGTTTCCCCAAATCCCATCTACAGTATTTCTGATGCATGCCTTTCCTTAAAACTCTGTGTTGTTTCTGTGGGGCCAACTTCTCAAAGCTTTTCCTCGACTGAGAGGGGAGAAGCAGGCCGGGTAGGATTTGCCCGTGTTTGAACCCTGAACTCTTCTATCCAGACAATTCCCATTTTGTGCCAGGCCCGGGCTGTACCGTTTGTAGTTGGGAAGAGAACAGGCCTGGTTGAACAGATTCATTATGTAAATTAGATTTCAGGAGAGATCTTTTTGTCTATTTTAGAAAACTAATTATGTGCAAGTATTTAAACTCATCGACACACACCTATGGATCGTTGTACTAATTATGACGAGGCCGGCTGAGGTGAGGAGAGGAGAGTGGACGGTGAGCCGGCAGCAGAGTAGCCCTTAGAGTGGTAACAGCCCTGACTTCCTGTTTTCAGTATTTCCTTAAGTTTGTCTTAGGTACACTTGGTCCCAGAATGACCCAGGAGGTCCAGGACCACTGGCGGTGATTCTGTGGTCCCCCGGGGCTGTGGAGTGACGAGACTAACGTCAAGTGGATGTGAGAACTGATCTGGTCAGGGCACACTGGCTCTTGGGATGACTCCCGAGAATTCCCCGTCTCAATCCACCGAATGGAGGCCCTCCTGCTCCACACTGCACCCACTGTGTGGTACACAGGTCTACGGTCTTCTTAGCAGGGGGCCAGAGGAGCCAGGAGGGCAGCTTGGGGCCTGATTCTCCCTGGGAAGGGAGGGGCTGACTTCATTCTACCTGAGGCTTCTCTTGAAAATCTTATCCTGAAGACCTGCTGTTAAATTCCTGTCAACATTTTCTCCTTACTTCCTCTCTCCCATCTTTCCTTTCCTTTTCTCCTCCCTGTCCCCTTCCTTCCCTCCTGTCCCCCTCCATCCCTCTTTTCCCCTTCCCTCCTTTCTTCCTCTGCCTTTTCTTCTTCCCTCCACTTTCTCTCTCTCTCTCTCTCTCTCTCTCTCTCTCTCTCTCTCTCTCTCTCTCTCTCTCTCTCATTTCTTTACCTCTGAAGTGCTGGGGATCAAACTCAGGGCCTCGTGCAGTGGAAGTTCTGAGTCCTCTGCATCTCCTCCAGTAGCGATAAATTCCCCTTTCTCAATCCCAGACCCCAGATTTGACTTTGAGGAAACAAGACATATTATCCAGGCATGAAATTAATACTGTCAGGTGAGTCAGTATGAAAATCAGATTTGGAAGTAGAGAGACAAATCTGCAGCTGTCACCTGGTCTCTGACTGAGAAGGCACATGCAGACACAGTGGCCAGCGTGAACATGTAACTTTTTGCCTCCTGATGCTATGATTGGCCCCAGGGACTTGGTCATTCCAGGAACACATTCTACCCTAACCCCTACTGTGAAGATTGCCACCCATGCTCCTTCAGTTTGGTTAGAAGCTCTCCCTGCTCTGTCTTGGTGGAGTCACAGAAAGTTCAGTCTGAGGTTGAAGTCATGGCCAAGCTCATGCCAGCCTCCAGCTGGCTGTGGCTTTTGTTCCCTTCTGTAGACAGGATGTGCCGAGGGGTTGATGACACACACCAGCCTCGTGTCTGACCACTTATAGCAGTGCAGATTCTTGTACCTAGAGCATGTGACTATGGAGACATGTGTCACTGAGTTCAGCCTAACAGCTACCGCATATGTGTCTGCTGACGCTGATAGACCTCACAGCCAACAGGGAGCCCGTCACATGGGTCAAATACCCTGCCTCTGGGATGCTTGGGTCTGGGGGTGGGGGTTCAGACTTTGATTTTTTTAGATTTCTCATGTATACAGTGCACAGTGAGATCTCTCAGAGGACCCAAGTCTAAAAATAAGATTCTTTTGTATCTTATATGCACCTTAAACACACAGCTTGAGGTCGTGTATTTATATTTTATTTAATTTGTGTGAATGTGTGCATGTGTGTGCGTGTATAGGACAGACAACCTTGGTATGGTTCCTCAGGTGTCATCTACCTTTTTTGAGACAGGTCTCTTACTGGCCTGAAACTCACCAAATCAGTCTCTGATATTGACCTGCCTCTCCCCCCCTCAGGAATCCACTTGCTTATCCCCCTCCCCTTCAGAAGATCCACCTGCCTCCCTCTCAGGAATCCACTTGCTTATTCCCCTCCCCTCAGGGATCCACCTGCCTCCCCTCCCCCTCAGGGATCCACCTGCCTCCCCCTCACCCTCAGGGATCCACCTGCCTTTCCCCCTCCCCCTCAGGGAATCCACCTGTCTCTCCCCCTCAGGGAATCCACCTACATCTCCCCCTCCCCCTTGGGTTCCACCTGCTTCCCCCCGCCCCCTCGGGGATCCACCTGCATCTCCCCCTCCCCCTCGGGGATGCACCTGCCTCCCCCTACCCCTCAGGGATCCACCTGTATCCCCCTCCCCTCAGGGATCCACCTGTCTCTGCCTCCCCTCAGGGATCCACCTGTCTCCCCCTCCCACTCAGGGATCCACCTGCCTCCCCCGCCCCGTGCAGCTACCAGTGTCCAGCACCATGCCTGTTGCCTGCCTTTACTTTTTTACACAGTTTCCAGGGATTGAGCTCAGGTCCGCATGCTTACAGAGCAAGCACTTCGTGGATTTAGCGATCATCTCGGCCCTTTACACTACATTTGAAATAAGTTTGCTTTTGAGACCAAGTTTGCATGTGCTGAAGGATGGATCATACCTGTGGTGTCATGTGAAATGCTCAAAACGTCTAAGACGTGGGACAGTCCAACATCCTGAATGCTCAGTTACTTGTAAAACCTCATCACATTTACATAGAATTCCAAGACATGGAATCAGCTCCTGTTAGTTACAAAACCCACTACAGTGTGCTTGCTGCACTGGGTTGTTCAATAACTCTGTAGGAAGGCGGTCCATGTGCCCAGTACAGGCTTCTTTCAAAGAATAGTTTGTGCTGTGGTTGATTGATGCCTCCGGGGCAGATCCTGCAGTCTCTATAGGAGATGTAACTCCAGCATATTCTGGAGATCAGTGTCAGGCCTCGACCGTGCTCTCTACTCCCCTCCATTATGCATTTGTCGCTTCACAGCTTTGGGGCTCCCTGTCCCCTCCACTGGAACAGCATTCATTCTTGTTGTGGGGCAGTGGATTGTGGATGTAAAGACCTGCATGTGGATGTAAAGACATTGCCTTTTATAGAAATGGAAGGTGACACAGGTTTTTTTTATGATGATTTATGTGCATGCAAGTCTGTGTGTGCATGTGTGCACATGCGTGAATGTGTGCAGTGTGTGAGTGTGCATGTGTGTGCACAAGTGTATGCATGTGTGTGTGCTGGGGTGTGTCTGTGTAAGAGTATGTATGTGTGTGCGCATGCATGTGTGTGTGTGACACTTACCTGAGCATGCGTGTGGAGTATGCATTGGATGTTTCCTATCTTGTTCCTCTTACTTTGAAGAGTCAGGGTCTCACCCAAAGCCTGGAACAGCCCACAACCAGCAAGCCCCAGAGGTCCTCTTGTCTCCTCTGGTACCCGCCCCCCCCCCCGCCATCAGTGCTGGAGTTAGGGGTGTATACCATCACATCTGTCTTTTTGTTAAAATGTGAATGCTGGGAATTTGAACTCAGGCCCCCAGGCTTGCTCAGCAAGACCTCTTTCTTACCTGCTAAACCATCTCCCTAACTCTGGTTAATTTTTGATTTAGGTTTTTAACTATGTCTAGATTTGAGATCATGGATCCCCCTGCCTCAGGAATTTGAGGATTGAGCATAGGGGTGTGTTCCTGTGTCTGTTGGAACTTGAGTTTATATTGCTATGATTTATATCCCTGGAGAAGGGACAGTGTGCTCACCCATCATGGAATAATATTTTAGACTTACACACTGCTGGACCTAAACAACTGTGGGAGGATTCAAGAACCACATGAGATAATTTGATTTTTAAAATTATTTAATATTTTACATTATCAGAAAAACCAGGAGTGACGTCTAGATCCTGTATCACCAGGTGGTATTTGATACTTACAATGAGGTTTTTCAAAAAGTAAATTGAAAGAAACTAGTGAGATGGCTCAGCTGATAAAGGTATCTGCTGCCAAGAGTGAGGACCTGAGTTCGATCCCTGGGGATACACATGGTAGCCGGAGAGAACCAACTCCCACAGGTTTTCCTCTGCATGCCAGCTCCTCACTCCACAAACAAACAAATAAAAGTATTTAAAACTAAAAAGAAACTGTTAAGATACAATGTACAGGTGTGTGAGAGTCCTTACATAACGCAGTGTCCATTGTGATGAATATACACAATGGAAATGAGAAACAGAAACAACAAAGGAGAAACTATTAGACTTGGAGGAACTGGAGAAGATGGCAGGATAGTCCGGGGAGTGACACATTGTGTCAACCATCAGTAAACAGAGAGAGATGAATGCAGGGTTCAGCTTGTTCTCTTCTTCCTATGTAACCCAGATGGTATCCTATGGATTGGTGCCACCCATACTCAGAGTGGGTCTGCCGACTTCCATTAACCTAACCTAGAGCACCCCTCCCCAGGCTGTGATCTTGTGTCCTGATCCAAAGGAGTCCACAAGCCTTATTTAGCCGTTGCAAACTCAAGGATTTAATTCTGTTGGGAAGTGATGGTTATCCCTTCCTTGGCTTTAGAATGTGAGACTCAGGTGGGTCAGACAGAACTTGGGAGCAGGCAGAAGCTAAACTGTTTGGGTGTATTTGTCGATGGGTGTGTTGGTGCACACCTGTGACCTCCGCATTCAGAATGCTGAGGCAGAAGGATGGCCCTTATCTGGAAGGTGTCTGCATCACACAATGAGCTGAAGGTCAGCCTGAGCTACAAAGTGAGACTGTATCTCAAAATACCAAGATGAGTCAGTGGGTACGGACTTGCTGCAGAGGCATGAGGTCCTGAGTTCTGATCGTGGCACCCGCATAAAGGTGGCGTATGGCTGCTGCACCCAGCACCCCAGTGCTGTGGGAGATGAAGACAGGCAGATGGTTAGGGCTTGCTGGCTTCCAGCCTAACTCCAGCCAGGATCAGTGAGAGACCTGTATCAAAGGAGTAAGGCCAAGGGTGACAGAGGGGGACACTTAGAATCACTTATCATCTATCAACACACACTCACAATGCACTCTCTCACACACAAACATGAGTGCACACACATGCATATACACATAGACACATACGTACACATACCCACGAACACACAATCATACTCACATACACACACTTAAACTCGCACACACATGACAGACACACACCCATACTCACACATGCACACGTGCAGTCACACACACATGAATACACACACACTCACACACACACACATGCACAGCATATACACATAAACACACACACGAACACCCTCCCCCCCTAAGTCTTAGCTTCTATTTGAGGGTACCCCATGTGATGATGGTGCTGGCATTGCCTTATGAAAGCAACTTCCCCAGATCACCCACACATTGATCCTATGGGCTTGACCCTGCCGCTTATGTGAACCCAGGGCTGCTGAGCCCACACATGGCGTGAAGGGTTTATGCGGCTTGAGGACGAGCCTCTCGACTGAGGCTCTTAGAGAGCAGCTCACTGTGTGCAGGAGAGCAGAGGCTGCCCCCTTAGTTTGTCAGTAGGATTTACGGCTTCCTTTATCTTGTTCTGTGGTAATTGGGTTGAGTTTTTCTTCTCCTTTTCCCTCTGTGCTTGGCCAGTGGTGCCAGCCTTCTGGGAGGAAATGTCACTTGCTTGCCAAATTAAAAGCCCCAGATCTGCTCACTCTCGAGCACCAAGCCATTGCTGTGAGAGAGGCTCGGCTCCCCGTCCGGCTGCTCGACCTATTTAATAGGCTTTGAAATGAACCTTCTAGTGTAATAGATAGGAGACATGGATTCCTTCTCAGGCCAGCTTTGCCATGATGCCTGCCTCCCAGATGGCACTCTGAGTCACAGAGGGCAGTTGCCTGGGACTTTGAGTCAAGATAGTGGGTGACTGGTTAGGGTGAAACAGTCGCGTTGAGTCAGATGGGACTGGGTCTGGGCACAGCTGAGGTCCCCAAAATATATGTAGAAACTGGAGGCTGTGGTGATGAAGCTACCCTGAGTCAAGAGTGTGGCCTCAGCTCCTGGACACAAGGCAGCCACAGAACAGTGAAGATCAGCCTCCCGGAGGGTATGCGGATGTACGGTCTGGATCAGAGGCCATTCTGGGTCTGCACCTCTGCATCCCAGACTGAAGCTGTGCTGCTTTTTTCTCTACTGTCACAAGAGACCGGGCAGGGGAAGCTTAAGGAAGAAGGGAGTTGCTTTGATTGGTGGTTTGAAAGGACATAGTCCATCACTGTGGTGTCGCCATGGCAGCGGGAGCCCGAGGCGCTAGTCCCTACTTAGGAAGCAGAGAAAGATGAATGCTGGTACTCGGCTCAGAGTCTTAGGTTTATTCAGTTCATGACACTAGTCTACAAGATGGTGCCAACGCCATTTAAAACTGGTCCTTCTACCTCCGCTAACCCAGTCTAGAGACTCCTCACAGATGTGCTCAGCGGCGTGTCTCCTCGGTGATCCTAGGTCCTGTCAAGGTGACGGTCATCACAGAAGGTGGCACTCCTCTTGGGGCTCTCTGATACGTATGCGTACATGTCCCACATTGTCGAGTGCCTGGGTGATGCCAGGTCCCAGAAAGGCTTCTCCAGTGCGCACACGAACCCTGTTTCCCAGGGGCTAACAGTGGAACCAGGAATGAGCCAGTCTCCTGAGAAGGTTGCCAGCGATGTGGCTTAGTGTAGTTGTATTTAATACTCTTGCTAGAGTCCAGCATCGAAACACTTATTTCATTTTTCACTCTTCCTGGCTGTGTGTTTATGTTGGGCGGGGACCTGTGAGCTGTCAACGGTCCCCTGAAGAGTCCAGAGAAGACAGTTGAAAAATCCCCAACCTGGTTTGTTTTTAATGTGTTGTAGTGGGGGTGGGGTGGGCAGAGGCCGTCATCAGGTGACGCCCCCTTGCTGTCCAGCTCACTTTTAGAGACAAGGTCTCCTACTGAATCTGGCTATGCTGGTTGGCCAGTGACTTCCCAGGAACCAATCTGTCCCTTCCCTAGTCTCTGTCTCTTCCCCCCAGTGACTGGGGTGCCAATTGCATGCTGCTGCCTGGTTGTTGACATGGGTGCTGATGATCAAGCACAGGCCACCGAGCCCTCTCCCCTGCCACCTGACCTTTTCTTATGAGGGATCATGGTCTAGATGAGATAAAGATAACACCAGTTATTATTCAGTGTAGAAGAGCTGATGTGGGAGAAGAGGCGAAGGTAGAACAAACCCAGATGATGCTCATCTAAGATGTTTCTTTGGGAGCCAGTAACAGCCTCTCCAGAGAACTGTCTTCCAACATAGGGGCCAGTAGGCAGTTCTGTGATGATCCGGAGGGTAAATGCATCAGGATTTCTGTGTCCCTCTGGTCTCTGCTGGGGTCATTTCAATCTGAGTCAATGGAATTCCCATTCCATTGGGATCACGAGCAGCCAGGGATAGTATGCAAATGATCATTGTGGGCATGTTCCAATAAAGTTTTATTTATAAGAATGAATGGTGGTGGGCCAGATTAGCCTTTTGGCTTGATGTTTGTCTAATCTGAGAGGAGAGTTGATCAGGTCAAGAGAAGAGGGTTATACATACCCCAGCCTGAGAGTGGGAGGTATCAATGCCTGGAGCTCGGGCTGCTTTGGGAAGTGACGTGAGGTGAGGGGAGAGGGGGGCGGTAACCAGAGGGTTAAGTAACAGCCCAGGTTTATTCTGAGGCTGCCAGGAGAGAACCTTCTGGAAGGGCTTTCAGTAAGGAGGGCTATCACGGGTCATGCCTGCTTTTAGCTGTACTACATCTTGACCTCAAGGCTTTGGTTCAGCGGCTCCGAATGCTTTCCTTCCTCTCTGTCATGAATTAATTCTTGCAGGTGTGCCCCGAGCTTCCCAGGATACCATACAGTGTGTGGTTCTGGTGGCGAGGCTGAGCGGAAGCCAATGGGAGGCACTGCCATCTGTTTCTGGTGGCTGTTGGCAGAGGATGGAGCCTCAGATCCTCTTCTAGTACCAGACACCTCCCCACCCGCGTCACCTCTGAAGGCCGGGTGACAGCTCCTGATGGACAGCTTAGGCCTGCGCCATTTAAACCGGTTGTGGCCGGAAACCTTCTAGTTGCTAGTAACGAGCCCTGCCCCCACACCTGCTCCCCACAGACTGGAGGTATTTATTAACTCAAATTAATAGAGGAAGAAGAAAACCCTTAACAGCCCTCTGGACCTCCAGACAGGCCCTACTCTGCCATGGCCAGGCTCCCAGAAGCTTTTTCTGCTGGACTGGCCAATCAATGAATGACTTTCAGGAAGCAGATGCTAAGCTGTCCGTTCCAGACCCAGTTCATCTTGGGACCATCTTCTGCCCACTGTGTGGCCTCTGTGTGTGGCTGTGGTTTCCCTTCCAAGAGGCCAGCCGTACCCCTTTCTGCCTTCACGTCCTAGTATCAGATCTCAGAAGCAGCTCGAGCTCACAGCTGCTCCACTATGAGGCAGCCACCTCTTTTCACATGCATAGATAATCAGATCCTTCAGCATAGCTTGGAGTCCATAAATAAAGGCTCGGCAAGTGTTTAATGGGCAAGAGTGAGTGAGTGAATCAATGCTTTTTCCAGGCTCTCAGTGTAGAATGAGTAAGAAAATGCTCAAAGCCTGTCAACGGTGTTCATCAGTTCCTTTTTAGTCTTGATCCTGCAGGATGGGGTAATGTGGGAGCCAGTGACTGAAAACCTTCCTTATTGTTCTCTTCTCGTTTCATTTCCGTGACTGAGACACCTGGCAAAAAGCAACGTAGGGAAGGAAAAAGTTTATTCTGCTTACGATGCCAGGTCCCCAGTCGTCATTGGAAGATGTCAAAGCAGGAACTCGGGCAGCTGGTCAGGTCACATCCACAGTCAAGGGCAGAGAAAAAGGAACACGCCCACACTGCTTGTCTGATTGCTTTCTTATATAGTTTAGAAGGCCTACCTAGGGAATGGCCTTGCCCACAGTGGGCTGGGCTGGACCCTCCCACATCAACCGACAATTAAAAATTTCCTCATAGACATGCCCGCAGACCAACCTAATCTAGATACTTCAGTTGACATTTCCTTCTCAGGGGATTCTGTTTTGTGGCAAGTTAGGATTTAAAACAACCATCACCCATTCCTTTCATCAAACCTAGGGCTGTTTTTTTTTTCTTTGCATTTGGGAGTGAGCACACTTCTAACACTGGTGTTGTAGGCAACCTCTGTTCTAATGCAACAGAGGTGCCTTTTTCTACAGATGTCACAGCTCACGTATGGGGAAGGTGAGCTTGCAGTCAGGCAGTGGATTCTGCGGGAGGAAGGGTAGATTGCCCTTGCTGTTGGGCTGTGAATGATAGAAAGGTTGCAGGTTTTATTTGCTATTGTTAACCATGATGCCGCACCAATGTCTTATTTATTTTTTTGTATTTGAGAAACCCTTTCACGCCCATTGCAGACCCACTCCCCCAGCAACACTTTGATGTGGGGCTGCTGGTTGCTTGTCACTAAAGGAAACTGGCATGTCAACATGGAATACCCATTCCTGACATGTGTGTGCTGTCTCCATTCCTTCCATGAGATCATCACTGCACCAAGAGCCTGGCTGAGGAGCAGTCTGTGGCTCTGTCTGCACTGCACACAAGCTGTAGTTCTTGCCGCAGCTGGGTCATGGAGTAGGCAACCTGGAGACACAAGACTGGCGTGCTCGGCCCTTCTGTGTCTGTCACCTGCTCAGGTCCCAGCCAGAAGCATCTCAGAAAATGTGAGCTGAATCGTTATCCATGCTTGGTGGATCTCACAGGACACTCATGCCAGAGCTCTGTTCCGACTTATTCTCAGCTGCCCACTTAGCCTTTCAAGATTCTTTCTGCTGTGTGAGGAAGCTCGGGGCTCTACGAGCCGCAGGGGCCTCTCAGAAGTTAATGTCCCGTTCCAGGTTGTGATGGACTGCCGCTGGGGTGTCTGCCTGGGGCCAATTTACTGTGAGCAGTCCAGCAAATTTGGCCTCCAGTGAAGAATTTATGGATTTACTTAACCATTCAAGCGCTGTGTAGTAAGATGACAAAACTCTCTGGTGCTTCTGGTGGTGGGACCAAGTGGCCGGAGTCTTTGCCTATGGGTCTATTCCAATAGTTATGCAGTTACCCCATCTCTCCCCCATTTTTATGGAAGAGGAACACATGTCCCCGTTTTTCCTTCTCTTCAACTTCGTTTTTATGCAAAAACCAAACAAACAAACCATAGAGCTGGTGAGGTGGCTCAGGGAATACAGGTGATTGCCTCCAAGCCCGACTAGCTGAGTTTGATTCTTGGGGACTCACATGATGAAAGGGGAGAACTGTCCCTCACAGGTTATCTCCTCTGGGCCCCAGAAGCTCACCGTGGCTTGTGCCCCACCTCCACATGCATACACAATAAATAAGTAAATGCAATAAACTCCACAAAGAGTTCTTTTCAAAAGCCACAGATTTTAAGATCAACGAGTTTGTGGGCTACGCATGAGTGTGTGGGTACATATGTGTGTGTGTGCGCGCACGCGCGCCATAGAAGCGACAGCACGGTTTTGAGTGACTTCCTCTCACTCTCTGGAGTCCCCTGTCACCACCCCAGTGCTGGAATTCCAGGCACAGACAGCAATGCCAGACTGCGTATGTGAGGACTGAGGATTCGAACTCAAGTCCTTGCTCTTAGACAGCAAGCTCTCTTATCCACTGACCATCTCCCCAGCCCTAGGTTAAATGAACTTTGATAGATTCATATTCCTGGTACCCATCCCCCCAAACAAGATAAGGAGCATGTGTTGCCCATTCTAGAAAGTTCTTTCATGTTTCTCTCCAACTGTCACGCCCACCCTAAAAGCAACAACTCTTTGGATTTATATACCAGGGCTTAGCTTTCTTCTAGGACTTCCTATAAATGGAGCCGTGAAATACATGTGTTTTGGTGGCTTGCTTCTCTCATGAAACATCTTTCCCTCAGCATGCCACCCCTGAGAGCCACCTCCGTGTGGCACGGGATCGAGGGACTCACAGTTCATTGCTGAGCAAACAGCAATTTACCAGTTCTCAGCGTGGTCTGTTTCCTGGGCTGCAGCAAAAACAAAAAACAAAAGACAAAAAGATGATGAAAGGAGAGACTCAACGACAGACAGCAGCGGTTTGTTGACTTACAGGGCTCCAGGCTAGAAAGCCCAAATCAAAGTGTCAGCCAAGCTGTGAGTCCCTGGAGCTTCTAGACAGAATCTTTCCTTGTCTCTCTGTGATCGGAATGGTTTCAGGTGATCCTTGGCGTTGGCTGGCATGGAGCCATCCTCTTCAAAGCCAGCTCCTTGCTTCCTGAAGTCAGTAAGCACTTCTGTCATAAACACTCCAGTGGTGAGCCCAGGTTCACGCTGATCCAGCCTGACCTCATCTTAACAGAGACCCGAACTTGCCAAGTAAGGTCACATTCATGGGGACTGGGGTTAGAACGCCAGTCTCCCCCTTTTCTCTCTCTCTGTCCCCCCATGTGTGTTTGTGTGTCTGCTCATGTACACGAAGTCCAGACGTTGATGTTGAGTGTCTTCTACAGTTGCTGTCCACCGGTGTTTTTTGAAGCATAGTCTCTCTCTAGAACCCAGGCTCACTAATTCAGCTAGGCTGCCTAGCTAGCAAGCCCCCAGGTGCTTCCTGTCTCTGCTTCCTGAGATTGTAGGTGTGCACACTGCCTCACTAGGACTTCTGCGTATGTCCTAGGGATCCAGTTTATATCCTTATGTTTTTAGGGCAAGCACTTTCCCCACTAAGCCATATCCTCTGCCCCTTGGACACAGCTCCAGCTCCTCTCTTCCCATCAACACACCTTTATCCAATGCGTTTCCAGGTCGGGGCTCTATGAACCCATCTGAGCGTGCCATCAATATTCTCTTATGAGCGTCCGTGTATGGATAATGTCTTGTATCTTGGTTCTCTTGGTGAAGCCCCTGTGAGAGGCACTCTGAAGTCCTCCTGGATGTGTGTGTTTAGTTAGTTTCATGCATAAATCCCAAGCTGGTCTCCAGGCAGCTTGTACATTTGACAGCCTCAGTTACAGATGAAGGAAGCCTGGGGCTTCTATTGTGGCTCCTCTCAGTATAGGGCAGTTTTGTCCTTAGAGGGCACCTGGGAAGGCTGGAAGACAGTTTTGCTTATTATGAGTGGGGTTGGGGGAGACTGATGTATTATGTGTGGATGTTGGACAAAGACATTGGTAAGCGCACTTTTACCATCATGGGGATGGTCCTGGGAGAAGCTGAGATGAGGAACCCTGTGTCCTACTTCTTGGCTCTGTGATACTGTGGTCCTCATTTCTGCATTCTCACAGGTGGGAAGCGAGTCTTACTGTGTTTCAAGCTCCATCTTCCCAATGAGTAAAACTGCTAGGCTTTCTATGAATTGAATGCCTCACCTCTGAGTGTATGTGTGTGCACATGTGTGTAGGTATATGAACGGTATTTGTGTGTATGTACATACATGTACACACCTGCCACTCCTGTGAAGGTCAGAGGATAACTGTGTAAGAGTTAGTTCTCTCCTCTGCCATGTAGATCCCAGACACGGAACTCACGTTGTCAGGCTGGGGGCCTCCAAGCATCTCACTGTCACAATGTGAGTTACCCACGCAACCTTTGCCTATATATTTTAGTTACCATGTTATGGATCAGAGATGTGGATGTTTTCTATCAATCATTATCTCTCTTGACCACTTTCTTTCAGTTTATTCTTTCTCAAAGAGCCAAAGTTTGCTTTTCAATGGAGTTTGATGAATGAATCCTTTTCTCTCGTACAAGGTGCCTTCTGTTTCTTAAGCCAGCCAAGCCCAATGTTGTCAAGGAATTCTCCATTTTCTTCTAATGGAGAATGGTTTATAATTTTAGCTTTTGTGATGGGCTTATGACCAAGCTCACATTAATTTTGCATATGGTAGAAACCAAGACATGGAGGCTCACAAGACCTCAAGCACCCTACACCTATGTTAAGTGTGACTCAGTCACGCGTGTGGTTATCCTACCATGGACGGTTCGTTCCATGTGTCGGTCCAGCTGTTCTTACTCATCTGTCTGTATACCTATGTGGCAAGACCACACTGCTCCATATTGGCTTCTTACCTTTTCATCCACCATCCCTCTCATTCTTCCCACCGTCCCTGGATTTGGGTGAGTCTCTGTGGGTTTGGGTTGGGTGTAGGTTTATCTCTTAATCTTACATTCCTTTCTGCGACTGTTGACTGTGGTAAGACACTCTGGCCAAAAACAGCTCTGGGCAGGAGGAGAGTTTATTTGGCTTACACTTCTAGGTCCCAGTGTGTCACCAAGGTGAGTCAGCATAAGAACCGAAGCAGAGGCCTTGACAGTTGCTCTAAGGACAGATCTCTTTAGATTTTGGTAGTTCTTACATTTCTGCATGCATTGTTTCTAGAGATTTTATTTATTTGTTTGTTTGTTTGTTTTTGAAACAGGGTTTTTCTGTAACAGCCCTAGTTGTCCTGGAACTAGCAGTTGTCCTGGAATTCACTCCGTAGACCAGGCTGGCCTTGTAGATCCACCTGCCTCTGCCTCTGGAATGCTGGGATTAAAGGTGTGCACCGCTGCTACCTGGTGAGATTTTTGTTTTTTTAAGATTTAACAACAAATATTTTATTACTTAAAAGAAAGCTTTGGAGAGGGGGAACTGGATTCAAATCTAGCTTATCTGTTGGACTAAATGACTTGCTCACTGACTTTTTTAAATGTAAAATTACTTTTTTTTACTTGTTATTTATTTATTTGTAGGGTTTGGGATAGGGACATGTGGCACAGTGTGCATGTGGCGGTCAGAGGACAACTTGTAGGATTTGGTTCTTTCCTTCCATCATGGGGGCCTGCAATGGAATTGAACCCCCGTTCTCAGGCTTGGCCGCAAACCCTATTCCCCACAGAGCCAGATGTCTGTCCTCACTGCTGTTCAGCATCCCATTCTTCTCTTGCCCTAAGAACGTCCTGACTGAGTAATGGGGTCACCCTCATTGCTCCCCTTGCCTGTGAGCCAACGGGATAAGGCCATGTTTCTTCTTGGCTAATGAAGCTCAGCACTGAACACTCGCAAAACAGTCTTCCCTCAGACAGAGGGAGCCAAACCCACCTTTCCATCTCCTGGTGTCTCTTGTCCATTCTCGGCATGCTCCTGAGCATCTGGCTGGTGAAGCCTATCTTGTCTCACCTCTTCGCGTCCACCTGTCTAGTTGACATGTGTCACAGGATCATCCAGTGGCCCAGAGTCGGTGCAGTGGGGGTGGGGATTAGTAAGGCTGATTTTTTGCTTAGATCCAGGATGCTTGACGAGCTATGGGCAGCAAAGCTGGCCAAAGCCTCCTGGTGTTTCAGGATGACAGAAGATGATGCTGTTCACGGTGTCAAGGTTTGCAGCAGATCCAGCTTCTCTTCTTGCACAGGAAATGGGCAATACTCTGACACCTCCACTGTTCTGGTTTCTAAAGGCTTATTTACTTAATTTCTCATGGTCACCTTCAGCAGCCAACTTGACACAGCCTGGAGTTATCTGAGCGAACCCCCACTGGGGAACTGCCTCCATCATACTGGCCTGTGCTCACGACTGTGGGGCATCTTCTTGATTGCTCGTTGATGTAGGAGGGCCCAGCCTGCTCTGGGTGCCATCTCTGGACAGGTGGTTCCGGACTGTCTAAGAAAGCTAGCTGGATGTCAGCCAGGGAGCGAGCCAGTAGCTTTTGTCCTTGGTTTCTGCTTCAAGATCCGGCCCCTTGAACTCCTGCCCTGATTTCTCTCAGTGATGCCCTGTGACCCAAAAGTGTAAGATGAGTAAGTCCTGTCTTCCACGAGCTGCTTTATTCCGTGGTCCTTATTGTAGCAACAGAAAGTTAAAAAAGATAGGTTTAGTAGACAGGAAACTTTAGCTGCCACCCCCTCCCTATCTCCCCTCACTGCACCCCAAATGCATCATGCTATAGAAGTTGGAGTGAAATCGATAATAAAGGGTTCTAAAAGCATCAAGAATCTAGACTCCTTAGAGAGTCAGATTTGGGGCTCTCGGGGTATTTCTACAAGTCCTTGTCCTACACTGTGGAGATGACACCAGGAATGTCATTTTTCACAAGCTCAAACTTTTGTCAGGTTTCAGTAACTTTGTCTTGAGACAGGGCCTCACGGTGTAGCTCAGGAAGGCTCCTACTGCTTCTTATCTACTGGACTGTGAACAGCTCACTTGACCTCTATGACCCCCAGCCATCTGCAGAGGCAATATTTGCCCCACAGTGCTACTGTGAGACTTCCGTATGTATGTATATATGTATGTATGTGTGTATGTATATATGTGTGTACTTATGTATATGTGTATAACTGCATAATACTTGCTTGTATGTAGGAGTGGACTCAAGAGGAAAACCAAAGCTGTTGTTCCTCAGGTACCATCAGCAGATGGTTTTTGAGACAAGCTCTCTGGTTCTTCTGGGACTCACCATTTGGACCAACAAGCCCTGGGGCCCTCCCGTCTCTGCCTCCTCAGTGCTGAGATCACAGATGGCTACCTGTTACCAGAGTTTGAGTATCGATTCTTGGGGTTGAATTGAGGCTTTGAGCACTGTCAAGACTGGGCCACTTTGACATCCCCAGGCCCCCCCTCCCTCGAGACTCCAGTAACATACGGAGACACCCCCTGCCTGGCGACTGTGGTCGCAGGTCTGTTTTACATCTGCACTTGTTGAAGTCCCGGCAGAGGGAGGCTGATGACTTAGCTGAACTGTGGAAGCAATTCCTTTCCCCCTGAAGGACTGCTCAGCTGTGTTCTCCTCTCTGTGTTGGTCATGTGGATCCCGCTAGGCTTCCCTGGTGCTGCTGGAGTGGGCCTGGTTCTTATGTTGGTGCTGCCTTCTGTGGGCACGGTGAGCATGCTTTCTCCTACTGTCTGCCTACCGCTAGATCGGCCCTCCTCAGAGGTAGCCTAGAGCAGAGGTGGCCCATTCCTGGTGACTCTGCAAGATGGCATCTTTGGCCTCTGCTGGTGGCCCATTCCTGGTACTCTATGAGATGGCCATCTTTGGCCTCTGCTGGTGGCCCATTCCTGGTGACTCTATGAGATGGCATCTTTGGCCTCTGCTGGTGGCCCATTCCTGGTGACTCTATGAGATGGCATCTTTGGCCTCTGCTGGTGGCCTTTTGGGACAGACAGAACTCTCTCCACCCTCACATCCCACGTGTCTTTGTGTGGAACCACAGGATCACCAGACTCCGTTCCACACTCTGAGAAAGCAGTGACTTGGGATAGAGGGGGAAACCCCATGCTCCCCAGACTCCTTGCTTCTGTGTTCTCTGAGCACATTCAGGTACTGTTTGTCTAATACATCCTACTGGTGGCAACATCTAGGCATTTACCGTCCAATATGGTGGCCAGCAGCTGCAGGTGGCCATTAGTCTACGTTTAAAGCAACTCAGATTAACAGCGAGCAAAACTTGGTTCACACACTGCACTGGTTGCGTTTGCCACAATGGCTGGCACACAACACCTCCTCCATTGCAGGGCATTTGTGATGTTGTTTGTCCACTTACTGATGCCTGTGCTCATCCCTTCTGAGAAGTCTCCCAACCCTGGGGGGTTGTGATTCTGTGGTACACCTGTATGTCAGTAGATACCTCCTTAGGAAGCAGAGTGTGACTTGTCCTGGCTAGCAGGTACGCAGACGGGGGTACACCCACGTTGTGAATCTGGGGCCCTCGGAAGGCCAGAGCCACTCTAAATAGCTGCTCTTTAGTGTTGAAAAAATATTGCGGAGTCTAGGAAAGGGCTCTGTGAGGCAGGAGGAGAAAGACGGTGCCAGGGAGGGTGGTGGTTAAGCACCCATAGCTTCGACAGCATTTTTACAATGGCTCCTGAATCCCCAAGGTGACAGCAGCTGTGTAGAGTCCTCTGTGGTGTTAGGAATATTTAAGCAATGGTCCTTCTTCCCCCTTGGGTAGCTAGACCGCCATGTTGTCCCTGGCAGGCCTTGCTGAATGGGTATGATCTGTCCGTCCATGGTGCCACTCCATGCCGATTCTTCTTATCAGCAACTTGCCTGGATCTGAAGGAGAGGGGCTACACCTCCATCTTCCTCCCCCTCCCCACATAGGGTCTCAAGCATCCCAGGCTGGCCTTGAACTGTCTATGCAGAAGGTGACCTTGAACTCTATGTCTTTTTGACTCTACCACCAGAGTGCTGGGATTTCAGACATGCCCCACCACCAGGTTTATACAGTGCTGGGGATCCAACCCAGGGGTTCATATATGCTCATCAAGCATTCTACCTCCTGAGATACAACTCAAGCTCCACTTACTACTCAGGTCTTTCTAGAAGATTCCAAACTGAATAGCAAAGCCGTCCCCTTTCTACACAGAAGAGTGACTAAGGGGTAGAGAAGGGGAGAAGTCACTAAGGAATTCCTTTCATAGGAAAGAGAAAATGGGTATAAAAAATGGCAGCTGCTTCTAGCATCCTGGCCTCAGGAAGCCCCAGGACATCTGGTCGACCTGGTTTGGGGTTCTTTTCCTATATGACTGAGCTAGAAGAACCTTTGAGAAGTATCTTATTTTACCTCCTGCTGGTTGGAATTTTGCATAAACAACTAATGTATCCATATGTGGCAGTACCTAGGATCCTGAAAGTTTCTTGGTAGTAGGCAGGGTCTCCACTGGGTGAGGAGGATCTGCCTGGAGTGAGACGACTGGGTTCAGAGCAATGAGTCACATTAGCGAATGATGAGGAGTGGGGGACACTCTAGCTCTCTGGCTGTTAGGGTGGACCTGGAATCGTTCCAGTTTATGAAGAGAAATCACAAATGTGGACATTTTCCCATGTGTTTGTAAAAAGGATTGCCCACAAATCCGGCTTAAAATCTTGCACGGTCCAGATCATTTCCCTGCCGTCCCGATATTAACCTGCAGGCTCTAATCTTGCAGAGCAAATCTAGAATTTTCCAACCTTTTCATGCCATTTTTTCCCCTTGAAGTTTACTCTAGTAGAGTAAACTGGGCCCACCTTCAGACTACTGTCTGGGAAATCTCAAGCCCCCCCCCCCCCTTTTTGATAGGGAGATGGTGGTGGCCTTGCCCTGTCATATTTGACAACAACAATACCCTTTTCAAACACCCACATCCTAGTTTTCTTTTTATTGCTGTGATAAAACACTGCAGCCCAAACAACTTAGGCAAGAAGAAGGTTTCTGTGACTAACACTTCCGGGTGCCAGTCTATCATGGAAGGAAAGGCAGGGCAGGATCTCAAGTGGGGGCTTGAAGCAGCAACTATGGAGAATCGCTTTGACCGGCTCGCTCCCAGGCTTCTGCCTGTACATCCTAGACTTAACCTGCCTCGGGATGGTCTCTCCAGTGACCTGTGTCTTCACACATCAATTCGCCATCAAGACCCCTCCCCCAACCCGCTCCGTATAGGCCAGCCTGATCTGCACAGTCCCTCAATGGAGGCTCCCCTCTCAGACGTGTCTAAGTTGTATCAAGCTGTAGTCACAGCCACCTAGGAAAGCACAGAAGGAATAAAAGACCAAAAGCCGTGTTGATTGACAGACCCAGGGACTAATTCTAGATCACCCCACCTGGAGGGACTCACCTGGACCTGAGCTTAGCTGAGCGGTCTTGATCCTTGTCTCCACAGTGGCTAGTGGGGTTTGCTAAAATGGCTCCGCAAGCAGGTGCCTTCCCCACAGTCCTCTGCAGGGATTTTAGAAGAGATCGTCTCCGTTTAATCCGTAACCTAGTTAGTGAGCCTCTCAGCTCCTCTAGGCACCCATAGATGCCACAGCGTTAATCCGTGTGGAGTTAGTATTTTAATGAAAATTGGAAAAACAAATTCCTTGCAGACTGCACTTGTCATTGACCCCTTTTCTTGATGAGACCACAGGTTACTCCGACTTCTTCCACAAAGTGCATTTGCTGGCTTTACTGGCTGTGAAGTTCACTGGGAGGGTGGCTTCGGGATCTAGGTACTTACAAGTCTGAACCCCAGTCTGTGTGGGCCTTTTGCTCAGTGAGGGCCCCTTGTTCTCAGAGTGGCTTATTGCTTCCGCAAGCCTGCTTCTTGAGCAGTTCTAAGCTGCCCATTTCTATGGAAAGAGAAACGGCTTTCTCGAAGGCTCTCACAAAAGCTATCTTGTGTACAACTTTGGGAGCATCACTGTATCCAGGGGATGAAAGAAGTTTGTTGGGCCAGATGTTCAAACATCTGCCTGCTCTACATGGAAACATGAAGGTGGGCTCTAGGTAGACAAAACTGACATATGTCTTCTATATTTTTTAAATTTTATTTTATTTTATGTGTATGGGTATTTTGCCTGCAAATATATCTGTACCACTTGTATGCCTGGTGCCTGTAGAGGCCAGAAGAGGGACATCAGTTTCCCTGGACTTTAGTGGTGAGCTGCCGTGTGGGTTCTGGGAATCGAACTGAAGACCTCTGGAAGAATATTCAAGAGCAGCAGATAACTCCTAACAGCCGAGCCATCTCTCCAGCCCCCATGTCATCTACATCTTAATAATAAATAAAACATCAGTGTTTGGCCAGCCTGTGTCATGCAGGAGAGCTGAGGATGCTGGAATCAGAAGGGAGGGTTAGGGATAGGAGAACTGAGGATGCTGGAGTCAGAAGACGAGGGGCAGAGACAGGAGAGCTGAGGATGCCGGAATCAGAAGGGAGGGGTAGGGATAGGAGAACTGAGGATGCTGGAGTCAGAAGGTGAGCGGCAGAGGCAGGAGAGCTGAGGATGCTGGAGTCAGAAGATGAGGGGAAGAGACAGGAGAGCTGAGGATGCTGGAGTCAGAAGACGAGGGGCAGAGACAGGAGAGCTGAGGATGCTGGAGTCAGAAGGGAGGGGCAGAGGCAGGAGAGCTGAGGATGCTGGAGTCAGAAGACGAGGGGCAGAGACAGGAGAGCTGAGGATGCTGGAGTCAGAAGGGAGGGGACAGAGGCAGGAGAGCTGAGGATGCTGGAGTCAGAAGATGAGGGGAAGAGACAGGAGAGCTGAGGATGCTGGAGTTAGAAGGGAGGGGCAGAGGCAGGAAATCTGAGGATGCTGGAGTCAGAAGGGAGGGGCAGGGACAGGAGAGCTGAGGATGCTAGAGTCAGAAGGGAGGGGCAGAGGCAGGAGAGCTGAGGATGCTGGAATCAGAAGGTGAGCGGCAGAGGCAGGAAAGATGAGGGTGCTGGGCAGTTCATTCAGGAGCCAGCAAGGGAGTGAAAACTCACTGGGGCCTGAGAAAGCTCATTTTAAGAGCTCTGCCAATAGTTTAGAAAGCAACCAGACCCGATTTGTTGTTTATTGTGTCTCACTGCTATTGGTGGTATTTGCTGCTTCGGCCTCTTCCCAGACCAACAAGATTTATTTAGAGCTTATTTTGGGGCGTCTGCCCATTGCCATGGAACCCTCAGAAGTGCCTAACCTAGCTGTGGTCCTGTATCTCTTTAGAGGTCCTACAAACAAAATTCTCCTCTCTACCTGGGATAGATTCAGAAGGGCCGGAGCCAGAAATGTTATCAAATGACCTGAGAAAGTTACCCCCGAACCCTAGTCCCAAGCCTCATCCTGACAGTCTGCACCAGGCCCAGGACACAAGTAGGAGAATTCAGGGGGAGGTTGAGAGACCCCATAGCGAGGCTGGAAAGGTTTACTCAGTTTGAAAGATAACTGGGGAGTGTTGCTCTATAACAGAGATCAGCATGGAGAAGGAAGTGCGCCATTCATTTGCATCCATGCTTGCCGCCTGCATCGAAAACAAAGCAAAGGACAGAGCTGGTTTAGGACTTATGGGGTCCTTTACTACCCATGATGCTGTGCAGCAGGCTTGAGGTGATAAGCTGTACAGCAATAATTTTGAATACATGGCATGTGAAATCCCTGCTTTATTTCCCTTTGGTTTTTTGGTTCTGGGGTTGAAGGGTGGGTCGGGGGTTGGGGAGGGACATCCCTTCCAAGCATGTCACCGGGAATCTCGAAGGAATGTGTGCAGTTTGAATGCATGTGAACGACGTCACTATACCTTTCTGTTTTGACTTGGCCCGCAGAATCAACGTGTCTCAAGCATTCCGCATGCTTTAGAAGCCTCAAGGGTAAATAGAATTTGCGGTAGATTGGTTAGAAGGTACTAATTAGGGTAGATCATTGTTATTTGAATTTGTGGTAACCAATATAGGGGAGAGAGAAGGAGAGAGGGGGAGAGAGAGAGAGCGCTATGATTGGTGTACGTTTCTCCCCAAGCTCCTGCGCATCTCCTCTCTCACCTAGGAGAGCACTGCCCTGTGAGGCTGGCAGGTTAGACATACTCAGATTAACTTGTTACACTTAGAAATGGAAGTTCCTTGAGGTTAATTGAGTGGGCCAAGGTCAAATAGTTAATTGGGAGGAAGTCAGGGGAATAGAGCAGCTCCGCGCAGGAGGCAGGAAAGGTGAACCGTGCGTGCCACGCGGAGCCGTCTCATGGTTGCTCTAGAGAGCTACAGAGACCAGCAGGACTGCTCTTCATCCTCTGTTCTAATTCACCGAATAGATCCTCAAATATCGTGACAACATGCCGTCAATTTAAAAAGGTGAGGTACGCGAGGGGTGGCGCGGTGACGGCTTTGCAGTGGAGAACACGTGCTGCTCTTGCGGAGGGCACATGTTCAGTTCCAGCACCCACCTACTCACAACCACCTGCAGGGGCGCTGAGATGCTCTGCTGGCTTCCGTGGGCACCTGCACATGTGTATACACACACACTTACATGCGTACACACATACACACACCAATATTTCTAACCAAAAGTTAGGGTATCTGACAGCATTTTTCCCCAATTAAAGGTGTTCAGAACCTTGCGTGTAGGAGTTAAACCTGCAGCTCTTCTTGTTTGAGCGTCCTTACATTTAAGGGGCTCACCGGACACACCTGACTGCAGGATGCCGTCTGGAATGGCACAGGCTAAACTGTTCATCGCAGAGGTCATCGGTCCCTTGGCAGTAACTTTTCTGGGGAGTTCTGCTTCATCCACTCCCTTCAGTAGCTATGTCCTAAGTGCCCATTGTGCTGAGGATGTGATACATATTAGAAAGATTGTATCTTCTCATGGAAAGCGCACCACGTTTACAGGGTATAAAATCAAAGTAATTTCAAGTGTCCAAAAGTGCTGCAGCAGACATCATAGGGTGTTGAGATGGAGAAGAGTGGAGAGGTTCAGGCTGGGCTGGTGAGCTGAAGCCCGGAACAGAGGAAGTTTCAGGGAGAGGGAGTGTATGCAAAAGCTCTGGGGCAGGGCAGCGTTCCCATGAAGACTATAGAAAGATACTTGGTTGCCTTGGTATCTTGAATGCTAGATGCATCAAGGGTGGCCAGCAAGTGTTTGGAGTGTTTGTTGCATGCATGGATGGATGATGGATTGGTGGGTGTACCGAAAGATGAATGGGCTTTGGATGGATGGGTGAATCGATGAATGAATGGAAGGATTGATGATGTCTTAATTTGCTTTCTATTTCTGTGATAAACACCAAAACCGACATGGGGAGGAAAGGGTTTATTTGACTTACATGTTAGAGTCCACTATGAAGGAAAGTCAGAACAGGAACTCACACAGGGCAGGAACCTGGATGCAGGAGCTGATGCAGAGGCCATGGAGGGTGCTGCTCACTGACTTGCTCCCCATGGCTTGTTCAGCCTGCTTTCTTATAGAACCCAGGACCACCAGCCCAGGGATGGCACCACCCATAGTAGGCTGGTCCCTCCCACATTAATCATTAATAAAAAAAACAATTGTCCCCACAGATATCCCTGCATGCCAATCTGATGGAGGCAATTCTTCAGTTGAGGCTCTCTCTTCCAGGTGACTCTAGTTTGTGTCAAGTTAACAAAAACCACGCCAGCACACTTCCTTACACAATTGTGGGATGCCATGAGAGTCCACTGCCCTGTCTGCTTCAGGGATTTACCGAGGACATAGCACCCTGCTCAAGTGAACTTGGGCCATGTGCTATATGGCCCACAGCTTTTCTGGGCTCCGGAGTCTGCCCCTAAGGGCCCTGTTCTGGGGCAGTGAGGAAGGGGGATCTCCAGAGTGTTTCTTTGCAGGAGTCTGGGAGGCGGAGGGATTGGCCCAAAGTGTGGAGGCTTGTGCCAGCATGGGGGCCAGCTCAGGGGTTTCATTACTGTTAATTACAGCTGCACCTCACTGTGAAGGAGCACAGGTTCTTATTGCTCTCAGTGGAGAGAAGCTTCCACCGTGCCCTTAATGAGAACGTTGTCTCTGGCTGGCATGAAACCAGGATGTGAGCATGAATTTAGATGAGGTTTTAACATCCAGGAGCAACCCAGAGAGGCTGCTTCCCAAATACTTGCTTACCCCCAGGTGAGTTTCACCAGGGTGCTGGGAAGAAAAGCAAAACCCAAGGCGCAGTTTTCAGGATCTTGCAGGGTGATGGTGAGGCTGGGAAAGCTTTGTGGGATAGGGCTACTGGGCACTGTACGTATTGTCCTGGATAACTGTGGTGGGTCCTGAGTGTTTCTCAGCCTCTGCCAACTAGATGCCAAGCAGCAGCCCTAGCCTTGGCTATGACAACCAACATTCTGGACAGTGTGCAATACTCCCCTGGGGCATATTCATTCCCATGGAGAGCCGCAACGACACAGGGACATAGGGGGCTAATGGCTGTGTGAATCAGAGCCCTGGGGCCTCATAGCGGTAGGCTGATTCAAAGCCCTGCATTCGAACTGTGCTCTGCTTGGTGTGTGACCTTGGACATATGGTTAACCCTCTTAGAGGAGGAATATTATTCCAGAGGGTTGGTCAGTATGAAAAGATATGGTGTTGGTAAGTACCAGGCACAGTGTGGTCCTTTACAGCACTCTGCTCCTCATTCCTTCCTCCTGGACCCTGAGCATCTTCTTTCTCTGTCTTTGCAAGGGAGGGCCAAGGGGCATGGCTGGAGGGAAGGACAGAGGGATGGAGGAATAGAGGGATAGGAGTATGGGGGAATAGAGGATGGAGGGATGGGTAGAGGAATAGAAGGATACAGAGATGAAGGGATATAGGGTGGAGGGATGGAAGAATGGATTGAGTGAGTTAGTGAGTGAATGTTGGGGTTCTGGCACTCTGGCCCCTTGAGGACTCAGGTCTCGGGGTTCCTATGACACTCCTTCCATTCTTGTGGGGAGTCAGCACAGGGGCACACCAGAAAGAGGGGTGATGACTAATGACCTAAAGTTCTCTTCAAAGAATGGCATGGGCTTCTGCCTGCTGCTCCAAAAAGAATAACAGATCAGTGAGATTCAAGCGTTGAACCCACCCTTGCCCTGAGTAACTGGTTAATGAGCCCTGCTTTGGTAGGCACAGCCGCCGGCTGGCCCTGACTCCCAGTCAGTAAGGGACCCCCATCACACTTCCCACTCCCTCCGTGCTTCCTCGGATGAGCTAAGTGAGGAGAGAATAAAGTAGGGGGATCTCTGGTCCCTCTTCCCACCAACATCCCAAGTGGGCTGAGCTGGCTTGTTTATTACTGTCCCTGATGTAGAAGACTCAAGGGCTGAGATAGCTGGGATGCAGGTGACCAGGAGACCAAATGCTCAAATGTCCAGGACTCTGGGGAGGACAATTCATATAAACCACAACGGGAAGCAGGAACCGTAAGATAAAATGAGCTCCTTTTCCCACAGGTTTTGTTTTCGGTCCGGTGTTTCATCACATGAAGATAACGAAACTAGGACAGAGGGCAGGGCTTGTGTGCCTCCCACCCTAGCTGTCCTCTGCAGTTTCCATGGGCCAGTTCCACAAGACACCACCCCGCCACAGAGGGACCCTTGCTTGGTTCCTAAGCACGGGGCCGTCCACTGCTTCCGTAGTCTGCAGAGAGCGCAGGGCCTCTCTGTGGGAGCGGAAGGCATCAGGGGCATCAAAGGTGGAGGCTAACCCTGTGGCGGCACAGTCATTTACTCCTAACACTGGTGAGGCAGAGGCTGATGGGTCTCTCTGAGTCTGAGGTCAGCCTGGTCTAAATGGCAAATTTCAGGCTAGCCAGGGCCGTACAGCGAGACCCTGTCTCAAACAACAATAATAAAGCCAGAGGCCTAACCATGGCCCCCAGAGTTTGGTATCTATGTGAGCCATTGATTGTTCTACACCCCAGACTTCACAAGAATTAGCAACAGCACAGGCGGTAATCAGGAAGCAACATCCGTCAGTCTCACCCCCTAGTGACCTGTACTCTGACCTCCCTTGGGGCACCATTGCCACCCTTCTATCTATGCCAGTGACACCTCCACTGGGTGATTGTGATGGCAGCCACGACTGCACTGCTCCAAGTAGAGGACTCCAGCCATGTGATCTGTGCGTTCTGGGACACTGTGTGCCTCAGAATCACCTCAGGCTGACATCTTCCAGTTCTGTCACCGTGAGCTCCTAAACTGGAGAGCCCTTCCTGGGCACCTGTCACCTTCCACTTAGAGCCTCCTGCGCCTCTTTCGTTACATTCAGCAGGATTTTATTCATCTGAATGTAAGCTGGTCAGCCATGCCTTTGCCTTCTTTCTTTAAACTTTATTTATTCTTTGTATCTGTCACATCGTGCATCTCCATCCCATTCATTTCTCCATCCCTTCTTCTCTGCCCTCTGCCCTTGCACCAACCCCCCAATAAAATAAAATAAAATAAAATAAAATTTAAGAGACAAAAAAAAAGAGAAGGAAACTTGATCTCGTTCTGGAAGCTTTGCGTGGCACAGTGAGTCACACAGTAAATCCTTTGTCCGTTCATCTTTTCTTGCAACTGTTCATTGCGAGGAGTCATTGGTCTGGTTGGCGGCCTCTGGTTTCTGCTACACTATTGGTGGTGGGCCATCACTGGAACTCCTCCTGGTTATCCTGCCATTGCTCAGTGATGTGGAGATCCTGCAACTTTGGGTCTGCAGGACTGGTCTCTTCATGTGCTCCAGCAGATCACAGATGAGGTGGACCAACTCATAACCCTGGTTGCAGGATTGGTCAGCCCGCCAGCTCTACCTTGTTCTCACCACCAGGGTGAGCTCTCCTGCATTGCCCTGGCGAGTTCACCCCTTGTAGCAATGAGCAAGGGGTGGGGCCAGTTCTCCTGCTTTCATGCCTTCAAGTTCCATTCTCCTATACTTACATCTTCAGGGCCAGCTGTGTTACCCAGGCATGGTATAGGGACCACTCTCCCAAGTGCTGCAGGTGACGAGGGGCAGGGACAGCTTTCCAGCTCCTATGACCTTAGGGCCAGCTCCTGGGGGGCATCTCTGTTCCACCCATGCTGTCACAGGACAGATGAGTAATAGGGACAACTCTCCCATGCTCACAACTTCAGGGCTGGCTCACCCACATCTCCACCAATGGGCTTTGTTGTGCTGCCCAGGCGAATGCAGGGCCTGCTCTCCCAAGTGTTGCAGCTGATGCCAGGCACGGACGGCTCTTCTGCTCTTAAAGCCTCAGGGCTAGCTCTCCCATCCTGCCCAGGCATTGATGGTGGGTGGAGGTAGGGCATCTCCCTACCCATGCTGCCACATGACAGATGAGTAATGCCACCCTTGCATTCTTAGAACTCTGAATCTGCAGGCAGCAATGGGTGTGCACGCATGTATGTATGTGCGCAGGTTTGCACAAGTGTGAGGTGGTAGTGGAGGTTCAGGGACAGTCTTGGGTGTCATTCCTTAGGCACTGTCCACAGTTTTGGGGGACCTCTCAGTGACCTGGAGCTCATCTAAGTAGGTGAGGCTGGCCGGCCAGAGATCTCTAAGGGTTTGTCTATTTCTGTTTCCCCAGAGGCCACCACTATGTCTAGATTTTTACAAAAAGGGGACTCTGAGGATTGAGTTCAGGCTTCTGTGCTTGCAAAGCTGGAAATTTAAGGCTGAGCCATCTCTCTAGCCATGAAGCAGCGGTGCTTTTTAAATAAAGATACGCAAGTGATAAAATCGAGGTAAGGAGCAAGCAGGAAAACAAAGGGCACGGTGAGAACGAGGGTGCTTGGAGGACTTGTCTTGGACAGTCAGAGCGAGTGTGTCTGAACGGGTGACATCTAAGATAAACTCTGAAGGATGTTATGCCGTTAGCAAGGGAGAACTAATATGTAAAGCTGCTCCAGGCAGAGGAAGCTGTGTGTGCAGAGGTCCTGAGGCAGGAGTGGTTTTAGGCTATTCCCAGAAAGACGGCTGGCATAGGGGGAGCCTTTAGAGGGGCTGTGGCATGGTGGTAGGCAGAGAGCAGAACGGGTATTTATTGAAAACCATCAGCGGTTGTGGAACATTAGTTTAAGGTGCATTGCATTTGCTCATGCTGTGGAATAGGAAAGATGTGTTGCATTCTTTTATATTGCATTTGTTTAACTCTGTGAAGATATGTTATTTTCCTGTCTAAAACACCTGATTGATCTAATAAAGAGCTGAATGGCCAATAGCAAGGCAGGAGAGGGATAGGTGGATGGCAGACAGAGAGAATAAAAAAGAAGAGAACTTTGGGAAGAGAGGATTAAGAAGTGATGAAGGAAGGAGGAAGACTTCAGGGACAGCCACCCAGCTACACAGCAAGCCACGGAGTAAGAAGTGAAAAAGGTACACAGCGTTGTTTTGATTTGCATTTCTCTGATGACTAGGGATGTTGGACATTTCCTTAAGTGTCTTTCAGCCATTTTAGATTTCTCTGTTGAGAGTTCTCTGTTTAGGTCTGTACTCCATTTTTTTTATTGGATTATTTGTTCTTTTGGTGACCAATTTCTTGAGTTCTGTGTATATTTTGGAGATCAGACCTCTGTCTGATGTGGGGTTAGTGAAGATCTTTTCTCATTCTGTAGGCTGTCCTTTTGTATTGTTGACTGTGTCCTTTGCTTTACAGAAGCTTCTCAGTTTCAGGAGGTCCCATTTATTAATTGTTTCTCTCAATGTCTGCACTACTGCGGTTATATTTAGGAAGTGGTCTCCTGTTCTAATGTATCCAAGTGTACTTCCTACTTTTTCTTCTATGAGGTTCAGTGTGGCTGGCTTTATGTTGAGGTCTTTGATCCATTTGGACTTGAGTTTTGTGCATAGTGATAGATATGGGTCTATTTTCATTCTTCTACATGTTGATATCCAGTTATGCCAGCACCATTTGTTAAATATGCTTTCTTTTTTCCATTTTATATTTTTTGCATCTTTGTCAAAAAGCAGGTATTCGTAGGTGTGTGGATTAATATCTGGATCTTTGATTTGGTTCCATTGGTCCTCCTCTCTGTTCTTATGCGAATACCAGGCTGTTTTCAGTATTGTAGCTCTGTAGTAGAGTTTGATGTCGGAACTGTGATGCCTCCAGAAGTTCCTTTATTGTACAGGATTGTTTTGGCTATCCTAAGTTTTTTGCTTTTCCATAAGAAGTTGAGTATTGTTCTTTTGAGGTCTTTTAAGAATTTTTCTGGGATTTTGATTTGCATTGCATTGAATCTGTAGATTGCCATTTTTACTATGTTAATTCTACCTACCCAAGAGCATGGGATATCTTTCTACTTTCTGGTGTCTTCTTCAATTTATTTCTTCAAAGATTTAAAGTTCTTGTTATATAAGTCTTCCACTTGTTTGGTTAGAGTTACTTTATAAAAGCTATTTGTGGCTTTTATAAAGGGATAGCCATCAGAGAAATGCAAGTCAAAACAACTCTGAGATTCCATCTTACACCTGTAAGAATGGCCAAGATCAAAAACACTGATGACAACTTATGCTGGAGAGACTGTGTGGTAAAGGGAGCACGCCCGCATTGCTGGTGGGAGTGCAAGCTGGTACAGCCCCTTTGGATATCAGTTTGGCAATTTCTCAGAAAATTAGGAAACAACCTTCCACAAGACCCAGCAATACCACTTTTGGGTATATATCCAAAGGATGCTCAACCGTGCCACAAGGACATGTGCTCAACTATGTTCATAGCAGCATTGTTTGTCATAACCAGAACCTGGAAACAACCTAGTTGCCCCTCAACTGAAGAATGGGTAAGGAAAATGCAGGAAATTTATACAATGGAATACTACACAGCGGAGAAAAATAATGCCATCTTGAAATTTGCAGGCAAATGGATGGATCTAGAAAACATCATATTGTGAGGTAATCCAGACCCAGAAAGACAATTATCATATGTACTCACTCATAAGTGGTTTTTAAACATAAAGCAAAAAAAAAAACAGCCTACAAATCACAATCCCAGAGAACCTAGACAACAATGAAGATCCTAAGAGAGACATACATGGATCTAATCCACATGGGAAGTAGAAAAAGATAAGATCTCCTGAGTAAATCGGGAGCATGGGGACCTTGGGAGAGGGCTGAAAGGGAGGGAAGACGAAGGGAGAGGAACAGAGAAAAATGTATAGCTCGATAAAAATCAATTCAAAAAACAGAAAAAAAGGTATACAGAAAGGTAAATAAAAGCCTAGAGGCAAAAGATATATGAGATAATTTAAGAAAAGCTGGCAAGAAACAAAGCCAAGCTAAGGCTGGGCATTCATTTGTAAGAATAAACCTCCATGTATGTATTTATTTAGTAGCTGGGTGGCGAACCCCCCAAATGAGCAAAGAGCCAAAAAAAGTTAAAAAAAAAAAAGCCTGAGATTTCAGTCCGGTGCTCCAATGTGGGTCTCTGTCTCTGTCTCCTTTCATTGCCTGATGAAGGTTAATATTCAGGAGGATGCCTATATGTTTTTCTTTGGGTTCACCTTCTTATTTAGCTTCTCTAGGATGGCGAATTATAGGCTCAATGTCCTTTATTTATGGCTAGAAACCAAATATGAGTGAGTACATCCCATCCTCTTTTTGGGTCTACTGCACGTACTGGCTTTGGGGGAGCCTAGGCAGTTTGGATGCTCACCTTACTAAACCTGGATAGAGGTGGGTGGTCCCACAGGTCAGGGAACTCTGATTGCTCTTTGGGCTGATGAGGGAGGGGGACTTGATTGGGGGAGGAGGAGGAGGCAGAAATCTTTAATAAATAAATAAATTTAAAAAAAAACCTCACTATAGTCCTCACAGGTAAGTGCGGCAGTTTGTGGTGTAATCCTGGCACTGGGGAGGTGAGGACAGATCCCCAGGGCTCCTTAGCCAGCCTAGCCTAGCCCAATAACTTCAGGTCCCAGTGATAGCACTTGTCTCAGCAAACAAGGCTGGGGCTGGGAGATGGCTCTGTCGATAAAGGCACTTACCACCATGCCTTATGACCCAGTTTGGGCCCCGGAGCCACAGGGCATGGGAAAGAACTGACTCCTGCAAGTCATCCTCTGAGCTCCAGATGTGTGATGTGTGCGCACCCCTCCTCCCACTCCCACCGAGGAACACATTTTTAAAAAAGTTTAAAGGCCAAGGTGCTTGACTCCTGAGGAACAACATTGGCTTTGGTCTCTGGCCTTGTCTTAGTCAGGGTTTCTATTGCTACAATGCCACACCATGACCAAAGCAAGCTGTGGAAGAAGGGGTTAATTCAGCTGACACTTCCACATCATAGTCCATCCTTATTAAAGGCAGACAGGGCAGGAGCTCATGCAGGGCAGGAACCTGGAGGCAGGAGCTGATGCAGAGGCTGTGGAGGGAGTTGCTAACCGGCTTACTCCTCATGGCTTGTTCGGTCAGCTTTCTTATAGAACCCAGGACCCCCAGCCTGGGGATGGTGCCACCCACCACGGGTTGAGCCCTCCCACATCAATCATCAATCAAGAAAATGCACAACAGGCTTGCCTACAGCCCAATCTAATGAGACTGTTTCTTAATTGGGGCTCCCCCCTCTCAGATGACTCTAGCTTGTATCAAGTTGACATAAAATTAGCCAGCATTGGTCTTTACCCACACATATGTGAGCACCCCCTCAAACACACACACACACACACACACACACACACACACACACACACACACACACCGCTCTCCTCCAGCACAATGGTGATAACGACTTATCCAGACCTATTCAGTATTTCCCTCTGAGCTAAAGATTTTATATATTTTTCTCCAATTATCAAAATTCCAGGCATGGTCAATTACCAGAGCGGAGCTGAGGACAGTGAACTTCCTAAGGTTCACATCCCCACCCTACTGCCCAGCTGAGTTAGATTCAGCCCAGTTCTCTAAAACTTGAACACCATAGATCCCCGTCTTCTTTACTGTGCCCCAAGGTCAGATCCCCTCTGCCTCAGCTCCCCATAGCCAACCAGGGGCACCTTCTGCCCAGCCCCGCGCCAGGCCCCCCTTCACAATGGCAAGAGAATGGCCCACACTCTCTCACCCCTCCCCCAGCTTCTCAGAAACTCTGTTTCCTTGTTAAATAAAAGATGAGAGGCGGATAATAAAATCCAGATGCCCCCGAGGCCTTCCATGTCACCTGCCAATTTTTCTGTTGGTCATTTCTCTCCCCCTTTAAACAAAATAGAAATGATGATTTGATGGCTTGGAGCAAGAGGCCATATTCAAATGGTCTCATTACCTGTCAGGCCAGGCTGTGTTTTCCTCTCTTGTTCCTCTCTTTAGATTCTGGTCTGCCATTCAGTATGCCAGCACCCTGGCGAGTGTCAGTCCCCATCTGCCCCTTCCATTGCTCACTACAACCTTCCTGCTTCGGATAAGAACCAGGCGTGGAGACTGTGGTCGAGTTCTCTTAGCATCCTTGTCTCCCCTTAATCCTGGTCACTTAGCCCCTTCCCAGGGAATACACGACAGGTCTAAAGTCCATTTTGGTATTCACATTTGGGCAAGTGGGTAGAGACCAGAGACATTGTTCCGTTTCTTAGTATACACAGCATGGCTCCTCATTCCCAGCAAGGAATCAGCCTCCCCAAATACAGTGTAGAGTTGGAAAACCTGAGTCCAATCGTGACGTCCCCAGCTATCATCGGATCAGGATTCCCAAATTGGGTTGTGTGTGGGTTCTGATCCTGACAGGGTAGGCTGCACTGTTACGGTGATGTCTGTTCCTTGTGGTTGGGTTACTGCGTGCTGACCCCTCTGTTTCCTTGTGTTCCTTCTGTCTGGGTGTCATAGCCACACTGAGACTTAGCTTTTGAAGTTTCCCACTGGCAACGGACGTGTCTGTTTCTCCTGTCATCCTGTCAGCGTTTACGGCATAAATAATGCCATAAATAATAGGGTTCAAAGGAAGGGCTAGGGCTTCTCTGGGGACGAGCACTAATGAGGGCGATGGCAGCTGTGGCTCGGGACGGTGAAGAAGAGAGCAGCCGCCCTGGAGTTTCACATCCTGGGACTTTGTTGATGGGGTGAATTAAAGGTCGGCTAATGTGGTAGATGGAGGGAGCAGGGTCTTCCAGGAGGGCCAATCGGAATCCAGAAAGCTGACCCACGGCATTAGCAAGTGTGTGATGACCGGAACTGGGCAGTACAGGTGACCTGCTGAGACGCTTGGGCCAGGGAGTGGGTTTCCCTCCTTCCCCGGGAGGCAGGCCGCTGTGCCAGCATCTTGGTTGAGTGGGTTTATTGAAACACAGTTCCCAGGCCATGTAGTTCACCACTAAGCATACAATGCACCGCGTTTTAGTTTATCTGGAGTTGTACAACCATCTCTGTCCTTGATCTGAGAACATTTCATCATGCCTCAAGAAACAAGATAGCTGTTGCTTCCAGTTCTCCCCGATCCCACATCCTGGCCACCCTCAACCCCTGGAGATTTCTAATCTGTTTTTTCTTTTTAAATGGCTCTTCCTAGAATGGAATCATCCAGAGGATGGAGTTTGTGTCTGGCTTCTTTCATTAACATCACGTTTCCAGGCGGCAGCAGACACCAGTGCTTCAGTCCTTTGTACAGCTGTGTAGTATTCTGCCTTGTGTGATTATATGTATGTGTGCACATGTGTATTTGCCTCGCTGCTTTCCTAGGCTATGGCTTGTGCGCCTTGAAAATCATCCGCTTGAAATAGGTGTGATGGTGTGCACATGTTATTTCAGCACCTGGGAGGCCGAGGCAGGATCGTCATGCGTGTAAGGACAGTGAGACCGTCTCAAAGAATCAAGGGCAGGGACTCGAGAGATGGCTCAGCAGTTAAGAGCGCTTGCAGCTCTTCTTGATGGTCCAGGTTTGATCCTCAGCTCCAACATGGTGGCTCACAATTGATGCCCTCTTCTGGACTCCTTGGGCTCCTACGCTCACGTGGTGTACATAAACCCATTCAAGTACACATACAGACACGTAGAAATCAAATCAATCAGTCGATCAATCAATCAATCTTATAAAAAAAGAAAGCCAAGATATCTCTCTCTCTCTCTCTCTCTCTCTCTCTCTCTCTCTCTCTCTCTCTCTCAGACACACACACACACACGTATAATTTGGTGCACTTTATTAAGTTTGCAGAGTAGTGACTTTCTAGAAAGTTCTGCCCCTCCTGCATGCACTTAGTCTCCCTTGGGCCACTACCCTAGGTGGCCATGGACCCACTTTGTGTTCATTTACCTTCATGACAGGGCCACCTTTAAATCTCTCTCCTAGCTAGATGGCATGTTCTGAGAAAAGGTGACTCACTTGCTATGCAGGTCTAGTCTCTGAGCCAAACAGCCTCTATCTCCGGGTCTCAGCTGTGCCCACTTGCAAAAGATCATCCCAACTGGGCTTGTAGATCATCTGTACCCCCTCAGACAGGCCTGGGGAGACCCTTAACTAAGTACCTAGCCTCTCCCTACCTTAGGTTGTATGCAACTCTGTCCTGATTGCATGTGTTGGTGGGGAAGGGCTACTGTCTATATGCTTTAAAAGGACTGGGGGGCTCCATGCGACTGTGGGGAAGCCCATCCCTGAGGCCCTCTGGGGGGCAGAGTGTCTAGCTCTGTAAGGAAGTCCAATAAACTCGCTGGTTCTCCAGACTGAACTCTGGTGGAGTTTGTGCCTCCATTTGTCATTAGGACTTAGGGGGAGGAGTAGACGTTGCTTCTGTCTCCTGGGAAGGAATGTTAGTGCTACATGTTCTGAGCATCTGCCGGTGGTAGAAATATAGGTGGGGACAGGATGCTCGGGCAAGCGATTTCACCTCCTAGATCATGCAGAGTGGGGTTGGCTGTAAATGTATTTGAAATCCTCAGCTTCAGATGTTTCCCAGTACAGGCCTTGAGGAAACTTTAGGCCACACGGTTACCACCTCACCCTTGTCCCCAAAGTCTACCTAGCCGATATCACCGGTCCCATGTCACAGATGAACTGCCTACTGTGAGCCTGCCAGGGCTCCTCTTAGCACAATAAAGCAAGCAGAGCCCCTCCATCAGCACAGGGAGGGAGAACCTGCGACCTGTACGTCAAGGCTGCTCTAGGGCAGTGCTTCTCAGCCTGTGGGTCGCGACCTCTCTGGGGGTCCCCTAAGACCATCGAGGCCATCGGAAAGCAGACTCTTCCATTACGACTCATAAGAGTAGCAAAACTACAGTTATGAAGTAGCAGGTTAATAAAGATAATGTTATGGCTGGGGTCACGACATGTATTAGAGGGTTGTAGCGTTAGGAAGGTTGAGAACCGTGGCTGCTGGGCCTGAAGTGACTGCCGCTCATAGACCCTTGACAAACAAGTGCGATCAAAGAGGGCAGGGGTGGCGTTTCCCCGTGTGAGTTGAGACATAGATGCCACTATCTGTCATTCCATTTTAAGTGAACCTTAAATCCAATGGTTAGTGTCTTTATAGGAAGAGGCAAATGGGGACCCCAGAGGGAGGTGCACAGAAGGGCCAGCACCCTGTGATGAAGGGACAGAGGTGGGGTGGGGTGGCCAGAAGCCAAGACATAATTGTCTGGAAGAGGCACAGATTGCTGCCCCCTGCCCCCAGCCTTAGGGTGGACGTGGCCTTGCTGGTGACTTCATCTTGAACTTCCTGCTCTAAAACCATCCGTAAATGGATTTCTATAGCTTTAAGCCTCAGTGAGAGGCGGCCTGTCACTGTGGGACATACCATAGATGGTCATACCTGCCTTGCTCAAAAATCTCCATGGCTAACGTTGGAGATCCACTTGGAGACCCCTAGTACTTCCCACACATCCTCTTACACGATCTCAGCCTTGTGCTCCCATGAGACAGGTCCTACCAGAGACAGGTCCTACCATTGAGCACGTTCAGGCTGGAGAAGCTGGGTAAGTACTGTTAGTGGGTATAGACCAGGTATGTGGACCAGGCAAGCCCAATCTTGATGCAGTCTTTACCACTCTTGGCCTTCCAGGGATTTCTAGAATCTTCCACAGTTTTCCTTTCCTGGAGGGTAGGCTGTAAGGGATAGTTTTGTTGCTCAACAATTGAAGACTGTAGTAGTCCGCTCTGAGACCAGTGGCTTTGGGTTCTCATAGCTTTTCCTCCTTTCCTATTGGGCTGGGGATGGTGGTAGGCGGGACCTGGGATCTGGGCAGGGGCTGAGTTAGATAAATCGGGGTTCCTTAACTGGGGTTGGTTAGCACGACAGACCTGCTAGGGTGCCTGACCTGCGTCTTGAGAGCCATTAACTTCACGGTGTGAACAGCAATGTCCCCACGCCTAGGAGTGAGTGTCCTCGAACTCTTGTTCTCTTGATAAGAATCTACAGAGGGTGGTGCATAGCCTTAGGTGCAGCCTAGAACTTACCCAGGAATTATCCAGATGCCTTCTGATGTGACCACATCCATGTGAGCAATGGGTCCTCTGCCCGTTTGTTTGTGTTCCACGTTTTCTCCAGAGGAAACAGATGTGCCGTTCGTGGTCAGTTTTGTTTATACTGCTCACACTGGGAATATTTTTTTAAGTGGGGGATGCTGCCTACAACCATATGTGGTTGGGGTTCTCAGAACTCTGTCAGGCAGGCCTGGAGAAGGTTGGTGCTGATGGGCCCTTGGGTGACTGACCCCCCAGCTTCTGATCCGTCACTTGGGGAAGATGGTGGTAGCTGCCTGTCTTTGACAGATCTGGCCTGGCTTGGATACTTGGAGTGGTTTGTCACTGGGTGGTGGAACTGACCTTTTCAAGAAAGCTAAGACACTGTCTGTATCTGTCTGTCTTTGCTCTTTCTACCGTGGCTGGGGGCTCTTTATCATAAAGCATAGGTGAGGTTTTCTCCATTTAGCTTGGAGCAGAACAAATTTGATGCTGCTTCCTGCATGCCACTGTTAAGGCCAGGGCCAGGGTGACACAGGGAGGGAGGAGGCAGGGCCGCACTGGGAGAAATGGGTTACTGGGGTATAGTATCCCCAACCACTTTCTTTCTTACTCTCTGTTTATTGGTGGCCATGACATGAAAGAAATGGGATGGCCACGGTAGTTCAAGCCCACTGAAACCGTGAGCCAACAGTTTCTCTATCCATTACTCTCTCTCTCCTCTGTCCATTTCATCAGCTTTGTGTCTCAGTTTTGGACATCAGGTGAGCATGAACTTTCCTTTCATGGACTAGGCCCCTCCCCATGTACTAGGCTCCACCCCCTGGTTCCAGCCCTGCCTTATACCCAGTGTTTGTTGTGTGGACAGATTCCTTTGTTTTATACTTGAGGTGACATTCCAAGGGGTCAGTTTGCCCAAGACCAGGTACATAGCAGGTGCCCCATGCATGGCTAGAACACAGCTCTGACTCCAGGGCCAACTGCCCCTCCCTCATTCTCCTTTCTTCTCAACCACAGTTTCATCTCCATCCTGACCCCTATTTCTGGGTGAGCCTTTCCTAAGTTTGAGTTTGTAAGAAGGAAGGACATGGGCCTCTGACTGGGAAATGACCCTTTTCTGCTAATCCCTGGGATCGGTTGTCTGTATGGGAATAAGGAAAATTACCCCCCAAATATGTATAATGTAGCCAGGGGAGCACATTCAGAGGGGACCCAGTTGGAGGCTACCAGCCTTTCTTGTCCCAGGGTATCTATCTTCTTGCCAGTGTCGGTGTCCCTGGCTTGGTGGCTGGCTATGACTATCCTCATGTGTGCTTTGCTGCTGTGGTAAAATGATATTAGCTTGGGGAGGAGAAGTTTATGTCTGCTTACAGCTTACAGTCCATCATCGATGGAAGCCAGGCAGGAACCTAGAGGCCGGAACTGAAGCAGAGGCCACGGAGCAGCTCTGCTCACTGGCTTGTTCCTCCTTCTCCTCAGGAACCTTTCTTATGAAGCCTAGGGTCACTTGCCCCAAGATGGCTCTCCCAACAGTGAGTTGGACCCTCCTACATCAGTCCGCAATAAAAAAAATGCCCTATAGATATGGCCAGAGGCCAAGCTGATCAGAGGCTCCCTCTCTTCCCAAGTGACTCTGGGCTGTGTGATGCCCTCAGCTCAGGCCAACTATGACAGTGCACTACTTTAATAGGAGCCGGGGAATGTCATTGGAGATTCAATGTGTAATGTAGAAGGGAAGCTGATTCTGTTAGTACGGTATAGTTGGGAAGTCAGGAAGTCCCGATATGACACTACCCATCAGCGCTGGAAATCACTTTGATGTGGTTAATGGGACCATGAGTCAGGCTAAATTGCCTGCCCACCCCAGGGACCTTTTAATTTCTCCTTTCCGTTTTCAGTTGGATGGGTCTATTTGACGTCTGATCATAGATTCTATTTTTGAGCTACAATAAATGAGACTTCCTCTCCCCACCTCCACAGTCACTGAAATATCTGGGTGTTTATGATGTGGCCAGCACCGCCGATTAGTTATGGGCACAGGAGTGAAGAGCACAAACCTTGTGGAGCACTTTTAATGGGCGAGACCACAGATTCCTACAGCTTTGCCATAGGGATCTGTGTAGGCCACCAGAAAGAGGTGCTTGGTGTTGGGGAGGCCTGCAGTAGGAGATCACGGTTCACCCATGGCATCGGTGAAGGCTACCAAGGGGACGACTAGAGATAGAGCTGAAGTCAAGGTGTGGACAGCATGTGGAAAGGCCCCAGAGAGGGCAGGGGGAGCATGTGGCACTTAACCGATAAAGAAAAACAGAGTGAAGAGAGAGAGAGAGAGAGAGAGAGAGAGAGAGAGAGAGAGAGAGAGAGAGGAGAGAGGAGAGGAGGAAGAGAGAGAGAGGAGGAGAGAGAGAGGAGGAGAGAGAGAGGAGAGAGAAGAGGAGATAGGAGAGAGAAGAAAGAGAGAGGTGAGAGAGAAAGAGAGAGAGGAGAGAGAGAAGGGGAGAGAGGAGGGGAGAGAGGAGAGAAGAGAGAGAGAGAGAGAGAGAGAGAGGGCATGGAGTGCCTGCAGACTGTATGAGCTCTGTGTGACTGCTGTTACAAATGTCCTCATACTTAATGTCTTCAGGCAATTGGGTTTTTCTTTCCCTCCCATCATTCTGGAGACTAAAAGTCTAGGCAAGGTGTCTAAAGGCTCTGGGGAGGACTACCCCTTCCCTTAGATAATACCTTGACAACTTACGGTGGTGCTAGGCATTCTTTGGTTTTGGTGGCATCATCTTAATTCTGTTGTCTGCATTGTTTGTTCATGGCTTCCCCCCACCGACTCAGCCTCTTCTGGTTATGTCAGATCTCTGCTATCCTTTCTCGTATAAGGATACATATCCTTGGCTCAGGAAATAAATGGGTAGTTGAGGATGTGTTCCCCTCAAGATCCTTAACTGGGTTGCAGAAGCATCATCTCTCTCTCTTTTTCTTCAGAGAAAGACATCACAAGTTTGGGTGTTTGTGGCTCTGGTCTGGGTATAGAATCCAACCAACCCTTCCTCGAGACAATGGTGAAGAGGTGATCTTCATTTTGGGAAGCTTCAGGGGTCACCAGAGAGTTAAAAACGTGGGGTGAACCCATAGCTGCTTTCCAAGTTTTCATTGCATTTTCTATCTTTCTATCTATTGCGTGCGCATGTGTGAATGTCGTGGACCACATGGAGAAGTCAGAGGACAAACTGCACATGTTGGTTCTCTACGTCATGTAGGCTGTGGGGATCAAGCTCAGGTTGTCAGGCATGGCGGCCAGCTCCTTCACAGGCTGAGTCACCCCCCTCCTCGCTGCCAATGCTTTTAGATGGTTTCTCTTCTGTGCAGCAGGTAGAAAATGGTGTGTGCTCAGGTCTGTAAAAGATGAGACACTGGAGCCTGTGCTGGGAGAGAGGAGTGGAGAGGATGAGAAGCAGGTGGAATAAGAAGGGCTGATGGAGTTCGTGTGTGTGTGTGTGCACATGGTATGCTTATGTATTAGCATGTGTGTGTGTGTGCATCATATGAGTGTGAGTGTTTGTGTGCCCATGTGTACGTGCATGCAAATAGTGTGTGCACATGGTGTGAAGTGTGTGTGTGTGTTTGGTGTACCCACATGCATATATGCATTGCATGATGTGTGTATTTGTGTGTGTATAGATTTATACAGAGTGTGTGTCCAGTTACATGTACAGTGTGTGGAGTTGCCAGGCAGTGGTGGTGCACACCTTTAATCCCAGCACTGAGGAAGCAGAGGCAGACAGATCTCTATGAGTTCAAGTCCAGCCTGGTCTATAGAGTAAGTTCCAGGACAGCCAGAGCTACACAGATAAACCCTGTCTTGAACCTCTCTCCACCGCCCCCCCAAATCCTACTTTAGACTGGAGAGAGGGCTCAGTGGTTAAGAGCACCGGTTGCTTTTTCCAGAGGTCCTGAGTTCATTTTTTTTTTTTTTTTTTTTTTTTTTTACTATCAGCTGGAATGGTTTATTCACCATTGTTTCCTATGGTGGCTTCGATGTTGAGAATTGTACCAAACCCAGTTCTGGGATGTTTCTGAAGTCATCTGAGAGACATGGCATTCACTCAGTGGATGCTCCCCTTATTACTCAGTTTTCTTGTGGATAAATGTTTTCTTTGGCGCAGCTAATAGCTCCCTCACCTAGCTAAGTGCTTGCAGCGCCAGGCAGGCAATTACAGCCCAGGCCGGCTTGATCTGTCTCCGGCTCATTGATGAGGCATCATTATTTTTCAGTAACATTATTATTTTTTCCTATAACAACCAGGCTTGTTCTGCACAGGAAAAATAAATAAGAAAGGCAACTTGATGCACACTGAGAGTTGTGTTTAATTTGCATCTGATTTGCATGTGATTAGGGACCTCCTTGTGCCTTGGGCCGAGGTCAGGGTCTGGTTAGGTAGGTGAAGGGGCAGGGGTGTGCTTCCCATCACTGTGCCCTGAGGTGCCTTAAAGGAGAGGGAGGCCGAGGATCAGGGCTGTGGGCTCTGGGGGCTGTGATCTTGTGGTCACGTCTGACTGTGTGTCTCTGTGTGGCTTGTATGTCTGTCTGTGGCCACATCCTGCTGTCAGCTGGTCATATCCACACTGAAGTTCCGTGGCTTTTGGGAAGGTACCCTAGCCACAGGGTGAGACTGTAGAGGTCATCAGGCTGTTGGTCGGGTGAAATGATAGTGTGTTGCTGAGACTAAGCAGGTGGGGAGTGAGGACGCCAGGGATGCTCTGCACAGATGCCAGCCTGTTGAATGGTCTACAGGGATTCGCGAATGCCTAGCAGACAGGTGTTCATGTGCTGCTACTGGCTGCCAAAACCACAAGCATCTCTTGCCTCATGGGACTGGGAGCCCAAGTCTTCACCCAGTCACTCTGCAGCGACCGTGTTTCGGGGACGGCCACATTCTGCAGTAATTTTATGTCTTTAGCATATTTGGGCATGGTACTATAGATCCCCGGAGGAATTCCCGGCATGTCTACCTCTCAACACAGAAATATACAAGCGCTACAGAGGATGCCTCTTTCAGTTTGTGAGCGCAGGTGCCCGAGGAGGCCAGAGATATCAGAAGCCCTGGAACTGGGGTAATAGGCGGTTGTGAGTTGCCTGATATGGGTGCTGCAAGCCAAACCTAGATTCTCTGTAGGCACAGCCAGTGCTCATAACCACTGTTTTTTGTAAGGCTGTTTTTTTGTACTGGGATTAAAGGTGTATACTCCTACACATGGCCTAAGTTTGGGGCTCTTGGAGGTGACTTTCTGGGCTCCTCTTTTAAGGGGACATCGTCTAGACCCGGCAAGAGGATTGCTAGACATTCTCAGGTGCCCAAGGGTCTGTGTTGGTCAACAGTCAGCGAATCCTAGGGTGGACTAGAGCTGATTCCATCTGACCAATCCAGTCCTTTCTCAAGAGAGCTTGAGTGGGCTGGGTACTCACTGAGCCAATGGCTGAGCTGCAAAGGTGCCCCTTTCCAAACCTTGACTCCTACTCCTCACAACTTCAGGGACCCCCCCCCCCCACACACACACATGATGGGGGATGGAGACCAACTTCCCTTGCAGAAGATAGGTCCAAGGAGAGGAAAAATGGGTTTCTGGTCTGTCTGCCTCCACATCCTTGCCTCCAGGACTGCTTACGTCACCTGAGGACAATCATCACCACGATGGCTTAGGAAAATTTGTCCACTGTGCCCCTCCCGTGCAATGAACTCCACTCCCTTGGGGTTCACCACCCATTGCTTTCCTTATGATCCAAGTAATGTGTTGATTATGAGTGGTGAGACCTCTCCGAAATCCAGGCTGAACATGGCAGCGCCCCTATGGCGGCAGGTGACAGGTGGCCCTGTGCCATACTTCAGTGACCTCAGCTTTTATGGCTTCTCCGCTCATGGAGAGGACTCATAAATGTGGCATTTGCTTTTGAGTCTTGGGGGAGCCTTGAACTTCTGATTAAATTGGCTCCAAGCAGGTGGAAAGCAGGCAGCTAGGAGGAGGTGCAGGGGCTGTTTCTGTTCAGCCTGTGGACCGCCCCTCACCGTGTTGGTCAGTGTTGACTCACACAAATATGGCTTCCTTTTCCTGGAAGAGCAGTCTCCCCCATCCCCTGCTCTGTGACACTGCTCTCCCCAGTAACCACTTTCTTCCTCAAGAAAAGTAGCCATTCTTCTAGAGCCTCTTTCTCTGGATCACAGAGGCCCTTCTTTTCTCTTCCACTCCACTCCACCCTCCAGCATTCAAGGGTGGGAATCTGTTTGCCAACACGGCATTGGTTGTTTGGTTTTTTTTTAAACAAAAAATGTTCTAAATTAGTCAAAATACAAATTTGCTATATTTAAGTAAACAGTTGCCCATCAATCTCCAGAACTTTTTCCTCCCCAATGTAAACTCTGTAGCAGAAAAGTAACCCCCATCAGCCCCTGGAAGCCATTAATGTAAGTCCTTTAGGCCCTGACGTATGGGGACAGAATGGTCTCCTTTTACAAGACTAAGTAATAGTCCAGTGCTGGATGCACAATAATTCCATATTTACTGTTTGCAGGAAGCACCAACTCTTCCACAGCAGCTGCGCCTCTTTTCATTCCTTCCAGCTCTGACTGAGGGGCCAGTTTCTCCATCTCCTCCCCGGCGCCTGTGGTTCCTAAGTACCGTCACCCGGATGCCTGTGGCGTGTCTTTCATGCTTTCCACTGGCACGTCATGTTGGCCTCCTTTGTGTGCACGTTGACTTCCTCTTGTCTGTCCATCTTCTTCGGAGAAATTTCTCAAGTCTTTCCCCTACTTTTCATTATTCCTTCTCTCCCTCCTTCCCTCATTCCTTCCACCCTTCCCCATCTTCTCCCTCCACCCACTCTTCTTCCCTCCCTCTCTCCTTCCCTCTCTCCTTCTTTCCTTCCTTCCCTTCCTTTCCCCTTTCTCCCTCCCCCACCCCCTCTCCTTTCTTTATTCCCTCTCTCCCCCTCTTCTTCCTTCCCCCCTCCCTCCTTTCTTCCCTCCCTCCCACCCTCTCTAAAGACAGACTCCAGGGCTTTGGCAAGTTCTCTCTCACTGATCTTCACCCCAGCCCTCCACTCCCCTTTGAGCCACATTTGTGGTCTCTCTTCTCCTTGAGTCTCCAGCCACTTGGTAGCAACAGAGCCCAAGCTGAGGTTGAGGAGGACTTTGCTCCCTTTGGCCTCAGGCAAGCAGCCTCCATCCTCTGGGCTTCCCTGCTTCTGTTTCTTGTCAGTAAACTTCCTGCCTGGCTCACAGTCGAAGGTGACACAAGGCAGGGTTGCCTGGGGCATCCCCCATCACACCAAGGCCCCCTTGAGCATGGCCTTATTCTCATCCCTGCAGCAGACCTCATTTGCAGCTGCAGCCTGGCCTGTGCTCTCTACTGCCGGCTGCTGTAGCATCCCAGAGAGTTCTGAGGTGGATGCTGTCCACAGAGCCCACAGCAGCCACACTGGTTTGGAGTGTGTGTGGCTGGAGGGGCCCTTAGAACATGGTGTGCAGTGCCAGCAGCAGCCAATGTGGCCTTCCATGGGCAGCCAACTGTCTGTCTGTCAACCTGCCAAAACTTACTGATACACAGTTCATCTTGGCGAGGGAGAAACACGACTCAGAAGTGACCCTGAAGGCTGCAGAGCCAGAGGCCAGGTACATTTGCATAGGTGGAAGGGAAGGGGTGTCCTCCAGGAGCCTAGTCACCCAGTGTCTACTCTCTCACTCTTAATGCCAGCTCTCCTCTCGGCATTAAGACTTTAGGGTGTGCCAACTCCAAGGTCTCAAGTGTTGGATGGGATTTAGCCCCTCCCCTCCCCACCTGCCAGATGCCCTCCTTCCCAGTGTCCCAGCATGCAGCAGCTTCCCTCCTCCCTGCCAACGCTGAGCATGGGCGGGCTCGAGTCCTCTCCATCTTTCCCCAGAGCTGTCAGCAGACTGCGGCTCCCACCCGGAGCCCTGTCCCTCGCTCAGAGCAGGTGCCCAGATTCTCATCTGAATTCGAGTCTGTTTGCTTGAGGTTGCAAATGTTCCCCATGACCTTTAGAGGTACAGTTTCCCTGGAGATGGCGACATCAGATCTGGGGGCCTGCCTGACTGTGGATCAGATTTTATTCCCAGCAAGCACTGGAAAGCGGGTCCTCAGGCAAAGCCAAAGCCATCAGCCACCATCAGGGTTTTCATTTGGAAGCCAGCGAAGTGCCGCCGAGCGAGACCCCTTTGATGTGATAATGTGAAAATGAGAATTGATTAAGAAATAAAGATCAGTGCCATTTAATTAACCTGTGTGCTGGCAGCGATCAGTCGCAGACATTTAGATGAGTAACACGCAGCCAACTCTCTTCAGGCGTGCGTGTGTCAAGGGCTGAGGAAAAGGGTTGAAGTCTTAGTTCTCTAGTTAACAGGATGGACTCTGTTTCCTTCAGGACCTCACTGAGCAAGGTCTTCAGCCCTTCTGAGTATTAGGGTCTTTCAGGACACAGAATACAGCAATGATCCCATTTCGCCATGATCCCAGTTCAGGAAGCTAATGTTCTGGCAGGGGAGTCAGAACAGCACGGCCCATGAGTCATTCTGCTCACAGCTAGATTATGAATAAAGTTTTATTGAGATGCTGCCTCCCTTCTTTTCTTTCATTTCCTTCTTTCTTAATTTCCTTTTCCTTCTCTCCACTATTTTTCTCCCTCTTTCTCCCACTCTTCCTTTCAATTTCTTTCCATTCTACCCTCCTCACTTTTTTCTTTCCAAATTGCATGTGTGTAGGCAACGAGTCAATTTTTGTTCTTTATAAATTAGTATACCTTGGGCGTTTAAACAACTGTTTGTTTGACCAGGAGCCATAAAACCCCATCTCAAGGACTAAATCTGGCCCAAGTTGTGCAATCAATAAAGTTTTATTGGGGCCCATAAGTTTTATATTGTCCTGCTTCACTGTAATTGTCAACTTGACACCTAGAACTGTTTGGGAAAGAGACCAATTGAAGACACTGGTCTTGAGCTGTCTAAGAAGGCTAGCTGAGCATACCTGCCTGACAGGCAGCAAGCAGCGTCCTCCATGTTCCTGCTGGGATTCCTCCGGTGTGAGCCCCTGTAGGTCACGCTTTGTGGAATAATGATTCGTGCTGAAGTTTCCATCCTGACTTCCCTCAGTGATGGACTGGGACTGAAATACAGGCCAGATAAACCCTTTCTCTTCCTAAGTTGCTCTTGGCCAGGGTGTTTGTTACAGCCACGGAAAGGAACCGGATAGAATACATGACACACGCCTATTTGTTTACACATTGCCTGTAACTGCTTTCGAATGACACAGTCTAGCTGAGTAGTTGCCATGGAGACAAGAAAGCCCAGGAAGCCTGTGACATTTGCTATCTGGACCCTTTCAGGTTTGTTAACTTCTGCTGCTAAACGACCCCTTTTCTTCTTACTGAGCACATAGTATTCTACAACCGGCTGTAATCTTTAATTAAGATGTCCCGTTATTAAGACACCAACTATGCTGTAAATGGGGACCTGACAAATGGGCTGGATCTGGCGTGGCCTCGATGCTGGGGAGAGCACCGATTTCTGGCCCCGTGAAGCTTGTGGCTGTGATGGTCTCATAGCTATGTGTCTGTGTACTTGAGACTATCTCAGAGGTGGGCTTGGTTTCCATTTCTTTTTTCCTTCTGGAATGTTCCAGCCAAGTCAGCCTCAGTGGCTGAGCGCTCAGATCCTGGAGAGTCTGAGATGTCCTCTGCACAGAATTTTGTTCTAGAACACCAGTTCCTTCTACCCCGTGAGCAAAGATGGCATCGGTGAGTGTCACATTGTAGAGTGAGCCTTGAGAGAGCGTCTCTAAGGCGCAGGGAGTTGCCACAGGGTTTGTGGGAGTGCAGACATCTGGGACCCACCAGAGGTTTAGGAGCTGGGTTTGCTCCCTGGAGTTGGGCTTTAATGAAACTTTGAGCCTCAGATGTTTAGAATGAGGAACTGCAGGGCTGGGGGTGTGGCTCAGCATTTGAGCACTGGCCTATTGTATGTGAGGTCTAAGCTCACACAGCACTGCAGGGTGACAGCTGAGGATGGACGAGGGGCCTTGGACTGCAGATGGCAGAAGCCAGCCATCTAAACAGAATGTGAGCCTGTTTGGACACTTGAGGCTCAGTTCCCAGGATGGTTAAGAAAGCTGCAGCCTTGTCTCAAAGAGGATCGTCACCAGGCTCTCTTAAAGGCTTCCAGTAGCCAGAGTGACGTAATAGGTTCTGTTGACAAAGTACCACCAGGCCAAATGAACTTCAGGCATTTCTTTCCCCCGTCACTGAGTTACCACTCAAGATCTATTTCCCCCAGTGAGATCTGAGTGGGTCTGATTGGCACCTGCTGACTCAAGGAGGCCATTGTCCTCTAGCCGGCATCTCCAACTGACCCATGCAAGAGAGAGACAGTCTCCAAAGGAGGAAGGATGGATGCCAGGTGGCCTTAAGTCAGACATCTCCTGCAGGGCCATGGACTCAGATATTTAACAGTAGATGAAGGGGTCCAGTTGCCCTTGGCAATAGGCACACCTTCTGTCCTCATTCATTTCAAACGATCAGGCTTTGTGGCAGCTTGCTGGCTGCTCGCATTGAGTGTATGCCAAAGGTCTCACCTAATAGGCCCCAGCTCTTTAAACACAAGGAAAAGGAGCCGAAAGCCTTCTTGGAAACCCTGTAGGCCAGCCACAAGTGTCCATGCTCACCCACCTTTGCTGTAAGCCTTCATGCAGACCCATCTGTCCCACATAAACAAGGTACAGTCGGGGAGCCAGAGAGGTGATCCTACCACATAAATAAGAAGTCTTGAGCTCAAAGCTGCAACAATCCTGATTGGGCCAAGGCCACGGTGCTAAGAATGGAGGAGAGCGAGCTGGGGAGTAAGGAACTCTTGAGACGATCTGTGCCTAACCCTGTAGTTTATGGGAGGGAGGTTGAGCCTAGCAGATATTAAGTGACTGACCCCGAGGAGTCCAACCCACAACCCTGCTTGGGCTGAGAGCTCCCAACCTCTGGTGTCTGGGAGAAGCTGCTATCTGCCTTATAGGCTCCGATGGATGGAACCCAAGGAACCACCGGATAAAACTCGCTGGCCTAGACACAGTGGGCATGCCTACGTGGTTTCTTTTGGGTGCATGCGTGCGCGGAGGTCTAAGGACAGCCTTCAGGATCACTTCAGGAGTTAGTTACCTTTATGATTTTGGAACTATGTCTCTCATTGGCTTGCAGTTCACCAGCATAGCTTCATTGGCTGTCAGTAAATGCCAGGGTTGCTCCTGTCCCTGCCTCTCCAACACTGGGATCATGCCGTCATGCCTGGTGTGTGTGTGTGTGTGCGTGCAGATGTGCGCACGCACGCACACCCAGCAGGGTTTCTCTCTGTAGCTCTGGCTGTTCTTAAACTCATTCTGTAGTCCAGGCTGGCCTTGAACACAGAGATTCGCCTGCCTCTGCCTACTGAGTGCTGGGATTAAAGGCGTGCACCACCATCGCCCAATTCACGCCTGACTTTTTTTTTAACTTGAGTGCTTGAGATTCAAACACAGTTTCTCATGCTAGCATAGCAAGCGCTTTCCCAATTGAACCATCTCCTTGCCATCTCCTGCCATCTCCCCATCCTCCAGATTAATTTCCTTCCTCAGGAGAAAGGGGAGGGCCTGGGAAATGCTACCCAGGGGTAAGTTTTTCCAGTTGACCCCTGGCTTGGGTAGGGAAGGGTCTTTGCTGGCTCACATGTCAACAAGGTTCTACATTGCCTAGGGTGCTGACCCTGGGTGCTATCATAGAGCAATGTCTGAACCTTGTGAGCCCTCTTTTTTTTTTGCCAGGAATTCCAAACAAATCCAAATCCTAGCATGTCTGTGACACATATTAAAACAAAGTGCTTTGGAGCTAGGTTGAACCTGGTTCAAATCCTGCCTCCACCACTTCCGTACTGTGTGACTTCAGTGGAGCTGCATAGCCTCTCTGACCATCTGTTTGTTAATCTAGAGACAACTCCCATCTTGAATGAAGAAGGTGACCTAATGCCTTTATATATACATGAAAATTAGATATAGATATATATGATTACTACCACAAAAGCAGGGGCCTGGAAGCATGCTGTTTGCCCTTCCCGGTCCCTCCCCTCGGCTACCTTCTTTCCCGTTTCTGATACTAGTCAGTTGACTCTCTCTGCTCCACTCTCTGACCCCAAGGAGAAGCCAGGAGGAGAGGGAAGAAGCTGGCCTGGTCGTTTCTCTAGGGACACCGTCATTTATTGGGTTGACAGAAGCCTGGCCACATCCCACCATCCCCAGGGAGACAGTGAGCAGAGACCTCTGAACCAATTTATCTTGGAAATTGTCTTTTTCCTCAGGCAGAGGGAGGAAGGAGGAACTTAGAAGACAGCCTCTAACCAGATGCCCTGCAAAGTCTGCCCCAAATCAACCATCCTTTTTAATAACGAGGGTTGTCATGAGCCCCAGTTCAATCGGAAATGACAGGCTGTGTAAATATTTGCTCCTGTAACGGATTTATGGAGTAGAGAGCAACAAAAAATAAGATTAGTCACTAATCATGAGGCTACAGGAAGATCAGGAAGCCCGATGCCAGGGCCCACTGCCTGGAAGGTCCAGGCTCTCACCTAGGTTGGTGTATACTCTGAGGACAGTGGGAGAGACAGGGTGCTGTGTAGGGGTCTTCACTTGGGGCTGTGGACCTGTGGGTTATTCCTTAGAGGAGGCTTCAGGCAGCATCGAGACCAGCTCTAGTTAGATGCCCAGATCTGAGCTCAGGGTGGACTTTTCCTTGAATTTGATAGCTGGCCAACTTCCTGTGGGCCTTTGGGAAACAGGAGCGAGTGTGGGTGACGGTCTTTGCTAGTGAGGTCGACACACTTGAGTCTTCCTGAGTATATGAACTGTTGAGAAGGCCAATAATGGGCACTATCATTCCTTCTGCAAATGAATTGTGTTCCTAGCACAGTACCCAGCTCCTGGCATCGTGGAGCTGGCTTGGCATCCCTGGTATGGTGGTCCACTCCCTTGTTCTGGACTTCCTGCAGGTTCAGCTCCACAGAGTCGTCACTCAGAGCCAGCTCTACCGTCAGGATGGGTACTGGGTTTCACCTCCCTGTAGCATCTAGATACAGTGGAGTCCTGGATGAGCCGATCCCTCCAGATTGACCCTCTCCTGGGTCACCAATGTGGGGCATCCTTGAGTACCCATGCTGCAGAGTGTAAGAACACGTGATCTTCTTCCATCTGTAAATTCATACTAGTGACAGTACTGGAGCTGGGGAGATGGCTCAGTGGGTCAAATTGCCTTGCAAGAATAAGGACCCAAGTTCAATTCCCACCACCCATGTAAAGATCTGGGTATGATATTGTTTGTTTGCAATTCTAGGGCTGATGGGCCACGGGTAGAGGCAGACAATCAGAAAAATTGGCCAGTCAGATTAGCTGGATCACTGAGCCCAAGTGACAGCCACTGTTTCAAAAAACAAAAATTAAACTAAACTAAACCAAAACCAAAAAAGATGGACAGCATCTGAGGAATGACACCCAATACTGACCTTGGTCTTCATGGGTGTATGTACATACGTGTGCATGCATGCACCCCTTCCACACCTGTATATACACATGCACAGCCCAAACAAACATGACACATGCAGAAAATGTTCTTACCAATCTCTTTTAATATCCAGGCATTATGCTAACCCTGGAGTCCATAAAGAACTGGCCAGACATGACCCCTACCCTCCTTAGGCTTCGAAATAGGAAGGAGACCTCAATGTCCATGAAGCAATTGGAAAGGCAGCCAGCCACGTGCTTCCGAGCCAGGATCCATGCTGTGGGAAGCCACGGCTGCTAGTGATGGGACTGAGTTGCCCCAGGAGGAGAGAGAGACGGGCTAGAATCTGGGCATCCGGGACAGGTGCCGTACCGCGAGACAGCTAGTGGGAAGTGAGATTCAGGGGCAGCTTTGAGAGGCGCCTTAGATTTTTCTACTTTTAGGAAGGTGTGTTAAAACCCAGAGAATCCCAGTGCGGGAGGCAAGGGTGTGGTGTAGGGGTCAGGGGCTCCTGATCTACTTTTGGAAGGACTCTCTTTAGGATGGGGCTCTGATAACTCAGGGCTACAGGGTCTCTTGCTGATCAGACCTTCCATGAATGCAGAGCTATTCCTAATGTTTCAGGTCCTTGCAGAAAGTCTTTTGGAACGCCCACTTGGCTCCACACTCTGGCGTCTGTGCATTCACTCTGACACAAGGCCGTGATTAATGGACAAGAAGCAACAGTTTAATTTTTCCTCTTCCTCAGACCTGGGCTTTGACCTAGCATGTACTTTTCAAGTGTGCGCGTTTACCCTGTACACATTACATGTGTTTTAACTTCTGGGATATCTTTTACGAGACAGGGTCTCCTGCAGCCTAGGCTGGCCTACAACTCAGTAACCTTGAACTTCTGATCCTCCTACCTCCACCTCCAGAGTTCAGGGATTACAAGTGTGTGTCACCCACCACCGCTGGTTTACGTGGTGCCGGGGACCCAACCAAGGACTTGACACCTGCCACACAAGCGGTCTGTCGTCTCATTCACATCCCTGCTGTTTTCTAGGCTTTCATAGAGAGCCAGGTTTCTTAGTGTGTCAACCAAATCTGCGACTCCTGTCCCTAGTGAGCTTTGAACATCTCACTGGGAAGCAGTTTGATCTTTAGCTTGGACCGTCTGGAAGAAAAGACATGCATCCAAAAGACACACGTTCCACTATACCCGCCACTCCGCTGCCTAGGGCATTAGTTTTCTTTCTTGGAAGAAAATAGAGAGAGAAACAGCTGCATATGCCACTTAAATTATGTCTTATTATTTAAAAACAGTACTCCTGTCACTAAATTGAAATAGTGGAGACCAGTCTAAAAGTAATGAGGCGTCTGTTTTTAAATCCTCCCCCCAAGCCTGCCAGCTGTCTCCTCATGTGGATCCTTCTAGAAAATGTAGATACAGATATCCCTGCCTCTGGATGGCTCTGCCCATGATCTTCCTAGTGTACGGTGGCGTGAAAACAATTTGCCTTCAGCAGAGACTGCTCGGGCGCTGGATTTTCATCTCTCCGAGGGCTGGCAGGATTCAGTGCGATTTCTCTACAAGGGCAGCGGCAGTGAGCCGTGGTTCCTGTCTGTCACATGTTCTGAGGGGAACAGCTGCACTTCTGTACTGGGCTGGTGGGTGTGTCTGATGTATCTTCAGCCCGGGATAGCTTCACATGACAGTGGCCCTGTTGGACTGGGACCATCCTGTAAGCTGAGGAGCATCCGTGCTCTTGTGTGTGCTCCCCTTGTCCATACAACACAGCAGCTGAAGACGTGGCAAGGCTCTCCCTGCATCTCTCCTCCCCTTCATCAGCCAGGTTGCACGAGAAAGCTGGGTTCCCATGGTCTATCCTTCATCTCCATGGTCCTACCCTGGCCAAAGTCATTATTCTCTTGCCTGGGTGACACCACAGCCTTTTCCCCAATGACTTTTTTTTTTTTTCTGGTGATGGAGATGGAACCCAAGGCCTCGCGCATGCCTGGCAGGTGCTCTACCACTGAGCCACACTTTTAGCCCCTCACTGGGGAATTCCAGGCAAATGCTCTGCCATGGGGTCACACCCTGCCCAGTTCCTCTTTAATTAAAAAGATTAAGATTAAAAATCTTATGGGGTGTGTGTGTGCGCGCACGCATGTTTGTGCATGCATGTGTGTGTGTGTGCATGTGTGTGTGTGTGTGTGTGTGTGTGTAAGTATGGGGGCTTGCACATGTCAGTGTATTTGTAGAGGTCAGAAGGACAACTTTTGGAAGTTGGTTCTCTCCTTCCACCATAGGCCTCAGGTCTCAAATTCAGGTCACCAGGGCCTTCTCTCCCAGCCCCATTCTTTGCTCTCCCGTCAGACTCCATCCTGCACTTTAAGCAGAGAGATCATTTCAAGACACAGTTGGTATCATTCTCTTCCAGATTCCTGGGGCTGCTGAAGGAGGATTCCACCCTTTTTCTGACAGTGCAGACAGGATCTGCAGAGGTCTGGTCCACTGCCCCCAGCTTGTGTTCTGGGTTCCCTGCCCTGGCCTTTTCTTTCCATAACCCCCGACAACCCCCGCCTCCCTCCTGTCCCACCCCAGACCTTCCCAAGACTCACTCCTCCCTGACATTCAGGGCTCCAGGGAAAGCAGTGCCTGTCTACTCCCTCATGTGGCTGTGCTGGTCTTTCTTCCCCAGACATGTTTGCAGGGCACCTTGGAATGAATGGACATCTTTTAAAGACATGGCGACACAGGGGCCACACCGCAGACAACTTCATCCCTTCATTCCCTAACAAATGTTGATGTCCTCTCCATCCTGACTCTTGCCAACCCACAGTACTCCCAGCAGATGGGATGGTGGTAATTTAATTGACATTCCAAATCTGAGGGCAATGAAGATGCTTTCAGTGTTTGCTAGGCCAAGTTAACACTACTACAGGGGGATAGAAATCTGACAAGAGAAAGAGGAGAGAAGGGGGCAAGGGGAGGAGGAGAGAGAGAAGTGAGAGAGGGAGGAGGAGGAGGGGGGACCAGAAGAGGGAGGGAAGTGGAATCCAGAGGGCTTCACTTGCCAGGAAGCATCAGTGGATAAGAAGACATCAGAATAGGAGGACCAGTGAGATTGCTCAGCAGGTAAAGGTGCTGATCACCAAGTCTAAACCTCTGAGCTTGATCTCTGGGACCTGCAGGGGACAGAACTGATTCCTGCACATTGTTCTTTGTCCTGCACATGTGTCTTGCAGGGATACACATGTGTATGCATGCACACACACGCACACGCACACACACACACACACACACACACACACACACACACGGAGCCATGATCCCATTTTTTCAGCATAGAACTCAAGAGCAAAGGCAGTGTCCAATTAGAAGAGGGACTTGTGGAGGGGCTAAGATGGGACCAGCTTTCTGCCGGGTACCCAGTGACCAGTCCACGAAAGACAGCAGGTCCCTTGGGATGAACGCAGGACCATAAATCAGACAGCTGAATAGCAAGGCCTTCCTCGTTCTGGAGGGTGGGATGTCAAGATGGAGGGCTCAGCAGGTCGGTTTGTTGTGAGGCCTCTGTCCTTGGTTTTCAGGTGATGCCCCTGCTCACTGTGACCCCACGGGGCCCTTTCTCTGCATGTGCGTCCATCTTAGAAGGACACTAATCCTGCTGGGTTAGGGCCCCATCCTTATGACCTCATCTTACCTTACTGCTTGTCTTTTCATACCTTCTTCCCTCCCTCCCTCTTCTTCCTTCCCTCCTGGATGAGGTCTTTGTGGGTTCCAAGTTGGCCTTGAACTTGCTGGGTAGCCAAGGACAACCTCAAACTCCCGATCCCCCTGTGCTGAGTTTATGAGATTCTTGGGTTCGAACCCAGGACGGCCAGGCCAGCATTCTTCCCGCTGAGCTGTATTCCTAGCTCCTGTAACTCTCAAGACCCAGGCTCCCGTTTCACCTTTGCATTCTGAGATCTGGGGGGGAGGGAGCGCGGGTAAGGACCTCAACATATGGATTTGGGGGGTGATTCATTCTAAGCCTGGGAGGGGGGACTTTGAGGGACAGGGTGGTACCTTGAGTGTCTCATTTGAGGACAATTCCTACCTTCATCATACAGGAGCGGTTTCTCTTCCCTGTCACTGTGGCTCTCAGACATTTGTGTGCCCAGGGCAAAAGGAAGTCTTTTGTCTCTCTTATGGATGTGCGTCTATCTTTCCTCAGCTTTGAGTGCTGACCTGCCTCCTCACAGGAAGGATTTTGCCCCCTATCTAGAAGCAAAAGTACTCCTTGACAAAGGACAAAAGGAAGAACCCCAGTAGTTCCCTCTGGATTCACCACTAGCCAACTGGAGTATTTCCATCCCACTTGTTGGCTCCTTAAAACCACCCTGGTAGAAGATGCTTGTAACAGCAAAGTCCTTGGGACTCAGAGAGGTTAAGTCACTTGACAGAGGTCACACAGCTACTCAAGGGGTAAATACACACAACAAGCAGCATTAGAATGGTTTCTTTAATTGGATGAATGGCTGTGTTGCCACATTGGTCATTTTAACCCTTTAAAGGCCACTCTTAGGTGTTGTTTAGTATCCTCGAGGCTCAGCAGTTACCACCCCTGCCCACTTTCAGGGCTCCCCATGACCTCAAAGCAAACAGCACCTCCACGTGTGCTTGCACCCACTCCCCCTCCTGTTCTCCAGTCCTGGCAGTGCCAGCCTGCTGCCCATCTCTGTAGACTTGCCCACTCTGGTGGTTTTATATGAACTGGAATGCATGGTCCTTTGCGTCTGGCTTCCTTCCTGAGATGTGACAGCTCTGAGGTTCACTTGTTTTTAGGCTATGAGTCGGAACATCGTGAGATTGCAACAGTTTCACTATCCAGACAGATCACATTTGTCTTCTGTCGCCCAATGATGCGCATTTGGTTTTTTCCCCTGCCCTTTGGTGGTTGTCAGTGTTCATGTATCAATGTGTCAAGTGTCAATGTCCAGGGACACTTTTTGTTTGAAGATCTACTTCCCATTCTTTTGGGTATATAGCTTGGTATAGACTGTTGGGTTGTATAAAACTCTAGTTTTACATGGTCGAAGCATAACCAAAGTGTTTTCCATAATGGCCAGGCACCTTCACATTCTCTCCAGTGACGCTGGTGGCTTCCCATTCTCCATGTCCTCCTCAGCACGTAGTATGCTCCCTGTGTGTGAGTGTGGCCAGGAAGACTGGGGTTGTAGCTTATTGTCATTTGGTTCGTGTCTTCCACCATTAACTCTTCAGCATCTCCGTACATGCTTATTGGGTCTTCATACGTCTTCTTGAGAAAAATGTCTTTTTCAAGCCCCTTGCTAACTCTTCATTTTTATCTTTTTATTATTCTCCGAAAACCCCATTTTCTAAGCCGTAATTTTCATGTAGAAACACAAATTCATCCACTCATTCATTAACCCATCCATCCACCCATCCATCCACCCATCCACCCATCCATCCACCCATCCATCCATCCATTCATCCATCCATCCACTCATCCATCCATCCACCCATCCACCCACCCATCCACTCATCCATCCACCCATCCATCCATCCATCCATCCATCCATCCATCCATCCATCCATCCATCCACCCATCCATCCACCCACCCATCCATCCACCCATCCACCCATCCATCCACACATCCATCCATCCATCCATCCATCCATCCATCCATCCATCCATCCATCCTCCACCCACCACCTGCTCATCTGTCTACCCACTCATTCTCCTCCTTCCCTCTCCATCTTTCTTTCTGTTATTCCTTCATCTCATCTCTTTTATCCCCTTTCTTCTTTCCTTGTCTGTTCTTTTATCCCCATCTTTCCCCCTCCAACCTTCATTTCATTCTTCATGACATCTCTTTTCCTTCTCCTCCATTCCCTTCCTTTCTCCCAGTCTTTTCTTCCATCTGTCTGTCTGACAGTTATCTGCTCCCGTGACTATGGATTGGTAACCACATCACTTCTGACATCTCTGAGCTGCTGGTTTGGATGCGGTACACTCCAGTCTTGCTCCAATTTGCATGACTTCGTTGTCAGTGCCTTAGGCTGCCCTAGGTGTTTGGTGGGGGGTGATCATAGCTTTTTGCTCAGGGGTTTTCCCTTGTCCCCTTTCCTGGCTAAGGCTGGTGGGAGGTGTTCTAGGAATCTCAGGCAAAGCCCCGCCTGGCTTCACTTCTCAGTTTCTTTCTAGGGTTCCTGCCTGGCTGTGTGACTGTTGGGCAGAACCAGAGTACAGACGTGCTCATGACAGGAAACGGAGTGTAGGCTTGTCTGGGCCAAGCATGCTACCTCATAGATCCTCATGGTCTTACGTGGCCTTTTGGGAAGGGGTCCAGGGTTCTCTCCATTGTCCAGGTGGGACATCTCATTTCTGGTGACTCAAATCCTGTCTCTCTGTCTCCAGCAGCCGTGTGCTGATCTTATGCATATGTCTCTTTAAATCCCCACTGTTGGACAGTTTCAGGCAAAGGAACCTCACTGTTTCCAACTTCCAGTCCAGGCAGGGACATGCCACATATGAGCTGCGCTGTACCGGGAGAACCTGCCTGAGCCCGGAAGCAGGCCCCTGAGGATTGATCACTGCCACAGGGGTGCAAGAGGGGTGACTGGGCAGGCAGAGAGGTGTGGCCTGCAGAGTGTGGCTTTTTTTTTAAGGTGGTACCCAAAGGAGTCCTTGAGCACTGCAGGACTGGCAGTTTGCAAGCAGGTTCTGCAGCAGCCACCAGAGGGCGCTCGGCTCCGTGCTGGGCAGATGGGAGTTTGGGGAGGTGGGTGGGAAGGCGGCAGGAGATGTGGTCTCATTCCTGTTCTTGGGGAGCAAGCAGTTGGGAGTGGAAGGCAGAGTTTTAGAATGTAGTGTGATTTCTGCCCCTGGACCACAGCCTTTATTCTGAATGCCCATTTGAACAAACAAACAAACAAACAAACAATAAACAAACAGCCAGCACAGCCTGGGGAAGGGGGGGCGGTTTCTGAGAAGGCTTTCCTGGAGGAAGAACACCTGTCCCTGCTGGGAGGAACTGGGGCTACCAGGAAGGTTCCAGAAAGAGACCTGCCAGAGCTGAGTTATCAAGACAGAGATTAAAGAGGCTGAGCAGAGGAGGGAACTCTGGGCTGTGGAGACAGAAGGGTCAAAGGTGAGAAGGCTGCTGGGTTGGAGTTCATATGGAGGATGGCTGTTGGGAGCCATGGTCAGGAGCTGGGGGTTCCTCAGAATATTGAGGGACACTAGGATTGGGAGAATGACGTTGTCTCAGAGAGTGAGAATGTTACAGATATGGTCACTTTTGGACTGGACCATGGACTATGTGTAGGAGTCTGTCGAGCAGGGAAGGCAGCAGATCTCATGAAGTGTAGTCCCTTGGGGTGACTGGTCTCAGGGGGTCACGAACAGATGGACGCATTTGAGAGGCCTCTGGAGCTGCCTCTGCTAGGTTCTTTTGTCTCATTCTCTGCAGTGTCCTCCTCGGGGGAAAGAGGACATGGGTGCAAAGTCCTTCCTAAGATAACTTTAAGGCTTAAACGAGGAGATACCCCAAAGTCCCTGATTTGGTGTTTGGGATGCAGCTTGCACTTAATTCAGAGTAGCAGTGGCTGCTGTCACTGCCACGGATGCTGTTAATAATCTTAAGTCTCCTGTCTGGTGAAGCGCAAGGTTTAGACACTGAGTTTTGTGCTTATGCTCTGAGAGACACCCTCACTTAGCTCTCTAATCAGAGCTCATCGGCACTCAGCTGGAGCCCTCGGTCTTTAAGGCTTCCTCCTCTTCTCCATCCCTCCCAGTGAGATGCTCACAAGGATGTTGTCTGGGGAGATAAAAGAGAATAAAAAAAAATCATCCTGAGTCCTGAATTTCCTTTTGCTTATTCAGGACAGAGCTTTGCTCTGTTGTTCAAGCCGGTCTCAAAGTCAGCATCCTCCTGCCTCAACCTCCCAAGTGCTTGGATTACAGTAGCGCATCACTAAGCCAAGCTAAGCCCCTCACCTTATTTATCTTTTTTTCCACATTAAAAAAGTATACATTTTATGCTGTCTTGGTTTGCTTTCTATTGCTGTGATAAAACCCCAGGGCCAAAAGCAACTTGGGAAGGAAAGAGTTAATTCAGCTCACACTTCCACATCACATCTATCACCGAGGGAAATCAAGGTAGGAACCTGGAGGCAGGAGCTGATGCAGAGGCCAGGGAGGGTGCTGCTTACTGGCTTGTTCCCATGGCTTGCTCAGTCTGCTTTCTTATAGAACCCAGGACCAGCAGCCCAGGGATGGCCCCACCCCCATTGAAAGGTTGGACCCTTTCCCATCAATTGTCAATCAAGCAAATGCACCAAGGCTTGCCCACAGGCTAATGTTGGGCTATTTTCTCAGTTGAGGTTCTCTCTTTCCAAATGACTGTAACTGCTGTCAAGTTGACAAAAAATCAGCCCACACAACGGTGCCTATAAAATATTACTCGAAAGATAGATTATGTTAGTGTCAAGTCAAATGTCAAGTGATCATGTGTTGGGTAGAGTCCTCACCGACGGGAATGTTCTAGAAGACTTGGAGATGCCCAGTTTCTTTCTAGCAGTCTTGGAGTCTGCTAGTATAGGTTGTGCTTGTGTTTCACGGGTGCCCAGCCATGGTCAGGTGGACAATGTTTATATTGACTGTGTAGATGGCTCAGACAGACTCATCTTGTCTCCTTGGTCCGCTTCTCTTTCAGAGCCAAGAAGAAAAGCAAACCGCTGAACCTCAAGATCCACAGTGGCGTGGGCAGCTGTGAGAACATCCCTGCCCAGCAGCGGTCCCCACTCCTGTCGGAGCGCTCCCTGCGGTCCTTCTTCGTGGGCCACGCACCCTTTCTGCCCTCCACCCCACCCGTCCACACGGAGGCCAATTTCTCTGCAAGTAAGTCCCCGCTAGCCCCTAGGCTGCATTGGCTGGGGTCACCAGACCATCACCGCGCAGCCGGCTACCTTCCCTGCCGGGTGCATGCATTTTGTGCTCTTCACGCTGATTCTGAATCTCACGGGTCAGGGCGAGTCCATCACCTGACACCGCCCTCCCACATGTACAGCTCCTGGGTCCTTAGACGGTTCGAAGGGAGCGTGATTGGCGCTCGGAGGTGACTGGCAGTTACGCATCCTCAGTATCAGCTCTCTGATTGGCAGTGATGACGGAATGCTGAAAGCAAGGTGGGGGCGGGGCATTAGAGGGAATGTTCACCTTTTCTCTCTGTGCTCTCCACCACCTTTCGACCACTTGTCTTAGGGTTTATCTGGCCATGTGAGGTCTGTGATGGCGTCATGTGATAACTGGGGTCAACGTGTATAGCTTTTGCATCTCGATGCTGTACTGGAGTTCAAGCCGGGTTAAGTGTAGCCTGGAATGTACCGTCCACATTCACAAACTCTTGCCAGATACATGGTGCTTACGACTTGAGTACAGATGGAAGTTCCTGTGGCAGAGGGACGAGTTTCCAGAAAGTTCTGATCTTATCCTGAGGCACTCTCTGTTAAAAGGTGCAGACGCGGGCAGAGGGGACCCAGGGACGTGAGCCCAGCTCCTCCTCCAGCAAGGACTCTTGTTTGGGGGATGGGGGATGTTGGCTTTTAGAAGCACTGGCCCTGGGCCCTAGGCCTGCCATGGCTGCTTGTGCTGTCCTGTTGATCTGCTGGGTGGGAAGAGGAGTTTATTGTCCACCAGGCTAATTGCTGCCCTCAGAACCTCACTCTGGTCTTGTAACAGTCCATCACAGACATAGATTATTTCTAGAGCATAAATGGGGAAACTGAGGCTCAGGGACACCAGAGGTCTCTCTCTCTCTCTCTCTCTCTCTCTCTCTCTCTCTCTCTCTCTCTCTCTCTCTCTCAAAGCTACACAGCTACTTAGTAGTCAGGCCAGGATTTGAATCTGGTTCTTCCTTCCTTCCTCCTCATCCTCCTTTTCCCCATCCCCACCGCAGCATGGAACCCAGGCCCACACCCATGCTAGCCAAGCCCTCCATTACCTAGGCAGTGTCTCACCAAATCACTCAACCTGGTCTACAGCCTCCGATGCCTTCGAGTTTAATTCTTCCTGCCTCAACCTCCCCAGTAGCTAGGGCCCCAAGCCAGTTCCCTCCGAGATCCACACGGAATGACATTGCTATCTCTAAATGGGGGTCGTTTATTACTGAAGCGGTCTTTACTCTCCAGGGAACCTGTGTGTGCTCTTCAGTGAGGAGATCTGTAACTCCTATCCCCGGACACGCAATTATGTGGGTAGACAGGGCCTTAGCATTGAACTTGGATGGGTCCACAAACACGCACAGGGCTTGTGTTGCGGGGCCGCTGAGGGTCTCCACCAGAGGGACCCATGGAGATAATAATAGGAGAACATTCTGGTGTATGGCTTAATCCCAGTGCCTGGGCTGCTCGGGTCAGACCTCAAGCGAATTAAAACAGCCCCAGGACAGAGATGTCAACAGCAGGAGGCCAATTTATTCATTTGTCAAGAGAGGTCACTGTCTGGGAAGCCAGAGATTCTCCACATAGTCGGCCTGCTTGGTAGTCAGGGAGTCGCTTGGTGAGCAGCAGGAAGGAAAGGGGCCACAGACCAAACAACTGGGGCAGTAGATGAGGCCTGTGCCAGGCCGAGAAATTTGGACCCTGGGGGAGATGACTGGGTGTGAGTCCTAGCATTGAGTACTACAGTCTAGTAATAGGCTCAGGGATTTTTAGTTGAAGCCTCACTTTCCTTATCTGTAAAATGGGCCTATTTTACATTAGCCACACACGTGGTGTGGCCAGTCCCTTTGTACAGGGCCTGTACGTAGTAGGTACTTGTCACTGATGGCTGTTCCATGCCTCATGGTTAATTATTGCTGTCATCTCAGGGTCCCTATCCTTGTCCCTTCCCCATAGCCTTAAGAAGTTTGGGATTTACCTTGGCACAGAGCTGATGGTAGCCTCTTGCAGCCAACTGCCTTAGGCTTCACTGTCTTCTGAACCTTTCTGAGGGGCCAACTGTGGCTCTGACCTGTGGTTCTGGCCAGAGTGAAGACATCTATCTGTGTAAACAAACAAAAACAAAACAACAACAAACCAATTGTATTTGGGTTGTTTTTTCTGTCCCAATGCAGTCCCCCAGGTTTCCCCTTTCCTTGGTCTCCAACATGAAGGACAGCCTTGTCTGCTAGCCTGGGGTCAGCAACAGAAAAGACTTTGTTAAAAAGCAGCATGCCTATAATCCCATCACTTGGGAGCCTGAAGGCCAGCCTGGGCTACATAGCTAGTTATAGGACAGCCTGGGCTACATAGCTAGTTATAGGACAGCCTGGGCTACATAGCAAGGTCTAGGCCACTCTGGGCTACAAAATAAGTTCTAGGCTAGCCTGGGCTACAGAACAAGACTTAAAAGGCAGCTCTTGGGAGCATGGCTACCTTTTGGATAATCCTGGTGTTTGTATATAGAGGCTGTCATTGACTTCCTCTGAAGGAACAGGAAAGCACTGGATTTTGTGGGAGACCGAGGCCCACAGGGTGTAATCTGTCCCATGTTTTGCCTTCAGTTTGGCCCTACTTGAGCCTTCATTCTGTATTTCCCAGGCAGGAATTTTCTTCTTCTATCCGGGTCTCAGGTTCCTCATCTATTCAACAAGAGACTTGAGACAGTTACTGGACTCATTAGAGTACTGGGATTAGAAAAGAACAGCCTCCAGATGCTAGCTCCTGCTTGCGTGACATATTCCCTGGTCCCCATCACTCCCGGCTTTGGGGCTTTGGGGCCTGCTTTGTTCCTGCAGACCCAGCCCAGAGAGTCCCTGGGCCATGTCGCTGGGGCCCACCTGGGTTTGCATTGGTCACCATCTGTCCTGGTCCCAGTGTGTAATTTGAAGGATGGTAACACATCATCTTCTTATCCCTGGTAGTGACACCAGGAGATGCAGGTCAGAGCTGGCTGGAGGGGCAGGGTTTTGGGACCCCAGGGCACCCAGCTTCTGGGTACAGGAATCCTCTATCTCCATGAGTGTTTACCCTACTCCTTTGATGTCAGGGTGTCCCGCAGGACAAAGGAGGGAGTGAGAGTCCCAGTTGGCAGAGGAATCAAGTCACACCAAGGCTCGCCAACCAATGGTGTTCACGGGTCAGCTCAGATATGCCAAGATATAAGATGTCATTTGTTCATGCCTCAGCTTAAAATGGGGTGTGTCCTGATAAGTCCACCATTAGTAGAGCATGCCAGGACTTGAGAAACACCAGATATGGCAAACGTACTGAGTCCCACAGCCTAGCGGCTAGAGTTACACCCAGGCTCGATTTAGAGAATCTCATCCAGGCATTTCTAGAGGCGCTACACCCAGTATGTCTTAATGGACTAGAACACATCCATTAGTCTGAAGCTGGGCAAAATCACTGAGCCCAAAGCTTATTTTCCGAGTCACTTATATCGTTCCCTGTGACGGGAAAGACCGTCTGTGTGAACATGATTTTCTGCCGTCATTTGACGTGACCTGTTAACTGTCACATGCCAGGGACAGCCTGTGTCCTTCCTGTGTTGCTCAAGCATGTCTGACGGTATCCTCCGTGCACACATCCTTAGCGTGGCAAGCCATGGACTTGTGGCTCTCTGTCCCGTTGTCTTCAATCCCAACTGCTGTAGATGAGACTGTGTCGAAAGACCCTTAAACAATCTACTTCAGAGTGTGTTACAGTCCACAGGGAGGAAGGGATGGGGGCTGGTGCTTAGTGCTCCATGACTCAGTAAAGGGGAGTATGGGGAGCTATTGGTGTGTGTCATGTGATGGAGTGGTCTGAAACAGTGATAGAGATGAGAACGGTACCAAGAGTCATCGGCACTCACCGTGTGGTGACAAAGGCCTTGTCTAAAGCCCTCTCCCTTGTTTAATTTCTACGTCACAACCCTCTATAATGTTGAGACGTTTATTATCCCCTCTTCAGAGATAAAGAAATGGAGGCTGAGGTTAAGGACCTGGTCACAGGTCACAAGGTCCAGAAAGCAGCGAAGGGGCGGATTATTCGTTCTGCAAGGCCACCTTCATCGTCCCTCTTGCTTCTTGATTGCCTTCTGCTTTCTTCCTGGTTTGGGGAGCTGTGCGGTGGTTTTGTGGAAGAAGCTTCTTTGTCCGCACGTGTTTCCCCCTCCCCGCCCCTGGGCTCTGCTGTTCATGTTCACTGCCTCCATGGGTCCAGGTGATGGCAGTCCCTGAGGCGGGCAGGCAGCTGCTGAAGAGTGGTTGAAAAGCCAGTTTCTGGCAGCTTCTGCTACTCATTCATCTTGAGTGTCTTCCATCGAAGCTGAGGAATGACCTAGTCCTCTCAAAGAGTTCTGGGAGTTTCCATGTTGGCTGCCTGTGGCCCTCCAGCCCTTCAGGGCAGCAGTCACGAAAGAAAACAAGTGGCTCTATCTCTACGATGTCCCCATCAGTGTCATTATGGTAGCAGCTGGAGTCATATCCCAGGGCCAAGGAAGCAGTCCCCTTCAGCTGATATCTTGGAAGATGCTATAACCTCTCTGGGGCTGTCCCTCCAACCCCTGTGGGCACCACTTCTATAAGCAATTCCTGTCCCTTGTCCTGGAAACAGGGGAGGAGCTGACACCAGCCAGGAACCTAACTTTGTGCTTACCTGGACGCTGAGTCAGATCCCGGTGTGGTGGGGGTGGAGGCAGCAGGTGGCAGTAAAGGGTGATGAAGCTGAACGGCCGTGTTCCCACCAAGGCAACTGCTGGGGTTATAAAGATACCCTGGATGGGGCTGATTATATAATGGGGTTTAATGAGGCTTGAAGCCAAGGCTCATTACCCCTGGAAGAGGGGGAGGAGAGGCACACAACTCCACAGACGTTGGCAGCTTGATCCACAGGACCATTCAGAGACCTGTGAGGAGCGCTGGCTTGGGGTGGCTTCTCCAGCAGGAAATATGTATCCCATAAGGATGCCCCCAAAGAATTTGACTCTCCAGGTGCCGGTGCTGGTGCCTGTCCCTACGCTGACCCATCAGACCCAGGAGCTGCTTGGCATCTGGACCTCCATTAGAACTCTAGGCTCTAGGAGGTTTCTGTTGTACACGTTCCCTGCTGCATCCCACAAGGCCCTGAGGCGTCTGCTTTGTAGGCATGAAAAGCTATCCGCTTGGAGATAAAATGGTCCACAGGTGTCCCTGAAGCCCTGGTTTCTGCAGCTGCCACTTACTGTGTCCCATCTCCAAGAAGCCGCTTCAAAACTCTCTCTCTACCCTCACTCCCTCTCCTTGCCTCTGTCTGGATCATTCTCTTGCTGGTCACTTTCACCTCAGTGATGCTAGGGATAAAACATTTCTGTACCCCGGTGTTGGGTCTCTCCACTGAGGCAACAAATCAGATCAGGCCAAATTAGTAAGTCCAGGTTTAATCTGAGCAAAGCATCCCCTGGTGGTCCCATGGGAGGAGGAGAAACCACAAGGGGGACCCACTAGGGGACATTTGTGGACCAGACCTTAAATACCCTCCCAGGGTGGAGCCGCTGCTTGGTGGGCTTTCTTTGGCTGCTCCAGGGGAGATCCCCAACAAGGGCTCCTGGTTTCCATGTGTGTCCTAGACCTCCCACCAGCAAGAGCCACATGTAAACACACGGTAGAGACTTAACTGTTTGCTGGGTATGGTAGCACATGCCTGGTGCCTCAGGCTGAGGCAGAGTTTGAGACCAGTGTGAGCTGCTCATTCCACAACTAACAACCGCAGAGCCTTCCTGTTGTCCCTAGTCCAACACAAGCTGGACGAGGAGGAAGCCAGAGAAGGGGGTCTCCCAATCAGAGCTGTCACACACCTTATCCCCACCAGCAGATTGCATAAATCAGAATCCCTTGGCTCTAGGACTATTTTACATTTTGAAACCTTGCCCTCCCTGTATATCAGTATCCGTGGGTTGAGTGTGCAAATTCATCTGAGGCTAAAAGGTATTTAAAGCGATAATTCCTCCTCTCGGATGGGCTATAGACTCTTGGCTTGTTTAGTTACTCAACAGTGCAGTGTGCCGCCTCCTCACACACTTGGGCGCTGGACTGCTGTGCTGTAAGTAGCCAGAGCTCATGGAGCTTCCACAGCAAAGTGTGCAGGGACTCTGGGCAAGCATGCTGCCCGAGCATCCCACAGTGTTGGTAACCACAGATTTTGATTCCCTGGGATGGATACTTTGTGGATAGGGAGGGAGAAATGGAGCTTCAAACACACACGAAGTTGCTGGGGTGATGCTGAGAACATCTGAGCCCAGCCTGATCCCTCCATCTTCATCATTTCTTTGTTTTGGTCCCCACTCTCATTTCACAGACTGCTGGGGTCTGGGCAGCACATTTTCTCCCCTCCTCACACACCTTTGACCCTGGACCAGCGTTTTCACCCAGCTGTACTCCATCCTCAGCTGTCGCCCCAGCAACAGCCTCCATCATTATGTTTCCAGATGAGAAACCTAAGGCCAGAGAGTAGAAATCACTGGCCCAGGGCTACAGGGCTGAGGTTGGAGCACAGCCTTCCTCATGCCCATCTGTGAGTGTTCTTCCAAGAAGGGTGACCAATATCTGTGTCTACCATCACTCAAAATGTTTAGCAGCGAGGTAGGGGAAACCTGTAGGAGACCATTCCTCTGCTCAGCCAGGGAAACATTTTGGTGTGTTCAGGGCTGCTGGTGGCGGTGGCAATGGTGGCGGCAATGGTGGTGGTGGTGGTGTGTGTGTGTGTGTGTTATGTGTACACGTGTGCATGCATACATCACTTGCAAGGCCACTTCCTGGTTCTTATGAACTCCTTTTCTATTGCCTCGTCTGCCTGCAAACTTTGCAGTTTGGCCTCAGCGTGAAGCTGGCATCCTCAGACCTTTTGTTATGATTTTGTTATGATTGCGCCCACCAGGAACCGTAGCAACCAAAATCAGTTGGTAAGTGGTTGGTGCTAGGAGCCAAGGGTGTCATTTTGTGTCTATTGGATAAGTCTGTCCTGATTCTGGTTCAAGCGTAGGCTGTCAGAGTGGGCAATCCCTGTCCCTGTTATTGGGACCTAGGGTCTGAATGTCACTGCCTTGGTCCCAGGAACTCCCCAGATGAAGGATCCTCAGACATGACTTGGTTTATAAGAAGTTGCACAGATCCAGGACTCTGTGGAGTATGCCAGGCATTTCTGTGCCTTCTCCACGCTCACGCTGCCCCTTTCTGAGAGTGACGGAACAGACTCCAGGAAAGGAAGTCTGTGGCTGCATGTGTGGTACATGACACAGCAGAACCAAGGCTGGAGCCCAAGGTGCCCTCACACTTCAAGTTTTGTGGGCTTTCTGTACTTTGAGCCTCTCCCATCTGTCTGTCTCTCTGTGTTGTTCAGTTTACCTTGTATGTGCCTGCATTTGCATTGGTATGAGTATAGATGTATATGGTATATGGGTCTGGAGGGGGAAAGACAGCCTGGAGTGTTGATCCTCAGGAACCTTCCATCCCTTGTTATTAGGCAGGCTCTCTCATTTACCTGGATCCTTACCACATGGACCAGGCTAGGTGGAGGGCAAGTTCCCAGGGATCTGCTATCTCCGCTTCCAGCTTCTCCATCACTGGGATTATAGATGCTTACCACCATGCTCAGTTTTCTTTTCTTTTTTCCCATGGGTTCTTGAGATCTGAGCTCATGGCCTCATGTTTTCAAGGCAAGTGCTTTACTAACTAAGCCACTCCTGGGCCCCAAGTTTCATGAGATAGTAGTTTGGGGTTGGGGTTCACTGTTTTAAACAAAATTGTTCCCTTTATTCCAATAACCACTACCCATTTACTGAGTTAAAAGATGTAGAAGTGACCTTTGACCCCCCCGACCCCAGCTGTGATGACCCATCTTTTAGTTTTTCTGAGCTCATTTTTTACATCAGAAGTTGCAAGTTTTCTACTGGAAAGGGCCAGAGAACCTTCTCAGGGTTGCAGGCTGTGTGAGTCGGGTCTCCTCCGTTGCTGTGACCAAACACCCGGGGGAGTTGACTTCCAAGGAGGAGAGGGTTTATGTTGACTCATGGTTTCAGAGGTCTCAGTCCATGTCGGCCAGCCCATTGCTTTTTGCTATTAGGATGAAGTAAAATGATGTTGAGTCCGGTGCCTGTTGCATAGGAACCCATATCTAAGGGTTATTGTTGTAGTTGGTACTGTCAAGTTGACAAACTCTCAGTGTCACGTAGGAAACATACCTCTGGGCATGTCTGTGAGGGATTGTCTGAATTAGGCCAACCAAGGTGGGAAGACCCACACTAAATATGGGCAGCACCGTTTTACAAGGCACAACCCCCAACCACATAAAAAGGAAACTGAATCTGAGCCCAGCGTTTATCCCTCTCTGCTTCCTGGCTGTGAATGTAATGTTGGGCCAGACGGCCCGTATCTCCACACATCCCCCATGGAGCACTATATCTGGTCCATATCCCCACGCATCACCATGGAATACTATGTCTGGTCCATATCTCCATGCATCCCCATGGAGCACTATGTCTGGTCCATATCCCCACGCATCCCCATGGAGCACTATGTCTGGTCCATATCCCCACGCATCCCCATGGAGCACTATGTCTGGTCCATATCCCCACACATGCCCTGTGGAGCACTATGTCTGGTCCATATCCCCACACATCCCCTGTGGAGCACTATGTCTGGTCCGTATCTCCACACATGCCCCTGTGGAGCACTATGTCTGGTCCATATCCCCACACATGCCCTGTGGAGCACTATGTCTGGTCCATATCCCCACACATGCCCCGTGGAGCACTATGTCTGGTCCATATCCCCACACATGCCCCGTGGAGCACTATGTCTGGTCCATATCCCCACACATGCCCCGTGGAGCACTATGTCTGGTCCATATCTCCACACATGCCCCGTGGAGCACTATGTCTGGTCCATATCCCCACACATGCCCCGTGGAGCACTATGTCTGGTCCATATCCCCACACATCCCCCGTGGAGCACTATGTCTGGTCCGTATTCCCACACATCCCCTGTGGAGCACTATGTCTGGTCCATATCCCCACACATCCCCATGGAGCACTATGTCTGGTCCATATCCCCAAACATCCCCCGTGGAGCACTATGTCTGGTCCGTATTCCCACACATCCCCTGTGGAGCACTATGTCGGGTCCATATCCCCACACATCCCCATGGAGCACTATGTCTGGTCCGTATCCCCACACATGCCCCATGGAGCACTATGTCTGGTCCGTATCCCCACACATGCCCCGTGGAGCACTATGTCTGGTCCATATCCCCACACATGCCCTGTGGAGCACTATGTCTGGTCCATATCCCCACACATGCCCCGTGGAGCACTATGTCTGGTCCATATCTCCACACATGCCCCGTGGACCACTATGTCTGGTCCGTATTCCCACACATCCCCTGTGGAGCACTATGTCTGGTCCATATCCCCACACATCCCCATGGAGCACTATGTCTGGTCCGTATCCCCACACATGCCCTGTGGAGCACTATGTCTGGTCCATATCCCCACACATCCCCATGGAGCACTATGTCTGGTCCGTATCCCCACACATGCCCCGTGGAGCACTATGTCTGGTCCATATCCCCACACATACCCCGTGGAGCACTATGTCTGGTCCATATCCCCACACATGCCCCGTGGAGCACTATGTCTGGTCCATATCTCCACACATGCCCCGTGGAGCACTATGTCTGGTCCGTATTCCCACACATCCCCTGTGGAGCACTATGTCTGGTCCATATCCCCACACATCCCCATGGAGCACTATGTCTGGTCCATATCCCCACACATCCCCATGGAGCACTATGTCTGGTCCGTATCTCCACACATCCCCATGGAGCACTATGTCTGGTCCATATCTCCACACATCCCCATGGAGCACTATGTCTGGTCCATATCTCCACACATCCCCATGGAGCACTATGTCTGGTCCGTATTCCCACACATGCCCTGTGGAGCACTATGTCTGGTCCGTATCCCCACACATGCCCCGTGGAGCACTATGTCTGGTCCATATCCCCACACATGCCCCGTGGAGCACTATGTCTGGTCCATATCCCCACACATGCCCCGTGGAGCACTATGTCTGGTCCATATCTCCACACATGCCCCGTGGAGCACTATGTCTGGTCCGTATTCCCACGCATCCCCTGTGGAGCACTATGTCTGGTCCATATCCCCACACATCCCCATGGAGCACTATGTCTGGTCCGTATCCCCACATATGCCCCGTGGAGCACTATGTCTGGTCCGTATCTCCACACATGCCCCGTGGAGCACTATGTTTGGTCCGTATCTCCACACATGCCCCTGTGGAGCACTATGTCTGGTCCATATCCCCACACATCCCCATGGAGCACTATGTCTGGTCCATATCCCCACACATGCCCTGTGGAGCACTATGTCTGGTCCATATCCCCACACATCCCCATGGAGCACTATGTCTGGTCCATATCCCCACACATCCCCTGTGGAGCACTATGTCTGGTCCGTATTCCCACACATCCCCTGTGGAGCACTATGTCTGGTCCTTATCTCCACACATCCCCATGGAGCACTATGTCTGGTCCATATCTCCACACATGCCCTGTGGAGTACTATGTCTGGTCCATATCCCCACACATCCCCATGGAGCACTATGTCTGGTCCATATCCCCACGCATCACCATGGAATACTATGTCTGGTCCATATCCCCACGCATCCCCTGTGGAGCACTATGTCTGGTCCATATCCCCACACATCCCCATGGAGCACTATGTCTGGTCCATATCCCCACACATGCCCTGTGGAGCACTATGTCTGGTCCATATCTCCACACATCCCCATGGAGCACTATGTCTGGTCCATATCCCCACACATCCCCATGGAGCACTATGTCTGGTCCATATCCCCACGCATCCCCTGTGGAGCACTATGTCTGGTCCATATCCCACACATGCCCATGGAGCACTATGTCTGGTCCATATCCCCACACATCCCCTGTGGAGCACTATGTCTGGTCCATATCCCCACACATCCCCTGTGGAGCACTATATCTGGTCCATATCCCCACACATGCCCCGTGGAGCACTATGTCTGGTCCGTATCTCCACACATGCCCCGTGGAGCACTATGTCTGGTCCATATCCCCACACATGTCCCATGGAGCACTATGTCTGGTCCATATCCCCACACATCCCCATGGAGCACTATGTCTGGTCCATATCCCCACACATGCCCCGTGGAGCACTATGTCTGGTCCATATCCCCACACATCCCCATGGAGCACTATGTCTGGTCCATATCTCCACACATGCCCCGTGGAGCACTATGTCTGGTCCATATCCCCACACATGCCCCGTGGAGCACTATGTCTGGTCCATATCCCCACACATGCCCCGTGGAGCACTATGTCTGGTCCATATCTCCACACATGCCCTGTGGAGCACTATGTCTGGTCCATATCTCCACACATGCCCATGGATCACTATGTCTGGTCCATATCCCCACACATGCCCCATGGAGCACTATGTCTGGTCCGTATCCCCAGACATGCCCCGTGGATCACTATGTCTGGTCCGTATCCCCACACATCCCCATGGAGCACTATGTCTGGTCCATATCTCCACACATCCCCCGTGGAGCACTATGTCTGGTCCGTATCCCCACACATGCCCCATGGAGCACTATGTCTGGTCCGTATCCCCACACATGCCCCGTGGAGCACTATGTCTGGTCCGTATCTCCACACATGCCCCGTGGAGCACTATGTCTGGTCCGTATCCCCACACATCCCCATGGAGCACTATGTCTGGTCCATATCCCCACACATGCCCCGTGGAGCACTATGTCTGGTCCATATCCCCACACATGCCCCGTGGAGCACTATGTCTGGTCCGTATCCCCACACATCCCCATGGAGCACTATGTCTGGTCCATATCCCCACACATGCTCCGTGGAGCACTATGTCTGGTCCGTATCTCCACACATGCCCATGGAGCACTATGTCTGGTCCATATCCCCACACATCCCCTGTGGAGCACTATGTCTGGTCCATATCCCCACGCATCCCCTGTGGAGCACTATGTCTGGTCCATATCCCCACGCATCCCCTGTGGAGCACTATGTCTGGTCCGTATCTCCACACATCCCCATGGAGCACTATGTCTGGTCCGTATCCCCACGCATCCCCTGTGGAGCACTATGTCTGGTCCATATCTCCACACATCCCCGTGTAGCACTATGTCTGGTCCATATCTCCACACATGCCCATGGATCACTATGTCTTAATTACCTTTTTGTTGCTGCAACAAAACACCATGACCAAGTCAATTTATAAAAGAAAGTGTTTAATTTGGGGCTTATGGTTTCAAAGGGTTAGAGTCTGTGATCACCTTGCTGGGGACACGGCAACAGGCAGGTGGGCATATTGCTGGAACCGTAGCTGAGAGGTCACATCTTGAGACATGAGGAAGGGGAAGCTAGAGAGACACTGGGCTGGATATGGTCTTTTGAAACCTCAAAGCCCACCTCCAGTGACATACCTCTTCCAACAAAGCCACACCTCCCAATCCTTCCTAAACAGTTCTGCCAGCTGGGGCCGAAGTGTTCAGATATGTGAGCCTATGGAGGCTGTTCTCTTTCAAACCACCATAGTTTGTAACCTCCAGCTGTGAGCCCAGCTGTTAACTCTTCCTGCTTTAGGGTGCCTTTGTCAGGTGTTTTGTTGCATCAGTGAGGAAAGTAACCAATATTGTCATCACTAAAGTTGAGGATAAAGTACTGATTCTGTGTGAAACCTAAGCATGAGGGGATTGTCAGTGCTGTTCTAGGTCAGCCATGTTTGAATGTCTGCCCAGTTTTGTGCCTGCCCATGAGTTCTCTGAGCCCAGAGCCTGTGCCCGTACAGTTCTCTGAGCCCAGAGCCTGGGTGGAAAACCTACGCTTTGGAAATAGGACACTGAGCCCCTGAAGATGAGGATTATGACTGGTGATGTTGCTCACCTGTGTCAGTTCCCGACAGATACCGGCTCAGCGTGTTGAGTAGGTCTACAAAAGATGGTGACCCACGACTTAGCCATTGAGTTTGAGGCCATGTCCTGTGTGAGTTTTTGTTCAATGAGCTTTTCAAAACTTGGCTGGGGAGACAGCACAGTGGTCAAGAATGCTTGCTGCTTTCATAGATGACCCAAGTCATGTCAGGTACCTCACAACTACCCGTCCCTTCCATTCTAGGGGATTTGATACCCTCTTCTGGACTCCCTGGGTCCAAGGGAGGAAAAAGAATGCTTCCAAATTCCTGAATCCTAACTGACTTCTGGGATCACAAGGTCAATGTTATCATTGATCAGTTAGAAAGAGCCAGCCCACATGGAGATGCGGTCACCTTTGTAAAGCTTGATGGGGGCAGCATCTGTCTTCTTCACTTTGTAGCTGACATCAACATGGACCAGAGAGGTTGAGTAGTGTTCTCATGGTTACCAAAAGGCTAGAAAGATTTGTGGTAAAATAGATTTGCCCTGCAGTCTGAACTACCTTCGCTTTGCTCAATGTGATGGTCACCTGTGGCAGTCATCTGGAGTCATGGACATACATACCCAGGAACCATGAGTTGTTCTTGCATCTGTCTACCCAGCCTAAAAGATCTTTGCCTGATCTCCAGGACACTGGGATGAGGAGGCATTGAACATCTTGATCCTGACTCAGCATCTAGATGGCTAGGGGAGGCAGAAAGCAAAGACCTGATTATAGAGAGATCTTGTCAGGGGACCAGGGGTGGGTTCCCAAGTAAGCGCTACTCATGTAGAGTCCTGAGAGCTACTCAGGACTAGCCCATGATGAATGGAATTGGAACTACATTAGTAGAAGTAGGAACAGACTTACTGATGGGTTTTAGGGATTCAGGACATCTAGAAGGAGCATGGGAGAGAGATGTAAGATGATACTAGAGGAGGAACAAGAGTCAGCCTCAGTGTTTGATTGTTTAGGCATTCACCTTGGGTCTAAAGGAGGTGGGACAAGAGTCAGCCTCGGTGTTTGACTGTATAAGGCATTCACCTTGGGTCTAAAGGAGGCTTTCAAAGCTCCGGCTCTGGTACCAGCTTACTTGCTGCTGCTTCTGCTCTTGTCTTGTTCCAGCAGGATGCAGAATCCAGCTTAGGTATGAGGGCAAGCTCCAAAGTCTCCATCTCAGAAGTCCCTGAATTCCTCACAGGGAGCAGAACTTCACAGGGGCATCTGCTGTGACTTGTGTGTTCCACAAAGATGTGCAAAAGTCTTCAGCCCCAGGGCCACAGGGTGGGGACCTTACTGGAAAGGAGGGCCATTCCAGGTCTAATTAGCAGCCTGAAGGTGAGGTCATACTGGAAGAGGTGTGGGTCATTAGTACAAAAGCTGGTGTCTTATGAGAAGAAGAGACATTAAGACCTTGGGAGATGGCTCTGTGGGTAATGTGCTTATAAGTCTGAGAAGCTGAGTTATGATTCATTGAAGAGAGGTACAGTGGTGCATTTCTGTAACTGTGATGCTCCTACAGGGAGTGTGGTGCTCCTACAGGGAGTGCAGTGCTCCCACAGCGAGTGCAGTGCTCCCACAGTGAGTTCAGTGCTCCCACAGTGAGTGCGGTGCTCCCACAGCGAGTGCGGTGCTCCCACAGCGAGTGCGGTGCTCCCACAGTGAGTTCAGTGCTCCCACAGTGAGTGCGGTGCTCCCACAGTGAGTGCGGTGCTCCCACAGCGAGTGCGGTGCTCCCACAGTGAGTGCAGTGCTCCCACAGCAAGTGTAGTGCTCCTACAGCAAGACTTGAAGCAATAACAGGATTCCCAAGCATTCATTTGGTACCTAGCCTGCATGCACGGTGGTTAAAAAATGATGCTTTATTTCAAACAAGGCACAGAAGGTTGTCCTCTGATCTACATGCACACACATACTCACATACAAACTCACATATAGACTCTCTCTCTCTCTCTCTCTCTCTCTCTCTCTCTATCATCTGTTTCTCTCTCTCTCTCTCTCTCTCTCTCTCACACACACACACACACACACATACACACTCATACACACAAAGATTCTTACTTTCTTTTCTGTTGAAACGGGATCTCATTATGTAGTCCTGGCTGTCCTGGAACGTCCTGTGCAGTCCAGGATGGCTTGGAGCTCAGAGATCCACCTGCTTCTGCATCCCTCCCGAGTGCTGGGGATAAAGGTGTGCACCATCCAACTTATATACAGTTTTGTTTTGTTCTGAAGAAAAAGAGGGCAATTTGGGTGTAGAGAAAGCCAGGAGGCATGTCATGTGGCTACAGAGGTCCTGGCAGTCAGGAGGCCACCAAGGAGTCTCGTTCACCATCAGAAGCCAGAAGGAGCACCAGACACTGTACCCAGGGCCTCTGCAGGGGCATCTTCTCTTGACACCAAGAAGAACAGAATGGTTTGGCCTCCAAATACCCCAGAAGATGAAGTTCTGTTGCTTCCAGCCCCCAGTTTGTGGCATGGCCTGTGACAGCCTCTGGAGACTGTAAAAAGCTTCTGCTTTGGCCCCAGTGACGTGAGTACCAGGCTAACGAGCCAGCATTGCGGGGCCTTTATGGTAGACTGGGGAGCCAGTGTGGCACCTTTGGGGGAAGTGACACAGCTCTTCTCAGCTGTGAAATTGAGCATCAGTCATTGAGTTCCAGTGGTCGCCTCACAGATGGCCCCCTAGTGACCATAAAGAGTTAAATGCAGCTTCTCCAGATGCCCCTTGGCTCTCCTGGCAGCAGTTTGTGTGTGTGTAGCGGGGAGGTAGGGAGAGCTCCTGGCAGAGAAGGGGGATGAAGCCAGTTAGTCCTGGGCATACAGATCTCTAGTGTCTGCCCTACCAAGGAAGAAAACTCTTTGGATTTAGCCATTTTCCTAGTTAAAAAGGTCTAAGGATATGGCCCGGTTGGTAGAGCACCTGCCTAGCAGGAAGATCTTCGTCTCAATCCCCAGCACCTCATAAACAGGCATGACGTGCACACCTGTAAACCCAGCACTAGGAGAGTGGGTATAGGAGGGTCAGAAGCTCAAGGTCATCCTCAGATATAGAGAATGTTTGAGCTAGCATGGGCTATACAAACTATCAAAAAAGGGGCTCACTGGAATCCCTTTGGCTTCACCTTTACAACCCATTTTCCGGATTAATAATAAACTCAGCAGCTTCTTGATTTGAAAGGGCTACTTACTCAGAGCGCCTATGATATTATGTTAGTATTAAATGCATTCAAGCCCCTCCCCTTGCCTGCTCCAGGTTCTGTAGTCCCATGTGGTGTGACATGATGTGACACTGGTCCCTGAGACTCAAAGGCCTCCGTTTGGAATGAGGGTCTTTGTTCTTCCCTCCTCAGCAGAACCATAAAGGTTGACCTCAGCAGTAGCTGGCAGAGTCTGATTCCCCTGTGGAGGCTGTTAGGGGAGAGTCCCAAGCAGGCTTGTAGAGAGTCTGGGGAGGTGCCCACCATCCATTTGAGGTTTCCAGTGACATGCAGATGCTGACTGAACCCCAGGGTGTTAGATCCCTGGAGCGTGAGCTATAGAGAGTTACAAGGGGCTCTTTGGTAACCAGCTCTCTCCTTCTACCATGTGGGTCCTGGGAATCGAACTCAGATCATCAGGCTTGGCTGCAGGTGCCTTTACCCACTGTGTCATCTCACTGGCACATATAGAAGTATTTAAGTAAAATACTCCCAACAATTTGGTGGGTAAACTCCATGGGCCAGCCACCTATCTGGGTGAATAGAGTTTTATTTGAAGCAGGTTTGGTGGGTGAGCAGGTCAGAAGTGCAGTGAATCCTACCTTTTGAGACCTGGTTCCCTGTGGATTCTGTTTATTTAGACAGCTATCTGTAATGGTCTGTCCTGTGCCTTTAAGAGACAAGCTCTGCCCACTCCCCCACAGCCAAGGCAGGCAGATCTTCCTTCTTACCTGCTGCCCTAGCCCCTTCCTTTCCATCTCTCATCTCTCTCTCAAAGAGGTAGCTGCTGCCGTGGCTCCTCTCCTTTTCCCCTTACTCTCTACCTCTCTCTCTTTCTCTCTTTGCTTTTCTCCCTTCTCCCCATCCCCTTTTTCTTTTTCCCTTCATAACCCACTAAATAAATACCCACCTTCTCTGCATGGTGTGCCTATCTGTCTTGCCTATCCGTCTTGGTCTCTCACCCACCATGCGGCTCCCTGCCTGGGACTGGCTACCTTTGTGACCGTGTGGTCTTGGCCCGCCTCCCACTGCCACCACTCGGGGAAACTGTACCCACCATGCGGCTCCTTGCCCAGGACCCGGTTTTACCGCTACCATTACACTATCCCCTGGTTATACAATATTCAGTATTAGGGGGAGCTGGGCGGGGAGTGTTAGTGAACTCTGAAGTATTTTTGTTATGTTTCTATATACCTGAAAAAGGGTTCCAAAGTTTTAAAAAATGGATTAAAATAACTTTTTTTATTTCATCTTTGCCCCAGATTATATATATATATTTGATTTTCGAGACAGGGTTTCTACGTAGCTTTTTGGTTCCTGTCCTGACCTATCTCTTGTAGACAAAGCTGGCCTCAAACTCACAGAGATCCACCTGCCTCTGCCTCCCGAGTGCTGGGATTAAAGGCATGCGCCACCACCGCCCAGCTCAGATTTTATATTTTTATCTTAATTTTTGTCTCAATCTTTAAAACAATTCCTTTTACATTCTTAACTTGCCACTCCTTGGGGTTAAGTCATTCATCTTTCTAAATTCTCTTCTGCCCTTCATCCCTTACATGTTTGCTTCATTGGCTGGCAGTCTCCATGGCTTTCAAAATCTCTTCCTTTCTTTTTATCTCACCATTGAGAAGACAATGAATTCGTGGATTCTGTTTATTGAAGTTTAAGTTTTAGGTCGCTTGTCTTCCAGATTGCTCACCGTTTTAATCACTTTGTAACCAGCTGTCTCCCCTCATTATACCCTGGCTTTGTAGCCGTGGCCTCCAGGGCACATGTGTTAAAGACTTCATCCTCAAGGTGGCGCTGTTGGGAGTTAGTGAAACCTGGGAGGCAGACACCAGTGGGAAGTCTTTGGGGAGTGGGTGGGGGGAATGCGGTGCTCCCCGAGGGAACCACGAGCTCTCCTTTCATTTTCAACAGTTGTCTTAAGGCACGTGGTTTGTGGTACTTTCCTGGTCAGTGTGGAACAAGGAGCCCCTGGGCAGGGCAGGGCAGAGCAGGGCAGAGCAGGGCAGGGCAGGGCAGGGCAGGGTTCACTGTGGCGGTTTGAAGATGCATACCCCTTTGTGGTGGGGAAGCCACAGTGGCGGTGGCTGAAGGGTGAAGCAGCTGTCTCGAGCATCCACAGTGAGGCAGGGAGAGATGAAGGCTGGTGCCCAGCTCATGCTCTGTTTCTCATACATCTGGGTCCTCAGCCCACAGTACTGTGCTGTGCACATTGAGGGTGACTTTTCCTGCTTTAATGTCCTCAGTCTAGAAACTGAGGAGTCCTGACGAGTGATTTGAAATCCCTTTAAGTCGGCAAGGAGGCGAGGAGGGGTCAGAAGATGGAAAAGTCAAGAGCCCCAAATGACGCTGGGACTCTCGGGCAGCTGGGCCGAAGCCGTCCTACAACTGAGGACAGAGGGATGAGGCTGCCCAGAGGCCTGTATCCTAGGTGATTTCAAGTCCAGTCAAGTTGGCCGTGAAGATGCTCACATCAGAGTAGCCAGGATCAGAGAGACAGCAAGTGTGTCTGGGTTGGTCGCCTTTCTCTTTTCCTCTCTTTATTGTACCCAGGCCCCAAGACTGCAGGCTGGTTCTAGAGTTCTTTCCCTTGCAGCTAATCTTTGGAAATGTCCTCATAGACACCCCCAGAAACATGTTCTACTAATCTCTGGGGTGCGTCTCAATGAAAGCAAGTTGATAGACACATTAAGCGACACTCTGTATCCATCCGTCAGGCTCCAGCCATGTATTTACCACAAGTTCATGACTGCAGGCATACCGAGAAGCTCTTCCTACCCTCAAAACAAATATTTTTATGGATTTTTTCTACAGTAAATGATAATAACAATTCAGATCTTGAATATTGCCTTTGGGTTAAAAGTGTTTTTTTTTCCTTATATTATCTCATTTGATAAATAACGCTAATTGCCTCCACCCTGATGAAAGCGGCCCAGTTCTTGTAGATGAGTGTGTGGCAGTCACTGGGGCTTCACTTGGGTCCTGGTCGGTAATGAGCACTTAGCATGCTTCAGGAGGAACGGGCTGGAGATTATCTCAAAGTATTATCATAATGTTTAGCATATTGGGATAGAGATGAAGAGACATAATTAGGCGTGGCCGATGTAGATGGAAGCTAAGTTCTTTGTTCCTGATGGAGAATAAAAGACTTGGATTAATAATAATCACACCAAATAATCATGAAGTTGATTTCTGGCCATCACAGGAGAATCTTCAGTATTTTTCAAATGTAGAAATGTTTCAGACCGTCTCCAAGGCCGTGTGGCATTGTAAGTGGGATTTCAGGCTGGAGAGATGTCCTAGTCAATTCATGGCAAGCTGCCCCGACGATGCTATCTTATGGAACATGACTCAGACCACGAAAGTGATAGTCACACAACACTATGAAGTGGACCAGAGTGATTGTGTCCTTTGTGTGTCCAGGTGCAGGTGCTCTGGACCAAGCTCTTTTCACGTTTTATCACCGTGTCCTTGTAAAGTCTCCATGGGAGCAACTCTCCTTATGCCCAATGTGCAGATGGGGAGACTGAGGCATAGAGAAGTCTAGTGTCCACCTCAAGAATACCAGCTGATAAGTGGTGGCGTTCTGGTAGAAACTCAGAATTAACTCCAGAGCCGAGGCTCTTACTCCCTTCTACATAGCTCCGGAATTCAGACACCCCCCCCGCCCCCGCACACACACCCCTACACACACACAAAGACTGGAACTTCCCCCTGCAATCTGTTGATGCTGGGGTGGAATTGTTGCATGGTTCAGGTTGTGTCTGTGGCCTGGGGGTGGCTGGGCTGCCTGGGCTGGGCCTTTTCTCCCCGTCGTCCAGAACTTGCTCTGAAGTCCAAATCTTGAAAAATAAGCCCACCGTGTTGGCCCTTGCTACTGGCTGTTGAGCTGGGGGAAACTGAGTCCATCATATTCAGGGGCTCAGGAGAGGGTCAGCATCCACAGTGGCTGACCCCCAGACCTTTGCTCATCTTGTCACCACTTCCCCCTTCAGTCAGGTGCACTCTAAAGGCGCAACCCATGAGCAGGTATCGATTAATCCTGGGTCATTCTTAATGGTGTCTGTAGCCGGGAGCAATGTAGGATAAATGAGTTCAAAAACCACTCTGGGTAGAAGGGGACAGGGTCTCATGTAGCTCAGACTAGCCTGAAATTCCGTGGCCAAGGATGACCTTGAGCTTCTGATCCTATTGCCTCCGCGCCCAAGTGCTAGGAAGCACGCGTGCACCACCCACCTGGTATGCATGGTGCTGGGGATCAAACCCAGGGCTTTGTACGTGCCAGGCAAGCGCTCTACCAGCAGGGCCACATCTGGCTTCAAAAAGTCACTCCTGTTCACTGTGATAGACCAGGCCCTGCGCCCAGCACCCAGGTGCAGTCTCCCAGACCTTTCTGGCTCCGAGGGAGCTCACGAAGGATGGGAATGGAGTAGGAGACTGTTTTACAGAGAAGAAAAGCTGTCCGATGCGGGCTCAAATCTCGGTGCCCCTTTCATGACCACCTCATTCACATCAAGTGACTCTCTTAACCTCGCCGCTCCTCAATTTTCTCATCTCCGAGTGAGGATAATAATCCCCACAGTACAGATCCGCTGTGATAAATAAAAGAAGACAGACATAAAAGACTACAGATCGGATGATTCCACTTGCATGAGATGCTCAGAAGAGACAAATAGGGAAAGACAAATGGAGAATTGCTGCTCTGGGCTGAGCACACTGAGCGGCTTGGGTGGGGTGTCTTCCTGAGGTGATGGAATATTCTAGAATTGCCACAGGATGATGACCTCGATTCTGTCTGTTTTCTAAACGTCCTGGGATTGTACGCTTGGAATGAGTAGATTTCAGAATATGTCGATTATACCTCAATAAAAAAATAAAGCGATCTACTTAAAGGCTCAGGTGAGATGACGTCACCACCCAAGACAGGCCTGTGAGCAAACAGGCAAACGCACGTTGTCAGGATTTTAAAAATGGCTCAGTGGGTTAGGATGCTCGCTGTGCAAGCCTGGTGATCTGAGTTCAATACCCGGATCTCAGGATGGAAGGAGAAAACCAGCTCCCCACAGTTGTGTTCTGACGTCTCCTTGCACACAGTGGCATGTGCCACCCCCGCCCCTAAACCAAAATAATAAATAACTTGAAAAATGGAAGCTGATCACACCTGGGGCATCTTATGATACCCCTTCCACCCAGAGCTTAGAGAGCGTCGAGGAAGAGGAGAAAGAAAGATTGTAAGAATCTAAGTTGATAGGATGGCTCTATCCTCTAAGTGAGACAGGGCTGCTGTACTCATAATCTCACAGAAGCTGTGGTCACTCACACAAGATCAGGTGATGGACCAGCCTGACTCCATCTTAAGACTGGAAACCATCTTGCTACAAGGTTGCACGAACTCAGGTTTACCATAGAACTCAGGTTTGGCCCGGCTTTAACCTATTCCTGAATTTGACATGTTCCACACACTATGAAATCTGACCACATCCTGAACTTTGTCCTGATAAGATACGATACTCTGCTGAAAAATCTTGAGATGTTCAGCCAAGATGATCTGTCAAATAATCTTATCAGCTGTTGGCTTCTGAAATTTGCCCGCCAAAGTCTCGTGTTACCAAATTTCTCTGAAAATCCCCAGTCTGTGCCTTTTTCTTCTATAAGACGGAGGCCTGAAAAATTCACCCACACTGCTCTCTCAAATCTTACTCTGGAGAGTTGGATTTATGCATAGTAAACAATGCTTGGTTATTTATCTTTAATTTGCGTGTTTATCTTCATTCTTGCTCGGTGGGAATCCACACAAGTCGGTCAACACTCCAGCATGTATGGGGGTGCAGGCCCCACCCCTGAGAGTTCTTGGCACTTGATGGTTGTTAGATGAGAGAGTCAAGTTTCTTTCGTGATGTGGCCCATGGTAGGTTACCCATGCTCCAGGCAGTGGCATTTTACACCTGTGCACATACAAGGAACACTAATTGGGCTCAGTAAGTAATGAAAAAGGAAGAATAAAAGAAGAGGAGGAGGGAGGAAGAAGAGCTGAAGTCGTGACGGTGAGATCCAGGAGGAGTTGGATGGGTGGATATGATCTAAACCTGTATTTGTGTATGGGTTTACCAATCTTATCTGTTGCTTTGTGAGAACATATACGAGGATGCTGGATTGGCAGCCTAGCACACAGTCCTCTAGTCTTTCTCAAACACTCATCCGAAGTTTCTTATAGGGAGGCCTTGGTCTTGGGTTCCAGTCTCCCTAGCATCCCACAGAAATGTTTGCTTCTAGCTGTGCTGAGTTGTGTTGCCACCAAGAAGAACTCAGGTATTGGAACCTTAAAACTTTTTTGGAACGCATTAGCAAGGTACCAAGTTAGAACTTGAGTAGCCACGGTTCCAGGAAAAAACAGAGGTGCCAAGGTGAGTTCAGAGTTCAATACTGCTTTCCCCCAAGGCCTTTGATAATTCAAAGTGGCACCCAGAAGTCTATGCTAATTCCAAAATGCCCCCTAAGGTCTTTACTATTTCCAAAATGGCCTCCAGAAGTCTATATTGATTCCAAAATGGTAGCCAAGAGTCTAGGAAGCTGAACAGACTTTCTGTTCCCCATTGTTTATGTTGCTTAGGGAGAATAATGGATCCCAAGACCTATGAAACAGAAGGAGGCCCTTATGAATACTGTTGTGTGCAGCAGGGACCCAAGGGCTTACACTCTGCATATAAGGCTGAACTAGAAATAAATTATTGCTTATAAAAATAAAGTCTAGCATCAGATCTGCCCCATGCCTGACTGGATTAATGTGACCAACCTCCCAGATGCCTGCCAGAAGAGAAAATTAAGTTCTCCCTAGAGAGAAGTGACATCACCCAGCAACTCCAATTATCTTCTCTAATTTTAGGAATTCAATAAAAATTTACCAGACATATCAGGAGACAAAATCATATGACTGAAAACCAGGAGAGGAAAAATAAAAACCAGACCCTGAGGAGAGTCAGATATTTAATTTATCAAATACAGACTTTATCCCTTGACTCTACAGTGATTTAATCCATTCTGAATTTTTGTGTTCTGGGATTTGCCAGAATTAGGAGCTGTCTCCCAGTGGGTTCAATTTTGGTGTTTTTTTCACCCAGTGTTTTGAGATGGAATATCTGGCACCAGTTAAAAGCATACAGCTGGGTGAACAGGGCTAAGTAGCCAGTAACCTGTGCAGATGTCACTGCCATGGACATACAGGACAGACTCATTGGTCCCCCCACCAAGTTCTCATCCTTCCCACCCTCAGCCCCTTTACCCTCTTGAAACTATGAACCATTTGGCGTCTTTCTAGAATCTCATAGAAACAGATAGATGAAGTCATTCTCTGGTGCCTGGCTTCTGTCCCCTGGTCACGTTGAAATGTATACCATAGCACTTTGTCATTGGGCTCTTGTTTTAGCTGTTTATAGTTCGTTGTGGGACAGACTTTAAATAGCCGTAAGTAAACAAGACCCTTCACAAGAAGATGGAGACTCTCCACAGGGTCCAGAGACCCGTGTGGAAACAAGAATGGACTTTCTAGCAATCACGACCGCAGTAACTGAAGCTGGTACTAACACATGGGTTTAATTACGAACTAGATACAGATGAAAGGATAGGTTAGCTAGAAGAGAGATCGGAAGAAAATAGCAGATTGAAGTAGAGAATGAAAAGCCACGGAAAACACTTCACAGTCTTCTCGAGACGCTTGGGGCTGGTTGAGAGGGTGCGGCAGACTTGTGTCTGAGATCCCAGAGGCAGAGAAAATGAGGAGGCAAAGCAAAATCTGAAGATACAACGGCGGAACTTCTGAGAGTGGACTTCAAGCCCCAGTTTCAAGATGTCGGCTCTCCAGCACTCATGTAGATGCCAGGTGGTTGTGGTAACGTGTCTGCAATGCCAGGGCATGGAGATGCCCGTGCAGGCTGGCTAATTAATTAGATTAGGTGAATTGCTATGCCCTGGGTTCATGCAAGAAAGCCAGCTCGATAAATAGAAGGTAGAGAGTGGCCGGGGAAAGGCACCTGGTGTTAGTCTCTGGCCTCCACATGCAGATATCCATGCATATGCGTGCTTGCTCACACATGCATCGTACCACAGAAAGGACACACTATGAACTCAAACAGGGTGAACACAACGACAGCCACACGTAAGGCAATGCTTCTCAGGAAGGCGGCCAGCTGTGGCCTACAAACAGTTCCTGAATCCAGCACAGCCCCTGGCCATACTCACTGGGTGTATGTTTCAATGAGTGAATGAGGAATGGATTGCAAAAGTGAGGAGGGAAAAGAGGAAGGCAGCTGAATGGGAAGGAATTTGACACTGGCGGCTTATAGGGAGCTCTGCAGTTGAGGGAGTAAAGACAAGCAGACGGACAGAAGGATGTGGCCTGACGTACACCATTCCCAAAGATTCCATCCACCTTCCAGTGTCAGAGAACTGGCCTGGCGACTCTGCTATCTTGAGGTGGGACAGTGGCCCTCTCTGGCCACTCTTTAATAGTCGTGTGCCCTGGGAGTCGGGTCCTGTAATTTGGGGTGAGGTTGCCTTCTTTAGCCAGCAGTAGGAACTAAGAGGGGATATCCAGGTGAGACTGTTGCACTGTTAGCTCTCTGATAATATCCCCTAAACACACAGTAAAGAAAAAATGTGGGGAACCAGCGTGCCAAATCCAAACCCTTTGAGGTAATGTATTCAGATACAGTAACCTACACCGTTAGGCCACAGGAATGAAGGTTTTCTATGGAAAGTGAAGGCCAGGAGTTCTTCCACCCAATCCTCATTTTTACTTAGTTGTGCATGCATGTGTGCGTGTGTATGTGTGTGTGCATGAGAGGGGAGGGTGAGAGACCACCTACAGGTCAAAGGACAACCTTGAGGTCCAGGTGTCCATCTTTACCTTCCATCTTGTTTGAGACAGGGCCCTTGCTGCTTGCCACTGGGTAGACCAGTTGGCCTATGAGTATCCAGGGATTCTCTTGTCTCTATGCCACCCCCTACTGAGCTGGATGAGGACTGAACCCGGGGATTTGTGCTTGCTAGGCCAAATTCCTAACCCCAACCTCGGATTTCTCCACAGGAGTGCTAAAATTACAGATGTGCTCCTGCTTCTGGCTTTACAGAGTTCTGGGAATCTGAATTTAGGTCTCCATATTTGCCCAGCAACTGCTTTATCCATTAAACTCTCTCCTTGACTCCTAGTCTCATTATGGCTGACTGTTCCCCCCCCCATTTTTTCCAAATTCATCCATTTATTGAGTCACCATTTAAAAACACTTAGCAAATATTTTAATTAACTCTACTGGGTACCGCAAGTTGCTTCTCTTTAAATCCAGCCCATATCACCCGCTGTGCAGCAAATTGCGGTCACACTTTGTTTGGTGGCAGGGATATGTTCTGAGAGATGTGACATTAAGCAATTGCATTGTTGCGGGACACCATGGAGTGTGTGTGCCCAAACTAAGTGCCTGGGATATCAGCAAGTGATGTCATTGTGAAACAATTGTCATAGATCCATTGTTGACCAAATTGTCATTAAGCAACACATGATTATACTTCAAAATTCAGTGATTTAAAACAGCCAGGAAGGACTTGTGTCAGACTGGGGGTCCAGCGTAGGGTAGAAGGCTTGCCAGCTTGCGTGGGGCCATAGCCTCAGTCCCCAGCACAGACAGAAAACAAAGATGGGCGAGAATTTGTTGCCCCACAATGTCTGTGGGTCATGAATTTGTTACCCCAAAATGTCTAAGGGTCATGAATTTGTTGCCCCACAATGTCTAAGGGTCATTAATTTGTTGCCCCACAATGTCTATGGGTTATGAATTTGTTACCCCCAAATGTCTAAGGGTCATGAATTTGTTGCCCCACAATGTCTATGGGTTATGAATTTTAAGGCAGCTTAGCTGGGTAGGCTTGTATATGGGTCTCTCATGGAGGTGTTGTCAGGATGTGGGCTTGAATCGTGTTCTTATCAGAAGGCTTGGCCAATATGGAAGGCTGTACTTCCAAGATGTCCTCCCATGGCTGGCATTCAGCCTCGGTCTCTCTGCTCACACATCTTCCTGAGGAAGAGTTACTTGTGTTTCCCTGTGACACAAACGCCCTAGTGGTAGAGGAGCAAGTCTCTGCCTCTCCATATTGCTTTAGTGTTCTAAGTCAGTTTTGGCCCAAGATGGGCAGAGCCTGCTCACCTGATTGAAGACAAGATGTGGGAATGTGTGGGCATTGGGTACTAGGAGGAAAGAACAGGAAAGCACATGGTACTTTGAATCGGGTACCATTCCTGCTCAGGCCCTTGGGTCATTGGCAGGATTGAACTCCTGTATCCAAGCTGCTTCACATCAAAGCAAACAGGTTCTTCTAAATCATTGATTCTCAACCTTCCTAAGGTTGACCCTCTAATACAGTTCTTTATGTTATGGTGACCCCCTATCATAAAATTATTTTTGTTGTTACTCCATAACTGTAATTTTGCTACTGTTATGAATCATTATGTAAAGATCTGATATTCTGATATGCAGAATAGCTAACATGTGACCCCCATGAAGGGGTCATTCATCCCCTAAGGTATCTCAACTCACAGGCTGAAAACCACCTCTCTAGATGAAGGGATGACAATGTCTGGGAGTGGACATGGAAAGGGAGGACACACCTTCTCAGCTGTGCTGCACACAGCACTAGAGAAGACTGGGAGAGATCACCCTACTGTTACCCACAGATCCTTGCTCTTGTAGCCACAGTGGGATGAGAACACCCCGGGGCTGAGGAGACTAAATATCCCCTCCCCAGCATAAAAAATGAAAGCCAGGTTTCTGGAGGGTAGAGAATGCCAAGGATTTTTCTTAAGGGAAATGCTGTCTTAAATGTGCGTACATTTTGCAAACACAAGTATCAAATTCATGTCAGGTCTTGGCTCATCAAGAAAAGAAGATATCAAGACAGCTGGTGAGGGAGGGGCTCTTTCCTCACTCACATATTAATGGAGAGATAATGCTTCAAGAATATTGAAGTAAATTTCAGAGCACCGCTGACATTTCCAGAATAAACATTAGTTAAACACTTAGGAATGAGCGTCAAGATTATTTCACGGTGTAAATTAAAAGGCCGCCCTCTGATGTTGCTTCTGTTTGCTCTCCCCAAGTTTCTACTGTTGACTGCACAAAAGTAGACCAGGAAAACACTAAGGGACATCTCACCACATGGAGATGTCAACAGCCCGGCTTTTATCTTCCGGTAGAATGCTTTTCCAACCAGATCAATCATTTACTCTTAATGGCGATATTAAATTCACATTTTATTAGGTAATGAGCTAGAATTCTGTGTAGCCCACCCAGGGAGAGAGCAGCAGAGGTCCGAGCCGCTTCCCTTGAACCCAGACTGACACAGCCGATTCCTAATCATTTGCTGGTGTGCTTTCTCGGCTCTTGTCCTTACAAAGACTTTGCAGAATTTCCTTTTATAATTAGAAAATATAATGTATGATCAGGCCGGGGGCACTGGCCCAACATTCTGGCTATTCAGGAGGATCACAAGTTGAAGGCTTTTCTAGGCTATAGAGTGAGTGTTCATGGCCAGCCTGGGCGGCTTGCTCAGACCATGTGTAAAAATAAAAAGTAAAAAGAGAGCTGGGCATGGTGATGCACACCTTTAATCCCGCACTTGGGAGCTGGGCATGGTGGCATACACCTTTAATCCCAGCACTCGGGAGCTGGGCATGGTGGCACACCTTTAATCCCAGCACTCTGGAGCTGGGCATAGTGGCATACACCTTTAATCCTGCACTTGGGAGCTGGGCATGGTGGCATACACCTTTAATCCCAGCACTCGGGAGCTGGGCATGGTGGCATACACCTTTAATCCTGCACTTGGGAGCTGGGCATGGTGGCATACACCTTTAATCCTGCACTTGGGAGCTGGGCATGGTGGCGTACACCTTTAATCCTGCACTCGGGAGCTGGGCATGGTGGCACACCTTTAATCCCAGCACTCTGGAGCTGCGCATGGTGGCATACACCTTTAATCCTGCACTTGGGAGCTGGGCATGGTAGCGTACACCTTTAATCCCAGCACTAGGGAGGCAAAGGCAGGCGAATCTCTGTGAGTTTGAGTTAGTTAGACGTTGGAGGAACAAAGTGAGTTCCAGGACAGCCAGGGCTGTTACATAAAGAAACCCTGTCTTGAAAAACAAACAAAAGTAAAGAGGGGGGTGGGAAAAGGTTGAGGGATTAGGGTGTTTGGTGGTCTACTGGGGGCTCTAGTTTGGTTTCTGGCATCAAAGGTTGGTGGCTCACAACTGCTTGTAGATCTAACTCCAGGGGATTACACAGTCTCTCTCTTTTGCACTCAAATCTGCACACACACACACATACTTAAAAATGAAATAAACTTTTTAAAAAATAGGTTTGGGATGTAGCTTGGTGGTAGAGCTCTTGCTTAGTATCTCCAGCATTTCAAGTTTGTTTGTTTTTGTTTTTGTTTTTTTTTTTGAGAAAAGGTTTCTCTCTGTAGTCCTGGCTCTCCTGGAAACTCACTCTGTAGACCAGGCTGACCTTGAACTCAGAGATCCACAAGCCTCTGCTTCCTGAGTACTGGGATTAAAGGCATTTTTACCACCGTGCCTGGTTCAGTATTTTTTAAATTAAAATATAATTAATCATTTCTCTCTTTTCATTCCTTCCTTTAACCCCTCCTATGTCACCCTTCACCCTGCTCCTTCTCAGATTTAAAACCTCTTTTCCTTTTATTATTATTGTTACATATATATGTGCATACATACATAACTACAACCCGATGAGTCTGGTTAGTGTTACATATATGTGCACATACATACATAACTACAACCCGATGAGTCCAGTTAGTGTTACATATTTGTGCACATACATACATAACTACAACCCAATGAGTCTGGTTAGTATTGCTCATTTGCACATGAGTGCCTAGAGAAGACTAAAGTTCTGTGTTCTCAGTATTCCTTAGTTCTTTGTCTAGGGGTATGGCCATGAGACTTTCCCCCTCCCTTGTTAGTAAGTCTACTGGTGTTGTCCCTGTTCGGTCTTGTTTAGGTGGCCATATAATTGCAGTATCATGGGGGAAGCTTGCCTGGCCTCTCTAGGAGACATGCTCTCATGGCTGATTTACTGGTTATCTGATACTTATTATCTTTCTGTCCCTTCTGCTGTGATGCTCTCTAAACATTCTTTAGATTGAGCCAGTAGAGGTGGGACGAACCACCTGGAGTTGGGTGACCTCCTATGGGCCGGGGTCCCAGACTAAATAGAAAGGAGAAAGTGAGCTGAGCACCAGCGTCCATCTCTCTCAGCTTTCCTGACTGTGGATGCCATGGGACCAGCCACTTCATGCTCCTGCCACCATAACTTCCCCAGTGTGACGAACCCCGGATAAACCCTTCCTCCCTTATCTTGCTTCTACCGGGTATTTTGTCACGGTAGCAAGACCAGTGGATATGCCGTGGTGGGGGTGTATGCCACTCAGTTTTCTTCTGTCCTTACCTCATAGCCTTGTGTAGAAAGACTGGCCTTACCTTATGATGGGTTAACTCATGAATTCTTGCATTAGGAAGCCACCCAAGTGACCTACATGCACTCAGAACCACACTGTGGGTGTTTGAATTACAGCATTTGCCTCAACTGATGAGTGGTGGGCATTATAATGCTCTATGTTGGCTATGAGCAGTGAGCTGGGCGACGCACAATCACATAGGTTAATAACTGGCACCACACAGTAGCTGTACTCAGGGGGCAGAGTGGCTAAAGATGGGCTCCTTGGGGCAGAACTCTGCTGTAAGCTGTGGAGCTTCTGGATGTCTGAGCATAGTGCCAGTTGTCCTGGCTTATGCTGGAAAACATCCAGAGCCAGGAATTAAGTGCTAGTGTGTGGTTTTGAGGTTTGGGAGGGGAGTCCTAGGACAGCGAATGTGAAGGAGAAGGGAGAAAGAAAAAGCGGGGTGGAGGAGGCAGTGTGGCCCCAACTCTGTCCCCACTGCATCACAGTGAACCACACAGACATGACAGGGTACATTTGCTTGGTCACATATGTTAGGACAGGCAGCACAGATTCCATGCCTCAGGAATCGTGCATTGAAGAAGGGAGGTGTGAGGTATCTTAGTTCAGGTTTTTATTGCTGTGAAGAGACACCATGACCACAGAAATTCTGGGGTGGTTCACTTACAGTTTTGGAGGTTCAGTCTATTATGGTGGGGAGCATGGTGTCATGCAAACAGATGTGGTGCTGGAGGAATAGCTGAGAACAGGCAACAGGAAGTTGACTGAGACACTGGGTAGTATCCTGAGCATAGGAAACTGCAAAGCCCACCCCCCACAGTGACATACTTCCTCTAACAGGGTTGTATCCATACCAACAAATCCACACCTCCTAATAGTACCACTCCCTATGAGAGTGCAGGGGCTAATTACACTCAAACTACCGCATGAGGAGAGAGAGAGTTTATCCATCTCTTTCTCACTTCCTGGTCTCCAGGGTCAAGTCTGCTGCAGCAGGAGCATCACCTGGTAGCGGTGTTCTCTAGCCCATTGAACAGCTGCTCACAGAGACCAGATCCCAAGCCTCACAGCTGGGGGTTCCTCCTCAGTCCAGGGTGCCGTGTCCCAGAGACTCGATGAGTTGTTGCTGATCTCCCCTGGCACCAGAGCCCCAAGGACCAGGTGGAGTTGTGAGGCAGCCAAGGGGCAGCTGACACGGTGATCCTCAGATCGGGCCACTGCGCGATGTCCTGCATCTCTTCTTGATGCATTCCTAATGCAGGCTGGGGTCTGCGGGTGTGAGCACACACCGTTGTGGTAGGTTCCTGGGAACTGCTTTCCGGGAATACTCTTCTGATCTGAAGCCCGGTGCACAGGGCCTGGCATCATTTCTGCTTCTTCACCAGCTTCACACTCTCAGTCTTGCCTGAGCTCTGCCAGCTCAATGGGTAAAACATCTTTGCCCTAATCTGCCATAGTGTTTCAGTGAGGGACCCGCTGGAGCGCACAGGTACGGTATTTTCACTGAGCTTCTTATTCACGTGTCTAAGAGTTGACAGACAGCTCCTGATTCATGGGAAACCGCTGGCCCCTCCTTCTTGCTACTCATCGTGGTTAAGAGCATCATCCTGAACAAAAGACAACACTTGCCAAAAAGATGCAATGTTCCTTCCGCTCCCAAACCTGTGTGTGTGTGTTTCACTCACCTCTCCTATTCAAAATATCTATGTATGAAGGGAGAGAGACCGAATGGAGGACGCTGTGTGAGTAGGCATGTCATTCCCCTGGAATCATTTTTAAGGGCTGTATAGTATCCCCTCCTGATCCACTCCATTTGTGAGTCACCCGTCTTCCCGCTGTATGCCGTTCTGCTGGCTTTCTAATTCGGGGACATGCTAAACAGTTCTGCGATCGTGAAAGCCATCGGCACGGTTCCCGGCGCGCTGTGAGCATCTGTGACTATCTCCTTAGGTGGCACTTTTTGGAAGACTCATTTCTATGTGACGGAGCGTGCATATTTAGAGGGAGATTGAATTATTTTGCCAGATTGTCCTGTGAACGTCGTACTCATTTATTCTCCCTGGAAGCTAAAAGGCTTCAGACCCGGGAGGTTGAGTAATGTCATAGCAAGAACACTCAGGGGAAAAGTAAGGTCTGAGCCAACATGGAAGCAGCGTTCTTGCTGCCAGGACCCAGCTTGGGGGATCTGGGTAAATCATGCACACAACACCCCCCCCCAGGGGCTGTGGATTTCCCGTTTGTACAGAAGGCATATTGGGTTATCTCAGAATTTGGCAAACTTTGTCCATAACAGGCTATAGAACAAATATTTTGGGTTCTGTGGGCCCCAGAGCAGTTTTGAACTGGGAACAAATTTCTGCTCCCAATAGCTAGGAGTATTTGAGGTTGCTATGGATGCTATAGCAAAATGGTGGCAAGAGCCTGGTTGCTGTTTAGCATCCTCCAGTGAGGAGCAGAGTCTCCCACACAGAGGTCTCCAGGCCCCAACATCAGCCCTGGTTCCACGGAGAAGGCTTGGTTACATTGCCTTGGCTTGTGCTTGTCATCCCAGCACTCATGGTGTAGAGAGAGGAGGGCTGCTAGCTCAGGGCCGTCCTTGGCTAGAGAGTAGGTGTGAGCTCTCCTGTGCTCCATGAAGCCTTGTCCAAACCCCCAAACAAACCCACAACGGAGAATCAATTACGGTTTCCTGTGCTGCACAAAGGTACCTCGGTTAGTACAGAAGAGAGCTGGGGAAGTGGGTGCTGGGAAGAACTTGGTTTGGGGGCTGGGAAACACGGCTCAGGGGCAGAGTACTTGCCTGGCATACACAGGGCCCTGGGTTTCATCCACAGCACTGCGTAAGCAGGATGTGGATGTGCGCACCTGTAATTCCAGCACTTGGGAGGTAGAAGCAAGAGGATCATGAATCAAAATCATCCTCAACTACCCAGAGAGTTTGGAGCTTACTCGGGCTATATGGTAAATTTGAGGACGGTATGGGCTCCTTGAGACCCTGTCTCTACAACAGCAAGCAAAGAATTTTTTTTTTTCAAAAAAAGTGATGACTTGATTTGTGGACATGGAAACTTGAATTTCATATAATTTTCACGTTGCCAAACAGTTTTCTTTTCAAATGTTTTATCCTGATCATTCGCTTCTAATTCTGCAGCCCCAGGCAGCAGCTAGTAGTTTTAGCTCCATTTTACAGATGCATAAACTGAGGCCCTGAAAGCCAGAATACCCATTCATGTTTATAAGCCAGAGAGCAGGGTTGACCCTGAGACGTTCACCTATTGCTACTGCAGCGGTTCTGCTTCCATCATCTGCTGGCGTGCTTCCTGCACGGCTGAGCTGACCCCGCAGGGAGCCAGTGCTTGTGGGTCAGGCCTCCGGCTGAGGACTTAGCAGGTGGTTGAACGCCGAGGCAAAGCCGTCACTCGCATGTCAGTGACCACAGGGACGGGCTCGCTGATTGTGCATCTGGACGTGCCCTCCTCTCTCAGAAGGGCACCAGCGGCATCAGAAGCCCCGTAGCCCCCTGTCATATCTGTCTGTCAGATATGGAGCCACAGGAACTCTGGCCTCATCTGTCAGTGAGACTGCGGTGGGAGCACCCGCTGCCCATCAAGCCGCTTCTCCCTGCACTGGCTCCTCCCCTGGGAATACTGGCTGGGGTTGGGAGCTCTGGTGCAGGTAGTGCCCAGCGTGGCCCGAACCTGTCTTTGGAGGGTACTTCCATTGAGGAGAAAGCTGTGGCTCAGGGTCCCAGCCTGGGGTCAGGAGGGCATGCTGGCCCACAGGTTCCCCATCTGCTCGCCCATTTTCTTGACTGGCTTCCTGGAAAACCCCAGGGATCCTCCTGTGCCTGCCTCTCCAGTGCTGGGTTTACAGCTGTGTGCCATGGCGCCTAGCTAAGTGGGTGCTGGGGATTCCAACTCAGGCCCTCGTGCTTGCACGGATCTCCCCAGTCCCAATATATCTTCTGTTGTTTATAAAATATATGTAGATGCAAAGAGAGTGTTTAATCTTCCTTCATCCACATCTCTGTAAAAGTCAGGAAAAGCAGTAAATGGGGACGAGCCTTCCTGTTTACCTTTTCTCTCTTCCTTTGTTCCTCTCGTGTGCAGGTCCTGGGATTTCACACGGGCTTAGCAATCTATCCCTGCCATTCAGACCCTGCCCAGGGAAGGCAAACTGTTCCAGCCAGCTTCTAGGGAGTGCAGTTCAGCTATGACTCCCAAACACAGAATTAGTACACGTCCAGCCAAGTGCTCCTGGATGTCTGCCCCCAAGACCTTTGAAACAGGTCTGCAAGCTTATGAATGTTGACAGCGGCTAAGGCAGAAACTGCCAACTCGTTCATCAGTGAATAAAAGGATTCATGGGTTGTGTGTGTGTGAAGTGTCTACATATGCAATGGAATATTATTCAGTTCCCCTCCCCAAAAAGTACTTATATGCATTCCAACACGAATAAATCTCCAAAGCAGGATGTGAAGGGGCTGGAGGGGTGGCCCAGTGCTTAAAAACACTGACCACTCTTGCAGAGAACCAGGGTTTGATTCCCAGCAATCCACATGTCTGTTCACGGTCATCTGTAACTCCACCTCTGAGGATGTGATACCATCTCTGGCCTCAGCAGGCATTGGGCATGTGTGTGGCACACAGACGTATATGTGACAGAACACTCATACACACAGAAGAATTAAAAACAATTCATTGCTAATTGAAAGAAGCTAAGCACAAATGTCCCCCTATGTATGAGTCCATCGGAAGGGAGAGTGAGCATAATCAGAGTGTTGACAGTCCACGGGATGTTACCACGGATGGCTGCAGGAAGGGAAGAGTACTAAGTGGGAACCCCTTCTCCAGAAGAGCAAGGAGAATTGTGGGAAATGTACAGAGGCCAGGCTCTTCCTGGAGGTCCAGGGACCTTGTCATCTGTCCTCATCTCTTGGTGCTATGGGGCCCACAGCAGTCCTGGACCAACCTCCTTAGCTTGAAGCTGCTTACTCCCACCTCTCCCTCCAGTTCCTTGACCTCTACTCCCCCTCCCCCACTCGCACATGGGTCTTGGTCCTTTTTTTTTTTTTTATTTTGAGGCCATTCGTTTAAGGCCACACAAACCTAGCATGACCTTGTTGTAAAGATCCTGCTTCCACATATAGCCACATTTAGAGGTATTAAGTCTGAATTTGCGTGGTGGCAGGGGCATGTCCATCCCAGTGGATTAGGCCAGTGTGGTGACTCTAGAGGAGTGAGCATGGGGAGGGGATGGTGCTATATCCCTGCAGTGTCAGTGACTCGGGAAGCCAAGCTCAGAGCTATCCTGGGCTACAGAGTGAGCTGGAGGCTACTCTGGACTACAAGTTTGAGGCCAGCCTGGATTACTTAGCAAGATGGTCTCAAGCTACCTAAGAAGGGGCTGAGCATGCAGCTTGGTGGTAGAAAACCTGCCTAGCACATGGAGCACCTTGAGTTCCCTCTCCAGCAACACACACAGGTATGTGTGAATTTATCATTTAGTTAGTTAAGGGCATGTGCACAAACTGTCCATTCCTGATCTAGTTCATTTATGGGCTGAGTAGGAGACAGAAAGGTCTAGATTTGGGGGTCTACTAGATGACTCGGTGGGCAAAGGTGCTCGTCACGAAGCCAGAGGACTTGAGTCCAATGCCCAAGACCCACATGATGGAAAGAGAACTGACTCCTGTGACTTAGCCTCCAACCTCCGCAAATGCACACAGAAGACAACCAAACAAAGGGAATAAAAAAAATCCTAAAAATATTAAGGAAGCAACTGCTGGGTGTCTGCCATGACTGCAAGCACACAGTTGCTCCCATGAGGAAACAGGAGTTAGGTGAAGTCCAAAGAGGCTAGCAAGAAGCTGTCCAAAGTTTATAAAGCTCCCAGTTACAGAACCAAGTGCCTGGCTCCAGATTCTTTCTTCTTATGACAGCCCCGGAGTGTTTTTCTGTTCAAATCCTTATACAGTAGATAAGAAAGTCAACAGACTCAGAGAGGTGGAGAGACCCAGCCAGAGGCCCCGGGCTGCTGCAGTCACCAGGCTCTGTCCCCACCCTGATCAGGTTTTTCCATAGAAAAAGGTGAAAGAAGAAGCAGGTGCAAAAACAATCTCTGGGACCTGGGCTGGGCTGGCTCTTCTTCATTCAGTCATGAAACCCTCATTTCAGCTTTCCAGAATCAAGGTCCTATTGACAGTGGGCCAAGACGCCTGCGTGCACTCAGAGGCTGGGCTGCCTGCAAGGTGAGAGGCGTAGATCAGTCCCGAGAATGTTTGCCTCCTGTTCCACACAGGTGACGGCGATCATAGGGAACAGAGCCGTCATTAGGGTACCCTCCTGCTAACAAGGATGGGGACAGGCAGGTAAAGGCAGAGGGGGTGTGGCCTGGGGCACATTCAGAACCAAACTATAGAAAATCAAGGCAGGTGTCATATGGGGGGGCACTCTGAAAAATCCCTTTGATTGCTTTCATGCCCCTCTATCAGACCTGATTCCCTCGCCTCTTCCTTTCCCCAGTCATCAGCCATGTGGCTTTTGAAACTGGGGCGATTATACCTTCTGATTTAGTTTGCTGAGTCTGAGCAACCTGGATGCTTTTTCTCCTCTGTAACTGCAATCAGGTGGTTTTTGAGTGCCAGCCCTGAGTGCTTCTGCCAGCCCACACCCATCTTCTATGATAGCTAAGGTTGCCTGTTTAACACCCCCCAGTTACAGGGCTGAGTTGTGACACCTGGGAAAGGTAGTTTCTCCGAGAACTTGGGGGGTACTTTAAGAAGACAGTGAGCCACTTAGCTGGTAAGACCTGAAGCTGCTTGGCCACACTGGGAAGTCCCTGTGAGTAACAGGCTTGGCATTGTGGTACTCAGGGACCCTGCAAGCAGGAACAAATGCAGGCGGGCAACTTGTGACACGTCCTTAGTCCCCACTGCCTTCCAGGTGTCTCTCTCCAGTGTAACAACCCTTGCTAAGTCTCAGGTAGCAGATTAACAGTTCCAGCGTGGAGGACCTTCTGAACAGTGTTTTCTACTCTTCCTGTGCAATGGTCCTCAGGTAGGAGACAACTTGGCCACCCCGAGGGCCTGCAGCAGTGTTTGGGGCTGCTATTGACTGCTCGGGATGACAGATCAGCTGTTCAATGTTCTACAGTGCACAGGATGGAGCCACACCGGATTTCACTACTGCTAGGGCAGAGCTGGGCTATCAACCAGCTCCCAAATCATGATATGGAACTTATTAGTTATGAATTCTCAGCCTTATCTTATGCTTGTCCTGCTAGCTCTTATAGCTTAACTTGTTTCTCTTCATCTATGTTTGCCTTGGGCTTTTTACCTTCCTTGGCCTTCTATATACCTTACTTTCACTGTTTCTCATTGCTGTCTGGCGATGTCCCTCTCTTTCTCCCTCACTTGCTCCTATTTATTCTCTCTGTCCATCAGCCCTGCCTATCCCTCTCCTGCCTAGCTACTGGCCATTCAGCTCTTTATTAGGCCAATCAGGTGCCTTAGGCAGGCAAGGTGAAACAAACGCAACACACCTTTACATAGTTAAACAAATGCAGCATAAACAAAAGTAACAACCTTTACACAGTTAAAGTAACATTCCCAGAAGAAACAAATGTAACAACCTTTACACAGTTAAAGTAACATTCTGCAGAAGAAACAAATGTAACAACACATCTTTACATAACTAAACAACTGCAGCATAAACAAAAGTAACACATCTTTACATCAAGAAAGGCAACAGAAACAATGTAAAGATCCCAGAGCTTTTCATGAACTTTGATTGGCTGTCTTCAGTTGTATGCCTCTGTCTGAACCAATCACAATAGTTTAGAAGTCAGAATCCAGAGGCATTTATTACACCTGGCAGGAGAATGCTCAATCTCAGGGCCAATAGGGGCTCAGTCTGCCTCAGCTTCAGATGGGTTCCCAGTGGAGAGTCAGGCTGCTCTTTCTAGGAAAGGACTGTGAGCAGAAGCCATATCCACACCCAAAGAGCCCTGTCCCATGGAGGAACATCCCTGGAAAGATCAGGTTGTGCCTCTTTCCAAGGTGGATGTGGCTCCATTTAGATATCTGTATTAGTTACCCCTCTTGTTGCAGTGACTATACTATCTGGCAAAAGCAAGGGAGGAAGGACCTACTTTGGTTTACAGTTTCAGATAGTTTAGCTTCTGATCCTGTGGCCTTATGGACTTGGGCAGGACATCACAGTGGTGGGAGCATGAGAAGGAGCTGGTCACATCACAGTCCGCTAGGCTGCAGAGGGTGACAGGAAGTAGCAAGGGATAAGATACCCACAATGACCTTCCCCTAGTCCTTTAGGTCAGTTTGACACACTAAAGTTTTCACGGCTTCCCAAAACAGTGGCACTAGGTAGAACCAAAAGCTGTGGGTCTGTGGATTATAATTTCTGTTCAGCCCACGGCAGTCTGCCCTTGTGTTGACCTGAAGGTCAAAGTTCCTCTCGGGGCACCCAGACAGATTTCTAAACATCCGCTCTGGTCATGTGGGGTTGCACAACTCTGCACGGTGGGCACTGTTGTGTTCATTCGTAAGATGTTGATCAGTGTCCCCTGGTCTCTACCCACCATCACCTTTCCCCTTGGAGTTGTGACAACCTAAAAAATGTCTCTGTAGAGTGGTGACCTTCCCTGAGGGTCACATTCAATAATGAGAAAAGCCATAGGTGCTGTGCTTACCTTCTTACCTCTTAGAGTGAGTGAGTTTGCTCTAGCAGGGCCAGCTTCCTTTTTTGTCTCTGGGTGTTTGGGGATTGGGGCTCCACCTCACGGTGCTAGTGATGTCTTTTGATGTTGAACACACCCTGTGGGGTCAGACTTCCATCCCCAGTGACCTCACTAGCAGAGCCTGTCACGGCACTGTCCTCTCCACAGACATCCCAGCTGCCTCTTAGAGACGCTTAAGAAAGACACACTTTGGAGTAAGAACACCCGACTTGACCTTGAAATGTGATCCATCTGTAAGATGTCTCTTCTGCAGCCACAAAATATAGACGGCATGACACCTCTTCGCTCAGTGCTTTGAGTCTCAGGCCAAGGGGGACATTGATTGCCTAAGGCTCAGACCTGGTGGTGCCTAGTTGGGGGTCTCTGCTAGCTGGGTTCATCTGCCCTGTCCCCATGGAGCGCACTAAGGCAGTAAATTCCATGGAATGGACCTATGCAGGGAACATCTCTGCAGCCCTTTTGTTCCACGGACTATTAACTTCCACCAAACATTAAGTTGAAGGTGGCTGCATAATTTAAGATGCCGCATTTCTACTGGGGAGAATTTTCAGCTCAGACAACTCCAAATGGGTCTGATTTAAGTTCCATAAACTCAGTTCAAGGCAATAAATGTGTGAGTAATTGATGATGTAGCATGTGGGGTACTCGGGTCCCATCCATCACTCCGGGAGAGCCAGGGCTGTGGGCACGCTCCGAGGACAGGCTGATAGGAGGAGGATGAATGGCTGGAGACTCAGGCAGCTTTGTCCTCCCCATAACTCATGGATGCATCCCCCAGTCATGGTCTCGCTCCCCAAGAGCCTCGTCCTGTGTCTTGTCACCTCCAGCCAGAGAGAGGGGCTCTTCAGGAGAGCTGGTAATAGATACCTCTGTGGCAGCTGTTGTTTTTGTTTTTTGCGCCTACTGTGTGCTGGTCACTTGCTTCATAGTACCGTGTCCAGCCCATAGGGACACTGTGAGATGGTTCCCCTTCCCTGTGTTTTATAGAGGAAGAGGTCCATAAAGGGGAAGACCTCAGATGACAGGGTCAGACAGCACAGAGCCAGCCTTTATGCCTTGCTCCGTGCTGCAAACCAACCCCACACAGCCTCCGAGGACAAAGAGGGGCTCTGTGCTCTTGGTGGTGGTGGGGGGACTTTTGATCATTGCAGAGTCTAAACACCCCATCTGACTTGCACATCCTTGCCTGGGGTTCTGGATCTCCCTCTTCCTGCCACGCCCCAACCTGCCACTTCTGTGACCACCATTGTTGCTAGCTCGATTTCAGCGTGCAACCATTTATAATTGGAATTGATGGGAACCCAAGCTGACTGTTTTTATCTCCTTATAGGGACATTGGAGATGATGGCCACTCGGGCTTCTGTCTGTCACCTCTTGTTTCATCCTCATTTAAGCCTGAGCCAGGCAGAGCAAGCCAGCATCTTCCCATTTATCATCATCTGCAGGTGGAGGACACAGTTGGGAGGTGGCTGTGTGCCACCAGCCCTGCCCTCTACTTCCTCAAGATGCTTCTCTCCTCCTGCTTCTCTCCGGAGAGAATGCACAAGTAGGGGCTGCTGGTGCTCACCCCTGCCGTGGGTCTCTCTTCTCTTTCTAGAAGATCTAATCAGACAATAGAGCAGAGTGTCCAGCCATGGAACTGCACCACTAGGGATGTTCAGATTCATGTCAGTGTCAGAACGCCATTGTCCTCCGGTGAGCCCCAAATGTCAGTCTTCCCATCACAAGGGGCATCATTCGTTCATTCATTCATTCGTTCATCTCATATGTACATGAGAAGATGTTGTCCTGGGCCCATCGTGGCCATGCTTGTTTATTGTGGATGCGGGGCATGGGGAATGCTGCAAACTTCACTGTTAGAAGCCTTCACCAGGCAAACCAATGCAGCCCACTCAGGCTGGCAACCCACAGAGAGGTCAGCATGTTAGGACTGCTAGTGCTAAGGCTTGAATCTGAAATGTCCCCCACCGTGATGACACTGCATAGGGACACTATGGAGCCATGTGGAAGTGGGGCCTCACTGCGGGAAGTATGCCTGTGGATCAGGATGCAAAGCTCTTGGCTACAGCCCCAGTGCCCTGCCTGCCTGTGTGCAGCCATGGTCCCACAGAGGCAATAATGGACTAAGCCTCTGGAACTGTAAGCAATTCTCCAGTTAAATGTTTTCCCATCCAAGAGTTGCTATGGTCATGGTGTCTCTTCATAGCAATAGAAACCCTAACTGAGACAGTAAGTAAAGGGGTGTAATTTTTAAAAGTTTTAAAGCCAGATGTGGTGATGTGCATTTGAAATCCTAGCACTGGGGAGGAAGAGATAGGTGGATCTCTGGGGCTTACTGGCCAGCCAGTCTAGCTTACTGGATAAAATAACAAACCAAGGAAGACTGTCCAAAAGCAAACAAACCAACAAACAACAGGTGGATGGCATCTGAGAGATAACAGCCTAGGTTGTCCTCAGGCCTCTGTTTGCATGTGCACATGTGTGCATGCTTGTTCCACACACCTGCACACACACACACACACACACGCACACACACACACACACCTGTGCCATCATACACACACCTGCACACACACACACACCTGTGCCATCATACACACACCTGCACACACACACACACACACACCTGTGCCATCATACACACACCTGCACACACACACACACACACACCTGTGCCATCATACACACACCTGCACACACACACACCTGTGCCATCATACACACACCTGCACACACACACACACGCACACACACACACACACACACACACACCTTCACGCCTTGATGAGAACTCCCTCAGGAAATGCTGGACAAAGGCTAAGATGGTAGCAGTGACAGCCCTCACTCAGTTGTGCCACACACCTGGGGAGGGGCTGCCTATTTTCCCAGCCTTTGAAGTACCTACCCTTAATGGAGGTCTTTGAGATAATGACCTTGAATCGTCTCAGATTTCAAGGTTACACAAACCATTGCCCTCTGCTGCCGCAACTTCAGCAAGACCCCGCCCCAGGGACCTAGGTGAGTGGTCCCTCCCCAGCCCGTGAATTCCCTGTGGACAATTGATCTCACAAGCACTTCCCCAAAACAGAGAGAGGCAGGGCTGTTGCCCTCAAGATCTTTCTAGATTTCTGGATGTCAATATTGGGCACTGTGTCATCTCGTCACAGTGACGGAGTCTGACATCTCAGCGTGCCCCACTCTTTTCAAAGTGTAGCAGGAAAAGCATGAGGAGAAGAGTGGATACAAGGCAGGCTTCCAAACATGCCTCTCTTCAGATCCCCGGGGAAGACAGAGCTCCCGCTACACCCTCCCATCCTAGAGCAGCCCCTCCTGGCCTCATGTTTCTCATCGCTCTCGTTAGCTTCTGGCCACCACTGTCCCCAGCCTCAAACCACCTCTGTCATCTCCCCATCTGACCTTTTACAGCTTAGATTCTCCATTCATTATTTCCACAGTGGAGTGGCGCCTTCTCTGTCCACAGTTTGATTTGTGGTGAATTAAGCAGGGGACACTTACCTGTCATGGTTCAGAGGCCAGGTGGCAGCAGCCATCCTTCAAGGGAGAGGATATCAGGATAAATATGGTCACACCTTCCTGCTTGATCCCAAAGGTGCCTCTCAATTGCTCCATCTTGTTTTCATTATTTTTTATCTATTTTTTTGAAAATTTTGTATGTGAGTACTCTTTTTGCGTCATCCCAACCCCTTGCCCTGTCCAGTTTTTCATGTGTCCCCTCAAATTCACAACTTCTTTAATTATCATCATGTGTGTGTCTGTGTGTGTGTGTGTGTGTGTGTGCATGTGTGTGTATATACAACCTACCACATCCATTTAATGTTGTTGTGCATATATACGTGTGTTTGGGGTGATCATTTAGAACTGGGTAATCTGGGGAGCTCACCCCTGGAAAAAAAATAATTTTCCCTTCTCCACAGTCACTGATTTCCTATACTTATTCATCTGGGGGATACTTAGGAGAGATTCCCTCCTACACAGCCCATCAGCTGGTGGTGTCACTGTGTAGATCTTGTTTAGGTGATCACATTATTAGGATCACATGGGGGCAGCTGCCCTGTCTTACCTAGAAGACACAATCTCCCGGCAGGGGTCTGGTCCTCTGGCTCTTACAATCTTTTGGTCCCCTCTTCTCTGATGTGCCCTGAGTTTTAGGTGCAGGGGTTGGTGGTAGACTTGGTTGGGGGTTGGGGACCCCGTGGTAAGTTGTCTCTGTGTTTCCACCAGTTATGAGACTTCTGCAGCAGTCTCCATCTGATATAAGAGGAAGCTCTTCTCAGGTGCGGGCAGAAGGTTGGATTTATCTGTGAGTATAAAGAGAAGTGTTTAGACTTCAGTTAGCAACTTTTGGGGTTCAGGAAGGTGGTGTGGTAGATTCTCTCTAGTTCCCATGACATTAACAAGCACTGGGGTCAAGTGGAGGGGTGAAAGGGACCCTCCTGTGAGCACTGGGGTCGAGGGCAGGGGTGAAACAGCTTGGATAGGGACCCTTCGGGATGTCTTCTTGCCACGCCCTCTTCGCTTTCCCGATTCTCCCTCCCACACACCGCCCTCCCCCATCTTTCACCTACCATTTTCTCAGTGGGCTCCCCTCCCTTCCTCACCTGTCTTTTCAGGGTAGTTTTCCACCTTGATTCACTCCCTGGAGGCATCTCCTTCATCCTCTTTCTCCGTAACCATCCACCCGCCTCCGCTGGCTCACATATCCTCAAGGTCTTTTCTCTGCTTTGATAAAGTAACAACTAGAAAAATCTCATTAATGAAGCCAGACAGCAGCAGTGGGAGTTAATTTCCCTGTTTCTCTGCTCCGTGAGTTGACATGATTTCAGCAGTGACCCTTCATCAGAGGCAGTGTTGTCTCAACGAGTATTCTACCAGGAGACAGCAGGGGATCGGAAGAACACAAGCTGAGTTGGGCATGGTGGTGCAGGCCTGTAATCCCGGCACTCAGCAGGTGGAGGCAGGGGGGTCAGCAGTTCAAGTCCATCCTCAGCTACATGAGATTCTGTCTCTGAAAGAAAAAAAAAAGTAAAGAAAGAAGAGGGGAAGGAAAGAGGGGGAGAAGAAAGAAAGAACAGGAGAGAGACCCAAGCTAGGGTTAGCATCTGTGCTCATGTGAGATACACATGTAGGTGTTCATGTGTGTGCATATACATCTGCACTCATGTGCAGGCCAGAGATTAGTATTGTATCTTCCTCAATCATGCTCCACCTTAGTTTTTGAGACAGGGTCTCTCACTGTAGATGGAAGTTTCTGTCCCACCAGATCCCACAGCCATTCAGTCCCTAAGAAACACGCAGAGGCTTATATTAATTATAAACTGTTTGGCCTATTAGCTCAGGTTTATTATTAACACTTACAACTTAAATTAACCCATAATTCTTACATGTGTTTAGCCATGTGGCTTGGTACCTTTTCTCAGTAAGGCATTCTCATCTTGCTTCCTCTGCTTCTGGCTGGTGACTACATCTCTGGCTTTCTTTTTCCCAGAATTCTCCTGGTCTGGTTGCCCTGCCTATACTTCCTACTTTGTTATTGGCAATTAGAATTTTATTAAACCAACATGTGTGACAAATCTTCACAGTGTACAAGAGCATGATCCCACAGCATCTCACTAAACTTGGAGCGTGCCTATTTGCTAGGCTGGCTGACCAGTGAGCCTTGGGGATCCCCTTGTCTTTGCCTCCTAACCCCAGTGGCTACAATTGCAGTATAGTGCATACCACTGTACCCGGTTTTTTCTATGGGTTCTGGGGATCCAAACACAAGCCTCATGCTTGTGCAGAAAGCACTTTACTAAGCCAATGTTTCAGGTCCTGCGGTTAGCATTTTGGCTAAGACTATTTTTGTTTATTTGTTTGTTTCTCTATAGCTTTGGAGCCTGTCCTGGAACTAGCTCTTGTAGACCAGGCTGGCCTCAAACTCACAGAGATCTGCCTGCCTCTGCCTCCCAAGTGCTGGGATTAAAGGCATGTGCCACCACCGCCTCGCTTGGCTAAGATTCTTGTGAGTCTCCCCATGCTCAGTCATGGGTAGGTTAAGCAAACAGAGGACACTAGGACTCATGCATATTTTGGCTTGGTCATTGGTCAAAGATTATTGGTCACTATCACTGGGTTACTGGTCACTAGCAAATAGTCTAAGTGGGTCTTAAACTGCGATCTAGTGACTCCAAGGTTGGAGTGGGATGGGGAAGGAAGAAATCTAGTCGGCTAAGGAAAGGAGTTTCTCAGGAATTGATGGACTTTTTCTGTGAGAGTCCAGTTGATGGCTATTTTTGGCTTTGTGAGTTATATTGTCTCCGTCATCGCCTCTCAATTTTGTTGCAAGGCAAGCGGACAGCCACAAACAACACGTCAGTGTCTGAGCGTGACTATGTGCCAATCAAAGTGTATTTACAGAACCCGACAACAGGCTTCATTAGACTCAGGGGTCAAGCGTACCGACCTCTGCCCTAAATCACAGTCAGCAGAGAGCTTTGCCGTGTTCCGCCTGGCCTGTGAATTCTAGACGAAGAATAACGGTGTTGATGGCCAGGCCAGTAACAACAATGCATCAGGCATTGTGCGGAGAGACTTCTAATTACAACCCCTCCATCCCTCTAATGGCCCCATAAGGAGAATCTATGATTCCCTTTTATGTAAGAGACCAAACCAAGATTCAGGGAAGTAAGGGCTTCCTGTTTATCAGTGAGAGAGCTGGTGTTGGCCACACATCTGCCGACTGGAAAATTCCCTGTTCTTCCTCCCACATTGCACTGGGTGACTCAATGCCTTGTTAGGGCTCTTCACTTAGAAATAGTGAGTGGTTTTTTTTGTCTCCTTAGGAGCCTCATGTTAGCGGTCAGTTCTCCATCTTAAGCCACACACATGTAGCCATTGGCTTGACCTCAGCGCTTTCATTTAAGTATTGTTGGAGTTTGGGTATGCAATGACCTCTATAAGTTCGTATGATTGAATAGTCCATTGTCAACTGGTGGAGCTGTATAGGAATATAGTACAGCCTTTAAGAGGGTTGGCTTGCCTGGAGGAAGTGGGTCTCTGGGGAAGCAGGTGTTGGTATTGATAGCCCTGTAGTGATGAGGCGAGCAGGCCTGCTTTTCGTCCCGCCCGGCTCCTGCATGGCTAGCTTTATACCCGAAATAACAACACACAAATAGTATTCTTTTAAACACTGCCTGTCCCGTTAGTTCTACCCTCTTATTGGCTAATTCTCACATCTTGATTAACCCATTTCTAATAATCTATGTACACCACGAGGTGGTGGCTTACTGGGAAAGATTCAGCATGTCTGACCTGGCGGCTGGCTCCATTGCGTCTGACCTCACTGTCTTCTTCCTCCCAGCATTCTGTTCTGTTTACTCCGCCTACCTAATTTTCTGTCCTATCAAAGGGCCAAGGCAGTCTCTTTATTAACCAATGAAAATAACACATAGACAGATGACCCTCCTCCATCATAGCCCAGCTTCACTTCTGGTCCTGACTCTGGCTCTTGGTCCTCCTGGATGTGAGCAAGCCTCACCAGCTGACTGACAGCCCCCATATGAGGGGATCCAGCATCACCTCCTGTGTTGCTTCTTGTGAGTGATTTGGTCACGACAATGAGAAAATTAACTAATAACCCCTCTCCCTGTACAGGTAGCATCACCGTTGTCCCTTACTTGGCCTCAGTGCCCCAGGAGCCCCCAATCCCAATCCTTATAAGCAGTTCCATCCTATGGACCACTGGCATGTCATCTAAGCATCACCGTCAACCCCTTATGCCCCAGCTTTCCCTCGTAGCACGACCTTGGAGTCAGTCTCACTCCTGTGGCAGTGACAAGACCCAGATTCAAGCAACTTAAGAAGAAAAGCGTTTCCTGTGGCTCACAGTTTGAGGCGACAGTGCATCGTGATGGGGAAGGTGACAGGCGTGTGAGGTGGCTGGTCACATGGCATCCGCAGTGGAGAAGCACAGAGAGACAGCGCTGGTGCTCAGCCCGCTTTCCCCTTCCTCCCTTTTTATTCACTTTGGAATCACAGCCCATGGGATGGTGCTTCCACATCCAGGGGAGGTCTTCCCTCCATAGCTAAACCTCTATGGAAGGACTGACATGGGAATGTCCTGTGAGTGATCCCAAACCCAGTCAAATTGGCTGGAGTCTTTTAAAATTATGGGGTGTGTGTGTGTGTGTGTGTGTGTGTGTGTGTGTGTGTGTGTGTTTCTTTCCTACCTTGTAGAGATTAAACTCAGGTTCTTAGCTTTGATGGCAAACATCTTTGCCTGCTCGGCCAACTCCCGACTTTCTTTATTATATTTCAGTTTAAGTGTTGGGGATTGGTACTCATGCCATGGTATGTCTGTAGCAGTCAGAGGAGAACCTGTGGGAGTCTATTCTCTCCTTCTGCCATGTGGGACAGTGTTCAGTTCAGTTGGTCAGACTTGGGGGCACCTTTATTACCCAGCAAGCCGAGCCATCCATCAGCCTGGCAGTGAAGTTAAGTTATCCCATCCCCTTCATCGCTGCGGTGCTGTGTAGCCCCACATGAAGTTGTCAAGAGACTTCCTTGATGATGTTTGAAGCTTGGGAAGTGGGCTATGTTAGTCTTGGGAGAAAGCTACATCGAAGTCTGTGAATAAACTCCACTCAGCCCCAAAGCATGGCGGAGCTGTAACCTTTGGAGACAGCTCATAATTAAAATGCTTTTAGATCTGACATACATTATATTTGGATTGGATATTAAAGCTAATAGAGTTCTTGCTCGCTGTGTGGATGGTACGGGCAGCTTTAGTCAAACCTTGCTGAGCACCCTGGATAAATCAGTGGGACTTGGGCTGGCACCTAGCCTGTGTCCTCAAAAGGGAAGTTTAGTGCTTTAAGTTTTATGAGTTGCAGATGTCTTTGGACTCAAAGAATTTTCAAGTCAATTTGAATGTGGCGAAGTTGCTACTCAATCCATCTTGTCCGTGAAGTGGAAGCTTAAGGATAGTTTGAAATTTCTATTTCATTTATGATTTTTCAAAAATCGGCTCTCTGGCTCTTGACTGTCCGAGCTCAGACCTCACCATCCCAACCTGAAATGCAGCCATGGGATTAAATGGAATTCTCAATTGAAACCACACATACAGTTGGTGCTCAATAAATGCTGGCTGTTCATATTAACATGTACTTGGGTCTTTTTCTCCATGGAAATATGGTTAGGGGTTGGGAATACTTCATCACTGTGGGGCTTTTAGAGACGTCCATGAACTCTAGTAAGGTGCAGTGCTTAAAATGATTGTCACATTTGCCTTGGAAGGGGACACAGTGATAGATGAGGACCAAGGATTAAGATTTATGGGAACTGACTTCAGCAGTCTGCTCAGCCGTAGGAGTCTGGACAAGCCGGCTGTGCTTTGGAAACTGTAGACACAGCTTCCCAGAGGTTTGCTTTGTTCCCAGGATGGGGGTTCTGTCTAGGCAGGATTGGGTCTCCCTGACAGAAGTAGGTCAATAGGTCTAGCGCAGCCCCCATTTCTCTCTGTGGCCTGGTTGGCCACAAGGGAAGGCAGCTTTCTCTGCCACGTACTCTGCCATGATAGACTGAGACCCTCAGAAACTGGGAGGTAGAACAAAATCTTTCCTATCTGAGTCTTCCTGTCTTCCATGACTCTGCCACAGCCATGCAGAAGGGGCAGCTACGGGCTGAGGGAGGCCTGCTGTCATCTGCGTCATCACGTACGGTGATTAAGACTCTCCTCACTGGCCTCACTGAGGTGGGGTCTCGGTCCCACCCAGTGCTCACCCACATGGCTATTCTCTGGGCAGCTTGCTCTGAGACTATCCTGTTCTCACCTCAGTGAGCCGGAATCCAGGCGGGATCTACTCCCCGTGGCTACCAGGGAGCTCGAGTGTTTCCAGAGTCAGGCACAGCCTGCTACTTACTATTCGAGTGCTGGAGCCCGAGTTCCCACTGCCTTAAAATCCCAAAGTCTGAACTGTTTTGTTCTCCAAAAGGGCTCTTTTTTGTTCAGTTGTTTGCTTTCTGTTTTCCCAAGAGACTCTTTTTAAAAAAAAAAAAAAGGTTTATTTATTTATTATGTATACAGTGTTCTGCCTGCATCTATGCCTGCACACCAGAAGAGGGTATCAGATCTCATTACAGGTGGTTGTGAGCCACCAGGTGGTTGCTGGGAATTGAACTCAGGACCTCTGGAAGGGCAATCAGTGCTCTTAACCTTTGAGCCATCTCTCCAGCCCCTCCCAAGAGACTCTTAAGCATAGAAAACTTGGCTACACTGTTTGGTATAGCCCTGATTCTTGAATTCACACCTGGCACAAGACAGGAGCTGTATGAGGTTTGTACCATTCTGTAACAAGCCGGCACAAATCCAGCAGTTTGCAAACCGTGTGTGGGTATTAACCTTCTAGCTCAGAAAGTCAGAAGTCTGAAATGGATCTCACGGGATCAAAACCAAGGTTCGGGATCTAACCTGGAGGGAAGGGTTCATGGGAAGGATTTGTTCTTTCCCTTCCAGCTTCTGAACACTGATCTGAAAAGGAGTTGGCATTCATCTTGTCTTCTGTTCCTCCCAGACAGAGGTCGGAGGCATTGACAGGTGAAGCCTCAATCTTCCCACCGGTAAAACGGGCTATTGTTTGTTGAGCCCTGACTGTGTGACTCGGTTTGATCTTTATTTGCCCTTGGACAAATGGGATGACTTCTTGGTGTCTTGCTGATGAAAATGGGGGAACGAATGATAGATTGCCAGCGTCTGTACTCACGTGGCTGTCTCACGTGACACCAATGAGATAGTGCGTGGGGCTTGTAGACCCAATGAGGATGTGTGAGGACTTTAGATTATGATGGTGTTGGGCATTCAGGGACCTTCACCAAAAAGATCTGATTATTTCCTCCCCTTGACCCTCCTCTCCCCCCCTCCCCTGCTCCTCCCTCCTCTCCCCTCCCTTCCCCTCCCCTTATCTTCTTGCTCCTTAGTTACCAGTGAAGCACCCAGGACCTCACACTCACCAAGCAAGGCCCCACGACAGAGTCTTGTGCCCGCTCCTTCCTTTTATTTTCATTTATTGAGACAGGGTTTGCCTAAGTCACCAAGGCTGGCCTTGAGCTCACTCCTTAGCCCAGGCTGGCCCTAAGCTCACTTCTTAGCCCAGGCTGGCCCTAAGCTCACTTCTTAGCCCAGGCTGGCCTTGAGCTCACTCCTTAACCAAGGCTGGTCTTGTACTCACTCCATAGCTCAGGGTAGCCTTGAACTCATTCTATAGCCCAGGCTGGTCTTAAACTCACTCCTTAGCCTAGCCTGGCCCTGAGCTCACTCCTTAGCCCAGGCTGGCCTTAAACTCACTCCTTAGCCCAGGCTGGCCTTGAGCTCACTCCATAGCTCAGGCTGGCCTTGAGCTCACTCCATAGCTCAGGTTGGCCCTAAATTCACTCTTTAGCCCAGGCTGGCCTTGTGCTCACTCCTTAGCTCAGGCTGGCCTTGAATTCATTCTAAACCCACTCCTTAGCCCAGGTTGGCTGTGACCTCACCTTCCCACCACACTCAGCTCATTATTTTTCTCATTTCTAATTTTCTTCTTCTTTCTCTCTTTATTCCCCTCTCCCTCGGCTTCCTCACCTTCCAACTTTGTCCGATATCTTCACATACCTCTCATGTCTCCCCCTACACACCAGCTCAGAGCCTGAGGTTTTATAACAAACTTATCAATCATGCAGGCCAGACATGGCAGTACCTGCCTGTAATCCCAGCACTGGGGAGGTGGAAGTAGTTGGATTATGCATTCAAGATCAGCAAGTTTGAAGCCAGCCTGGGATACCTGAGACCATCTCAAAAACCTGACCAAGTCAAGCCAAACCAAACATTTATAAAAATCGGGCACTTTATTAACATCGGCCCCCATGAGGCCCTTCTGTTTGACTCTTAGACTTCCAAGGTGGCCTCAAAGGCTGTGGCTCCTGGGCAGTACCCCTCATTTCATTTGCGGGGGGGGGGTGTTTCTGAAAGAGTTTCTACACCCTAACCTAGGAACAAGGGCAGTCTTCCTCCCAGCTCTGTCTCTTTCCAAGTGGAAAGATATTTCCAATGGAAATATCTCGAAAGAGGCAGCGATTTTTCTTCCCCTGAGATGAAGGTAGCAGTGCTGTGCAAGACTCTGCCTTGTTATCAGAAAATTAGAGTGGGAAAGAGCCTTTCGTGCAGCTACGGAGACATCTTAATAGACACTTTGGTTGTTACGCAGAAGTTTCTAGATCGGTTTAATTGCCGTAAATGTTATTTGCCTTCCCTGTTATGATAAGGCCTCGAGTCTCTGGTATCTTCCCCCCTCTTCCCTTTCAACAGTTTCCTTTTGCTCTGAGGCCGAGGCTCGCATTGGTAAGTTTAATGAAACCCAAACAAAGTAAGCAGAGAGACTCTTGGAGTTTGCATCTCACGCCCACAGCAGAAGCCGAGCCTGGGGAGCAATGGCTCCAGACTAATGAGGCTTTGCAGCTTAATGCAGCTGACGGGATGTACCCCTCGAGCTGCGCCTGGAACGTGAAAGCCAGCCCCGGAGAGAAATTGCCTCTGCCCTGAGCAAAGGGGCCGGATAGGGACTAAGTATGACACAGAGCTAATGGGAGATGCTCATAGCTTGAGATGACGCAGCCTGGGGCCATCATCTGAGATACTTTATTTTTAGGGGACGGGCATTTATAGAAACTTCCAGATCAGGAGCCTCAACCTTGATGCAACTGATTCTTGGGATGCTTTAACTTGTTGAGGGTATGGGGAGAACTCTCACCTATGTATAAAAGGATGCTCTAGCTGCCAGTAGCAAACTCCCAAACACAGTGTGACACCCCAGAATGTCTTCAGAAATCTCCAAATGCCCCCAAAGGTTTGCCTGGGAGCTGAGGATGTGAACGCAGGGCCTCACGCTTGTGCAGCTGGCACCCACAGAGCAGCTCCCAGTCCCTTTAGGGAGTCACATTCACATTTGCTCACCTTGACCGGGTCAGTGCGCCTGTCCTGAGCTCCCTTGCCCTCCTTTGTACAAAGGGCATAGCTACGGCACTGGATGCAAGGAGGCAGAGGTTCTGGTTATTAAGTATACAGAGGATCTCGGCACATACTAACTGTCCAGTAAACTGTTTCTGTTGTAAGAATCTTGGCTTCACCAAACATGTGTTAAGAGCATACTCAGCCTCAGGCACTATGCTCTGAGGTGAGTGCAAAGGCGAAGATTTGACTATTGCCTTTGTGGAGGAGGTAAATCCACACAAGACGTATAAGGGCTGCATCCTTCCTTGCTCATGGCAGACATTACTGATCAATCTCAAGACTTGTTAGCAGTACCTCCATCCTCGGGAATGGCAGACATTAGCAATCAATCTCGCTACTCTTGCTCTCAGTCCTGAACTCAGCTCTATTCAGGCATTATTAATGGCCCGTGAATGGACTCTCCTTCAGTATGTCCTGTTTTGTAGATCGCTCATAGGAGGTTGACCTTCTTTTCCTGTCCAGCCTTTCAGAGTTAATGGGTAATGTCTTTTCTCCCATGTCAGTCTGAAAGAGGGGTTGACATAGAGAATATTTTTAAAGAGCACTATCTTCCTTTTTTATCTTCCTCAGAAACTGGACGAAGTAGTAAACGGGCTTTGTTAAACATTCTGTAGACTGTGGGGCTTATGGCTCTATCATGCAACCTTCTCGGTTTTCTTCAGCATTTGGGGCTTGGAAAACCATCAGCTCTTGAAAAAAAAAGGAAGGAAGGAAGGAAGGAAGGAAGGAAGGAAGGAAGGAAGGAAGGAAGGAAGGAAGAAGAAAGAGGTTCCAGTTTTGCAAGGGTTGCACAGAGGTTTCTGGAAACAGCTTTTAGATCACCGTGACCATCACCAGATAGAAGAGAGAGCCCACTGGGGTTAAATGCTCCCATGTGTTCCGACATGCCCAGCTCTCCCAATGAGAGCGACACTCCATGACAATGCCTGTGAAAAATGAGGCACACGTCTGCAACCCTGCAGCCCTCGGCAGGCTCCATCCATCTGGCTGAGAAGTGGGCGCTGGCATGGGCTTGGCCGATTGCCTTTCTCCCGGACTGTCCAAGGCAGCACTAGCTCACGCCGCAGCTGTTGGTTTATGTCTGCTGCCTGCAAGGTCTCCCAGGGGGCTGCTGGGGGGGCAGGCAATGGGGGTGGCATGGGGCTTATGCGCAAGGTCTCGGAGGACCTAGAACTTGGTCATTTGTGGCTATATGGTTTGCTCATATTTGATCTAGAGTGTTAAAATAAAGGGAAGAAAGGACAGGAGCAGGCACTCAGTCTGAAGTCTACGTGCCTTATTATTTCTTTCTCATTCTTATTTGTCCACCATCTGTCCATCCGTCCATCCATTCATCCATCCATCCACCCATCCACCAAGCATTTCCCATGCATACATGTAGCCACCCACCTCTCCTCCATCACACGCTCTCCTTCATCCATCTACCTACTTACCTGCCCATCCATCATCCCATTCACCTTACGTCATCCCATTCAGCCAGTCATCCATCCACCATCCATCCAGATAGCCTTACGTCATCCTTGCACTCACGTGCTCACTCACTCACCCACTTGTTCTAGTATGAGTTGGGATTGCACACAGCAGGACGGGCTGAAAGTTGTCTGCAGGATCAGAAGGGTTTTCCACATAGAGTCTGCTCGGCTTTGCTTTTTTTCATGTGTTCGTTATATGCAGCTCAGACCGGCCTCGTGCACGGGAGGCACTCAGCCTACACCAGGCATATGCTAAGAACCATTAAGCCGAGGTCATGCTTGGCTGTATTCTTTCCACAGTGCCCACCCCACATTCTCTCTCCCTCTCTCAATTCTATTTTTAGATTACAAAATGTAACTTTTAGTTACTCAGTGGTATATGCATGTGGGCACATATGTGGTCAGAGGCCAACTGGTAGGAGTCGGTTCTCTTCCTCCACCCTGTGGCAGGGACCCAGGCACCGAACTCGGGGCTTCTGCTTGGCAGCGAGACCTTTATCCATCCACCTCACCAAATCACACATGCAGTTTCTTTCTTCCTTTATTCTTTCCTTTTGTTCTTTTTTATTTTTTTGAGACAGACTATTACTATGCAGCTCAGGATGACCTTGAACTCATAACCCTCCTGCCTCAGCCTGAATGACTGGTGTGCTTCCCCATACCTGACCTCAGCTGACATATTTGAAGGCATCTGCTGCCTACCCTACCTGGGAAGCCTCCTTTTAGTCAGCCCAGGACTTAAACTGGGGCTCCACCTGGCATAGCTCTGTAGGCCAAAGCAACCAAGACCCTGCCTGAGGCCAGTTGGTGGGGTTCCTTTTAGTTTCCAGGGACCAGACAGAGGTGGCTCGGCTCTTGACCCTTCCTGTCTGTTCTTCTCTTCACAGACACACTGTCTGTACCACGGTGGTCACCGCAGATCCCACGCAGAGACCTTGGCAACTCCATTAAGCACAGGTAGGTAGGAGACTGTGCCTGTGTGTGTCAGGGGTGGTGGTGCTGGAGCCGGTGGGCACCGGTAATGTGTCAATCCTCAGCTTCCACACCACCACACCCTTCTGTCTTTTGTTGGACCGAGGTGTCTGCACCGTAGCCTTGCCCTTAGCAAATCTACACAGGACGGTTAAAAACAGAGACCTTATGCTCACTCTGACCTGGGTTCCAGTCCCTCCTGATAAAGCTTTATAGCCATGAGAAATTGTGTACCCCCTTTGGACTCCATTTTTTAAAATGTTTTTATTATCAAAAATTACCCAATATATAATGAGAGAAATAAGGGAAGACTCTGGGATAGTATAATCAAGACCTTTAAAGAAATTACATTAAACTGTCATTTATGAAACAAGTCCAGCAGGCTAGAGAGTGTGACATCAAACCATAGTTAGAGAAGAAACTTTGATTTTTGTAGGAATAAGTTCATACATTCTGCCTATCAATGGGATGATGTATTAAGTGCTGTGCACGTACCTTACTGGTATCGTAAAGTATTTCAGGCTCCAAATGGAGGCTCTTTACCCAGGAAACTCAAGATGGCTAGCTAAACTCATTGCTAGAGGTTATTGGAGAGGAGCAGACCAGCAGGAGGCCTTCCCCAGGATCCTCCATGGCCTGGAATTGTTTCCAACAATTTCTTGACTCTCCCAAGTTCAGCTTTCTAAAGGTTACCCCAGTCTCCTTACAGAGCCATGGAGAAAGGGGGAGCTCTCTGACAGAGGAGGGGGACGGAGGCCCTGGCGGATGAGGCAGGGGACTGGATGCTAATCCTGCTCAATCCCTGTGATCTGAGAACCCCTGGTGAGTGTCTGTGCCTGGGGGAGAGTAGGCTGCCTCATTGCTCCTTCATGGAGCCTTCCCTCCAACCTGTAGGATTCTAACGTCTGTGTCCCTGGGGAGCTAGCCAGTTATCTGAGGGTCTGTGGACACAAATTGACAGTCCCCAGTGGTCTGTCAGCCAGGCTGAAAGGAGAAACCCTGGACACAGACACAGCCTCAGCCTGGGGCAGGGCTGCTCTCTCTCCTCCTGACAACTCAGCCCCAGTTCTTAAAGAAAAATGTCACAGCTGGAACCCTTGGTGGAAGCTGTGAGGAGCAGTGCCGGACAGGTCAGTCGGACAGGTCAGTCGGACAGGTCAGTCGGACAGGTCAGTCGGAGACCAGAGGCTGAGCTGTGGCACCAAGGGGACTTCTGGTTTAGTTCCACCCCTGGGGTGGCCACAGTCCCTCATTCAGTCCGCCTCTGTGCCACACACATTTTTGGCCCGGTCACCCTTCCAGATTGGTCACACTTGTGGCTCAGCCACACCCCTGGGTTCTGCCCCAGCCTCACCAGGCTGGCTCCACCCCTGGGCTTTCACTGGAAACTGGTGGTGCCCCAGCTTCTGATTCTGATGTCAAGGGAAATGAAGCAGGCTGACCAGCTTGGGCCCCAGACCTGACGCCCCCTGATGGGTGTTGTTCTTCAGCCTCACCTGCCCTGCATTCCCCTCCCCCAGCTAGGTGTCAGGTGGGAGAAGCTCCCAGCCTGGTTAAGAGATTACATTAACATCTCATTCCCTGTGTTGTCTGGTGTAGTGGTATATGCTCCCGGCACACAGCGGGGTGAGGTGGTGAGTTAAGAGTTCAAGGATAGCCTGGCCATTGTAATAAAATCCTGTCTCAGAAAAAGCACCACCAGGAGCAGCAGATCTCACTCTTTGTCATTGGAATTATCACAGCAAGAGCCGGGCAATAGAGAACATCCACCCAGGGGACAGGACAAAGCTGAAGAGGAGAGAAACCTGCCAGCAGACCCTGTTACCTGCCCCCCAGTCCCTATGTTGCTGCTCAATGGGTCTTTTGCCATCCCCTCCCCTGAGCTGCCCCAGCTTGCAGAATAGACCCGCTAAGTGCTGCTAAGACCCAAAGGGGCTTAACCAAGCCCAAGTGCAAAGCTGGGGAGGAAGCATCGCAAGCCAGCGTCTCCGTTGTGAATATTGCTGTTTGCTTAGCTGTGGCAGCTCCAGGCTGCCGCTCGCTGTGTTTGAAGGGTTGACCCAGATCCCGCAAGAGAGGGTAGGCTGAAGGAAGCAGCCCTCCCGCCTCAGTTCTCCTTCTCTGAGTTATGTAACCACGTCCAAGTTTCCCCTTTGACACTCGGAGGAGGCAGTGCAGATTGCATACAACTACTGCCTACGGTGGCACAAATTGAAAATTAAAATTAACTGTGACCTGGGAACCTTCAATAGCTTTGCTGGATCCAGCCCCACCTCTGTGTCTTATCTCAAGGCAGAAAGCATGCCACGGCTCAGGAGGGGTGATCTGAAAGTTAATCTAATAACTTCCAGGTGGCCTTGGTGACCGTGACGTGTGGGGGCTTCCACACGGTATTTGCCGCAGGTGGCAGTGACTGGGGGAGGGTGAAGCGGTGTTGTCTGAAAAAGTTTTCGTTTGTCTGGGGGCGGGACTCTACAACTGGATTTGGAGGTCCATTGCTGTCTTGAGGAATTGAATTTGCCATTTGTAGGCTACCTCCAGGATGTGAATAGGTGACCATAATGAACACTCCAGGTAATAACTGAGACAGCCCAATTCATTGAGCATTACCTATGCACCAGGTGCTATGACACCTTCGATATGCCTGACCCAGTAACCCCTGAGATACCTGTCAAGTGTCTCCCTTTATAAGCAAGGAAACTGAGGCTTCAAGGTTTAGGCAATTTGATTGAACTTAATTATCACCTGTTCTGGAACAAACAGGGCTGGAATCCAGGGCTTATAGGTTTCCCATTCTAGGGGTTCATCCTGCTGGAAGAGGGGCCCATCGCCACTGCCCCAACTCGGACATTTCCTGTTTCTTTCTCACAGGTTTTCCACCAAGTATTGGATGTCTCAGACCTGCACCGTCTGCGGGAAAGGGATGCTTTTTGGCCTCAAGTGTAAAAACTGCAAGTGAGTGATTTCCCTTTAAGGAACTTTTTACAATGCCAGATATCAATTAGCACTGAGATGGGCTTTGGCTCACTCCAGGGAGGTGAGGAGAAGCTGGTGAGAACGGTTCTGATAAAGCCTGAGCTGTGCGGAGACCGTAGGAAGGCTAACGCGACATGTGCTGGGGCCAGTGGGGCCTCCCATGCTCAGGGCCTCTATTGTGGTTGTGAATGTGAAGAGTGTCCCACAGCCTCGTGTGATCAGATGCTCGGCTGCCAGCTGATGTTTCGGATCCTTTTGGACACGGGGTGGGAGTCTGACAGCAGGCATTGGGTTATAGGAATAGAGGTTAACTGTTCTAGGCCAGCTCCCCTTCTGCCCCAACTTTTCCTCATGCTCCCACCACTAGGCTCTCCCACCATGACGGACTGTGTCCCCTGATTTATAGTTGCCCCGCATATTCTGTCATAGAAAAAGTACCTAATACACCGTCGAAGGTCCGTCACAGGCTGATTTCTCTTCTAGCTGCCCTATAGTAAACCTTTTAAACTCCATGATCCTTGGAGGCCTCAGTGTTTCCCTCGGAGCTTCGCAAAATGGACTCATATATTTTGAAAGTAACCACAAACAATTCAGAAATAGATATGGCCATGGATTTGGACCAATAAAACTTTATCCATAAAGACAGTTGACAGCATGGGTCCAGCCCGTGGTTTGCTGATAGCTTTGATATTTGCAAAGTTCTTTCCCTTCTGCTCTTTCTCATCCTGCGCTGTCTCTGAGAGTGTCTTATGATTGCCCCATTTTATATCTGTAAAAACTGTGTCTCAACTTGGAAACGTCACAGCTAAGAAGTAGGAGTGAGGACTTGAACTCATGCCCCTTAATTCCTGCTCCATTTCTTTCTTTGGCTTCATGTTGGATGCTTATTCTGGCCAAGAGGTGGGAATACCTCGACCCCTACTCCTTCCCCCTTCCTTATACACATTCTTTGTTATGTCTGACAGAAGATTAGAAAGAAGGCAAGAGAAAAATTGACACCAGCCATGGGCTCTGGAGGCAGGTTAAACCAGGTTCAAATCCTGCCCCTGCCGTTTAGTAGCTGTGTGACCACGGGCACACCCCCTCACATTTCTGTCCTCATATGCCCCTCTGTGTGTATCTGCACATATGTACTAACTACCTACTCAGGTCCAGCGGCTACAAAACTGACACATTTGAGCATATGGAAAAGATAGGGGTGGGTATGTGTCTGCTAGAGACACACGGTAAGAGTCTCCCCACCCCTCGCCTGTCTGGTGGCCTCACCTGAGCAAGTTAGCCACACTGAGCTCCCTGATAGCCTGGGCTGTGGGGAGGAGTAATTATTTCCAGCCCCTGGGAATCCTTTAGCTCACTACCTAAGGGTGATTAGGAGAGTAATTGCTGTATATTAGCATTCTGAGCTGCTGCCCTCCGTGGTTCCCGGCTCTCCGATGTCTCCTCAGCTTTCTGACTCTGAGCTGCACAGAGGCAGGTGCTTAGGTCTGGCTCAGAGGCTGCCTGATCTCCCCAGTACACCTGCTGCCTTGGAGACATCTCGACTGTATCAGGTCGTGCTGTGTTCTGTGGGGGAAATGCCTTTCACATCCTCACACCTGCTGCGTGGAGGCTTTGAAGTCAAGTAATTAGGTGACAGGGACTGGGCAGGAGTCAGCGAGGCTGAACACTCCGCAAGCCTTTTCAATTTTCAGCACTGGAGGTGGGACCCAGAGGTGGCTTTCCTCCCTGCCTTCTGTTTTAGAAGTAATGAGCAAAGCCTGAGACCCTGCCAGGGATTGGGAGAGGGGGCTAGGGACAGGGGAGAGGGACAGTTCACACAGAGCTGAGGCTTTGGAAGTCAACAGCGCTAAGTTTGGGTCCCATTTCTGCTTGAAGTCTTAAGAGGCATGCCATCTTGACCTTCTTCTCTGAAGAGCAGACGTGATATTGGCGCCTATCGCTGGACTTCTGGGGGGCGGGGGGAGACACTGAAATGCCCTCACCTCACACTGCTATCCAGGAACATTTCCTCCACTGCCTCTTACTCTACCTTATGCGGCGTAGCTCCTGGCACATGGAAGGGTGAGGTCAGAGTTCAGACCAACTGGGCTTGGATGGCATCCATGACTTCACCAGTGTGCTCAGCACTTCAACCATAACGGTTGCTGCTGCACTGGTATGGAGCCCAGCTGTGAGTCTGTCCTAGCCACACACCTCTGTCAGCTACAACAGGAACAGGGCCAGCTCCATGAGATTGCTGTACAGGCGTACTGAGGCTCACGGTTGAGACCCGCACTTATCTTATGGATAAAGTCCCTGGAGCTTTGGTTAAAGTGAGAGGGTCAACATTTATTCGCATGTGTTTGCAAGGACCGATAAAAAGGTGGAGGAATGAGTCTGAGTGGAACTGAAGGACAGCAGCGGCCCTGAGAATGAGGGGGCTGGAGGTGGGCAAGGCCATCTCACTCGTCATTCAACTAATATTTGCCAGCTGGAAAATCGTCATTGCAGGTTAAGACGCCGGTCTCTGTAGTGCTTGGGACCAAAAGTGTTTTTACGTTTGAAGCGCATTCTGACTTTGGAATATCTGAATAATGCAGAAATTTGCATATGTGATGAGGTGTCTTGGAGATGAGACCCAAACTTCATTTGCACAGGGTTTTTGGTGAGTGCATATTTAAACTCAGGTTAGGCATGGGGTTGCTCCACCTGTGGCCCGACCTCAGAAAGTTTCAAACTGGAAGCCATTTTGGGTTTCAAATTTTTGAACTAAGGATGTTTAGCTTTAAAACATTAATACTATGTCCCAAAGGGTTTTCCAGGCACCAGAAGCAACAACAGGAGATAAAGTGGACAAAATCTCCGGACTGGTGGAATTGATCTGTGGGTGGAGTGGGAGACAGGTAGGTGGAGAAGGAAGTCAATCTGGCTAAAAAGATGGTGATGGAGAAGGAAGTCAATCTGGCTAAAAAGATGGTGATGGAGAAGGAAGTCAATCTGGCTAAAAAGATGGTGATGGAGAAGGAAGTCAATCTGGCTAAAAAGATGGTGATGGAGAAGGAAGTCAATCTGGCTAAAAAGATGCTGTGATATTGGATGATATTGGCTGCTGTGAAGAGCAGAGCAAACATGGTGCCATGCCTGGAGACTTGTCATCTCAGTAGTCAGGTCTGGAGCTGAGGCGCAGCCTGGGCTGTGTAGTGAGACCCTGTTTAAAGAAAAAAAGGAGGGAGAGAAAGAAGGGAGGGCAGAGGAAAGAAGGCAGAGAGGGAAGAAGGAAGAGATAAGTAAGAAAGAGGGAAGAAGGAAGGGAAGTAGGGAAAGGGAGGGGAAGGAAATAGGAAGGGCCACAGTAAGAGGTTACAGTTTTAATTCAAGGGCTTTTGGAATTTTAAGCTCTTCCCTCACCTGGGTCTTGTGTATCGTCATCTGTTCAGAAATGCATGTGGTATATATGTATGTAAGACATATGGCTTCCTGACTGTGGGTGCCATGCGGCCAGCAGCCACACACTGCTTCTGACCATGGGTGCCATGTGGACAGCAGCCACATGCTCCTGCCGCCACGTCTTCCCAAGCACAATAGCCTGTACCCTCAAAATGTGAGCCATGGTAAACCCTTCTCCCCTTAAGTTGCTCATGTCAGGCACTTTGTCCCAGCAGTGAGATTAGTCACCATTGCAACTGTTAAGAAGGAAAAGGTAAACAAGATAATTACCCTCCGGAGTTCTTGCCCCTCCCTCACCTGGCCCATTATGCGAGCTGATTAATGGATACTAACACCATTACTGGCTTGACAAATAAGCCTTGGGATATCCCCCCACCCAGGAAGCCAGAAACTTCTCCTTCATGCCCAACCCCTCTCCCCCTCCGCAGTTCTCCTCTTAAGTGCCCACTTCCTCCGGAATTATCATCAGCTGTCTTGTTGGGAGTCTGAATAGATTAATGAGCTAATAGGAAATTAAGGCTCCGAAAGCAATTTCCAGTTATCTAAATCGAGGCGTTCTCATCTAATCGGTTCAGGAGTGTGGAAGGGAGCTGCGTGCAGAGTGGTCCAATGTCCACACTCTGCCTGCATTGTTTCACAACTGTGGATGCAGCTGCCAGGGCTTGCTCTTCTGCGCACAGGGATGGATGCTGATGGGTTTCCCAGCTTTTGGCTTGGCATTGTCTGTGATCCACCCTCCTCACCTTCCATGGGGGTCTGAAGCCCTGATGTCTCATTTATAGGAATCCTCTCTAGCCTATCCTCCTGGCCCCCTTTTTAGAAGTCACTGTGTAGCTCAGACCAGCTAAGAACTCAGCTATGTAACCCAGGCTGGCCTCAAACTTGTGATCATCCTCCTGACTCAGGCTCCCCAGTGCTAGGATTATATATATGCACCACCACAGCTGACTCTGTCCAGTTTCTTAGAGGCAGATAGTAATTTACACAAGAGTGTTTTGAGTGACTTTTGTGGTAGAAAAAGCGAATTGAAGCTGAGATGCATTTTTTTTTCTTTCTGTCTGACCTCCTGCAGTGTGATAAAGATAGGAGCATCTGGGTCTGGAGAAATGGCTTGGAAGTCTTTACTGCTCTGAGTTCAGGTCTCAGTATCCGCATCAGGCTGCTCACAACTGCCTATAACTTTAGCTCCAGTTGGGTCTGATGCTCTTTTGTAGCCTCTGAGGGACCTGAAGTCATGCACACACGTGCACGCACGCACACACACACACACACACATGCACACACACATGCACATACAGACACTCAAGTAATTTTTATAAAGAATGAGACGTTATCCCAAGCCATCAGTAGAGACATCACATTTAAACAAAGCCCCTGCTCGTTTTAACTGCCTCATCCTCTCTTCCACACCATGTTTTAACTCTAGGTAGGTCAACAGGAAAGGTTCGTACAAGGTGCCAGATAGAGGAGTCATCATTGTTACTGGTTTAGAGAAACAGGTTTGCATAATGGATCGCCCACTCGCAACAAAGGGATTGCAGCCTGCGCGATCTGGTTTCAGCGTGCCAGCTGCCAGACATTTGCCCGGCACAACCGTGAACCCATTATTATACCTTCACCCCGTGGGATAAATGATAAGATTCCCAGCTTGAGGTTTTAAAGGATGAATTACGGGATTTTTTTTTCACTCCATAATTGCAGAATGATTATAGCTGCTATTGCCCTGTTTAGCCTGGGACTTTCCCTGTTTTAGCCGAAGTCCGAAATGCTTGAGCAAACTCCTTGGACAGCCCTAAGTTAGACACCTTGTCACAGAGGCAGGTTGGTACTAGCCAAGGCATTAACATGTTCCAGTTGAGGCCACTGCCGGCTTCCGTAGGTGTAAAACCCCTGGTCAGTCTGGCAAGTGCCCTGCCTTTCTTGGGGCCTTTGAATGCCCACGCTGAGTCCCTTGGCTGCCTGTGGCTGCACAGGCTGACTCTGCATTCTTTCCGCATTGGCACCCACTCCTTTGCACTTGGATGGGGCTCCTGGCCCTTTCTAGTTTTGCTGTATTACAGGATCTGTTCACTATACTTCCAATTTCCCCCTTGCCCTGTAGTAATATGAGCAGCGGGGCTGCGTCCCCAGCACCCCAGCCGCCTGGCTAGCTTATGCCCCGAAATAACAACACACAAACTGTATTCTTTTAAACGCTGCTTACCCCATTATATTTAGCCTCTTCTCGGCTAACTCTCGCACCTGGACTAGCCCATTTCCAATCAGGTGTGTAGCACCCCAAGGTGCGCTTACCAGGAAGATTCTAGCCTATGTCCATCCTGGGTTGGAGCTGAATCGCGTCTGTCCGGGAGAGGGTAGCATGGCCTCTGCTCCAGAGAGCAGAGCTGTCAGTCTGAGCTCACTTCCTCTTCCTCCCAGCATTCTGTTCTGTTTACTTTTCCCACCTATGTTTTAACCTATCAGGGCCAAGCAGTTTCTTTATTGCTTAACCAATGAAATCAACAGATTGATATATGACACTCCCACATCATTGCCCTGCACATTCTCCTGACCTGTGTTCTTATATCTTGGTTTACAAAATGACTGTGGCCACAGGTGATAGGAACATTCAGAGTGAAGGCAGCCAGGTTGATGCAGGAGCTCACTGATTCACCCTTACCAGACGGGAGACCCATGGGTGCAGCTTCTGCAGCTGCTGTGGAGTTCTTAGAGGCCCAGCAGGCAGGATTCTGGCAGGATATAATTATGAGCATGCGTTTTGGCGATCACCCGCCTGAAGCCCGAACTCGCTTCTCCATGAATAGAGAAACTTTACTTCTTGCAAAAAAAAAAAAAAACCAACTATCCTTGGAATTAATCATCTCTTATGTGTAATAGTTTTTATTATTATAGGGGAAAAGTTGAACCCTATTATAGTTATTTGTAAAAAAGAGATTCACATAATTCTAGAAATTGAGGTGGGAACTTGGTACCGTCATGGTAATAACAATGCTACTGATGATAGTGTCAGTGATAAGATGGTGATGATGGTGGTGAAAATAGTGATGGTGACAATGATTGTGCTCATGGTGATGGTGATGATAGTAAGGATGATGATGGTGATGATAATGGTGATAGTGAGGTAATGGTTGTAATGATGGTGATGATGATGATAATGATGATGATGGTGATGATGGTAGTGATGATGGTTATCGTGATGATGATGGTAATGATGAAGGTTATGGTGATGATGAAGATGATAATGGTGGTGATGATGGTGATGGTGAAGATGATGATGATGGTGATGATGGTTATCGTGATGATGATGATGATGGTAATGATGAAGGTTATGGTGATGATGAAGATGATAATGGTGGTGATGATGGTAATGGTGAAAGTTATGGTGATAGTGAAGATGATGATGGTTATCATGGTGGCGAGGATGCTGATGGTGAGGATGATATTAGGCGCTGAAGCCTCATCACATGGTAGACATTTTGCTAAACACTTTAGAAGCAAGGTTCCATTTCATCCATGTAACAAACTTGGAAGGCAGATGGGGATTATTATAACCCCCATGTTATAGATGAAGAAACTGAGGCCACAGAAGTCTCTCATGGTGGGCATATCTGTCACTCAAACACAGACCCCCTTTATTCAACTTAATCATTTCATGGGGGCCAAGGGCTGGTCCCACGATGAGATGACAGCAGCAGTTGCTGCCTCCTGGACCTCTGCCTCTCTGGCCTGCCACACTCTCCCCTTGAGCTGTCCTTCCTGGGTTGTAAGGGGCACCACTGGTGTGAGGAAACCAGGGAGTGTCCGGGTAACTTTTTGTCTTTTTGGAAACAGGCTTGACAATGTCAGGGTCAAAAGTTAAACTCAAGTGAGGCCAAGGTGTTCAAGTACTGAGAATATGAGGGCGGGAGGAAAGGGAAATGGGCAGGTCCTCTGAAGCCACACAGGGAGCCTAAATCGGAGAGAGTTCAGAGGACTGTGATACATTCAGACAGAAATCTGGGAAGCCTCAAGTCAGGGAACCTGCTGGTGTCACGTGGGAGTCGATCCAAGAAGTATCTACACTCAGAATAGCTGACCACCACTCTAGAAGCATCCAGGAAGAAATGTTTCCTTTCGATCTCCCCCTCCTCCACTGGCATCTTTTTCAAGAAATCTACCTGGAAACATGATAGAATATGAAAAAGGGAAAGATAAGCAATTTAGTTCCACTTCATTTGGGTGGAACCCAGCCTTCCTAGGCAGAAAACACAGGAGAAACAGTTCCCATTTCTGGGCTCTCCCACCTTGCCCCGAGGCATAGACATGAAGAACCAGGACTAGTACACAGGGGAGTGGCCAGACATGGAGACGGCAGCCCCCAGAAAGGAGGGCAATGGTCTGACTTTCATGACGATGTGACCAAGGGACATGAAATGACCCAGTGCCCGAGTACAGTCACACAGGCTCCAGGAAGACATTGTATCTGTGTCAACATCCTCTGGCTCTACACGGAGGGCCACTCTGCACTCCGAGAGCTTGGTATCTTGGAGAAGAATTATGTAAGACTTCCTTTGAAGATGGCTAACTTTTTTTTTGTAATTCCAAACCTTAATAGAATAAACTTCAGTTATGAGGAAAAGTTACTTGTGTAGAACATTTCATTTCTGCTAAAGGAACTGCTGATTAAATGAGACATTATCTCCATCAGAAAACCAAATCTGAGCCAGCCTCATCATGTGACTCTCACTACCTGGGCTGTGGAGGTAGGCAAATGGCTCTTTCTGTGCCGGCCTATGTTTCTAGAAGGGCCTTGGTGCCAGGCTCTTAACACAGGAGACAGACCAACAGTCTCCCTGACTGCTCAACAGCCCAGCAGGGACCAGCTTGTCAGTCTGATATTGTCTAGAGAAAGACTCTGCATAAACAATGGTGGGGGGCAT